>NC_057834.1:77615649-78215649 GCF_910594005.1 Cervus elaphus
TCCCTTTCACTTTTCACTTTCATGCATTGGAGAAGGAAATGGCAACCCACTACAGTGTTCTTGCCTGGAGAATCCCAGGGACGGGGGAGCCTGGTGGGCTGCCATCTATGAGGTCGCACAGAGTCGGACGTGACTGAAGTGACTTAGCAGCTGCAGCAGCTTACTGAATTAGAAACTATTTGTTTTTTCTCTCCTATGACCCCAAGGTTTTGCCTATTTGATTTGAATTGTATTTGAATCTAGCTCCTTATTGCCAAATTCAGACTTAAATTGAAGAAAGTGGGGAAAACCACCAGACCATTCAGATATGACCTAAATCAAATCCCTTATGATTATACAGTGGAAGTGAGAAATATATTTAAGGGACTAGATCTGGTAGACAGAGTGCCTGATGAACTATGGACGGAGGTTCGTGACATTGTACAGGAGTCAGGGATCAAGACCATCCCCATGGAAAATAATGCAAAAAGGCAAAATGGTTGTCTGAGGAGGCCTTACAAATAGCTGTGAAAAGAAGAGAAGTGAAAAGCGAAGGAGAAAAGGAAAGATATAAGCATCTGAATGCAGAGTTCCAAAGAATAGCAAGGAGAGATAAGAAAGCCTTCCTCAGCAATCAGTGCAAAGAAATAGAGGAAAACAACAGAATGGGAAAGACTAGAGATCTTGTCAAGAAAACTAGAGATAGCAAGGGAACATTTCATGCAAAGATGGGCACAATAAGGACAGAAATGGTATGGACCTAAGAGAAGCAGATGATATTAAGAAGAGATGGCAACAATACACAGAAGACCTGTACAAAAAAGATCTTCAAGACCCAGGTAATCACGATGGTGTGATCACTCACCTAGAGCCAGACATCCTGGAATGTGAAGTCAGGTGGGCCTTAGAAAGCATCACTATGAACAAAGCTAGTGGAGGTGATGGAATTCCAGTTGAGCTATTTCAAATCCTGAAAGATGATGCTATGAAAGTGCTGCACTCAGTATGGCAGCAAATTTGGAAAACTCAGCAGTGGCCACAGGACTGGAAAAGGTCAGTTTTCATTCCAATCTCAAAGAAAGGCAATGCCAAAGAATGCTCAAACTACCTCACAATTGCACTCATCTCACACACTAGCAAAGTAATGTTCAAAATTTTCCGAGCCAGGCTTCAGCAATACATGAACCGTGAACTTCCAGAAATTCAAGCTGGTTTTAGAAAAGGCAGAGGAACCAGAGATGAAATTGCTAACATCTGTTGGATCATCAAAAAAGCAAGAGAGTTCCAGAAAAATGTCTATTTCTGCCTTACTGACTACACCAAAGCCTTTGACTGTGTGGATCACCACATACTGTGGAAAATTTTTCGAGAAATGGGAATACCAGACCACCTGACCTGCCTCTTGAGAAATGTGTATGCAGGTCAGGAAGCAACAGTTAGAGCTGGACATAGAATAGCAGACTGGTTCCAAATAGGAAAAGGAGTATGTCAAGGCTATATAGTGCCACCCTACTTATTTAACTTCTATGCAGAGTACATCATGAGAAACGCTGGGCTGGAAGAAGCACAAGCTGGAATCAAGATTGCTGGGAGAAATATTAATAACCTCAGATATGCAGGTAACACCACCCTTATGGCAGAAAGTGAAGAGGAGCTAAAAAGCCTCTTGATGAAAGTGAGAGAGGAGAGTGAAAAAGTTGGCTTAAAGCTCAACATTCAGAAAACTAAGATCATGGCATCCAGTCCCATCACTTCATTGTAAATAGATGGGGAAACAGTGGAAACAGTGGCTAACTTTATTTTTCTGGGTTCCAAAATCACTGCAGATGGTGATTGCAGCCATGAAATTAAAAGACGCTTACTCCTTGGAAGGAAAGTTATGACCATCCTAGATAGCATATTAAAAAGCAGAGACATTACTTTGTTAACAAAGTCCATCTAGTCAAGGCTATGGTTTTTCCAGTAGTCATGTATGGATGTGAGATTTGGACTATAAAGAAAGCTGAATGCCAAAAAATTGATGCTTTTGAACTGTGGTGTTGGAGAAGACTCTTGAGAGTCCCTTGGACTGCAAGGAGATCCAACCAGTCCATCTTAAAGGAGATCAGTCCTGGGTGTTCATTGGAAGGACTGATGTGGAAGCTGAGACTCCAGTACTTTGGCCACCTGATGCGAAGAGCTGACTCATTTGAAAAGACCCTGATGCTGGGAAAGACTGAGGGCCAGAGGAGAAGGGGACGACAAAGGAGGAGATGGTTGGATGGCATCACCGACTCAATGGACATGAGTTTGGGTGAACTCTGGGAGTTGGTGATGGACATGGAGGCCTGGTGTGCTGCGGTTCCTGGGGTCACAAAAAGTTGGACACCACTGAGCGACTGAACTGAACTGAACTGTAGCTTTGTTGGTGTATGGATATTTTTATTATTTGGAAAATTAAGTAGTTTAGGCCTTAGTAAATATTAGGGCCATGATTATGAAGTAGTATGATTGAGTCAGTTATCACCTGGGGTGACTTAAAGTTAAATGTTAAGAGGGATGCTTGTGAATTGATTATGCTGAGCACAATTAACTGGTTTATGCTGCTACTTTAGAAGGTGTATTATGAACACTTATTTCTAGTTACATCAGTTCAACAATTCTGACACAGTCTATACTTTTGAACATTTTTGTATTGATGATGCAGAGAATTTGCATATTTATAAATGACCCAGGTGGACACATTGCCACTTTATCAATATCAATTTTTACCGCAAATCTGCAAGATTTGTGGAGTACCTTTCAATGTTGGTTTTTGCTAAAATGTTTTGAACATGGCAGATGTATATTTCTGAGTATTTAAAATTAAATGCTATATTCACAGGCATTTGAAATCAAATATGAGTATCTGCTTCCACAAGGAGATAAAACAAAACTCAGTTTTGGCACTGTAGATAAAGATGGTCTGCTGGAATTTTTTGAAAGTTATCTATAATTCTGAGTTGTCTTTATAAATATTGAGTTACTCATAGGACTTCAGTGCCCCAAACATCAAATATAATTATAATAATAACATTTATTTATTTTGAGTGTCTAAGTTGTACTTGGCACTGTTGAGGGACTGTGCAAACAAAATATCTGCAATAATCCTGTAAAATCAGCATGATTGTTATATTCATCTCATATCTGAAGATATTGTCACTCAGAGACAGTAAGCCTTATATGTTTTCTTTGAACATACCAGACTTGTTCCGACTCAGGACCTTTGTCCTGTTCCTTTTGCTTTGAATAAATTGCCCCATCCTAGCCTTTGTGTGACTCGCCTTCATGTCATTGGACCTCAGCTGGGGTATTATCTGCTCCTGAGGTCTTCCCTAATGCATCTTATCCCACTCCAAGCATCACTCTGCTCACTCTTTACAGACTTAACATTATCTGATATTATTTTGTTCCTTTATTTGATTATTTTCTTCTCCCTACCTAAAGAATTTAACCTTTATGAAATAGGGATTTGGCCCACTACCACTATAATCTGCAGCCCAGAGTAGCTGTACAAAATGTATTTTTTGACTGAATTAATAGATAAATCCTATAGAGCTAATGAAGGGTAGACCTAAGATTTGAACTCAGGTTTGGCTTTCCACTCTATCATTTTGTTTTTCAGCTGGGTCTAGTGGTTAATATCTGGATAAATTTCAAATAGCCCATCTTGAGCCATGATATTTGATCAGAAACACATTTCAGTTGTGGCAAATAGTTAATTCTACTAAAAATAAAAGAGCTCTTGCACCAAAGATTCTATAATATTATGCTTCTCTTCACTAGTGAGGATGTAACTCTAGTTAGCAGTCAATTGTCATGATAATGCTAAATATTTATTACATTTTTATAAACTTACCATATAATTCACAGATGCTAAGCACTTCAAAAAGTGATTCTTTGTTAGATTAACTTGAGTAGTTATGGATATATAAAAGCAGGGGAAAACCCTACATTATATATGCTTTTTAAAAAAATCATTCACAATCTAGAGTTTTCACAAGTTTGGGTAATCCTCTTCAGCAGCTAGGTGGAATTAAATGAGGTTTCAAGAAATTTCTAAATTCTTTCTTCTCACCAACAGATGTGTACAAATGTCTCTTTGGGGGAAATGTAAACCATCATGATTTTAGGAAACTAGGCCATGGTTGAGACATTTGAAGGAAAACAAAGTGTCAAAGTAACAGCTGACAGTATAACTAAGATATCAATCATTGTCCAGGCTGTTTTATTGGCATAATTGGCAATGATTTATAGAATGATGGCAGGAGTCCAACTGGGCATGTGTATCCTTAATACAATTATAGCTCTCTGCCATGAAATCTTAGTTGAGAAGACATAATTAGGCTGAGGAAGAAGTTTTAGAGATACCTATTTAAATTCGTTAATAAACGACAACAGAATATTTTCCATGAGTCTATTTTGTCTAATAGTGTAAAAATTTGTGAGATATTTTAATGAACTCTTGAAGCTAATTATACTCAATGTTAATAAGTCAGAAAATATCTAAGTGCTTACATAATATCTAGTGTTTTGCATGTTTCTAGTGTGTTATTACTTTATTAATCAATATTGCTATATAGAAAGTTGTGTACTGGGAATAGTTATATCTGTTGAGTGCTGAAGTTGTGGGAAGGGGCTTAGGGACAGCAAGTGTGCAATTGGCCAACTGATAGATTTGGTTCATTGAAAAGGAGTGATGTGAGATTTATCTACTGTGCTTCATCTTATAACTTACTTATTACATCTATTCAGGAAAGATGGCTTTAGTGATTTTTCTGGAAACTAACTAGTGAGTTGTGAGAGATGATTAACAGAACTTCCTGTTTCTTCTCTTGGAACAGATGGATATTTTTGAAATGCAGAACACTGAGCTCAGTCTGAGGGTATGCATAGTTGAGTTGCTTTTATTTGTATAATGAGGTGCTACTTGCTTGTATTCCAGAGGTCTACAGCCTTTCATCTGTGGAGTCATACAACTGGTTTCCACCGAACTAAGCAGCTAAATACAACAGCCAACAGTAGTTTCAGAACTAGACTTTTAAGGATACTGCCCCCAAACAATTTTTTTTGTTTCTACCTGATAAGACACATCTTGTCTACCTTATTATCTCAGCTATATCGGTGCCAGCATTTAAAAATGGCCTCGCTGTCTGGGTAGAGCTTATTGAAAGGACAGATATGAAGCAAAGGTTCATTGGTGAAGTGCTGAGGAGCTAGAATATAGAATTAGTAAAATAGTTAGAAGACAGAGAGTGAGATATAGTGGAGAGACTATGAATAAAAATGTTCTTACTGATTGAATATTCAGATGAGAACTGCTCCCTGTGACAAGTCAAGGTTTTGGCAAATGTAGGTGACTATGGCAGAAAGCAGAGGCCTTTAACATTCCTACATGTTTCTGACATATATTTTTATACCCAAATGACCAATGTAGGTGTAATTTTATTAACAACTCTTGAAAGTATGTTGCATGTTTATATATTTGCTCTTCACCAGAGGAGAATTTTACTATGAAACTAATTGAGCTTGGCCTTTTACTTGTAAAGACAAGTTCTTCCAAGTAGGAAAGCTAGGAATCCATATGTATAATTTTATATTCTGTTTTCCTAAACAGTCCTCCTCCCTACCTCAAATGAGTGAACTCTATTCACACAACTGAATCTGCTCATGTTTGTGAGAAGGAGGTAGAAAGGGCATTTTGGTTTTTAGAAGACAAATAATATTTATTTTTTTAACTTTGTTTTTTTATTTTTTGATTGGAGGAAAATTGCTTTACAATGTTGTGTTGGTTCTGCCATACAACAATGTGAATCAGTCATAACTGTGTATATACCCCTGCTCTCTGAGCTGCCTTCCCCCTTACATCCCATCCCTCTAGGCCATCACAGAGCACCAGACTGAGTTCTCTGTGTTATATAGCAGCTTCACACTAGTTATCTATTTTACACATGTAGTGTAATATATATATATATATATATATATATATATATATGTCAATGCTACTTTCTCAATTTGCCCTGCCCTCTCCTTCTCTCACTGTGTCCACACATCCATTCTCTACATCTGTGTCTCCAATCTTTCCCTGCAGATAGGTTCATCAGTACTACTTTCTAGATTCCCCATATATGCATTAATATATGATACTTATTTTTCTCTTTCTGACAAATTATGTTTTAATAGAAGGACTATGGGTTGACTTAAACCACTGCCTTTCATGTAACTTGGTTACAAATGAGAAGCCCAGAGAAACGGATGGAGAAATGTAGAAAGAACCATGGAGTTACCCAGAGATTTGGTACCCATTCAGCTTCATCATCATTGAATATTAACAGAGAGGAATGTGTAACTTTAGACTGTAAGCTCCTTGAGGGCAAGTTGAATAAATGTTCAATTTGATTTTGGAGAGAATGCTGAGCAGGGATCAATATTCAAAATAAGCCATAGCAGCTCATTTAGATAATCCAGGTCTGTAAGTCACTAAAAGAGAAGCAAAGCTTAAATTGCTTCAAGCCAAGTGATATATTTCCTGACATGTCAGTATAATAAAGACCAGGAATACACATTTGGGGTAAAACACACATAGAGTCAGGTCTTTTCCTTGGTCAAAAAGGCTTGAGTAGTATATTTATTAAAGTCCAAATGCTTACTATATTAGTCTGTAACCTAACATTTCCGTTTTTTCCTCTACACCCAGTGTTCCTGCTATATGTGTTCTCTTCTCAACAGAATATGCAGCAGCCCCAAATATTTTGCCTTATTTTCACATTGATTCTTGATGTTGAATGCCTTTACTTTCTACCTGCCAGGTATGGTATCTTGCACACAGTAAATCCATACTGAAAGTTTGTCATATTATTACTTCATCTGTAGGAAAAAATCAGAACTTGCTTGAAGACAGTGTCAAGGACTTGCACCCATTGAGCATAGTTCTCGCTGCTGGTTTCAGGAGAAAGTCCATCTTCTTTGATATAGTACATTGAAAATGTTTTTGAGTCTGGCCTCTGCTTTCTGCTTCATCTTCATTGCCTGCCATCTTTCTTTGTGTTTCACGACTAGTCCTGCCTCTTGGTGTTCACACATATTGTTTCAAACACATAAAATATTCCACTTATCCTGTCTGTCTCAACTTCCTTCTGCTGGCTAATTTGTGCTGGTCCTTTGAGTTTCAGCTCAGGAGCCACCTTTCCAAGCACTCGTCTTTCACTTAAACTTCCCATCTTTTACTATGGAATTCACTGTTCCTTTTATACAATTTTATGGCCTCTTATTTTTACTCCACAATAGCATTATCACATGTTCTGGAAATTTGCAACTTAGTTATTTATATCAAATGGCAACCCACTCCAATATTCTTGCCTGGAAAATCTCATGGTCAGAGGAGCCTCCTGGGCTACAGTCCATGGGGTCGCAAAGAGTCAGACACAGCTTAGTGACTAAACAACAAAAACAACAAATCCCTTCATTAGACCTAATAACCCCTCAAGAAGAAACAATGAGCATGTTTACTGTGGTGTGAAAGTATTAGTCACTTAGTTGTGTCCAACTCTTTGCGACCCCATGGACTGTAGCCCACCAGGCTTCTCTGATGGAATTCTCCAGGTAAGAATACTGGAGTAGGTTGCCATTCCCTTCTCCAAGGGATCTTCCCGACCCAGGGGTCGAACCCAGGACTCCCGCATTGCATGCAGATTTTTACTGTCTGGGCCACCAGAGCAGCCCTCTTTACTGTGGTATCTATGGGAAAAATACAGTGCTCAGCACAAATATGTATTGATTAAATATACTTCAGCCATCTATGAACAGTTATGAAAGTTATAGATATACACAAATATGTTTTGCTTACATAACCTTAAGTTCATTAGAAGCCCACTAAAGGGTAGAAATGTTACTGTAGCACTTATACTGCCAAGAGTATAAGTTAGATGTCAAGGAAATTCTCATACAAAGCGTAGGCACTCATTCTTTCCATCTCTCCTGAAGAAGAAAAAATCTATCTCCTGCTGTTACAATTCTTATAGTAATACGTTAATATCACAGTGGGTAACACATCTAAAAGGAATCAGAAATGGTCCAAGGACACGAAAAATCTTTACTGAAAATCATTTAAGCTTTTCTACAGAGAAGCTTTTAAGATATCACCTAAATTTAAAAAAATGTTTTAAAAGCAATACGAGTTCAAAGGCTACATTCTACATGGAAATGAAAAATAACAGAAGAAGAATAGCACTCTATTCATTGCTTTATTTTTTAAAAAAAGAAAACCTGGCTATATTTTGCCTTTCATATCCTATTTTACAATGATAAAATACTTAAATACTTAAACTTGTGATTTGGCATTACTTAAGTTGTCCAACATATTCTTGTATTTAAAAATAGCATTGCTGAGGAATTGGTGCAGCCGTTTTATTTCAACTCTGTCACCCAAGGTAAACTTTAAGTGTTCTGGCAAGATGGCAGACTGAATACAAAGATCTGAAAAGAAGAGAAAATATAGGAAGTACCAAGGAATCAAACGAAAGAGAGGGATGTCATTTGTGAGTGCCGTGTTTCAACAATTTGTGGAAGATGGAAGAATAGAAACCTGTTGATGGCTCTTGTTTTTTTTTTAATTGAGAAAATGCAATTCTGGAACACTGAAGCAGGGACTGCAACAATGGAAAGAACTGACTTGCCAGAAAAAACTCTACAGGAGCTTTAACTGAGTTGACAGATACAGTGGATCCATCCAGATATTTAACCTTAACTAATAGATGTACCAGAAAGAACACAGGAAAGGACATGATCAAAACAATAGAAGAAAAATGTCCAGAGCAGAATAGAAAGACACACATCTTTCTTATTGGAAAAAGCCCACCCAGTGTTGAGATAAATAAGTGCGAGAAGACCTCCATATCTAAATGCAGCATCATGAAACTTCAGATCCAAAAATAAACAGTATGTCTGAGAAGCCTCCAGAGAGAAAATACAGGTCAAAAAAAGGGAGCAAGAATCAGCCAATAATTGGCAATCCCAAATGTATGGGATCTTGAAGACAATAAGGCAAAACAAAGCCTGAAAAATTCTATAAAAAAGTTATAATCAATCCAACTATGAAGTGAAAAGCAGACTTTTTCCAGCCTATAAGCACTTGGGACATTTATTTGCAGGCATTCTTGTTTAGAAAATTATTTTATGGCGCACTCTGGAGCAATGAGGGTAAAATCCATGGAAGAGAAAAATGAGACACAACATAAACTATGGAATTTAGCCAGGAGTCCAAGAAAAAGACAACACGACAGGACATTTATCCTAAAAGCTTCTGAATCCCCCTTTAAGCATGACTCAAAGTAGAAGAAAGAAACAGATTCCAGAGATTAGGCAGAAGGGGTTAAAAGCTGATGTATGAATGACAGGTTGAAGCAGTTATGTTTTTTCTTTTTTAAAGAAAGCAGAAAAGAGAATTAGAAAAGGAGAAAAAAGCAAAAAACTGTACACGGATGTCACAATCCAAATAGAAAGCAAACTAAAAAGTAGCATGATTTTGAGCAATTACTGTCGAGACAGAAAACATAATGCATTTGACTTAGATGCTTAGAATATTTTCCTTTAAGTTTCCAGGAGTTATAACACTGGGGCCTGTAACACTTAAGATTTGGCTACACATAACATGTATCTCTGGGGCTATCCTGGTGGCTTAGTGGTAAAGAATCCACCTGCAATGCAGGAGACACGGGTTCAATCCCTGGTCTGGAAAGATCCCCTGGAGAAGGAAATGGCAACCCACACCAGTAATCTTGCCTGGAAAATCCCATGGACAGAAGAGCCTGGCAGGCTACAGTCCATGGGGTTGCAAAAAAGTCGGACCCAACTTAGCGACTAAACAAGAGTATCTCCAAATAACAGAGGCTTCAGTTCAGTTCAGTCACCCAGTCGTGTCCGACTCTGCAACCGCATGGACTGCAGCATGCCAGGCTTTCCTGTCCATCACCAACTCCCAGAGCCTACTCAAACTCATGCCCATCGTGTTGGTGATGCCATCCAACAATCTCATCCTCTGTCATCCCCTTCTCCTCCAACCTTCAATCTTTCCCAGCACCAGGGTCTGTTCCAGTGAGGCAGTTCTTCACATCAGGTGGCCAAAACATTGGAGTTTCAGCTTCAACATCAGTCCTCCCAATGAATATTCAGGACTGATTTCCTTTTGGATGGACTGGTTGGATCTCCTTGCAATCCAAGAGACTCTCAAGAGTCTTCTCCAACACCACAGTTCAAAAGCATCAATTCTTTGGCGTTCATATTTCTTTATAGTTCAACTCTCACATCCATACATGACCATTGGAAAAACCATAACCTTGACTAGATGAACCTTGTTGGTAAAGTAATGTCTCTGCTTTTCAACACGCTGTCCAGGCTGATCATAGCCTTTCTTCCAAGGAGCAAGTGTCTTAATTTCATGGCTGCAGTCACCATCTGCAGTGATTTTGGAGACCCCCAAAATAAAGTCTCTCACCGTTTCCATTGTTTCCCCATCTGTTTGACATGAAGTGATGGGACCAGATGCCATGATCTTAGTTTTCTGAATGTTGAGCTTTAAGCCAACTTTTTCACTCCCCTCTTTTCACTTTCATCAAGAGGCTCTTTAGTTCTTCTTTGCTTTCTGCCATATGAGTGATATCATCTGCATATCTGAGGTTGTTGATATTTCTCCCAGCAATCTTGATTCCACCTTGTGCTTCTTCCAGCCTGGCATTTCACATGATGTGCTCTGCATACAAGTTAAATAAGCAGGGTGACAATATACAACCTTGACGTACTCCGTTCCCAATTTGGAACCAGTCTGTTGTTCCATGTCCAGTTCTAACTGTTGCTTCCTGACCTGCATACAGATTTCTCAGGAGGCAGGTCAGGTGGTCTGGTATTCCCATCTCTTTCAGAATTTTCCACAGTTTGTTGTGATCCACACAGTCAAAGGCTTTGGTGTAGTCAATAAAGCAGAAATAGATGTTTTTCTGGAACTCTCTTGCTTTTTCAATGATCCAGCAGATGTTGTCAATTTGATCTCTGGTTCCTCTGCTTTTTCTAAAACCAGCTTGAACATCTGGAAGCTCATGGTCCACTTACTGTTGAAGCTTGCCTTGGAGAATTTTGAGAATTACTTTGCTAGCGTGTGAGATGAGTGCAATTGTGTGGTAGTTTGAGCATTCTTTGGCATTGCCTTTCTTTGGGATTAGAATGAAAACTGACCTTTTCCAGTCCTGTGGCCACTGCTGAGTTTTCCAAATTTGCTGCCATACTGAGTGCAGCACTTTCATAGCATTGTCTTTTAGCATTTGAAATAGCTCAACTGGAATTCCATCACCTCTACTAACTTTGTTCATAGTGATGCTTCCTAAGGGCCACTTGACTTCACATTCCAGGATGTCTGGCTCTAGGTGAGTGATCACACCATTGTGGTTATCTGGGTCATGAAGATCTTTTTTGTATAGTTCTTCTGTGTATTTTTGCTACCTCTTCTTAATATCTTCTGCTTCTGTTAAGTCCATACCATTTCTGTCCTTTATTGTGCTCATCTTTGCATGAAATGTTCCCTTGGTATTACCCAGAAAGGCAGCCCACTCTCTATAAAAGGAGGTAGGACAAAATATAAAAGACAACAAGAGAGACAAAAGAGTTAGGGATGGAGACTTGACCTGAGGAGAGAGTCGTGGAGAAGTTTCCACACAGTAGGAAACCCTCTCTCAGGCGTGTCTGTGGGGAGTTTTGGAATCTCAGAAGGCAACCTAACCAGGAAAAACAAAAAACAAAAAACAAACCCACAGAATACATGCCTAATAGCAACTGTGGAAAAGAGAACATTACTGTGAAAATCTCTAACCTAACAATCTATAGCACAGCCTAGCCCTCTCACAGAACTAAAGATTGGGTGAATATCAAAGGAGAGCTAGTAGGCTTCCTACTGGCCCCTCCCCACCCAGAGGCAGAGAGGCAGGCTTGCAACAGCCAGAGCTGGAAGGCAAGGGGCTGCTTGAGAACATAGAGAACATCTCAACCCCAGGGATAGTATCTTCCACCAAACTCTGAGCAGGCTCCTAGCTGCTAACCATATCTTTCTGAGATCTTGGATGGTTGACATCCACCAGGAGGGTCACAGCCTGAGATCAGCTCTCTGGAGGAGACATATGGCACACCTGAAACGGTGCTCTCACGGTGCACCCAGGAAACCAAGTGGCCGGGACCGGGGAGGTGATTAAGACATATGGCCCACCTGGGACAGTGCACTTGCCAATCTCCTGGTCGTCTGAGCTTCTCAGACCTGGGAAGGGCACAAGATGCATGCCCAACCCACAGAGACTGAGCCAGAACTGTGTCTGAGTGTCTCCTGTGGAGGTATGGGTCAGCAAGGGCAGGGGCTTTGGGTTCAGCAGACCTGGGTATGACATAAGCCCTCTTGGAGGAGGTCGCCATTAACCCTACCATAGAACTGCCAGAGTTTACACAGGACTGGGGAAACAGACACTTGGAGGGCCCAAAAAATACCTTGTGTGCAGCAGGACCCAGGAGAAAGGAGCAGTGACCGCACGAGAGACTGACCCTGACATGGCCATGAGTGACCAGGAGTCTCCAGTGGAGGCGTGAGTCCGCAGTGGCCTGCTGCAGCGTTGGGGGCACCGAGGGCAGCAGTGTGTACATGGGACCTTTTGAAGGAGGTCACCATTATTTTCCTTACCTCCACCTTAGTCAGGTCAAGCAACTGGGAGGGAACACAGACCCACTCATCAACAGAAAATTGGATTAAAGATTTACTGAATATGGCCCCATCCATCAGAACAAGACTCAGTTTCCCCCACAGTCAGTCTCTCCCATCAGGAAGCTTCCATAAGTCTCTTATCATTATCCGTCAGAGGGCAGAGAGAATGAAAACCATAATCACAGAAAACTAACTAAACTGATCACATGGACCACAGCCTTGTCTAGCTCAATGAAACTATGAGCCATGCTGTGTAGCGCCACCCAACACGGATGGCTCATGGTGGAGAGTTCTGACAAAATATGGTCCACTAGAGAAGGGAATGCAAACCACTTCAGTATTCTGAAGTACTCACCTTGAGAACCCCATGAATAGTATGAAAAGGCAAAAAGGTATGACACTGAAAGATGAACTCTCCAGGTCAGTAGTTGCCCAGTATGCTACTGGAGAAGAGTGGGAAAATAACTCCAGAAAGAATGAAGAGGTGGAGCCAAAACAAAAACAACACCCAGTTGTGGATGTGACTGGTGATGGAAGTAAAGTCTGATGCTGTAAAGAGCAATGTTGCATAGGAACCTGGAATGTTAGGTCCATGAATCAAGGCAAATTGGAAGTGGTCAGGTAGGATATGGCAAGAGTGAATGAACATTGACATTTTAGGAATCAGTGAACTAAAATGGACTGGAATGGGCAAATTTAATTCAGATGACCATTATATCTACTACTGTAGGCAAGTATCCCTTAGAAGAAATGGAGTAGCCCTCATAGTAAACAAAAGAGTCCAAAGTGCAGTACTGGGATGCAATCTCAAAAATGACAGAATGATCTCTGTTCATTTCCAAGGCAAGCCATTTAATATCACAGTGATCCAAATCTATGCCCCAACCAGAACTGCTGAAGAACAGAGGCTTAGGATAGATTTATTTTCTCCCACATGAAAGAAGGAACTTCAGGGCTGATAGAATGGCTTTGAGATCATTGAGGAACCTAGGATCTTTCCCTCTTTTGCTCTGTCAACCTCCACCTATGGCTTTCATATAATGATGAAAAGGAGGATTAAAAGAGGATGCTTCTGAAATTGGAGCTAGGATGCATGGGTTAGGGCAGCAATTATTTTTATTGTCAAATTTTTGGGTATACATATTTACCATATACAAGTATTATTTTGATTAAACATGATACAAAGGATGAAAGAAATTTTAAAGGAAAAAGATTAATTTTGCATTCCTTTAGTTCAAATGTTACTTTCTCAAAGAAATCACGTTGATCACCTTTCTAAAATACCACAGTTACTCTTCTCAGCTGTAAGAAACTCTCTAGTTCATCTTGTTTTTATTTTTCATTAGCAGTTATCATTATCTGCAATCTTGATATTTATTTGTTTATGTGTAAATTGATACATCCTTTAACTAAATATAAGTTCTGTAAGGCAAGGGACATTTAAAAAAATTATTTATTCATTTTGTATTGAGGTGTAGCTGATTTACAGTATTTCAGGTGTATAGCAAAGTGACTTAGATATACATACATATTCTTTTTAACATTCCTTTCCATTGTAAGTTATTACAAGATATCAAATACAGCTCCCTATGCTATACAATTCAGTTGCTCAGTCACATCCAGTTCTTTGTGACCCCATGGACTGCAGCACACCAGGCTTCCCTGTCCATCACCAACTCCTGGAACTTGCTCAAACTCATGTCCATCAAGTTGGTGATGCCATCCAACCATCTCATCTTCTGTCATCTTCTCCTCCTGCCTTCAATCTTTCCCAGCATCAGGGTCTTTTCCAATAAGTCAGTTCTTCATATCAGATGGCCCAAGTATTGGAGCTTCAGCTTCAGCATCAGTCTTTCCAATGAATATTCAGGGCTGATTTCCTTTAGGATTGACTAGTTTGATCTTTTTTCTGTCCAAGGGACTCTCAAGGGTCTTCTCCAACATCACAGTTCAAAAGCATCAATTTTTTGACACTCAGCTTTCTTTATGGTCCAACTTGCTTCTCAATTTTATGTATAGCAGTGTGTCTAGTAAACACAAATTCCCAGTTTATCCTTCCACCCTTTTCTCTCTCTGGAAAATCTTGTGGTTGGAGAGAAGAATATTGGGATAGAATTGCATGACTGGGTACATAAAAATGACTTGTTGTCTCACATACCCAAAGAGCTATGCTATTATTTGCTTACTGCACTTGGAAGAGACACTTAGAGTAGTATACTGGGCATATTAGACTCCATGTAATTTTTATCCTTTTGTTGTTACATTGCTCAACTAGGAGCACATCAAGTAGAATTGAGGCTTTATAAAAGGACATGAAAAATGCTAAAACTTAGAAACATTTAACCATTTTGATAAACTGTATTTCTCCAAAATACTCACAGAGGCTTTATCCTATACCTATATTTATTCCCAGAGATATCAAATGAAGTTAATGTATTTTAAAATTATACATGTCTTTGATTTTAATTTTCTTAGCACATGCTTCTTTTTTTTAAAGCAATTGAATAGATGCTTATTTTCTAAACTCTGCCACAGTCTTGTTATTATGTCATACTAATCATAACCCCCAATCATTTGGTCATATTTTTATGGATATATATTTCATAAATCATAATTATAGTATTAAGTGCTTATTAAGTATTGCTTAAGGATTCTTCTAACTTCTAGGGTAAATTAGTTTTTTCACCTCACAGTTTAAAAACAGAAATCTTTAACCATTCCAGTTAAATCTGGTTTATTAAAAAATCCACAAAGGCTTTATCCAATGACATCAAACCTATTCTCATAGGCTCTCATGTTTACATTTTATGTTATTTTTAATTTATTTATTATTGGAGTGCAATTGCTTCACAGTGTCGTGTAGGTTTGTGCTGAACGACACGGTGAATCAGCCGTAAGTATACCTATATCCTCTGCCTCCTTGGCCTCCCTCCCGCCCCTTCATCCCACCCCTAGGTTATCACAGAGCCCTGAGCTGAGCTCCCGGGGCTACGCAGCAGCTTCCCACTGGCTATCCATTTACACATGGTAGCGTATAAATGTCAGCGCTACTCTCTCCGTTCGTCCTCCCCTCTCCTCCCCTTGTGTCCACAAGTTTGTTCTCTATGCCTGTACCGCTATTCCTGTACGGCAAATAGGTTCATCAGGACCATTTTTCTAGATTCCGTATGTATGTGTTAATATATGATATTTGTTTTTCTTACTTCACTCTGTTTAACAGGCTCTAGGTTCATCCACCTCACTAGAACTGACTTAAATTTGTTTCTTTTTATGGCTAAATTTTTATTCACTGATTTACACAGCAGTGAAAAAAAAACAGTAAAAATAAACAAGCGTTTCTTCTTTTTTCCCTATGTGATAACTCACTAAAGACTCAGTAGTACCAGTTTCCTGGGGTTTCATATCAGAACATTGTGAACAAAGAAGAGCAGTTTGAATCTACAGTTAGGACTCATTCTAGACCAACCTTGAATCAAATCTCTGAATTCTTGGGTCATTTCTCAATCTGATCAATGCATGTATACTAAAACATTTGCAATTCCCATTTTTTTTTTTTTTTTTGCTTGGCCAACACTGGTTGACTCTCATGATTCAGTGTAATAGAAGTAGAGTCTGAGGACCATCTTAATCAAATTTGTCCCTAGGGCATCCCAGTCTCACATGTCAGTTAGCTCCAGTTGGTATCTGCTCAGGTAGCATGCTTAACAGTTTCAGCAAGAAAGAAGTGGTAGAACTTGTTATGGCTTAAAAATGACACTTAATTTTCCAATTTTTGTAAGAAAAAAACAAGAGTGAGATATATGCATTTGGTGGGTAGGGTGAAAATAGAAATCTAATGGTGTGACCAATTATCAGATCCTTGAACTGACAAACTTCACTTTTGACTGTTGTGCTGAAAAAAACAGTAACTTAACGAAATATCAAAGGGAAACTTTCCAAGGCCTCTTTGGTCTTTCTCCAGGTTAAAAAATATTTAAAAATCTGACTCAATTGATGACATTCTGCTTGAATGTCTATGGTGTGACAGAAATACTGCTGTGTGAATTCCTCCAAATTCACCTGCATTGCTGATATGTCTGCATGTAGACTTGATACCAGGTTACATGAAATATGAATGTTCTGTCACATTATTTAACTAAACTCAAGAGGAAAAGCATCTGAGGCATCAGTATTTTTGGTCAGCCTTTCTAAGTTTTGGTCACAAAAGAAAATCTTTCAAGATTCTCAATGAGTTACCATATACCTTCTAACTCCATGAAGACTTGCAAGATGAAGAGCAGAAAACAACCTCTCTTATTGTTGAACAAGAGGGTGGTATGACCAGATCTATTTTTGGGAGCAGCAAGAAAAACAAGTTGACCCTGAGAGAGATTTGAGCAAGGGGGTCAGTGTGGCAAATTATATTTTACAAAGATGAAAGCAACAGCATCTTCCCACCCAAATATCTTTTATGACTGTGCCACTCTCCCATCAAGAGGTGAAATGTGTGCCCTTTTCCCTAGAAACTGGATGGGTCTTGGTGACTATCTGGACCACCAGAGTTCAATGAAATGCCACTCTGTGAGTTTTAAGGATAGCATATGAAAATGTCACATACTTCCTCCATGAGACTCTTGCTCTTGGAATCCAGACATCATGGTGTGAAGAAGTCCAATAAACCCATGGAGAGGCCTCACAAGGAGAGGGACTGAGGATGGTGGCCCACAGTCCTGGCATAGCTCCAGCCAATAGTTAGCACTAACTTGCTAGCATGCGAGTTGTGCAAGTGGATGATCCAACCGCAGGTGAGCTGTTGCAGTTGATGCCTCGTGTAGCAGCAAGGAGCCATCCTCACTGAAGTTCTGACCAAATGACAGCTCATGAGCATAACAGATGATTACTATTGCTTTAAGTCACTATGTTTTAGAGTGATTTGTTACATAGCAATAGATAACTAAAATGGCTAATTTTATTCAGGCCTTACTTGAGGTACAGACATTACTATAAAAGGAGGAAACTGTGCATCCTCCTCGATACATTTCCCCCTTTGCTCTCTTTCCCTAGTTTAAACCATCGCGGTTCCCTTTGCCTTTCCTTCTGTCACTTACTTATTTTTCATTGTTTTGATTACTCTTCCCTAAATCCCCTCTCAGGTTTTAAGACCCCAAGCTAGACACATTATGTTAATAAAGGCTTGATTAAAGCTGAGAGTAATTAGAGGATTAAGTATAATTCCTACATTCTATTATCTTATTTATAGAACTTGATGGCAGACTCTAAATTTTAACAGCAAGTGCTGAATTTGGGACTTAAACTGACATTGAGTTCCTGCCAACTTCAACAGACGTTAACATTTTTTATTTAGATTAAATAATGGCAGCACCCAGAAAGTATAGAGGAGACTACAACAAACACCCACCCATCTCTCCTGTTAACTCTTAAACTTTTACCAATCTTTTTTGCTCTAGATTTAAAAATTACAATATTAAATAGTAGATATAATTGACTAGCCCTCCTGATACTGTTCCATCCCCCAGAAAACACTATTAATGTCCTAAATTTGTTGTGCATTATTCTCATAGATGTCTTGTATTATCATGCATATATCTATCAATAAGTAATATATGATATGTTTTGTTTTAAGCTTTATATACATGGGATTCTTACTTATATTTCTGAATTTTATATATGTATATATATGTGTGTGTGTATATATATATATATATATATATATATATATGCTGAGGTGCTCAGTCATGTCTGACTCTTCACAACCCTTTGGACAGTAGCCTGCCAGGCTCCTCTGTCCATGAGATTTTTCAGCAAGAATACTGGACTGGGTACCATTTCTACCTCCAGGGGAACTTCCCAACCCATGGATTGATCTGGAGCCTCCTCTGTCTCCTTCCCTGCAGGCAGATTCTTTATCTGCTGAGCCATCAGGAAAGCTGTATGTGTGTGTGCATGTGTGTATATATATGTAATTATAGCTTTTATATGATATTTTATTGTTACTGTTGTTTAGTTGCTCAGTCGTGTCTGACTTTTTGTAACTCCATGGGCTGCAGCATTCCAGGCTTCCCTGTCCTTCACCATCTCCCAGAGCTTGCTCAAACTCATGTCCATTGGGTCAGTGATGCCAACCAACCATCCCATCCTCTGTTGCCTGTTCTCCTCCTACCTTCTATCCTTCCCAGCATCAGCGTCTTTTCCGATGAGTTGGCTCTTTGCATCAGGTGGCCAAAGTATTGGAGCTTCAGCTTCAGAATCAGTCCTTCCAATGAGTATTCAGGGTTGATTTCCTTTAGGATTGACTGGTTTGATCTCTTTGCTGTCCAAGAGACTTTCAAGAGTCTTCTCTAACAGCATAGTCCAAAAACATCAATTCTTCAATGCTCAGCTTTCTTTATGGTCCAACTCTCACATCCATACATGACACTGGAAAAACCATAGCTTTTACTAGATGGACCTTTGTTGGCAAAGTAGTGTCTCTGCTTTTTAATATGTTGTTTAGGTTTGTCATAGCTTTTCTTCCAAGGAGCAAGCATCTTTTAATTTTATGGCTGCAGAAACCATCCACAGTGATCTTGGAGCCCAAGAAAATAAAGTTTTTTACTGTTTCCATTGTTTCCCCATCTATATGTCATGAAGTGATGGGACCAGCTGCCATGATCTTAGTTTTTGAATGTTGAGTTTTAAGCCAACTTTTTCACTCTCCTCTTTCACTTTTGTTAAGAGGCTCTTTAGTTCCTCTTTACTTTCTGCCATAAGGGTGGCGTCATATGCATATCTGAGGTTATTGTGGCAATTAAATTAGTGAATAGTGAAAGTGAAGTCGCTCAGTCCTGTCTGACTCTTTGCGACCCCATGGACAGTAGCCTGCACCAGTCTCCTCCGTCCATGGGATTTTCTAGGCAAGAGTACGGGAGTGGGTTGCCATTTCCTTCTCCAGGGAATCTTCCCAACCCAGGGATCAAACCCAGGTCTCCCTCATTATAGACAGATGCTTTACCATCTGAGCCACCAGGGAAGTCCTAAATTAGTTAATATTATTAGTTAAAAATATATGGAAAGTACCTAGAACTATCCCTGGCCTAGAGTAAAAAATCAATGTGTTAACTAGTCAAATTACTTTTATCTAACTACTTTGCTGAACTCTATTATTGGTTTCAATAGTTTGTCTGCAGATTATTTTGAATATACTGTACAGATGATCATGGTATGGAAAAGGCAATTTTGTTTTTTCTTTTTAAGTTTTATATATTTTATTTTTTATCTAATTATTGTAAGACTTCAATATATTATTGAACAAAAGCAGTGATAGGAAAATGGTGGGCATCTTGTTTGTTTGTGATTTAAATGGGAATTATCCTATAATTTTATCATTTAATATGATGATCACGTCTATGATGTTCTATGATGATGTCATTTCTCAGGTTAAGAATTCTAGTCTAATTTTTAAAGTACTTTAAAATTATATTTGGATGGGTTTTAAATACTTTCCCCCCTGCATTTCTTAAGATAATTGTGATTTTTCCTCCAGTATCAGGCCCCAAAGATAACCATCAGCACCAGTAGAAAGTTTAGGCTGTGAGTTAGGAGGTGAGTGGAAACTAGCTTGGAATCAGAATAGGTTGAGAACAAAGGAAGAAGCACAAATTACTTTTTTTTTTTTTCCCACAAATTACTTTTGAATGGCTATTTGCCATTATTGTTTTGCAGATGAAAACTATGTGGATGTGAAGGACTAGCTTAAAGTTGGGAATAAAGATAATAACAACAACACGATCACTAATAGTTAACAATAACATTTCCCAACAAAATCCTTCCAACACTATAGAAATAAAAGGACATACATTTTCTTTTGTAGCTTATAAAATAACAATTATTTTATGAGCTTATATGAAGCACCAGCATATAAAAAAAAAGCTGAAATAATGAAGGGAAAACATGTGTGCCACAACAATGTGACATGGGAGACAGTATAAATCCAACTTCATGCTTAGTTGCAAAATCCTACTAAACAGCTTGTTGGAATGCAATCTGTAATATGTTACAGATTCTCCAACGGATCAACCTATCCCCTTGTTGTTCAGGTTTTGTTTGAGTCCTTAAAGACTGGTCATTTTCTTGCCCTCTTTTTTCTTATGATCAAATAATTTTTATTGTTATTTGAAAGTCCCTGGCACTGGGATGGATCATCTTTTTGGGGTTATGGACAAGGTAAAAACCTGGCTCAAACCCATATAAAACATTCTGAAACCTGCTTTTGATGAATATTTGAAAAGGCTTTGGAGCTGATCCTCTCTTTAGATGACAGCTAGGTCCTGGCCTGAACCTTTGCACTCATCTTCTGTTTATACCATCTATGAGGAATCTCTTGTGTACACCTTACAAGTTGCTTCTTGACTCTAAATCTTCAGAGTGAGAAAGGCAAAGGGGAAGCAAGGAGCTTATGGTAACTGGATTCATTTCAGAGTTTCTCTGAAGTGAGGAAAACAGTGTTGCTCACTTTTTACTTCTGAGCTATCAGTCTTAGTTGTTGGCAGCAAGTTACTCATGATTGAAAGCTGTAAGAGCAAAAATAAAAAGGCAGTTTGGGTGTGTTTCTGGTTAGGTTTGAGAGCTGCTTCAGAACATCCTATTGAAAAAAAAGATATTTCCACCTGCTCAACAACTTGTTTTTCGAGTTCTTAAATTTCCCTAAAAAAGTAAATGCTCAGTAAAAGTCATAAATTATAGTGGTGCTTTCTTCCTTCTGTCCTTCCCTCCCTTATTTTCTTGGCTTGTTCTTTTGTCTTCTTCTTTCCCACCAACACAGATTTACTGAGTGCCCATTATATATGCCAGAAACAGATGATATTATGTCTAGTATATAAAAAGTACATAGTAAGTTATTACTGTCCCTCACGAGATCAGTGCAAGTTTATCACAGGCAATGAGCATCTTAATGAGGGGAGCCTTCGTCTTGATGCTTTTTTTTCTGGTTAGAAGGTGATCTTTGTGATGGCACAGTCCACTGGTTGGAAAAATGAGAAGGTTGACAATAATAACAACAAGGACTGTATGTGAAATTCAATTTCTTGTGACATTCTATAGGGTTGGTGAAATAAAATCTGTTCAAAAGCCTTGATTCAAGCTTTGGGCTGATGAGGAAATGTGGCAATAAATGATGTGAAGACTGTGTAAAAGGTTAATGGGTTACTATTTAAATAACATATGTAAAGAATTTTTTTCCAGTTTTAAGAACTGCTTGTTCTAAGTTCGCACACCAATTCCTTTTTATAATGGGTAGACTGCCTTTCTCAGCAGCACACTGTCATTCCTAAACAACCCTGGAGCTAAAAATTTTAAGTGCTGTCACCCAAAATTGCTAAACAGAAGTTACTCTTTAATTTGTCTGTCACTCTTTCTGCCACTCCCCTTGCACTTTATGGTGAGGCATTGGTTCAACTGTCATATCTCAAGTTCCTTTACAATAAAAAGAGAGGGCCTATTTTATCCTTGTGATGGCCAGAGAGGTCACCTACAGCTGCCCAGAGCTATTTTGACCTAAAACTCTGGGAGTGAATCCTGTTGATAAAGTGCAAGTAACAAATCCTGACTTTTTAAAAGATGCATGAACCTGCACCTAAAAACTATCAAGAAGTAGCAAAGATTGGAATATTGAGAAGCAAAGGATGCAGATAGATTTAAAAACTGGTCATCTTTCTATTATGACTGTACTTTAAGCAAGTGGCTTGCTATAGTGCCGTGCTCCTCAATGCTTCACAGAGGCAGGTAAGAATCTGCATTTGACTTTCTTAAGAGAAGATTGAAAGAACTTGCACAAATCACAGGGTAGGAGGGAACTATTAAATAGTCATTTACTCGACATAATTTTCACCTATTAGGTGCAGTTGTCTTCCTTATCCATGGCTTCATTTTCTGCAGTTTCATTTTCCTGTGGCCAATCATGGTCCCAGAATATTAAATCAAAAATTCCAGAAATAAACAATTCATAAATTTTAAATTGCACACTCTTCTGAGTAATGTAAAAATCTTGCATCCTCCTTTTCCCTTCTGGGACTGGGGACATAAATTATCCCTTTGTCTAGCACATCCATTGGTTGTCCTGAAACATATCCCTTGAAGATAAAGAGTACTACTGTACAGATAACTGAGGGAATATATTTGGAGGGGTATACCTTACTCTATTCACCAGTCTTTTTCCATCATGGAACTTCTGGGAGCCATGTATTGGTGTAACTGGGGTTTCTGTTTGGACTCCACCTTTTAGGTTGAATGCTCAGTGAGGTGCACCTAAAGGATGCTATGTGTTCCAGAAGCAAAGGAGAGGATGCGGTGTTAATGCTCTGCGTCACTCAGTCAAGAGTGTGTAATAGGATTGCATGGAGAGTCAAAAAGTAAATTTCGATTCAGTACCTCCACTCCCCCTTCTCCACCTTGAAGAATCGGGAATCCTTTCAGATGATTGTAGGAAGTCCTTGGGTGGTAGTGGGTAGTAGAAGGAAGTGGATCTTCTACACTCCAACACTGTGACATCATCTCTTTCTGCTCTCAGAAAGAGGCTGGGAGGAGGCTGGGACACCACCACCACTTGAGATGTTGCCATAGCCACTCATCCATGCTAGTTCCTTGACCCTTGTCAAAGTGGAGACAGACCTCCCTCTCACTGTGTCAACCTTGGTTCTAGGCAATGAAACAGCTTGTATGCTATTTCTTGCAGAGGCTTTAATAATGCACGGTTTTGTCCTTTTTATATATTCTTCGCTACAGGTTCTTATAGCTGTAGTTTTGGCTTTGGACCCAGGGGAAGGAGTGGGGTGCAAGTTGAGAACCATTCTGCTGCTCTTCACATGCTGTTCTAAAAACCCTCCTCTTCTCTAGCTTGTGCCCTAAGTCTGGAACCTAGCCTGACCCCTGCCTGATGCTTCATCTACACTCCTGCTTTCCACTGAGCTCACAGTCTACATTTCAGGGGAGGAGGGAACGATGAGGCTTATCTCCAATTCCAATGCCCATCAGATAGAGCCCCAGACAGGTTTGATTTTAGCTTTTTAAATGAACAACTTGATTTATAAAGCAAACTTATTCAAGAAAATAATATCAGGAAGAGTCCAGGGATATACAAACATTTTAAATGCTCCATTATTTTACTTTTTATTTTCTTGGCATGTGAGTTAATTTTTTAAAAAGTGAATAGACGGATGTTTTCTGGGTGTTTATCAACAGTTAGAGAATACGTACTGGCCTCTGTGAAAGTTATTTTCTGGGCAACTCTGTAGGCATTGGCTCTGCGAATTTTCTGTTGATCTTCTTGTGTAGGAATGTTCTCTAACAGCAGATGATTCCTGCAGCTCAGCTTATTTTTGCCTCCTGATGCAGGGCCCAAGCCATCCTTCACCCCTTTTCCCACGTGAGGAACTACTATTTTCAGACTGGCTTTATTTCTTTCCTCCTCCCTTAATTTTAAAGTTCATTTTGGGAACTTTTGCTTATAGCTTAAAAACTTTACTGATGAGAGGCTGTGCTCTAATATATAATTAATGAGTCAGAACTCTGTGTCCAAGATGCTTTGAAAGCACCAACAAAATGTTTTAATTTATATAATAGAGTCTTCATTTTGTTCTTAAACCTTTTGGACGTGTATGGTTCATTTATCTAGTATGATTTTGAAAGTTCTTACATGGGCAATGTGCAATGTGGGCTTAATAGATAACATTAATAAACTCACACTTAATAACAACACTAAAAGCCACTTCCATCTGGATTTACTGGCAATAGAAAGAGACATTACAGAACTTTGGGAATTTGATCAAGGCGCCAAATACTAATCTTAGATTACAAAACTGTGGAATCTAATTACTTGAGAAAACAAAGCAATCAAGGATAGGCTTTTCATAAAAGCTTTGGACTGGGGTTAATAATTAATGTGTTAAATGTACTTTGTAATAAACTATATCGTAATGGATTACTTTTGATAGCAAAATTGGCAATGATAACCCATGTTGGCTTCACTGACTCAGCCTTTCAATTTTGCTTGCTAGATTTATTGGGTTAAACTACAATGAACCTATTGCAAACCTATCTTAACTTGTTTAGAAATAACAATCTTGATGGAGACTGCAAAATTTATATGAAAATTAACAAACATATAAAAACAAATAAGACAAAGTCTTTAAGAGAGAAAGCAGAATTATCTACCTTTAAGGTAAATAAGCTGCATTCAGAAAGGAAAAGCATTTCAAAGGAACCAAATAATGTTTTTCATTCAAGGAAATATTGAAGTTAGTGCTATATGGTTATTATATGTGGGTAATAAAGATAAAATATTCAGCAAGTTAGGTGATCTAAAAACAGTCAAATGTTTTAGAAACATGTAGCAAAAAATTATGACTTACATCAACTTTGAAGTCAGAAATTAGAAGTAAACATAAAAATTAAACATTCAGGAGATTGAGACAACAACCTCTTTTTGTGATTTTTTGAACCTAGAACTCTTAGCATTTCTTCAGAAATTGAATATAAATTTCCACTAGAATCCCTCAGAACACATTGAGAATGACAAACCAGATAAAATATCTCTTAGAAAAGTGAACTTTATCTCCTCAATCTTTGCCTCAACCTTAAGGAAATTGCATTTATTTCTATTTTTGTAGGGTACTTTATTTTCAGAGAGGTATATTTAAGGGTCATTGGAGTTAAGGTACAGGGTTACTGCAAAAATCTGTAATTCATCCCTTGTTTAGAGAGTCCCTTAATCCCTACTCCAAAGTAACAGCAGTGTCACAGACATGTAGAACTTTACAGGTTGCAAAGGGTTTTTGTTTTTCAATATTGTAATGCTGTTCACTATTAGAAAAGCTTATATTAAACAATACTATATTTTGTGAGTATATGTACACAAATTAAAAATGAAAAAAATGCACCACTGACTGATACACTGGTGACTTCTGTGAAAAGAATCAAGACTGGTGTATTTATCAAAGGAGACTTTAGCCTACAAAGCACTTTCACAGACACTATTTCATTTATCCTTAAAACAACCTTGTAAACACTTGCACACTGCAGCTTCTATAGGAGTTTCCCTACACTCATCTCACAATTAGTTGTGAATCCATTATATTTCAACTGCTTCAGATATATCAGTGACCAAATCTCTAACCTAATGAATAGATGAGTAGGGAATATGGACAATAAATACGTAGATGTAAAAATAGCTAGATTATAAAAGATGTTAGAAGGTGATAATTGCTATGGAAAAAGAAACAAAAGAGAAGTTTTGAAGGCACTGAGGGGTTATTCGTGGGGATAGCTGGGTGAAGAGCCTTCCAAGATGAAAGGTCAGTCAGTGCAAAGACCCCAAGGCAGGAACCGGGCTGGCCATTTGAGGAAATTGGAGGTGATAGTGTGGTTGGAGCAGTGAAGAGATAAAATCAGACAGGTAACACAGATTGTTGTAAGGTCTTTGGTTCCTTCTTGAAGGAAAATGGGGGAACCACTGCAGCATTTTGAGTTGACAAGTGAGACCATCTCACTTGGATTTTAAAAGTTCCACCTGCTGTGTTGAGATAGACTGTAAAGAGTGAGTGTATTCAGGAGTCCAGTCAGCAGGTGAAGGAAGTAATCCAGGATGTGTGGAGAAAGACTCCAAGGTTCCTTGGTCCGAGTACCTGGAAGAATGGAGTCGTCATCCACTGAAATGGAGCAAAGGTTGCAGGTGAAACAGGTTTGGGGGGAAGGTAAGGAATTCAGAGGTGGACATGTGGCATTTGATATGCTTAAATGTCTATTTAGGTCAACTGGAAGATCTCCTGGAGGAGGAAATGGCCACCCACTGCAGTATTCTTGCCTGGGAAGTCCCATGAACAGAGGAGTCTGGGGAGCCACAGTCCATGGGTTGCAAAGAGTAGGACACAACAGCATACACACACATGTCAAAGTAGGAAATTTGAAGTATGTATCTGGAGTTTGGGAGAGAAGTCTGAGTTGGATATGTGCATTTGGGAATGGTCAGTATGTTGACAATATTTAAAGCCCTGGGATGGATGAGACTAAGGCGATGAGAGTGGAGGAAGCTGGGAGGACTGCAATGCCATTAAACATACACCTAGAGAAATACTTGTGTAATTGCAATCGTGATCAAGTGCCCTGAAAGAGAGCTTCACGGGGTTCTGAGGTATAAGCTGGTCTGGGCAAGCTTCCTGCAGAAAGTGGCACTTTCTTAAGGACCTGAAGGATGAGTCAGAAGGAATTGGCCTGAAAAAGGGAGGTGAGTTTGGGAGAAGAGAGCAGGGTAGAGTGCTAGCCTAAGCAAGTGACCTACGGGAGGAGGGGGCCTGGTGTGCTTGCAAAACACAGCATGAGAGAGTGTGGCAAGAGCTTTGTGCCAGGGGCAGGCATTGTGAGATGAGGTTGAAGGGAAAGGTAGGGGCCAGACTGAGCAAGGGGCTACCAACATTCTGAGGATTTTGAATTTAAGAGCAATGAGAAGCCATTTAAAATGCTAAGGAAAAAAAGTATTAAACAACATATTAGAAACCTTTAGCTGGAAAGAAGTTAATAATGAGTGTTTCAAGGGCAGTGTAATAGAAGTTTCTGCTTAACATGTATATGAGAGGCATGGGAGAAAGCAGGATGAATGGAAAATTTGCAAACCAAAACAAGGTAGGATTGTAATATTTAATATTGCCACTATTTTACTTAAAAAAGCATAAAAAGAAATACAAAAAACATAAAAAGAAACACAAAAGACTGAGGAGGAATAATAGAAACCAGGTATGGTGTGCCTGGTGGTGTGACCCTCAGACTGAGAGTTGCAAAAACCTTTTTAAATTGGAAAGAATAGAGGCAGGCGTGTAAAATAATGAATGATATGGAAAAGACTGGGTAGCTGGTCGTGTCTGTCCTGTGTTTTACTGTTAGAACAGGTCATGGTTAATGAGTGGTGACAAGCTGTTTTCTATCTACCCACAGAATCCTAAAAGAAAAAAAAAAGCCTCCACTGAGAATTAAGGAGAGGTAGGCGGAAAAAAATTTTGACATTAGAATACATTACAATGACTTTGTGGGGTTGCCTTTTCTGAAAGTCTTTAGAAGCCAGACAGACTTAAAGTTGGCAACATTTAAACATAAGTGAATAAGGACAGTGAATCTTAAGTGTGTTTTGCCAGTTGGACTTGTTAATTGTAATTGGCCCAAAGTAGGAAACCATTCTGGGGGCTGGGAGCAATGAGTGTTAGCGAAGTTAGCATTTAAGAGAGGTGTATGTGAGATGTGGAAGTTTACAGTATTTTGTAGAAAACATTACCTGGGCCCAAGGGGTAGCTGTAAAAACAACAGGGTATGACTGAGGGAGTTCTGCAAGCTCATCTCACACAGCATGATTTATTTATTTATTTATTTATTTTTTCCAAAACTGTTTAGTTATAGTTTATTTCTTTTTTTTTTTTTAATTTTTTTATTAGTTGGAGGCTAATTGCTTCACAACATTTCAGTGGGTTTTGTCATACATTGATATGAATCAGCCATAGATTTACACTTATTCCCCATCCCGATTCCCCCTCCCATCTCCCTCTCCACCCGATTCCTCTGGGTCTTCCCAGTACACCAGGCCGGAGCACTTGTCTCATGCATCCCACCTGGGCTGGTGATCTGTTTCACCATAGATAGTATACATGCTGTTCTTTTGAAACATCCCACCCTCACCTTCTCCCACAGAGTTCAAAAGTCTGTTCTGTATTTCTGTGTCTCTTTTTCTGTTTTGCATATAGGGTTATCGTTACCATCTTTCTAAATTCCATATATATGTGTTAGTATGCTGTAATGTTCTTTATCTTTCTGGCTTACTTCACTCTGTATAAGGGGCTCCAGTTTCATCCATCTCATTAGGACTGGTTCAAATGAATTCTTTTTGACGGCTGAGTAAAATTCCATGGTGTATATGTACCACAGCTTCCTTATCCATCATCTGCTGAGGGAGTTCTGCAAGCTCACCTCACACAGCATGATTTAAATCTGTGAGGAAGATTCTCATGTGTGGGTAGGTAAACAGAAGGGGAAGGGCATGATTCTTCTAGGCTGCTTTTGTGTGTGTGTGTGTGTGTGAATATAATGGACAGCTAATCCTGAATCAAAGGGAATATCTGGAAAACCTTTTTAGATATCTAAGATTTCTTGACAACTAGATACTAAATCATCTTATAGAAATGTCTTAAAGAAAAATCACATTAGCTTGGTCATCCCATTCCTTCAAAAAACTGGTAGTTGAGCCCCTTCTTGGTATAAGGAGCAGTGCTAAATTCTTGATTGGTCCCGTGAAAGTAACATGGCAGATGGGCAGGTGGAAGTAGTGCGTTGGGCAGGTGCAGCAGAAACATCTGAAGTCAGGGGTTCCGGGGAAGTTTCTCTGGGGAGGTTACATTTGACCTAAGACCTGAGAATGAAAGCTTATAGTCTGAGGTCATCACCAGTCACATGTCCTGTGTTAGGTCAAGTGGCTTCAACTTAATTCTTTTCTTTTCAAAAATCTTAGATGGTGAAGGCTTTATGTCAGTTTATGATAACTTTTAGAAAGCCTAACCATCCTGCCACTAAAGTTATAGATTCTACTTACTTATAGGCATAATATTTTATTGACATCAATTTGCAATAATTTTAATGCAACATAAGCTTGATACCTACACCACTAAAATTCCTAGTACAGGCTTAATAGGAAAAGAATCATTTGTGAAATAAAATGTTCACGAACAATTTGCACATTCAACTGTAGGGGGAGTGAATATTCATAATAAGAAAAATTCCACTGCATAAAGTGAATATAATAGTTACGAGGGACTTGGAAACTCAGAAATATCATCAAAATATAAATATTGGTATATTATCAAGATTGCATGTTATTCTGTATTATTAAATCATAAAAATCTCAACTTTTCCTGCAATCAGGTTTTGAGTGCTCAACATTTTCATGCCATTTAACTAGAACACATTTTTCTAGATACAAATGGATATATTCATTTCCATAAAAGTGTTATCTTTTTACAGTATATTTAATTCAGATCCAGTTTCTATTTCCACTGAAATAATTGCTTATAATACACAGACTCGATTTTATATGACTAATTAGAACAGTGTATGGGAAAAAATAGGTTTGCAGGTAATATTGAAATTAAATATGTTAATCTGTACCTCTGTGTACACATTTTATATGAGCTTTAATTTGCCAAATAAATTATAGTTCTATGTTTATAAGGTGCCCTTGAAAGAGTGTCCTATTTTTGAGCACTAATATCATGGGGAAACAAATATACAAAGCTCTTAGCTATAGGCTACACTTGCATAAATTAAAGCAGGAGCAGTTGATTGGTAAGTAGAGCTATGGTATCTTTAGCTTTTTAAACACTCTGAATTGTTAACACAATGTTTTTAATGTGGTTATTACTAATATTAAGACAATAAATAATATTTAGTTTCAATATCGCACCCTTCAGCCAGGGCATAAATTCATTTTGAATGCTGTGTTGAATTAATGTATAATAAACGTACTACAGTTTGCTATCAGGAATTCTCGATGAAATGCAGGAAGTCAGTTCTTTGCTCATGTATTAGCACTGCCAGTCTTGCTCTGTTTAATTTTAGCTATTTATAAAATTGCTCTACTGACAGTCCTCTTTATTTTAATGTGATTGTTTTAAGGTTAACCAGAAATGGTGTGGTGTGTTTCCTGAAACTAGTTAAAAGTACTGATGTAGGGATATGGGTCCTTAACAAAAATCCCTTTCACTGTTAGACACAGTCAGGGATATCCAAATGCCTAACTGGGTGAATTGTGGAGTTCCCTGTGGGACAGGGGCCTGCAAAGTCACTGTATAAAGCAGGAACTGTTGAGCATCTCAGAAGGGAGTTGAATCACAAAGGACTTGTAAAAACAATGTTGCTGATGGAAGTAGACACTAATAGCTGTTTCAGCAATTGCCACCTACTTCGCTGACACTAATGATGACTGTATTGAAAATGTTATTTTTTATTACTTATTTAACATTTTATTTTCTGGAGTGGATAGCCATTTCCTTCTCCAGTGAATCTTCCTGATCCCAGGGATTGAGCCCAGGTCTCTCACATTGCAGGCAGATTCTTTACTGTCTGAGCCACCAGGGGAAAATGTGATGTATTATTGTCTAATAGATTGGTTCCTTTTTGTGATATTTATTTAAATAGCAATTCACAGAACTTTTTTCTTAAAAGAGACTCTGGGTCTTGAATCCTGGTGAAGGAGTACAGTGAATTCCCCAATAGCACCCAGATTTGCAACTAAAAGAAGTATTAATAGCAAGAAAGTATTAAAAAGGAAAAAGCTGGTATCAGTCAGCTTGGGCTGCTAAATCAAAATATCATAAACTGGGTGGCTTAAACAACAGAAATGTATTTTCTCACAGTTCTAGAAGCTGGAAGTTTAAGATTATGGTGCCAGCATAGTCAAGTTCTGATGAGAACTTTCTTTCTGGTGTGTAGATGGCTGTTATCTCATGCCCTCACTAGGAGAGAGCTTGAATGAGCTCTGCGATCTCTTCTTACAAGGACACTAACACTATTGGCTCACCTCTCCTCCCTGATGACCTCATTTAACCTTAATTATTTCCTATAAAAGCCTTGTCTCCCAATATGTCATATTGAGGGTTAGTGTTTCATATGAATTTGAATTTGGGGGAGATATTAATAAATTCAATCTATAGCGTACTCTGAATTATTTAATATGGTTTTAGAATGTGGGTTCATAATGCTCTTTTGGAGCCAAAGACCCCTTTGGCAATTTGGTAAAGCCTATGGACCCCCTTTCAGAATAAAGTTTTTAAGTGTATAATGTAAATTATACAGCATTACAATGGAAACCAATTGTACGGAGAGGTGGTTAGCAAAATACTGAAACATTGTGATCTAGAAATACGTGTTTCTTTATTAATACATTAAATAACATGCTCTATTAGTTTGTCTAAGGACTGTAATTCTGATGTAGTGGAGCATAAAAATAATATTTTGAAATACCTGCAGTAACTGTAATGCAATTTTAAATGTTTGTGATTTTTATTGGTGACAAAATCACAAGTATTGCTAATACTATTGTGACTGGTTCTTGGCATCCATAATGAAAGAAAATGCAACATTTTAATTAGAGGTTATGAAAATAATAATACAACTTTTGTTCTTATCCAAATTCAGAGATTTTCTTAATTCTATGCATGGACCACATTAAGAAGTCCTAAATAGGTCATTTTAAAATATGTATTTGCAATTTTAAAATCTATTTTTATACTAGCAATGCTTGCAATTTTAAAAGATATGTCAGCTACTATTATATCTAATAACAAAGAATTATTCATAGTTTTTTAATAATAAAATTTGGTTTTAAAAAATATTTTAAAAGTTGTGGGTTCCAGATGGGCCTGAACGGACTCCTAATTGGTGTAAGGTAAATGTAAAATTGTCAAATAGTTTTAATAAGTAATTCTACTTATAAATGGATTATTATAAAATGAGAATCCATTTTTAAATTCACTTGCCAAATGCAGACACACTTCCTAAACTGACTGATTTAGGAAAGCTATATATTTTGTGGGGATTACTAAAATTTCTATCAAAGGAAAAATAAATCTGGGCTCACTCCATATGAAAAAGTGTATCCATAATTTTATCTCACAATAGTTTCTGAGGTTGGCCTTTCAGAAAGGGAAAATAAGTAATCAAAAAGCTGGAGACGAAAGACTGCTTCTTAAATAAGCTCACCTAAAAGAGGAGGCAATGGCACCCCACTCCAGTCCTCTCGCCTGGAAAGTCCCATGGACGGAGGAGCCTGGTGGGCTGCAGTCCATGGGGTCGCTAAGAGTCGGACAGGACTGAACGACTTCACTTTCACTTTTCACTTTCACGCATTGGAGAAGGAAATGGCAACCCACTCCAGTGTTCTTGCCTGGAGAATCCCAGGGATGGGGGAGCCTGGTGGGCTGCCGTCTATGGGGTTGCATAGAGTCGGACACGACTGAAGAGACTTAGCAGCAGCAGCAGCAGCAAAAGAGGAGGCAGATCTTCAGGAAGCATGGTTGCAGGGTTGAGAAGGTCTGCTTGAGTCAGAGCTCTAAGCTGCCTTTGGGAAGTTACCTCTGGACAAAGAATTTGGGGTGCATTTAAAAATGGTTACAGAGCCAGCCTGTCTTAAGGGGCAGAATGTCCCAAAACTGTTAGGAAATGCTGTAATCCCAGAGGCATACGGAGGCTGCTGTTTACTTCAAAACAAGTACCAGAAGGTGTATGTGACAAGGAAAGCGGGTGTGCACGCTAAGTGGCTTTGCTTCGGTTGTGTAAGACTCTTTGCAACCCTGTGGTCTGTAGCCCCCCAGGCTCCCCTGTCCATGGCATTCTCCAGGCAAGAATACTGGAGTGGGTTGCCATTTCCTCCTCCAGGGGATCTTCCCAGCCCAGGGATCAAATCCTCGTCTCTCTGTCTCCTGCATTGCAAGTGAATTCTTTACCACTGTGCCACCAGGGAAGCCGTTAATAAGAAAAGCCCCCAGGGCTTATTCAGGCCAAGTTTGAGGACATTGGGTCTTTTCAGTGAAATGGGCATTTAGCATTTGTGGTTTCCTATTTTGTGTTCCTGTCCCCAGAATACAAACACACACACACACACATACACAATGAGTTGGCTTTCTTATTTGTATCTATCTTGATAGATATTTCATCATCAGCTACAAGAACCCATAGTTACAATAATGATAATTTGTATGGCACCAAAGACTTCTTAAGAAGTGTATCTTTAATGCATTTGCTGGTCAGATGATAAAATTGAGACTCTAGAGGTTTAGTGGCTTGTCCAAGACCACAGAACTGGGATGTTGCAGTGTTTGGCCAAGAACCTAAGTTATTTGTATCTGAATCCCATGTTCTCTTTGCTAGACTCTGTGGTCTTATTTAAAAACACCCTGAGGAGTGGGCAGTGTCTCACAAGAAATCATGTTTTAATAAATGCTCACTAAATCTATTTACTAAATAGTTAGTCAGTAAATATTAATCAAAAGGCCATAGCAGGACTGGTAAGATGCTAGACACTGATACTATAGAAGTGAATGAAACAGACATGGTGGTCCCTGTCATGTGAAGCTTATAGTCAAGTGCGGTAGGTGTGAGATAATGAAGAGGGACTTAAGTGCTATAGGAATATATAAGAGGGGCTGGAGAATTTTTAAAATGTAGGTCAGTATCAGAACATATCTAGTGGTGGCCTTCATCATATCCTTTACAGGCATGTACACACAGCCTTGTCATTTAGAATATGGGTTTTGGAGTTTTTCTGCCTGGGTTTGAATCTGTGCTCCCTCATGTACTTGTTGTGTGATCTTGGCTAAGATTCTTAACCACCTTGGCCCTCAGATTCTTCATTGGTAAGATGTGATAACAAACAGTATCTACCTCAAAATTTATTGTAGAGATGTGGGGAGATAATCTATCTAAAATGCATAGAATAGTCCCTCATACATGTTAAGTATTTAAAGTGCATGCTGCATGCTAAGTAGCTTCAGCCATGTCTGACTCTTAGCGACCCTATGGACTGTAGCCCACCAGGTTCCTCTGTCCATAGGATTCTCCAGACAAGAATATTGGAGTGGGTTACTGTGACCTCCTTCAGGGGATCTTCCTGACACAGGGATCAAACCCATGTCTCTTATGTCTCCTAAGTTGGCAAGCAGGTTCTATATATACCAGGAGCATCACCTGGGAAGCCCAATCATGATGGTACCTATTATGATGGTTGTTTATTCTTTCCTTAGAGTATGACAATCATTTCATTGAATTTGCTCCTACAGCTTGTCCCAGGTTACTGTCTACAGTTAATACCTGCTAACCCCAATGCCATCTACCACACTGTCCAAGCTCTGATGCTTTGACTTCAAAGTGAACTGTCTTTGAAAGTCTTATATCAATATGATCCGGTCCATTTCATAAAGTTCGGCCTAATATCCCAGTTAAGACTCAGTTTTTTACCTTTAGTTTTAAAGGAAGCAGAGATGGGGCTCATATCTTTGTTGAAATTCTGCAAAATGTAATTTGAAGTTAGATTGACCTTCAAGCTGACAAAGTAAAATAAACAGTTTTATAAATGAAAATTGCTAATCTGAAATAGATCACAGCTAAGAACTTCATTTTTTATTCATTCTCTTCATACAAGGTTGATATCTCACAAGTGAACATCTAATATTGTGCTTCATTGTGGGGCTCAGCAAGGATGCAGTTAGAGGAAATTAAGGACACAATGAGCTGGCAGAAACCAGAGAATATATCTGTAGTCCCTTATTTGAGAGTTATTGTATTTAAATGTATGTATGCCTAATTAAAAAATAGTTACTTAAATTTTACAGTTGGATTCTTTTTCTTTTGAATAGTTACTACAATTTTAACTGTTGGCTTCCTAGAAATCAACTTAAACTGACAGTTCTGTTTTTATATATGGCAGGGTGTCACATACTCAGGAAAATAGCAGAAAGGTGCATAATATTAGTTGCTTCAAATGCATATCTCTCAAAGAGAACTCTGTAGCAACTTCAGTTATTTTGGGAAAAGAACATCTATTAATTAAGAGCCCAAATATTTACCAGAGAAAATATAGTGAAAGAAAAAAAATACAATTTTGCAAGAGCATGGGAAATAAATCACAGGATCTAAACATCTCACACTTGCCTGGCAGCTAAGTCGAGTACCTTTGAACATAGGAGATACTTTAAGAGTCATCTAAGGGCTTGTTGTTGTGAGTTGCTGGACGATCTGGAAAACTAGCCCTTGTTCTGTTTCTGAATCTCAACTTCAAGGAAGGCTGTGGACCAGGCTATGTTAATGGGGAAAAGTGACGGTGATTAAGACTGTGCTCATGATTGACTGTACTGAACTGCACAGTCACATTTTACGTGGTATAACACCAAGACTGAGAGGCTAGAAGAGGTGATCTCTGTGCATTTCCAGAGCAACCGTCCCTATGCCGAGCCCTACATGCACACACACGCACACACACCCACCCCATGTGATTGCGCTCAAGGCTGAGCTTGTTGGAGGGCAGTTGAACTTTCTCAGTTCTGATGAGACCCTCTCTCCCTCCTGTGTTATCATCTTGCTTCTGGATTTCGGGGTCCAGAAACTTGCAACTTGAGCTGTCTTGGGAATCACTGTTCTCTCTTTGTTCTAATTTTCTTCTATATATTTTAGAAAAGTAACTCTTCTTGTTTTACCCAAATAGTGCCCTGGTCTATTTGGGTAAATATTTCTATCTAGCTGAACATATCAACATACATATCAGATCAGTTCAGTTCAGTTGCTCAGTTGTGTCCGACTCTTTGAGACCCCATGAACTGCAGCACGCCCTTGATTAATAAAAATTTATAGATTTGAATTATACACAATCTGAGGCAAAGTATGTTGTGCTCAATAATGTACCATATAAATTTAGAAATGTTAAAAAGTATATCTAAACAAATTAAAATAAAAAAATGCATGGCAATTGAAAAAATGGGGGACATTGTAGAAACGGTGTCTAACATAGAGATATCTGATACAGGGTAACTAAATAGTTACTGACCTAAATTCATATCTAAAAGTCCTACCTTCTTATATATTCCTAGTTTTCTTGGAACTATGGGTTCCTGTGATGTGGTGTTATTTCCTTTCACTTTTTGTGTTAACTTTCCAAAAGGCAGACAACCAAAATATCATCGTTGATTTAAATCTCTCTGGAGACACCAAATACCAGTGATCGTCTCTTCCCTCTGATTCTCCTCTGCAGAAATTCAGTGTCCAGATGTTTCAGAAGCCAGATGGCCTATGAATCCTCTATCACCCAGAAAGGAAGAAAATGTGCATGAAAGTGGAACATTGACAAGAAAAAATAAATAATTTAGCGTTGGCATTGTAATGGCAACATACAGGACTGAAGGAAAAGCTTCTTTTTTTGAAAGCAGCAACTTAATAAAATGCATGTTATAGGCTCTATCAGCTAGCCAGATTTTCAGCCTTGCCTCTCCTTTCCATCACCATTCAGAGGCTTGCAGAGATCCACACTGTTTAAAGGGCAGACAGCATGGAAGAACTATCATGCACAATTTAAAGTAGCAGCTAAAATTGGAATGGTCACAAGAAAGCCTGTTTCTTTGCAATTAAATTGACAAGCTGTCTATGATTACCCTAGGGAACTTGGCAGCTGAGTGATAAAAAGACTGCAGAGTGCTGAAAGGTCTAACTCAACTTACTAGGTGGACAAAGACCACATCTGCTTAATATACTGATTGGAAGAGTTGTGGAATGTACTTGGCTAAATTAGCTGAGGAGGGATCGTAGTGATACTTTTTCCTAAGACCCTCTACTCAAAATCCATTTTAGAATCCATCCACAAATGTTTGGAAGCATGCATTGGAAAATAGTTTAGCACAATGCCTGATGTTTATTTAGCATGAAACTACCATTACAAAATGCTAGAGGAACTGAGCATTAATTGAGAAAGTAATAATTAAAAAAAAACAAAAACCTTTCCATCAAATGTTTGTGAAAAAAAAAAAAGTTTGTGAAATTTATATATACTTGAGATAAAAACTGAGTGACCCAAGAGATTTATAGTGATAGCAACAACCTAAGTGTTAAAAGAACATGGGTGATTTAATGCAAAATATTAGACAAGAATTACACAGTATTTTCATTGTTTGGGGTTCCTTGAGTTGGGCAAAGCTGAAACTTAGGTAATAAAGGAGAAAACAATAATCATATTTTGGGTGGTAGGAATCTGTGAAGTCTAACACACCCATTGAGCAATGTCTTCATTTTAGTTAACACATTCCTTAAAAAGGGAAAATGTACATAAAATGTGAAGGTTTCTTCTGAAACATTTAAAGGCTATTAGTAACATTCTACACTAAATAAGGGCTTCCCAGGTGGCTCAGAGGGTAAAGAATTCACTTGCAATGCAGAAAATGAGGGTTCAATCCCCAGGTCAGAAAGATCCCCTGGAGGAGGAAATGGGAACCCACTTTAGTATTCTTGCCTGGAGAATCCCATGAACAGAGTAACCTGGTGGATACAGAACAGAGGGTTGCAGAGTCGGACACAACTGAGGCAACTGAGCACATATGCCCACTAAATAAATAAATGATGATTGTATCTACTCATGGATCTGTTCTTTCTGAAGGCTCAAGAAACTTTATTTCAGCAAACCTGCAAAATGTTTTGTGACTATTTCCAAAGCAGGATTATGCAAAACACGATTTCTGAAGCGGAAGTGCACGGTATCCTACCTTGGCATTCATTTCAATACCAGAGATTTTCTAATGAGCTGGTTGACACTGGCTGGTCTTTGAGGCTATGCGGTACTTCAACAAAATTATTTAAAGCTTTAAGTCTTTCAAATGCTCAGTGGCATCAACATTAGATAAAGATTCCCCAATAGTATGTTTGGATTAATGAGATGATAACATACCTTATATTAGTTTGGCCCCTTACATTTTACAGTGATTTTTGCAACCAAAATAACTTTTTTTCTTCCCCATCACAACTCTGCAGAGTGGAGTTTGTTGCCCCCATTTTAAAGATGAAGGAAGGGAAGCTCAGAAAGGTTAAGTGAGTAACTTGCTGAAGGTCACATCGTAATTGGCAGGGCTGTGTCTCTTTGCACTGCAATCAAAGGAAGACTAAGAGCAGGGTCTGATGTGGAGCATTGCATGAGATGTTTAAAAAAGTTCATTTGTAAAACCTAAGTCAGCACATTTGTGTAAACTGAACACTCAAACTTCCCTTTTGGGATAACTGGATGAGATGATACATGTTGGCTGATGCCTTCAACCAGACTCCTAAGAATCTGCATCTAATTATTGAGGAAAAAAATATGTGTACTTTTCCTTCCATAATGTTGAAGGTTATACACTTATATACTCATTACTTGCTTTTTCTAAGAAATGTTCATGTAGTAAGAGGGCTGCTATACCATTGCCTTTTTTCAAAAGACCCTACTGTACAATGCCTGGCATAAAAGTAGGGTGGGATAAATGACTTTTACACAAACTATGATTTCTGAAAGATAGCAACCAAATCTTGCTTCAAAATAATAGTTTTAGATTCATCCAACTCTTGCTTATCCGGACTAGGAATATCATGGATAATTGAAATCCACAAACACAAGCTTTATTTTACAAATAGCTTCAATCTCCTCTCTCAGCAAACCCCTAACTATAGCCAAAAACAAGGCTAATAACATAATCAGGTTGACTGATTTGAGGTTTGTCACTGTCCCCCAACTCTGAACTGCTACTCAGGTTGAGGTACTGCTGAGTGAATACAGAGTTTACAAAAAATAGGTAACAGGATAAATAAAATTGAGTTGATTGGAGTAAGACACCTTTCTGCTTTATTTTGACAACTATGATATGTGCATGTTGGTGCTTTTCATGACAAGGATATCCCATGATAAAAACACATTGTTCATTCTAGTCTTCCTTTTATATAACTGATTCAGATCCCAATTCCTGAGGCCATTCAGATACTTTCATACTTGTCTTGTGTATTAAAACATTACTTTATGTTATTCATGCATTTATGATAAGCCCACAAATAAACTTCCAGCAGCAAGGATGGAAAACCCTTTACAAATATAGCATAGTGTGGGATTAAGATTTAGCATGGAATATAGTATCTTTATAGTAATATTGGGTGTCTTGACAGCCTTTAAAAATGGTCAGACCACTTGATAACTTTACAAATACGCTAACTCTTTACCCAGGAGAAGTATGGGGATGCCATATCTCATAGGGAGATATGAACATTATTTGATATCTTTATTTTACAACAGTGCTACATGGCATATCAACACAGAATAGTTGTATGAATTAAGTGTTAGGGGCAACCAACACCTTCTAGAATTGCAAACCCTAATGAAGCAGTACTGGTTCTCTTTTTAGTATCAAGTTTTCCTTTTTAACTTACCAAGATAATTTGGATTTTCTTGGGACAGCTATGTGTTCAGTTAAAATTTCTCACCGCCCCCCCACCCCAACCAGATTCTTTTCCAGCTAAAGCCATGTGACCTAGACCTGCTTCTATCCAGTGATATGTAAACAGAACTCTCTACTGGGTGAGGCTTCTGGCAAACTTTTTTCTATAAAAAAAGGCCAAACTCAGCTGGTACATATCTTTTACTCTTCCCCCACCCTTTTTTTTTCTTGGAATAGACATCTTGGGGTAAAACATCTCTGTTTTACTTACCATAAGATGGTAAAGGGGCCATCTTGTGACCACAACAACAACAACAAAAAAAGATAAAAAGCATGTTAAGGATGATAGACAGGAAAGAGAGGAAACTGAGTCTCTTGTGGAATTGTAGGGCTGCTGAACTAGTCCTGCCTTGTCTCCCAGTAAGTGAAAAGCAAAGGACTATTTAGTTAAGCTAGCTGAGTAGGGTTACTGTTCCAAACAGGTGAAAGCAACAGAGTCTGATACAATAGTTTTGTTATAGTTTCTGAGAATACAGATTCCCAGTACTCTGCTTTGGTAGTCACTCTTATGTTTTTTTCATATCCCCTGAAGTCATGACACATTGTAGTCAAAGTTTCTTCTGGCTATTGGTCATACATTTGTTGGCTAATCCTCTCAGGCTACAGTGATGTTTATAATGCCATTTATAAAGTCCAATAACTTCTACTAGTTCCTAATTGTCTAATAATTCTTACATTTGGTTTCTTAGACCAATTTCTTAATGGTGTCTCAAGTCACCATAAAACTTGTAATTTAATATCCAGAATGAAACATGTATATATTCAGGTATACACATACACATATTTAAAACAGGTCTTATATATACAGCACTCTAACAAATCAATGTCATACAGTTCAGTGCTGAACAAAGTATGCCTGGGATTCTTTTTTCAAACTTAAGCCCTCTGAAAAAATGTGTTCATGGGATCATGTAGAACTAAACTGCGATTGCCAATAGCCCATTGGAATTATGAATAAGTGACTTTTCTAATACCTATTGGAGATGGGGAATATTACAAGGTGATGTCTGTGGTTGGAAAGGGACCATCATGCAGTTAACAAGCAGATCATGAATTAAGCTATCAAACAATTTCCCCCATTTTTTTTTTTTTAACTTCTTCTTAAGAAAACATCCCAGAGTTCTGAAACTGGGCTAAGGGCTTATAGTACTTATTACACTATTGTTGTTGTGCTGTCATGTCCGACTCCATGATCCCATGGAGTGTAGCCCGCCAGGCTCCTCTATCCGCTGGATTCTCCAGGCAAGAATACTGGAGTGGGTTGCCATGCCCACCTCCAGGCGATCTTCCCCATCCAGGCATCGAACCCACGTCTCTTGCGTCTCCTACATTAGCAGGCAGATTCCTTATCACTAGCGCCACCTGGGAAGCCCTACAAGTACATTATCTGTGTACATGTAGTATCCCCCGGGTGGCAGGTTGGTCGGCTGGGATCATAGATATTCACCTGCTTGCTCGGCATCTGTCATGTGGTGGGTGCACAGCACATCCTGATTGAATCAAATATAGTGAGGAAGGAAAAGAGTGTCAATAAGGAATTTTGAATTGCATGCTTTTTTCTTCTAATTCCTTTTCATTATGGCTTTATGGCTTCCAGAGAGAAGGGTAGAGTGCGTAGAAATAGGGCAGATGTAGGGGTTTCGGTATTTGTTTTTAGTGGATTGTAAATCCTAGAAAATCTTGGTCAAACCAGGAAAGATAAATAACTTGTGCTTTTTACCTTTGGAGGAACACAGATGGCAAAGCTATCCTTAAAAAAATTTAATAACCAGGGATGGAAGATCCCTGATTGTTTAAAATATCTATGTAATCATAAACAATGCTTTACATACCTTATGGATCGCCTACTTAAATACTGCTTTTTTTAGTCCATATGCTAACTTTATATAATTTCTATTTTAATAAAATGTTCCATTTTTGTAGGGAAATTTTAATTGAATGGGGGAAACAAAGACATCATTATTCATTAGAGATGAATTATTTGTGAGGAAATGGTAACTCACAATTGTGTGCAGGTTGTCTATGAACAGACAGTAAACATCACAGGGTATGAATATTTTCACTTGTCAGATTAGCAGCAATTTCTGTCTATTGCTCTGTGTAACGGAGGCTGGCATCTCTGGCAATAACCTATGAAGTTTCTAAGAATTAGACACTGGTTTATATTGTATGTGGTCATCATCAGTTAACCAGGGTAACCAGGCAAACAGTACTGTGTGGGTACATTTTCTGCCCGTGCAGAACTCAGATTCCTGGCCTCTTAAGGATGAATGGCTCTCGAAGGAGATGAAGTGCCATAAAGTATCCCAGAACCCAGGGTTTCAGACACACAGCTGCACAGTTTACTTGCTTAGAGCATTAGACTCTTGCTCAAACTGGTTAGTCTTATTATTTTTTTAGGACAGGAAAAAAACCAAAGAATTTTGGCTGTAAAATCTTACCTGCTTTTCCATCTCTTGAGTGTGAGCCAGGAGTAATTAGAATAAAGTATGACTGGTCACTGCACTTTCCATACTGACCAAATGAAATAAATTTTGTTTATTAGTTTGGAGTGGCCCAGACATTTCTAAAATGTGGATGTTTTCAAGTGACAACAAGAGACATTCATTTCTTATACAAGAGCTAATAAATGGAAGAACCCTATAGAATACATTTTTAATTTATACATCAGGGTAATGTGAAACAGGAAAAAGCAAAGAATTCTGAGGGCATCTTTTCAGAACCCCACCTAACTGAACAAATCCAAATCATAAGAAAGAGAAGCGGCATCACTGGAGAGTGCACCCATAGAGATCAGAAAGCCTGAATTTTTCTATGCCAGGCATGGAGCTGCTGGGTGGCCCTGGACAGTGTGCTTCTTCATCTAAGGATTGGTGGGTTTTAGGACACTCTCCATGTCTGAGCAGACAAAGTACCCTTGATGTGGGTCAAGCCCTGGCATTCCTATCTTGCTCCTTGAATGAAACTCTTCACCTTGACTGTGTCACTGTCTGGCCATTCTGTGTCTCTGGCCTCTTTACTAGTTCATTCTCATGAACCAGTATGTCAGCCTTTCTTCCTTAAAAGCACCGCAGAAGGAAATCTTTTGGACGCCAATTCACGTATCCCCTCCATCTGCCTGTCTACAAACATCCCATGGACTTTTCCTTTCTTCTCTTGTTCTAACTTTGGTCCCATGTTTTATACATTGTATAAACCACTTACTTTCTCGCCACAGTCCTTAGTTTTCCAGATTATTTTTTATACAACCTCTGCCCTTCACATAGCTTCTCTATTACCATGTGGCTCCTGATTCTTTGAGAACTCATTTTATCATCAGGATTTATTTTTTGAACCCTTCCCACATCCCATGAATTCTGTCACTGCATTCCCTTGGTTTCCCTGTGGTTCCTGAAACATTGCTTTGGAGTCCTTTCCCAGTTTCTTTCCCTTGATCTGTACAAGAGGTTAGGGGTGGAGAGAGACCACTGGCCTGGGAGCAGGGAAACCTGGAGTGTGGAGGGTGAGACCATTTCTTACCAAGTAAAGTAAGGAGGTTGCCTCTGGCTCACAATTCCATGATATTAGGATTTCTTTGTACTTAGAGGAATTAGGGAAAATTACAATCTGATTATTGCACCAGAAAAATTAACCGCCACTGTATGAGCTATTCATTTAGCAAAAACAAGGTAATCACAGGTTTACCTGACACTGTGAAAGATGGGATTTGGGCCTCAGGGTGGCATACTGGCTTTTTCTGAAGCAGAAGCAAGCTAGTGGTTTATTAGATTGGATTAAAACTGGTCCAGTTAAAGTCAACTGCACTTTACAAGTGAAGTAAACATGAGCTCCTCTCTACTTTTCCCAACTGGATTTTTTTTTTTTTTTTTTTTTCCAACTGGATTTTTAAGATATGTTCGACATCTAGGATCGAAGTTTCCATTCTGTAATAATGGAAAATAATCACGGCTTTTATTTCAAACAAAAGCCATTGCAGAGGTGGATCCAGGATGTGAACAAAAATAACGCATTATTACATAGCTGACATGGTACATTTGAGGTATAAAACCCAGCACACACTATAAACAAATGAAAAGCCCGAGTCAGTTCTGTTAGGCCCAGCTATGATCGATTGCAAACGGAGAGTTGTAAAATAAGTAACAGTCTGGAACGATGGTTTATCAACAGTTTTTCTTTTTCTGAGACAACTTTATCCTAGAAAGCTGGAAAAGTGCGGCGCCGTGATTGGGAGAGGATCCTGTGATTTTCGAAGCATTTTCAGTTTCCTCGTCTAGGGTTTGTACTTAGCAAAGTTGCTTTCACAAACTCCCTCACAGCATGTATTTGAGTACTGCAGCTCTCAGAGATTTTATTAGCCCCTTGTGTTGGCCCTGAGAAAAAAAGCACACGAAAATGTAAGTCGCAAGCTGGAAAATGTTATTTTGATTCTTCAACAAACAAATAAATAAAGCAAAACTCACAAAACCTGAAAATGCTCAGCTTACCTTTGTGGGTTGCTTTCTCTTTCTTTTCTTCAAGGGAAGGGAATTGGTGGGGTGGGAAGCATTTTTTTCCCCCCTCTCCTGATCTCTTCTGAATAGTCGTTTAAAAGGGAATAATAAACTCATCTCTTTCAAGGCCCGTTCTTTTTGTGCGTGATGGGGAGCTGGGTGGAACAGGGCCCGCGCATCTCACAGCGCCATTCCTGGTTTCTTCGAAAGCGGCTGCCCTCGCGGGCCACCGGGCACCTCTCATCTTCTCTCCTAATAAGAAATTCCCAACTGCCGGGACTCCCAGCCCCATTCGAGGGCGGGGGTACACAGCCCACCGGCCTTGGAGAAGCCCACCACCGTCCCACCCGGCTAGCTAATTGTTTCCCAGTTTATTCTGCATCGGGAGAGTGAGCGGGGGCAGCGGGGACGTCGGCGCCTCCGAGGCCTCCCCCTGCCAAGGCGCAGGCGGGAAGCTCCCGGAGCGGAGGTGCGAGGGGACCGCGGGGCAGGCGGCCATCACCCCGCACGCAGCCGCGACAAAAGGCAGCGGCGCAGCGGCCGAGGCGCGAACCCCGGGCGGCGGGCGGGCGGCGGAGGCGCGCCCGGGCGAGCGGCTCCCGGGGCGGCCCCGGCGGCAGCTGCGGCGAGAGGCGCGCGGGCGGCGCGGGGAGCGGGCAGGACGCGCCCAGAGACACGCGGAGAAAGGGCAGCGCCGCCGCCTGCTGCCGGCCTCGGTGCGGTTAATCACGCGCTCCCCTCTCGCTGCTGATTTGCAAGAGCAGATTAATCAGAGCGCGCGGCTTGATGAAATTTGCTGTTATTGTGCCCATTTTTAGCAACATCTTTTATTATCTTCATTATTCATTTACAGGGGACCGGCATCAATTATGCAAATGAGTTCACAGACTTTGCAGATTACTTCATTTGCCGCTATTGTTTGTGGAAATTTAATTATTAAATATTATTAAGCTTGCGTTTTCTTCAATTTTCCAAGGCTTAGTTTCATTTGATTTTTCCTCCAGCTGCTCTTCTTTCCTTTCAGTGCCAAAACAGCTCCTCATCAAAGCGGCTCTGGCATGTGAAGACCAAATAAAATCTCCTCAATTTAATAATTTTGATGTTAGTCCCTTGTTCTCAGCTGCTTGCTCAAAGCAATGCAGAGAGGAACGCAGAGCACATTCAATTTAATGAGCAGAAATTGAATTCAAGTTTGTTCGGAATTGACTTCAATTAAGCAGAGTCTTAATGATAAATTAATCTCTTTTCTTTATTCCCTAGAATTTGTTTTTCAAAGTAGGAAATTGGACTACATTGAAAGACCAAATAAAGAATACCAATTTTAACTAGATTGTGGAACTGATAGCAAAATTTAATTCTTTATAGCAACGTACTTGGACAAATAGCATTTTTTCTATGGCATGTATTATAATTTATATTCATTGTTACCACTTACACTTCCATGGCATGGATAAAATGGCAGTTGAATTAAATATGTGCTTGTAATAGACTTCAGAGTTTTAATCTTTATTAAGAAACTCTAATTGAATGCATAATTAGCTTTTCAGGCTTTAGGAAATTCAGTTTAATATCTATGTGAACTGAAAACATTGATCAGAATTTTAAAGCAATTTTTATGAATGTATTTTTGAGGAGAAATTATCAGGCTGTCTATAAAATGGCATTTTAAATTGAATAACAAGAATCTGAGGCGAGGAATTAGGTTCATCCTGTGTTGTTGTAGAGAGAGAGCTGGGGCCAGCACTGGTAATTCTAAGTTCCTTTTATTAAAACTTCTAATGTTCCTCCAGGCCACGAAATCCATTATTCGTGTCCAGACTTGCTGAAAATCAAACTCGAAGCTACTTGGGGATTTTAATGAGGGCGTCCATATTGATTGTATGGTTATAGTGCTTGGGTTTGCTGCCACTGTCAAAAATGTACCTGACATTTTTTTTCACCTGAATCATGGATCATCTTTTCTGGAACATGCAGAGTATAATTCTCCATGCTCCACTTTGCAGAGAACTCTATCTACATATGCCAAATGTTATTATTGCGGTTCCTTCAGGAGTGACCTTAGACGAGACGATGTTTGTTCCAAAGAACTTCAAGCTGTTCACTGTGGTATATTCATAGTCACAAATTTAAAATACATCAGTGTGAGAAAATACATTTAGGCTGTGTACTGTCTCACAGAGTGCATGGGTCTGCTTCCCCATGCTTCCTGCTCTTTCCATAGATGCATTTATTATTCTTACCCTCTCAGATGTAGTGCGTGCCAACTTGACTTGGTCGTGAATTTTAAAATGAATTGCCTGTGATGGAGATTATCTTCTTTGTGTGACAGGACAGCATTGTCATTTCTAGCACTTTTCAGGGTCCACCTGCTATATGTTAGAATTAAAGATTTATACAATAATAGAATTTTAAAACTGACAGGGAGCTTAAAAATCAACTGGTCCAACTCCTATGTTTTATAGGTGAGGAAACAGGTCCATAAATGTTATGTAATTTTCCCAAGTCTACAGAGGCAGAGTCAGGACTAAAACTTGCAAGGGTACTAACTTCTTCAAGGAATCTGTTTTTTCACTCTTCAAGGCTACTTCCAAGTTGGGTAGTGACATCTTTGAGGAAGTGGAAACTAGTTTAAAAAAGACAGGAATTAATTTATTGTCTTGTTCAAACTGGGAAATATATTGATTAAAGTGCATAAAAGCACACACAAACTCGGTGAGCCCATTTATCTGGAACTTAGACAGTTGGGAAGCCTAAATAATGGGATTGCTTTGTGCTCTTCTTTAGTGAGAAAGGAACAAATGAAAAGTTAATAAGCTGGTATCAGGAATTTTTTAAACAAAAAGCCCAGGAAACTTTATAGTGCTATTGGCTCTGTGCATATTAAGTCCTATATTCTACAGTGGAGGTTGACAACATTGTAAATGAGTATTTCCAGCATTAAAAAATTCCACCCTCCTTGAAACACTGTATCCCAAACCTCCTTCATTTCCTTGCAATCTTTCATTTGTTCAGCCTTAATGAGCTGTGAGTCCTGAGCAATTTGCTAGACGTTGAAAATATGAAGACTGATAAGGCTGTAAGGAGGTTACAGTCTAGCTAGTGGGAAAAACAGAGAAAGGAACCAATAATTATCGTATGAAATAGTAAGTGTCCTAAAGCACCTAGAGTGCCAGGGATGTGTGGAGGAGGGGCATCTAAAGTGGACTGGGAAGCCTGGGAGAGCTTCTCCCTGCAGTATTTATTTGAGCCCTCCTCCAAGGGCAGTCATTGAGGTGAAGGTGATTGTGGTATGGGGTGGGGTGGGATGGGTGCAAGTTAGGTTTTACCAGGTAGAAGAAAAAGCATGTGGGATGCCAAGACAACATGAGATGAAATGAAAGCTGGCTGTAGGTTTGTGCTCAGGAGCACTGGATACTGAACTACAAAACCAGGGGTCAGACCAGTAAGTGCTTTTTGTATTAAATTAAGCATAAGTCTTCCCTGGTGGCTCAGTCGGTAAAGAATCCTCCCGCCAAATGCAGGAGACACAAGAGACTCTGGTTCGATCCCTGGGTTGGGAAGATACCCTGGAGAAAGAAACAACAACCTACTCCAGTTTTCTTGCCTGGGAAATCCCATGGACAGAGGAGCATAGCGAGCTACAGTCCATGGGGTTGTGAGAATCTGACACATCTTTGCGACTAAACCACCACGAAGCGTAAGTCATTTCTTCATTTGTCTCAGGCATGGGTGGAAGAGGAGGGGGTGTTGGAGACACCTGTTTAAGCAGCTTCCTTGAAAGGACAAATACATATTCCTGGATCGTGGCAATTTCATCCTCATCCCTAACTAATATCTGTGTTAGCAATGATCAGCTGTAACATAAAACAAGTTAGGTGTTTCCCAGGAGGCTCAGTGGGAAAGAATCTGCCTGCCAAGCAGGAGACTCCAATTTGATCCTGGGTTGGGAAGATCCCCTGGAGAAGGAAATGGCAACCCACTCCTGTATTCTTGCCTGGGAAATCCCATGGACAGAGGAGTCTGGTGGGCTACAGTCCATGAGGTCGCAAAAGAGTCAGATATGACTTAGCGACTAAACCACCACCACAACAAAAGCAAGTTAGAAGAATTTGGGGGATGGAATAGAGACAGGAAATGGGAGGAAGAAAGCAGACAAATAGAACGGAGTGTTGATGAGGGCAGAAAGGAGGTACTTGAAATGAACTATTCACAGCTTGTCTAGGGCCCAGCTCGGTCTCTTCCAACAATGCCATTAAAATAATCCACGTACCTTCTGTTCATGGATAATGGCTAGAATCTTATAACTTCTACCCTGGTCACACTGTATAATGAGGATTTGTAATGATTTTAATGTTTGTAATGATGACTTTCTAAGAACTCATGACCCCAGTGAGGTTAAGACAGATTTATAAACTTTTATTAAGTCTTGCTAGAATATTGCCCAAATTTTGAGAATCAGTCTCTTTCTTACGGTGAATAGGAATAGTTCATTTAACTTAGAGTTAACCAAAATACAACATTTCCCCACCATTCTAAATAAATTACCTTACTAAATCAACGTTTTATTTTGCAGACCTAGAAAATTGAATTTTCAGTCTTCAGTGCTAGAAAACTAAGCATACACAAAGGTGTCAGTCAGTTCAGTCGCTCAGTCGTGTCTGACTCTTTGCGTCCCCATGAATTGCAGCACGCCAGGCTTCCCTGTCCATCACAAACTCCCGGAGTTTACTCAAACTCATGCCCATCGAGTCAGTGATGCCATCCAGCCATCTCATCTTCTGTCATCCCCTTCTCCTCCTGCCCCCAATCCCTCCCAGCATCAGGGTCTTTTCCAATGAGTCAACCCTTCGCATGAGGTGGCCAAAGTATTGGAGTTTCAGCTTCAATATCAGTCCTTCCAATGAACACCCAGGACTGATCTCCTTTAGGATGGACTGGTTGGATCTCCTTGCAGTCCAAGGGACTCTCAAGAGTCTTCTCCAACACCACAGTTCAAAAGCATCAATTCTTCGGCGCTCAGCTTTCTTCACAGTCCAACTCTCACATCCACACATGACCACTGGAAAAACCATAGCCTTGACTAGACGGACCTTTGCTGAAAAAGTAATGTCTCTGCTTTTTAATATGCTATCTAGGTTGGTCGTAATTTTCCAAGGAGTAAGCGTCTTTTAATTTCATGGCTGCAGTCACCATCTGCAGTGATTTGGGAGCCCAAAAAATAAAGTCTGACACTGTTTCCACTGTTTCTCCATCTATTTCCCATGAAGTGATGGGACCAGATGCCATGATCTTAGTTTTCTGAATGTTGAGCTTTAAGCCAACTTTTTCACTCTCCTCTTCCACTTTCTTCAATAGGCTCTTTAGTTCTTCTTCACTTTCTGCCATAAGGATGGTGTCACCTGCATATCTGAGGTTGTTGATATTTCTCCCGGCAATCTTGATTCCAGCTTGTGCTTCTTCCAGACCAGCGTTTCTCATGATGTACTCTACATAGAAGTTAAATAAGCAGGGTGACAATATACAGCCTTGATGTACTCCTTTTCCTATTTGGAACCAGTCTGTTGTTCCATGTCCAGTTCTAACTGTTGCTTCCTGACCTGCATACAGGTTTCTCAAGAGCTGGGTCAGGTGGACTGGTATTCCCATCTCTTTCAGAATTTTCCACAGTTTATTGTGATCTACACAGTCAAAGGCTTTAGCCTAGTTAATAAAGCAGAAGTAGATGTTTTTCTGGAACTCTCTTGCTTTTTTGATGGTCCAATGGATGGTGGGAATTTGGTCTGTGTTTCCTTTGCCTTTTCTAAAACCAGCTTGAACATCTGGAAGTTCACGGTTCACGTATTGCTGAAGACTGGCTTGGAGAATTTTGAGCATTATTTTACTAGCAAGCGAGATGAGTGCAGTTGTGCAGTAGTTTGAGCATTCTTTGGGATTGCCTTTCTTTGGGTTGGAATGAAAACTGAGCTTTTCCAGTCCTGTGGCCACTGCTGAGTTTTCCAAATTTGCTGACATATTGAGTGCAGCACTTTCACAGCATCATCTTTCAGGATTTGAAATAGCTCAACTGGAATTCCATCACCTCCACTAGCTTTGTTCATAGTAATGCTTTCTAAGGCCCACCTGACTTCACATTCCAGAATGTCTGGCTCTAGGTGAGTGATCACACCATCGTGATTATCTTGGTCGTGAAGATCTTTTTTGTACAGTTCTTCTGTGTATTCTTGCCACCTCTTCTTAATATCTTCTGCTTCTGTTAGGTCCATATCATTTCTGTCCTTTATTGAACCTATCTTTGCATGAAATATTCCCTTGGTATCTCTAATTTTCTTGAAGAGACCTCTAGTCTTTCCCATTCTGTTGTTTTCCTCTATTTCTTTGCATTGATCCCTGAGGAAGGCTTTCTTATCTCTCCTTGCTATTCTTTGGAACTCTGCATTCAAATGGGAATATCTTTCCTTTTCTCCTTTGCTTTTTGCTTCTCTTCTTTTCACAGCTATTTGTAAGGACTCCTCAGACAACCATTTTGCCTTTTTGCATCATTTTCCATGGGGATGGTCTTGATCCCTGACTCCTGTACAATGTCACGAACCTCCGTCCATAGTTCATCAGGCACTCTGTCTATCAGATCTAGTCCCTTAAATCTATTTCTCACTTCCACTCTATAGTCATAAGGGATTTGATTTAGGTCATACGTGAATGGTCTAGTGGTTTTCCCCACTTTCTTCAATTTAAGTCTGAATTTGGCAATAAGGACTTCATGATCTGAGCCACAGTCAGCTCCCAATCTTGTTTTTGCTGACTGCATAGGGCTTCTCCATCTTTGGCTGCAAAGGATATAATCAATCTGATTTCTGTGTTAACCATCTGGTGGTACAAAAGTGTAGCACACACAAAAACATAGCATATACAAAAGCATTTTATATACAAATAAGTGACATTTTCTTCCAAATTTAAATTAAAAAATCTAGGCAGAATTTCATAATTTCAATAATAAAAGTTCATCATGTGTTGAAAAAAATTTGAGAAATATTTTAAAGTAGTAAGAATCCATGCAAAAGCCATAAGACAAGCGATGTCACTTCATAGTGAAGGTTGTATTTATTATCTATGGTTGATACAATTCAAAGAGAGGTTTACTTAAAGATCTTCTCAAACTTCAGTTAAAGATGGGAGGGTGGTAACTTACCTCTATATCTGTTAGTTTAAGCTGAATTAAAACTTCAGCTAATATCATTCACTATAGCCAAGATATGGAAACAACGTAAGTATCCAGCAACAGATGAATAAAGATGTGACTTTGTGTGTGTGTGTGTGTGTGTGTGTGTATATATATATATATATGCATATTTTAGCTTTAAAAAATAAAGGAATCTTGCTTTTGCAATAACATGGATGTACCTTGAAGGCATTATGCTAAGTGAAATAATCCAAAGACAAACACTGCATAGTCACTTACACATAGAATCTAAAAAATGTCAAACTTACAGAAACATAGAGTAGAAAAGTAGTTGCTAGGGGCTGAGAGGGTGGGGGAAATAGGGAGAGGTTGGTAAAAGGGTTCAAACTTTCAACTCTAAGATGAATAACATCTGAGCATTTAAAGTAAAACATGATGACTATAGCAGTTAACACTGTATTATATAATTGAAATTTGCTAAGAGACAGAATTAAATGTTCTCAATTCCCCCAAATATAAGTGTGACGTGATGGATCTTTTCACAGCGTAAATGTATATCAAGTCACCATAATGTATACTTTAAGTATCTTACAATATTATTTGTCAATTATATCTCAATAAAGCTGAACAAAAATACTGGCTAAGAAAAGTTCTGTCTAAGGGTGGGTATAAGATTATATGTTCTCTAGGTAACCAGTTAATTGGGTATAACATTAGAACTGTAACCTAACTAGGTTTTTTTTGCCCAAGCCAAGCAAGCCCAAAACACTGACATGCTGAAATTTGCAGCCGAGAGGGGATATTCACAAGGCAGTCAAGCAAGGAGATTAGAGAACCATTCTCAAATCTGCCTCCTCAAGAAAGGGGCTGAGGTATTTTTGTGACAGTGAATAAGGAAGCTGAGCAGCCCAGGGTGTGGGGGGCGTCAGGAGGGTGGGGAAAAGTGTTTGGAAAAAGGTGTGGTAACTGCCATCCTGCAGGTGTGACTAGACTATGGGCATCTTCTGAGGGTGGAGTTTTTGGCCCTCTTAGGTCAAAAGGTCACCCTGTGGACACATGCGCATGCCCAGTTGAAGGGTTGGGGGCGGGGAGGTCTCAATGCGACTCAGGGGACTCTCTGCTCAGCTGAAATCTGATGGCACTGATTGCTAGGTCCCGGAAGGTAACTGGAGTTTGCATCCTGTTTTTCAGGCCACGTGCCAAATTTGAGGACAAGTAAGTCTTAAAACAACCTTAATTAGTGAAGGCAGGTGATGCTGATTTAACCCATGGTTTCAGAGCCCCAACTACTAGAGGTTATTTTGGAATCACTGATGAGAGAACATGTCTTTTCTACCTCTCTCCTCAGTAAGTTAGTCCTTATCTTGTTAGGCTTGCCCAAACACATTTTCTGTCTTATTTATCAGCTTTATAACCCCGAATCCACCCATCGGGTTCTCTGGTTCTCGTCCTTCAGTCTCTCACGGGTTCCCCTTGAAAAATTGTGTTTCCTGAGCTGCCCGTCCATCTGAAGCAGTAGAAGTGCTATTTCAGATTTAGTGCCTCTTTTCTTTCTGTGGTTATCATATTGCTTTACCGTTTATTCATTTATTGAGAATAACATAGGTTTTGTAAACCCAATGTGCTTTACCGTATTTTGGTGTTCCACTTAATTTGATGCGACTGACATTTATTGAACCCCTGAGTCTAAGGTGCTGCATGGAGGGTCTGGGAGCCTCAAAGGTGAACCGGATGGCTACTCTGCCTTGAAGTAGTGCAAAAGTGAGTGGTCAAAGTAACCCGAGGAGTAAAGAATTGTCAACAATGTTCCGTGTAACAGAGACAGTGTCAGGGGCCTGAGGCAAGAGAGGGAAGGATCAGTTTAGTAGCAAGGAAACTTATCTGAGTGTTAAAGTCAGAGCTGGTGTTTGTTAAGGTAGAGAAGTGGCAGTGAACTAGAGTCAGTCTCATAGTCGGATAACTGAGTTAGAACCTGCCACATACCTGCTGAACCACATGTTTCAATCACCTCCTTGAAACTCAACGTTCAAGAATGCTAATATCCACCTTGCAGGCAGGTGGTCATATATACCTGTCAGAGTACCACCAACAAACTACACGTCTGAACTTTTTGCCCAGAGTTCTTTAGATGGGTGAAGGAAGGAATTTGGCCTCTGGTTACTGCTTTCTCTCCCATTTTTTTTCTTCGGTTTGCCTGGAAGAAAGGTCAGGTCTCAGGGTGAGGTCTACAGGGAGGGTGGGGCTGGGGAAAGGAGGCAAGCAGAGGTTCCTGCTCTAGATCTAGGTGGGGATGGGTGTGGGTGTGCTTGTGGGTGTGGTTGTGGGGGTTTGTTTCTGACCTTTTCTTTCTTTCTGCCCTGGTTTCCTCACAAAGAAAAGGAATACACTTGGGAGAAAAAAGTAGAAAAACCGTTCTCCTTTCCTTATAATCCTTCTACCAACTTATTGTTTGTATGCCTAAACTTCCTGGCAAGCATTAAGTACTCAATAAATTTATGATGAGTAAATGTTAAAAAAAAAAAAAAGCTGGGAAACAAGACAGATGGGATAAAAGGGATCTAGTTTGAAGAGTTCCTTAGAGGTTTGGTTTTTTTTTTTTTTTTTTTGAGGATAAGGATTGTATGTTCTGTTCCTCACCTCTTTCCTCTCCCCATTTTGGGTGAATGATTTTCAAGTAAAGAGACATATCATATAAAAATCAAAAGCATCTTAACTCGGTTTCCTTTTGGGCAGAGAAAGAGTGGTATAAAAATGTTAACTTTGATGGATTAAAAAGATAACAACAGGGAACCAAAATGTGCTTACAATGAACTTCCATGCAATATTGTAACATGTCACTGTGGTGAGTAAATGACATGTGGAAATAAAAAAAAAAAAGGAAAATCAAAGCTTGAAAGATGGGGATACAGAGGCAGAGGGAATAGGGAGAGAGAAAAATAAACTGGAAAAATGAACACAGAATGGAAGAAAGAAGGAAAAAGAATGGAAGAGGTGGATAGAAGAGAAAAGATCATGAAAGAAAAAGGGGAGAAAACTTAGAATCTGCCATATAGGACACTTTTTTTTTTTTTTCATACTGAGGGATTTATTTCTGCAGTGAGTTTCACAGCATTGTCATCTCATCATATTTCATCAGAATTCTCATAAGCCACTGTTTATAGCTGTTTAACTGCTACTTACCTTTGGATTTTTGAGGAATTGACTCATAATAGTATAGATAATCATAGTAGCCCTTCCCAGGCAAATAATGTTTCTCTTGGCATCTGATCTCTGGCACATATCTGGGCCCTTAGAAAGGATTTCCATGTTCCTACATTGAGAAGTTGGAAGGTTTTTTGAGGTTGCCTCCTCTCAAGAGCAGACTTTGATTTACCCACCTCCGCATGTTACTATTCTATCTCATAACTAGGTAAGCATCATTTTCTCTAAGTCAGATGCACTTTTGAAAGGATAAATCTTGTTTAGCATTGTGTTTCCTTCTGGAAAAAGCTGTTCTTAAGTCACAGGAAGGCAGGATAGCCACCAGCTGAGAGCACTCTATAAATGAGAGCCAGGGGCAGGGGACTTGGCAGGAAAGGTATACATGGGAAGTTACCAGGTTTTCCTATTCAGAAAGTATTATTCTGTTAAGATAGTGGGTAAACTAAAGCTGAATTGAGAAAGGAAGATAATACTGAAAAAGCAATAGTCTGAACTTCCTGTTTTATGGCAATTTCGTAAAGTTTTAGGAACCATCTTGCAATGAGAGGAACTGTGACTTTAATGCAGCTTTGAAATGTAGGATAAAACCTGAAAGATTTTTTGTTTGTTCTTCTTCTTGTTTCTGTTTCCACGAATAGCTGTCTGCTTTGGGGACATTCTCCCATTACAGCTTGCTGTGCTGTTTTAGTTTGTTTTTTTTTTTTTTTTTTAGTTTGGTTTTTGAATATCGATAACCAAAGAAGTTTACTGTCCTTTAGAGAAAAAAAAAAAAAAAAAAATGTGTTTATTTCTTAGGTGGGGAGGGGAGGGCAGCCAATATACAGTTTTGAAGTCTGTATTTAAAAAAAGTCACCCTTCTTATTTAGCATTGTCCTTCATAATACAAATTGTAAATAAGGCAGCGTGCCAGTGCAGAAAAGTAATTTCAATTAAAATTCCCAGGGCTTTTCAGGGGCGACACAGGAGTCAGTCTTAACACATTGTCCTTGAGTCTGGGCACAGCTTACCTGGAAAGCTTTAAAGAGGGAAAAGTAATTTTACTGTCACCTCTTTTGTCCCTCTTGTCTACCCCCACACCCCCAAGCCATAAACAAAGCAACAACTGTCCTTTCACAAAAATGGAGGTTTGATGATTGCTTGTCTGGAAAAGCTGGTAATGGACTATTAAATAGTGGTTTGTGGAATCATTGCATAGTACAGTGTTTACTTGTTTCTGAGGAAGTACTTCTGTTTATCCAGTTCTGGATAAAAAGCAGATCATTTGACAAGGTCCCAGAGTAAACTGTCCTGACAGATATTCCCTTCTGTCTTCTGTCCAGGTCTCTGATATTCTGTTGTTCTGCAAAGAAGGCAGGGGATGTATGGATACACAGTGGGAATCACAGCCAGTGGGCTGGTCTGGATGGTGGACTATCTGGTACTAAAGGTTGGAATAGCCTGTCCTAAGGGACCCTTTGCTCTCGCTCCGAAGTATCGCCCCCAGCACTTTGTCATGGTGTTTAAAAATCATACAACTCTGCTCTCCTTTATGTTAAGGCTCCTGGTAAAATTGGGAGTTGCTTTGGAGGAATGACATTAAGCTGATGTCTCTTATTAACATTTTAGATCAAATAATACTACTTACATTTATTAAGTGTTTATTTATGAGCCAGGCACTGTGCCAGACAGTTTATCCTTATTATTTACCTTCACAGGAGTGCTATGAAACTGATACTGTTATGAGCTTCAGGTATGATGAGGAGGAGGCTAAGGCACATGGGGTTAAATTATTTGCCAAAGTCTCAGTTCACAAGCATAAGACCTAGGTTTGAATTTAGATTCTTTGATTCCTGAACTTGTGTGTTCTTCCTATGTGGTGTTGACAGCAAATGGGGTCCATAATAAAAGAGGTACAGGAAAATTAAACTTTGATGTGGTGAGCTGGGGAGGGTGTTGTCCAGCAGATGAGGGAGTATGCATGAAGGGAAGACTAAGAAGAGAGAAGGTGGATATTTTATGCTCATGATCATCACTTGGGGCTTGGAAGGCAAGGGCTGTGGAAATAATCATGAAAAAGGGGAGGAGTGAAGGGGGCAGAACATTGATTTCACCGATTTGCTTGTGGTTGACCTGATGGAATCATTTTCTCAGCTGTCTCCTTGATCCTGAAATTAAAGGACTTCTGCCCTTCCTATCTGTCATTAAATGGTTTACAAGTAATTCTGTGGTCTTCACAGGCATTTTAATTCCCTTTTGCCGCTGAGGAACCTGAGAGGCCGGGGACTGGTGACGAAACCAAGATTAGAACTCACAGTTGTTTGTTCTGAGCCCAGGGCTCTCCAACACACCCTGGGCAGCCTCCTGTGTGTTGGGCTGTATCACCCTGCAGGCCACTCTTCTGTCCTCTCACAACTGCTGCTGCTGCTGCTGCTAAGTCACTTCAGTCGTGTCCGACTCTGTGCGACCCCATAGACGGCAGCTCACGAGGCTCCCCCGTCCCTGGGATTCTCCAGGCAAGAACACTGGAGTGGGGTGCCATTTCCTTCTCCAATGCATGAAAGTGAAAAGTGAAAGTGAAGTCGCTCAGTCTTGTCTGACTCTTAGTGATCCCATGGACTGCAGCCCACCAGGCGCCTCCGTCCATTGGATTTTCCAGGCAAGAGTATTGGAGTGGGGTGCCATTGCCTTCTCTGCCTCTCACAACAAGCCCTTTCATTTTGATCTGCTCTTGTTTCCACCTCTTTCATTTCTACTAGATGATACAAATTATACTCACCACTCCAATCTTCATCTGATATTTGGGTGCTGTTAATTCATTGTTATGTGAGAATGCTTTCAGTAAAACACAACAAGCTGCAGAAAATATAATTCTCCCTTAATGTATATTTACTAAGTGTATTTATTATTCATCAGGATGTGCATTTTAAAATGTGAGTCTAGATTCCCTCACTTTTAATCCCAAACAAATGCTAAAAGATTTATTTTTATAATAATCCCAGAATGAGAGCTACGTAAGCCTCCCTAAACACAGCTTGCCAAGTGGTGGATGTTAGCTCCGTATCCACACTAGCTGCTTGCTTGTTGCCTCTTAGTGTTTCTAGTGGGGATGTACAAAAGTGTTTGAGACTCCAGGGCTGGTGAATGGTTGCAATTTGTTGGCACTGACTCTGGGGAAGGAGAACTGCAAGGGAAAATGTTTAAGTCCCCTTTCTTTGCAAGAAATAGATATAGTAGGAGAAATAAAGGCAGATGGATGAAGAAAAGGAAATATGTAGTCCAAGAGAGGGAAAAAATGCACAATAATAAATTTAAAAGACCTCAAGGTGCTATTAACTTGCAAATGTTTGATTAGTATATGAAGAATTACACATGAATGCATTCAGCTCCCAGAATGAAAAATTTCTACTTTTTCATGTTGCAAGAAAAAGAGACTCTAGGGTGCAAGTGCCAGTGTGAGGTTCATTCAGTGGAGGATTCTCAGTCGAAGACCAGCCTCCGTGGTAATACAACAGTGTGTGATAGCCAGCCGTCTCTAGCCAGTCAGGGATCTATTTGAAGGGTCTTCCCTCATCAGTGATCTTTGTTGCAATTCAAAGTGGCATCTCTTTTACACATTCTCCAAGTTCCTCGGGGCTTCCCAGGTGGTGTAGCAGTAAAAAAAAATCCGCCTCCCAATGCAAGAGATGCAAGAGACTGGAATTCAATCCCTGGGTGGGGGAAGATTCCCCTGGAGTAGGAAATGGTAACTCACTCCATTATTCTTGCCTGGAAAATTCCATAGACAGAGAAGCCTGAAGGACTACAGTCCATAAGGTTGCAAATGCAAAGAGTTGGACACAACTGAGCAGGTGTGCATGCACATGCAAGTTCCTGGAATGTAGAAGTTTTCTGGTTATCAGTTTGAGAATTTTTGATTTGTAAAAACTAGTGAAGAGCTTCATTTCTGCCCAAATAATGTTATTTTTTGAGTAGATTTGTAACACTCATGATACATTAAGCAGTTAATGTTGAAATGTGAGTGAAAAATAGTTTAGTTTAAAAAACAGTTCAATTTAGGATGTCATTGAACACAAATTTAGAATACTTTCTTCTTTGAGTTTGAGCATTCTTATATCTAAAATGCCAGTATTGCCAGTTTTTTCCAGCTACAGTTATAAACTGTATAAACAGTATGAATGAAAGTTAATAAGAGAGTGGTACTACAGTTTTATCCAACAATCGTTTTTGTCCTCTATTGGATGGAGTGAATGAAACTAAAGCAGGTGCTGAGCCCTGTGGTTTTGAATATTCTCTCCTATGAGTGGAGGCAAAGATGGTGGATAAGGAAATTTGTTGCCTAACAGATAGATGCAGAGTCCTATAAACTCCATTTTGTGATGATAAATTCTTCAGGTAAAATTTCAATGGAGAAAAATAATTTGGGGGCAATATTTGTGTTGCATTAAAGCTTTATGGTGTGCAGTAATGGGAGAAAAATTGAACATGGTTTCCACCTGCATTTCAAATTTAATCCCACTGTGTGTATAATAGTACACTCATTAGATAATAATTGAGGTTGAAGAATCAGATTTATCCGAAGAATCACTTTTACCCATGTAATTTAACAATCTGAAAAAAAATAAACTAATGCAGTTTTAAAGAAATAATGGAAAACAGCCACCTTCTGAAATTAAAAGAAAAAAATGACAGCAAATCAAATCAACTGTTTGTACTGTGGTTACTCTTTGACCCTTGTCCAAAGCATCTCTGTTCAGAGCCACCATTTCTTCTTCTCTGAAAGATTTCCTGTTGACCATGGTCTTCCAAGTTAGCTCATCTGACTGACAACAAAACTGTCCTTCCTCTTTACTGTGAGATACTAAGTGACATGACCTCTAAATTCTTGCCATAGACCTTAGCATTTGATAAATGAATTAAATGGAAATAATTGGGTATCTTTTGCTGAACTTGACACCTGTAATAAATGTCACTGGTGTCATACAAAACAAATTATAAATTATTTTGAAAAGAATTGTTTCAACTATAGAGCAGGCAGTGAAAGAGACAAATGGGAAGGATTTGCAAGATGGCATTTCTATAATGACATCATAGGAGCCAAAAGGACTTCAGTTGCAAATCTAGACGTGCCAAGGAGAGCAAAAAACAAAACAGCAGGCCTAGTATTTCTATGATTTTTTTAAACTCTATTTTCTTTGCTTAAAAATATCCTTTCTTAGGTGATTGCAAAAAATAAAAGGAGTGGTGTTGCACAGAGTACAAATCAGCTTTAGAATTAATTTACTTGTGTGAATTTATGTTATCTGTCTATTAAGTTTCATGAAACCCCAGTGCAAACCAAAACAACGGTCAGGGACAAGATTATTTAGATGTTAAGATCCTTTGTTTCAAAATAGTGCAGATGTGAAAATAACAGTGGTGAGCATGGCATGCTACACCAAACAGGTTTTACATTTTTAGTAAAATATCCAAATGAGCACTGTATCACTGAAATGTTGTCAAAGGTTATGTTTAGTTCATGAGAGAGGCTCAAAACCATGAAGTTTTGCTCTCATACACATTCTCAAGATGAGAAAAATTTTAAAAAGCAAATTAAGTAGAGAGAAGTAAATGAGACATTATTTCTCCAAAGTTGTTTTATTGCCTGCCAGGAAAATATCTTCAGGAGATGGACTGAAAAGGAAAAGACTTTTGTAGTGAGCATCTGAGCCACAGCAGATTTGTGGGCATTATTGGCTTTTTCAGACATCAAAAGCAAACTGTGTGAAAGATGATGGAGGTGCTCAAACAAGAATGGGGAATGAAAACGAGCAAATAGAAGATCATGCTCAATAAAAACACAAAATGATAATCAGAATAAATGAGACTATCAGTGCACAAGTAGAAGAAAATCAGCTAGGAACATCTGTTCAGGTGAGGCTGAAATTAAGAGAATAATCAGGCTTTGGTCGTGTGCATTTGGAAAAAGTCTATGAAAGATATGATGAGTAGAATCTCATCCTTCGCCCATGTGGAATGATCATATACTATCTCTGTACTTTCATTAAAATTGAGTTTGTGGTTGTGCATGTTATACCTTCCAAGAAACATAGGTTTGCATCAAAAATGCAATTCGATGTGCATTGCAGATTAAGAAAATTGTAATGGTACAATGAAAATTTTTGAGAGAAATATGTAAAGATATAGTAGTTATGAAAAACATTTTTAAGTGAGCCTCCAAATGAATGAAATCTCAATAGTATCAGGGCACAAAAATTTTTTGAGAAATGAAATACATAAAATATATAGAATGTTAGAATTAAATACATTGATTTCTGGTTCTGGAAAAAATAGGATGCATGCCCTTCTCCCTATTCCTCCTGTTAAATACTGTTAAGCACTCTTGGAAATTACATATGAAACAAGTGTAAGAAAATTCTGAAAGGACAGAAGGCAGCCCAGTTAACCCTGGGGTCTGAGGAATAACATGGTGAGGAGATCCCTGGGTTTTATCTTTGCCACGTGTATCCCAAACTGGTGCTGGAGAAGCTAGGAACCAAGAAATGCCAACATTACAGACCAGAAGAAGTTCAGTAAAAGTCTGATCTCTTTAGCAAAAGTCCCAGGAAGCATCTACCTAGTAAGAAGGAAAACTTCTAGAAAATAAGGTCCTTGCTCTAGCCAAACACTGTGGGAAAAAACTTGTGGTCTTCCTTCCACCCCTGCCTGCAGAAGCAGAGTGGGGAGCCAGGACTTCCACTCACATGGAGGCAATGAGGCATTTCTCCCACTCCTCTCTAGGATTGTGCCTGAAAGGCTGAGGGAATCTGAGGCTTGCTCCTTCCTCCAGAGGTCGTGAGCCACTGTGCATGAGCTGAGGTGTTAGTGGATGCCATGTGTGGAACAGTGACAAAGCACCTTGTCTTTTTCCAGCTGGGGTGATGTCAGGAAGGTGTCGTAGGGAGACTGAACTTCATTCCTACCTGGAAGAAATGAGGCAGCCCTCCCTCTCCCAGCTGGGGCTGTGTCAGCAGAAACCTGCTAAGACAGACGACTTCTTCCATCCAAAATTCTCAGGACTGAATACCCACAGTGTTCAGAATTAAATAAAAAGTCACGTGTCTATCAAAGGCCATGAAAATCTCAGCTGGAATGAGAAAATACAATGAACCGAAGCCAGGCAGCCTCAAGGCGGCATGTGCATGCATGTGTGCTAGGTCTCTCAGTTGTGTCCCACCCTTTGTAACCCCATGGACTGTAGTCCACCAGGCTCCTCTGTCCATGGAATTCTCTAGGCAAGAATACTGCAGTGGGTTGGCATGCCCGCCTCCAGGGCATCTTCCCAACCTAGGGATTGAACCTGCATCCCTTATGTCTCCTGAATTGGCAGGCAGGTTCTTTACCACTAGTGCTACCTGGGAAGCCCACCAAAGTGGCATAGATACTGGAATTATCTGACAAGAGTTTTAAAGCAACCCATCATAAAAATGCCTCAATCAGCAACTGTTAACACGCTTGAAACAAATGATAAAATGAAAGTATCAACAAAGAAATAGAAGATATTCAAGAGGGAGGGGACATATGTATTCTTATGGCTGATTTGCCTTGTTGTATGGCAGAAACCAGTACAACATTGTGAAGCAGTTATCCCTCAATGAAAAATAAATTAAAAAAATAAAGGAGGAAATCCCATAATTCCGCCTGACAGAAGTCCCCACCATGACTATTGCAGCCTATGTCTTTGGTTACATGCTGCTGCTGCTAAGTCACTTCAGTTGTGTCTGACTCTGTGCGACCCCATAGTCGGCAGCCCACCAGGCTCCTCTGTCCCTGGGATTCTCCGGGCAAGAATACTGGAGTGGGTTGCCATTTCCTTCTCCAGTGCTTGAAAGTGAAGTTGCTCAGTAGTGTCCGACTCTTCGCAACCCCATGGACTGTAGCCTAACAGGCTCCTCCGTCCACGGGATTTTCCAGGCAAGAGTACTGGTGGGTTGCCATTGTCTTCTCCCTTTGGTTACATATGTCTGTATAATTTGTTGTAATTAGCAAAGCACAATAAATTGAGTGAGAGCTAATTACAAAAAAGAAAAAGAAATAGAAGATATGAACAAGAACCAAATGGAAGTGTTAGAATGGAAAAATACAGTAACCAAAACTGAAAACTGACTGAATAGGCTCAGTGATGTAATACACAGAACAGAGGAAAGAATATGAACTTGAAATCAGAGTCATAGCAATTACCCAATTTGAAAAACCGAGAAAACAGATTAAAGAATAATGAACAGAGCTTCAGGGACCTATGGAACCATAACAAAAGATCTGACAGTCATTTAAACCAAGTCTCAGAAAGCACGGAGGAGAAGTGTGGGGCTGAAAAAAGTATTCAAAGAAATAATGGCTGAAAGTGAAAGTTGCTCAGTTGTATCTGACTCTTTGTGACACCCATGGACTAGTCCATGGAATTCTTCAGGCCAGAATACTGGAGTGGGTAGCCCCTCCCTTCTCCTGGGATCTTACCAACCCAGGGAAGATCGAACCCTGACCTCCTGCATTGCAGGTGGATTCTTTACCAGCTGAGCCACAAGGGAAGCCCAATGGTTGAAAAAAACCCTCAAATCAAAATTTTTTATAGTCCTATTATATAGGACGAGGCATTGTGATTGCTCCTACCTGAAGGTTCAGTCTGTCATTTTGGGGGAATGTGTAATCTCTCCAAGTCAAATGTGAATAATAGTGTGGTTTTATACTAGAAGCCTTATGTAGTGAAGAACAAGGAAGGAGTAGACAGACAGTGTTAAGAGAGAGATCGCAGTTTCAAGCTTTGCCTAACTGTTGTGACTGAGAAGTTTGGCTTAATATGATCGCTGCAGGAAATTCTATGTGAAAAAATAAAAACTAGTACACAAGTCTCTGAAAAAAATCATTTCTAAATTTCATAGTAGGTATACAATAAATATTTGATGAATGAATACATAAAGAGAAGGATATATAGCACACTTAAACCTAAGGATTTAATTTTCTTTTTGACAATACAGTTGTAAAAAACAGACTTGCCTAATGCTGAGTACTTATTAATCTTGTGTCTTATATTTAAGGCTATGTATGAATTTTAAGAAAGTTTTTCCTATCCCAAAGTCATAGATATCTTTTATATTTTCCTTTAGTTGAGTATTTTCATTGCATACTTGCCCAGTTTCAGAATAAATCTTAACTGGCAACCTTTGAAAACTTCACATAGACCTTTCAGAGCCCCATGCATGGATTACATCTTTTAGTGACCTCTTCAATCAAGGTGGTTTTCTCAAGCCAGTGTGGTGAATAATAACTGTGACGATGTTAACTTGCATTGCAGAGTGCAGTGTTTTCTAAGCCCTGTTCTGAAAAACAGTTATGTGGGGTATTAATAGATGTTACTTGTTGTTTTAGTCTCTAAGTCATGTCTGACTCTTGCGACCCCATGGATAGTGGCCTGCCAGTCTCCTCTATCCTTGGGATTTCCCAGGCAAGAATACTGGAGTGGATTGCCATTTCCTTCTCAAGGGGATCTTTCTGACCCAGGGATTGAACCCACGTCTCCTGCATTAGCAGGCAGATTCTTTACTGTTGCACCATCAGGAAAGCCCAGATATTACTTATAATAGTGTGTTAAATAGCAAGATTAAAAATCCATCCTGTATATTAATGGAGAAATTCTTACCTTTAATAGAGAAGTTTTAAACGCTCTGACATGCCCCTATTTCAGAATCTCTGAGATACTTTTAAAAAACAGATTTAAAAAAATGTGTTTAACAAAACAGAAACAGATTCAAAAGATGTAGAGAACAAACTAGTGGTTACCCGTGGGGAGAGGGCAGTGGGGAGGGACAAGATAGGGGTATGGGATGAAGAGATGCAAACTATTCTGTATAAAATAGATAAGCAACAAGAATATATTATACAGCACAGGGAAAAATATAGCCATTATTTTGTGATCATCTTAAACGGAGTATAGTCTATAAAATATTGAATTGCTATGTTGTACACCTGAAGCTAATATAATACTGTAAATAAATTATACTTTAATCAAAAAAAGATTTATTTCCTTCACCCCAAAGTGCATCCTCACCTCGAGGTTGCTGGGTTGTTGGGTGTGTGGGGGTGGGAGAATGAGATTTTATGTTGATTCTGGTGATGTCCTCCCGATGTCCTCTCCACTCGCCTCCTCAACCATCTTGAGAATCACAGGTTTAGTGTGTTAATGTGCCAGTAACTTGCCATTGGGAAAATAGTTTCCCAAGCTCCTATGAGCACAGAATCCTACTTTCATGTGTTTTATGTGGGGCTCAGGCTCGTTGATGATAAACATTTGGGAGATTCTAATCTGGATCTCCTTCAACAGTCAAAAGCTCAGATTGAGCTAGGCTATTAGCACAAAATTTGTTATGGAAGAATCAATAGCACTAAAGAGATTGGAAATTGACCTCTTCAGTATTTTCATAGAGTTACAACTCCATGTGTTCTATGGAGAAAAATGATATAAAAGATATAAAGTTTAGTTTAAGTAATATGAAGCTCTAGGTCAACATGAACTCTATAAAAATTCATAGTTCTCTTCTCAATAATTTAAATCTGTTTTTGAAAGTTCATATTTATATAAAAATGGAGAAGAACACTAAAGCTGGCGTAATACTGTCAGCTGTTAGCCATATGGAAAAATTTAAATTGTCATAAAAGCTGGCCAGTTATAAAATGTTTTAGATAGATTTTTTTTAAAATGACATTTTAAGCATTTGAGCAATATGCTCAAAAATACATTCACGAATTGCATTAGCAATTGCTTTGGCTATAATTTCACATGGTTCTTCCATATGTAATTAAGTGTTCTTTGAACTGACCCTGTGTAACAAATGAAAGATATTTTTGATGAGTATAAAGATGTTAAAAAGGAAAGTTAAAAAAATACATTTCTTAATCTTCATCTGTAGATGTCCATGTGTAGTATTACCTGCATGTATTTCATATTAGCTGTCTTTATTGAGTGTTTGGTATGTGCAGGACCCTAAATCAAGCCTTGCAATGTAGATGGCATTATATACATAAAGGGACAGGGTAAGAACATTTTGCCTAAGTCTAATTTTAAACCTAGTTTCAAGCTTTTTTTTGTATTGATGTTTTGCTTTTAAATTAATATCGTCAAAATCATCTAACCTCAAAATCAATGTTTTCTCATTGTATAAAATTTGGAAACTATTGAAAAAATGATAACAAAATATTAAAAATGCTTATCACCTGTAGTCCACCACCAAGAAATAACCACCATGAATATTTTGAAGTTTTTTCCATTCTTTGTGTGCCTAGTCGCTCAGTCGTGTCCGACTCTTTGTGACCACATGGACTGAAGCCTGCTAGGCTCCTCTGTCCTTGGGGATTCTTCAGGTAAGACTATTGGAGTGGGTTGTCATGCCCGCCTCCAAGGGATCTTCCCAACCCGGGGCTCGAACCCAGCTCTCCTGCATTGCTGGCGGATTCTTTACCATCTAAACCACAAGGGAAGCCCTTTTCATTCTCTAAGAATATGCCTATTAACTTTATTTTAAAAGAGATCATACTATTTTCTGACTTTTTAAGTTAACAAAATTTCTAGAGCTGTTTTTGGTGTTATTGAATACTTTGACTGTCTTTAATAGCTGCATATTATTCCATTCTACAGGTATTCCATAACTTTATTGACTGCTCCATTACTTTTGGTTTTTTATTTTATGTGATTTTTATTGATGTATTAGTTGATTTACAATATTAATATCAGGTGTACAACATAGTGATTCAGTATCTTTATAGATTGTAGTCCATTAAAAGTTATTACAAAATAATGGCTATAATTCCCTGTGCTGTGTAATATATCCTTGTTGCATATCAAATTTATATATAGTAGTTTGTTTCTCTTAGTCCTATGCGCCTATCCTGCCTCTTCTCCCTCTCCACACTGGTAGCCGCTAGTTTGTTCTCTAGATCTGTGTGTCTGTTTTTCAATATACATTTTGTTTTAATCTTTTAGCTTTCTCATATAAGTAATATCACACAGTATTTGTCTTTATCTGACTTATTTCACTAAGCATAATATTCTCTAGGTCTACCTACATGCTGAAATGGCAGAATTTTATTATTTTTATAGTGAGCAATATTCCATTGCATATACAGATATATATGTTTGTGTGTGTGCTAAGTTGCTTCAGTCGTGTCTGGCTCCTCCGCCCATGGGATTCTCCAGGCAGGAATACTGGAGTGGGTTGCCATGCCCTCCTCCAGGGGATCTTCCCGACCCAGGGATCAATGGAACCTGTGTCTCATGTCTCCTGCATTGGCAAGTGGGTTCTTTACCAACAGCGCCACCTGGGAAGCCTATGTATGTATACCACATCTTCTTTATCCATTTGTCTATTGATGAACACTTGAGTTGCTTCCATATCTTTCATACCTTGGATTGCTTATTATAAATAGTGCTGCTCTGAATATTGGAGTGCATGTATCTTTTCAAATTAGTGTTTTCATTTTTTTCTGAATATATACCCAGGAGTAGAATTGCTGGATTATATGGCAGTTCTTATTTTAGGTTTTTGAGAAACTTTCATACTGTTTTCCCTAGTGACTGCATCAATTTACATTCTTAGCAACAGTGTATAAGTGTTCCCTTTTCTCCACATCTCACCATCATTTGTTATTTGTAGACTCTTTGATGATAGCCATTCTGCAGGTGTGAAGTGATATCCCATTGCTGTCTTGATTTGCATTTCTCTACTAATTTAGTGATGCTGAACATCTTTTCATGTGCTTGTTAGCCATATGTATGTCTTTTTTGGGAAAATGTCTGTTTAGGCCTTCTACTCATTTTTTAATTTTTATTTTTGATATTGAGTTATATGAGCTGTCTATGTATTTCAGATATTAACCCTTATTGATAGTTATATCATTGGCAAGTATTTTCTCCCATTCAATAATTTGTCTTTTCATTTTGTCAGTGGTCATCTTTGCTATGCAAAAGTTTTTATATTTAATGAGGTCCCATTTATTTATTTTGCTTTCAGAGACAGATCCAAAAAGATATTGCTATGACTTATGTCAGAGTGTTCTGCCTATGTTCTCTTCTAGGAGTTTTATGCCTTCAGGTCTTATATTTAGGTCTTTAATAAATTTTGAGTATATTTTTGTATATGGTGTGAGAAAATGCTCTAATCTCATTGTTTTACATGTGGTTGTACAGTTTTCCAGGTATCACTTGTTTTAGAGATTATCTTTTCCCCATGGTATATTCTTGCCTTCTTTGTCATAAATTAATTGACTAAGTGTGTGGGTTTATTTCTAGGCTCTCTATTCTGTTCCACTGATATGCTTTTGTGTCAGTACCATACTGTTTTGATTACCGTGGCTTTGTAGTATAGTCCAAAGTCAGGAAGGGTGATAACTCTAGCTTTGTTCTTAAAATTGTTTTGGCAATTTGGTTTTTTTGTAGTCCATATGAATTTTAGGAATATTTTCCTCATTCTATGAAGAAGGTCATGGGTATTTTGATATAGGAATTGCATTACATCTGCAGATTACAACTCTGTTACTTTTAGATGAATAAATTATTTCAACTTTTCATTCTTATAAATAACCCTTTTATCATTGTCAGTAAACCTTTTTGCCTATCTATGATCATTGTCTTCAGACAAACTTGTAAAAATAGTTTCTGGATGTAAAGCTTATAATGTATATTATACATTGTCATCCAAAAAAGTATTAGTTTACATCTGTATAAACAGTAGATGATAGTAAAAATGTAGAAAAATGAAAGAAGAGCTAACAAGGGATATTAAATTTTTTTAAACTCATAGTTGTTCTATGGTACCTCTCTATGCATTCAAATTTCAGGTGTTTACATGAAGCATTTTAGATGCAGTTATAAATCATCATCAGTTTCATTAATTTATTAATTTCACTAACAAGTTATTTATTTAGTGCATATGTAATGACTCCATGGTATGTGCCAGACTCCATCTTAGGTGTTGGGCATAAAGTGGTGAATGAGACAAAGGTTCTGCCTTATGGGTAGTACGTTCTAACAGGCTTTGCTACTTTTGAGGAAGAATCATCACTGGTAATAGAAGACAGTGGATATTTTATATTTTGGTAAATCCTTGCCACATAAATTACTGGTTTTGCTTTAGTTAGTGTCTTGCTGGGTTTCCCTCATAGCTCAGGCAGTAAAGAATCTGCCTGCAATGCAGGAGACCCAGGCTTGGTTCTTGGGCAGGAAGATCCCCTGGAGAAGGAAATGGCAACCCACTCCAGTGTTCTTGCCTGGAGAATCCCATGGACAGAGGAGCCTGGCAGGCTACAGTCAATGGAGTTGCAAGAGTCAAATACAATTTAGTGACTAAAGAGAGAGAGAGAGAGAGAGAGAGTCTTGCTAAGCAGAGAGAGTCATAGCCAACATCAAAGATATATGAATGCATAAAACTAGTGTGATAATTAGTTTTGCTTTGAGCTTATTATTATGAAATGACAACTCATATCAGAAACAAATTTCATATATGTTTGGTGGCTTCATAACATGACACTCAGTGTTACTGCTTGTCTAGTTCATTAAGAATGCAAGTTTAGTTAAAAATATATGAAATTAAAAGGAAACTTTAGGCTCTGGCAAAAAGACAGCTTTGGGGAATGAAAAGGAAATACACTTAGTGTCTTAGGAAAAAAGAAAGGATTCATGAACTTTATGATCCCCTAGTGCTACCCTCAGAAAGTCTATTAGTGGGTCAAACCATTTATTATGAATAGCACCCTGGGCATGAGAAGAAATCAGGGTATAAGAATGCCATGGTGTTAGGCTAATGTTGTCTGTCTTACAGCAATATTTCAAATTCTGCTTTTGAAATATCTTTGTGACTGAAATCACAAAGCCAAATGGGACAGTGATAGGGTGAATATGTTTCATTTTGTCCTAGTAAGCAAAAAAGAAATGATCAAAGACCTCTGTTATAATTTTCTTGTCATTTTCAAGAAATTACTCACCTTTTTTAAAGAATGAGAATTAGTTTATTTTAAACAAAGATATCTAACTTTAAGAAAATGCCCTGATGTATCTACTACCATAAAATGTAAAACATGTTTCGCACTGTTTTCCTACTTTCCTGTACATGTTTGATAAATGCTAGATGGTAAAGTGATGTATTAACTTGGGACTGTGTTTTCTATCCCAATGATTTGGCTTCACTCACCAAACATACTGTACACCAGATTTTACAAACCACAGGAAAACTGGCACAAATTTTGAGTATTTTGCTTTATAAAATGAGACACTGTATTTACTAAAGTTTAAAAAATGTTTTTTTGATATTGTTTCAATAAATCTCTGGCCTTGAAACAAATGCAAATATAATGTTTAAGCTTGAAGCATTTGCTATAAGGAAAATTTGATATGCTTTTCAAATAATCAGGGAGAATATGGAGTTAGAATTCAATTAAAGCCCAGTATGACTTTAAAATTTCCAATGCAAAAACTGTAGTGGTCGTGTTTGGATTTAGAAAACGTTCTTGAAGTGTTTGGTTTATAGATAGCAGTCATGAAACGATAAGATAAAATTCTGGTGTTACATTTATGTTTTGAAGACATATCTAATCTATAGTGGCATGAGAAATGTAGGAGAGGTACATGTTGCTGAAAATCACTGTAGCGTTACACTTAAACACTTAGAAACCAAGGCACTTAATATAATTTATATTTACATAAATGAAATTATATCCATACTAGAGACTTTTTGGATAGAAACCCTTTTACCCAGTATTTTAATCAAGTATGTTATCATCTCTGCTCCATTCGATGCATGCAGCACACAAATTTGCTGATATGTGTTTCACTTAATGGATGTAATATGTGTAATGTGCTATTAATGTCTATTAAAAATACATATAATAGAGGGAAGGCATTTTAATCAGAAACAGTTGCTATTTCTTGAAATCAGAAAGATTAGGATAACAGTGAGGTAGGTTTGTTCTATTTTTTAAAGTGACAGTGTTCTTTGCTCTGAATAGTTACTAACACACTCATATTCTTATTTTGCATAAATTTGCATGACAAATTTCCAAAGATCTAATTTGCGGTAAAAGGATGCAATCTTTTATGACTGTATGCATGCCCTGATATTTAGAGAAAGCACACTTAAAAGATTTTAAAGAATTAATTTGATTACCTTTCAGGTGAAGGAGCAAGGGCATAAAGATAGGAAAAGAATAGGTGAGAGCAGGAGTAAGAGCAGCAAAAACATTTATCTGTGTGTGTGTGTTTGTGTGTAACAGCTTTATTGAGGTATAATTCACATATCATAAAATTCACCCCTTTAAAAGGGTACAGTTTAATGGCTTTTAGTTTGTTCACAGACTTATGTGACCATCACACTACCCAATTTTAGAGCATTTTTATCACCATACCCATTTGCAGTCACTCCATTGCTTCTTCCTCCCAAATTCCAGCAACTATTAATCTATTTTCTGTCTCTATTAATGTTAACATATTTTCAGGACAATATCCAATTTTTTTTTCACTTCATCAAAATTGTATCTAAATTGTTTATGGGTTGTGTTTAGTGATTGCATCAATCTTGTATGTATTTTAGAAATTCAGTGTTGAGAAGAATCCCAATTTTCTGATGTTTTGGAACTAAAATAATTTCAAATAAGCATATCAAATCACTAATAATTATGTTGAAAGGGTTAACTGTATTATTTCTTTATTTGATTAAATAGGATGGTGTTCAGTTCAAGTAGTTGGTTTTGCTATTTCTACTCCTGGTTTCACCTGAATCTAGGAAATGACATTACAGAGAAAAAAAAGAAAAGCCCAAATTTTCAAATTTTCCATGGTGTAGATTAAAATGTTAATGGAAATTTGTAGCTGTGATTTTGTCAAGCAATCACAAATTAGCATCCCTGGCCTCCCTCCAAGGGCCCAACCCCCCATCCCTGTAACCATGCTAAAGTTCTGGAGGAGAGGATGATTAGGTTCTCAGGATTTTACTGTCTAGGTGACTCTGACTTTACTTTCATTCTTTAAGCATATTTTCATGAGAATTAAACAATCTTTTATAAATTCTATTGCTCTGAATCTCCTCAGCATTTATTTCTATTTATACCTGTGACCAACTCAGGGAGAAAGATGTTGCTTCTCTATTCTTAGTTGTCTGTATTCTTAAAAACTGCATTTATATTTTAGAAACCTTTTATTGTAAAGTAAAATGCAAGTATAGGAAATCACACCAAAATATAAAACTAGTAAATTGTTTTAAGGTAAAAACCATTGCAATCACCATCTGGGACCAAAAAAAAAAAAAAAATTGAACTTTTGAGCCATCCCAGTACCTCGTCACAGTCTTTTCCTCCTTTCAAAAGTAGCTAATATTCTGATTGCTGTAGTTGTCACTTCTCTGAACTTCTTTATGGCTTCATCACTTCCCTAGACACTCTAGTTTAGTCTTACATGTTAGAAATGTGAAATTCTTTTAAGTATCTTTTAATCTACAATTAACGTTTTTATAATTTGTCATTCTTTTATTTATAACATATGTATCAGCAAACCTAGCATCTGACTTGTAAAATTGTCCACATTCTGGATTTTCCTGACTATATACTCAAGAAGCAGTTCTGCATGTCCCCCCACCCCCTTTTTTTTTTTAATTACTTGTTTACTTTTAATTGGAGGATAATTGCTTTACAATGTTGTGCTGGTTTCTGCTGTTCCAATCATATAACTTATAATCTACCCTCTTCCTCCTGAGGCTCCCTCCCCACTCCCATCCTTTCTTCTGTATTTCCTGTAAGTTGGCTGCTGATCCAGAGGCAGCATGTGATTTAGGTTTGATCCTTTGGCAATATTATAGGTAGTAGTATGTTTTTTTCATCAGGAAGCACATGATATCCAGTTTTTGCTCTTTTTATAGTTGTTTTTTACCGCCACTGATGCTCAATACCTAGAAGCATTAATTCCTTGAGGGTTGTAAAATGGTGATGTTCTAATTCTACCAAGTTGTTTTTATTTACTAGCAGTAATAATTTTGTAAGGAGATACTTCCTCTCACCTATTATTTTCAATAGTCTATTATTAGTACAAATCACATAGGTAGACAGGATTAAATATTGGTATTTTCTTTTTATTTGTTCAGTTTTCAAGATAATGAATTTATGCTTTGTCATTCTCAGAAGATAATCAAAATTTTTTGTTCATAGATACTATAAACTCACAAATTTAAGCATAATTAATGGATTTCAATCCATTGCAATCTTATCCTTGTGTGCATGCTAATTCACTTCAGTAGTGTCTGGCTCATTGAGACCCTATGGATTATAGCTTGCCAGGCTCCTCTGTCCTTGGGATTTTCCAGGCAAGAATACTGGAGGAGGTTGCCATGCCCTTCTGCAAATCTTTTCCTTATCAAAGGTCAGATTTTTCCTGTCTTTAGGCCATTGGATTCTTCTTTCAAGTTGTCTTCTAAGTTTATATATATGTACATATATGTATACTCACTTACACATATATATATGTATATACATGTTTGTATCTATCTGTTGATAAATATCTTTATATCTTTCTCTCTCCATATCTCACCCTTGTAGTCTTTGATAATTTTATTATCTGGTATATGAAGATGTTCTGGGCCAACCTTATACATTTACTGTTCCTCACCTGAAATTAGCCATTAGTCTAAATAATCATGGTTCATCTACTAGGGAAATGGTACATTGTGGATCGTATGGGCTTTAATGGTGTTCACTGATTCTGGGTTAGTCATTTTTTTAGACCTTTTGAGTAGACAGATCTAGGAAATGTGTGTGCATGTGTCCTTAAATTTTAAATATCTCTTGAACTAAGGATTTTTACTTACACTCTTTGTTTATTTCTGTTTCTTTTGCACTGAGAATCTGATTCTTTAGGACACAGGAAATTGTCAAGTTAGAATATTCCATAATTACTAAAATATGCCTAATGTTGATTTTTCTAAGTTTATATGCTCAAATATGAGTGCTTGTTCAATATATAGTTTCAAATATTTTTTTTAATTTTAGAAAATTTTTGAGTTACAGTTTTTAAAATTTGTTCTATTTTTTTGTTTTGGTTTTATTCTTTAGGGACTTAAATGGATACTTGATCTTCTTTGACTATCCTTTATATTTCTCACTCACTCTTGCATCCTTTTAATGTTTATAAATTAAAAGTGTTTCTCTTTTTAAAGTGATCCTTTTTAAAAAACTAAAGCCTTGCATATATCATTTAGTCACAAAAATTCAGCTTTGGGGGTGGATTGGGCATTACTTGGATAGGAATATTTTACTACATATACAATTCACTAATTTGACATCCTGGAGTGTGAAGGCAAGTGGGCCTTAGTAAACATTACTATGAACAAATTTGATGAAGGTGATGGAATTCCAGCTGAGCTATTTCAAATTCTAAAAGATGATGCTGTGAAAGTGCTGCGATCATTATGCCAGAAAATTTGGAAAACTCAGCAGTGGTCATAGGACTGGAAAAGGTCTGTTTTCATTCCAATCCCAAAGAAAGGCAATGCCAAAGAATGTTCATACTACTGTACAATTGCACTCATCTTACATGCTAGCAAAGTAACACTCAAAATTCTCCAAGCTAAGCTTCAGTGTACGTGGACTGAGAACTTGCAGATGTACAAGCTGGTTTTATAAAAGGCAGAGGAACCAGAGATCAAATTGCCAACATACACTAGATCATAGAAAAAGCAAGGAATACCAAAGAAAAATCTGTTTCATTGACTACTCTAAAGCCTTTGCCTGTATAGATCATAATAAACAGTGGAATATTCTTAAAGATATGGGAATTCCAGACCACATTACCTTCCTCCTGAGAAATCTGTATGCAGGACAAGAAGTTAACAGTTAGAACTGGACATGGAACAACAAACTGGTTCCACATTGGGAAAGGAGTATGTCAAGGCTGTATACTGTCACCCTGCTTATTTAACTTATATGCAGAGTATATCATATGAAATGTTGGGCTGGATGATGCACAAGCTGGAATCAAAATTACTGGGAGAAATATCAACAACCTCAGATATGGAGATGACACCACCCTTATGGCAGAAAGCAAAGAGGAACTAAAGAGCCTCTTGATGAAGGTGAAAGAGAAGAGTGAAAAAGCTGGCTTAAAACTCAGCATTCAAAAGACAAAGATCATGGCATCTGTCCCATCATTTCAGGGCAAATAGATGGGGAAAAGATGGAAACTGTCAGATTTCATGTTCATGGGCTACAAAATCATTGCAGATGTTGACTGCAGCCATGAAATAAAAGACGCTTGCTCCTTTGAAGAATAGCTATGACCAACCTAGATAATATATTAAAAAGCAGAGACATCACTTTGCCAACAAAAGTTGGTCTAGTCAAAGCTATGGTTTTTCCAGTAGTCATGTGTGGATGGTAGAGTTGGACCAGAAAGAGGGCTGAGCACTGAAGAGTTGATGCTTTTGAACTGTGGTACTGGAGAAGACTTTTGAAAGTCCCTTGGACTGAAAGGACATCAAACCAGTCAATCCTAAAAGAAATCAATCCTGAGTATTCATTGGAAGGACTGATGCTGAAGCTGAAGCTCCAGTACTTTGTCCACCTGATGTGAAGAGCTGACTCACTGGAAAAGACTCTGCTGCAGGAAAGATTGAGGGCAAGAGGAGAAGGGGGCAACAGAGAACAGATGATTGGATGGCATCACTGACTCAATGTACATGAGTTTGAGCAAACTCAGGGAGATAGTGAAGGACAGGGAAGCCTGGTGTGCTGCAGTTCATGGGGTCACAAAGTGTTGGACACAACTTAGTGATTGAACAGCAAAAAATTTGAGAAATGTTTACAGAGAACCCAAAATTCCAGGCAATGTGCTAAATCAGTTATAAACATGACAGACTGAAAATACACTCTTTCTAAGGACGGAGACAGACATTGACCAAATAATTAGTGTAATGATTTTTTTTAGCTAAACATGTCCCATGAGGATTTATAATAAAGGGATGGATTCCTTTTATGTTGCTGCTATAAAAATTTAATACAAACATCATGGCTTAAAACAACACAGCTTTATTGCCTACAGTTCTGGAAGTCAAAAGTCTAACATGGGTCTCACTGGACTATCATCAGTGTGTTTAGATGCTCTAGGAAAGGATCTATTTCCTTGCTTATTCCAGTTTCTAGAGGCTACCTGCATCCTTTTGCTTGTGGATCCCTTTCTACATCTTCCACGCTTGCAGTGGTGGATTGAGTCCTTTTTCACATTTACTCTGATCACCTCTTTGATCCTTTTTCCATATTAAGAATGGTGTATTACAGTAGACCCATCTGAATAATCTAGGTTACTTTTCCTATTTTAAAGTCAGCTGATTAGCAACATTAGTTCTATCTGCAATCTTAATTCTCCATTTACCATGTAATCTAACAAATTCAGCAAATACTGCAATTTCTAGGGATTAGGACATCATTGAAGGGCCATTATTCTGCCTATAATGTGATCTTAATCTACCTAGAGAAAGAGTGTCTGAGTAAGCTTTCATTTTTATATTGATTGACGTTTACATTGAAGCCTGAGGAATAGATGTAAATATGCCAGGTAAAAAGAAGAAAAAACAGGGATATAGGTGAGGATGCAGGACAGCAAGTTCAAGACTATTGCAATAGTTCAGATTGTCAATAAGCCTGACTTAGGCAAAAAGGGTGACAGTAAAATTAGAGAGAAATAAATATATTCAAGATAGTAATGGTCCATTTTCAAGCCCTGAAATGTGACCTTATTATCTTCAGTTAGTTGTGTTTTTGTTTTGTTGTTGTCACAGCATTCAATTTTCTATCTTTATTTCCTAAGAATGCTTATAAAATATTTTTGTTTTATAGATTCTGAGAACTGACCCTGGAAGAATCAAGTAGGATCTTCTCCAACAGAGTTACTGCAGACACTTCTAGATGTAGGTAAGGTACAAATTTTGAAAAATCAAATTTTGCTTAAGGTATTTATCTGTGTGAGCACAGTTTAACTTCTGATGCTAAAGGATTTAGGAAGGTTTGGCTCTGTCAGTTGAATTCTCCACCTAGTAGTTTGGTTTTCTTTGGTCAATCTGTAATGATGTCTGTATGAAGCATTTACATGGCTCCATCTTTATGAAGGCCCAGTTGTTAGCTTATTTGCCAGTTAGTACATCTTGAGTCTAAAATTGTTTAAAAAATGAATACCTGGGACTTACAGAGTGAGATAGTTTTCTAATCCATTGGTATTTTTTAAAGTATTTATTTATTTGACTGTACCAGGTCTTAGTTACAGCACACGGGATCTTTGACGTTCTTTGCGGCATGCAGGATCTTTGTGGCATGTGGTTTCTAGTTCCCTGACTAGTGATTGAACCTGGGCCCCCTGCGTGGGAACATGGTCTTAGCCCTGGACCACCAGAGAGTCCTTCCATTGGTATTTTGATTAGATATTTCTTAGCACATTAATTTCTGTTTATTTTATTATTTTCAAAGCACTGTTGGTATCATCATTGACTTTCTTCCATATCTTGGCCTGTGTGAAACACTGGTAGGGCCTTTTGCACTTAGTGTTTATTTATATGAGTTGATTTATTTAAAGAACAGAGATACACAAGATAACTTTTGTTGAAAGTGCAGTAGGGCAAAGGGAATGGGGAGCCTGAGGAAGACTGCACACTGTTCTCTTAGGAGAAAGGAGTAGCTCAGTCTTCTAGAGAGGATCTCTTATTAGCTCTGAAGGTAGAGGTAGTGCTCTTTGGGGGCCCATATGATAGAATAATGGAGGGATACATTCTGTTCATTTCTACGAAAACCTAGAGAGGCTTCAGTGTAGTTGGGAACACAGCCTAACTTCAACACTTTGGCACTGGTAGTTTTGGGTACCCTGGGGACGGCATCCTAGGCAGGGGACCTTTGTTTTTAAAAGGGATGATACTGGTAGTAATGCAGGTGAAAAATTGTCTTCAAGTGAATTTCTGAGCAATAGAAATCTAGAAGCAGGGGGTGGGTGGGGGAAAGAAGAGACACACGGTAAATACAGGACATTGTCATTTCTGAGAACTTGTGAGAAAACTCCCAGCCCTCCATACATAGCTTGAGGGAAGTGACTGGAGGCTGAGTTCCAGCATTATACAAAGGTAACTGAAATTTGGGTTGTTTCTCTTTGGGTAACCTCATTGCTTTCAGCATTTTGGAGAGGATTGGGAAGATTTTGGATTATAACTCCTATTACAATTCAGAACAAAGTATCTACTATTCTACCGAATGAGTCATGGCTGGAGACGCTTTGGAGAACAATTTGCACTGTTAGTTTGACGGCTAACACAGCTAAGATAACTTTCATATTTGAGGAGCTGTGTTCTTAAATTCAGAAGTTGTTGGCACAGTCACAGCTTGAGACCTCAGTTGTTTTGGAAAGCAGAAGGGTAGCAATTCTGATCCTCGAAGGAATCTAGATGAAACATGTTATCAAAATAATAGTGCCATGCTCAGGTTATATTTTGAAGCTGAACTAGCCATGCCAAACTAAGCTAGAAGGTAATAGGAGCTGTTTATATATTATCTTTTTAATTTATACACAACTTCAGAATAGGTGTTCTCATTTTTAAAAATGACTATACTATTTAAGAAGAAGAACTTTATTTATAATTACAAATAATTTTTTCCTGTTATGAGAGCTTTTAAAATCTGTTCTCTTGGCAAGTTTCAAATATATAATTCAGTATTATTAATTACTGCTGTCATGCTGTACTTACAACCCAATGATTTATTTATTTTATAGCTAAAAGTTCATAGCTTGTTTTCATTTCTTCATCTATTTTTGCTCATCCTCAACCCCTGCCTTTGGCAACCATCAGTGTATTCTTTGGATATATAAGCTTTTAAAAAAAATTCCAAATGTAAGTGAGATTATACAGTATTTGTCTTTCTTTATCTGACTGATTCCACTTAGCATAATGCCCTCACGTTCCATCCATGTTGTCACAAATGACAAGCTGTCCTTATTTTTTATGGCTGGATAGTATTTCATTGCATGTATATACATACCACATCTTCTTTATCCATTCATTCATCCATCAATGAACACTTACGTTGTTTCCATATCTTGGCTATTGTAAATAATGCTGCAATGAACATCAGGGGGTGCATATATCTTTTCAAATCAGTGTTTCTGTTTTCTTTGGATAAATACCCAGAATTGGAGTTGCTGAATCATATAGTAGTTTTTTTTTTATTTTTAATTTTTTGAGGAACTTTCACACTGATTTCCATGGTGGGTGCACCAGTTTACATTCATATAAACATTATACAAGGATTCCCTTTTCTCCACATCCTTGACAACACTTGTTTTTGGTAATAGCCATTCTAACAGGTGTGAGGTGTTACCGCATTGTGGTTTTAATTACAGATATTGAGCATCTTTTCATGTATTTGTGTGTCATCTATATTTCTTAGAAAAATGTCTAGTTAGATCCTCTGGCCATTTTTTAAATTGGATATTTTATGTTATTGAACTGTATTAATATGGATTCTTTACATATTTAGGATATAGCTCCTTATCAGATACATGATTTGTAAATATTTTCTCCCATTCAGTAGGTTGACTTTTCATTTTGTTGATAATTTTCATTTGCCATGCAGAATTTTTCTGTTTAATGTAGTCCCACTTGTATATTTTTGCTTTTGTTGCCTTTGCTTTTGGAGTCAGATTCAAAAAATCATTGCCAAGACTGATGTTAAGGAATTTACTGCCATGGTTTCTTCTTGGAGTTTTGTGGTTTTAGTTCAGGTCTTAGATTCAAGTCTTTAATCCATTTTGAATTAATTTTTGTGTATGGTGTGAGATAATAGTCTATTTTCCTTCTTTTGCATGTGGTTGTTCAGTTTTCCTGACATCATTTATTAAAGAGACTTTCCTTTCCTCATTGTATATTCTTGACTCCTTTGTCATAAATTAATTGACCATATACATGTGGTTTATTTCTGGGTTTTCTATTCTGTTACATTGATCTCTGTGTTTGTTTTTATGTCCATTCTATGCTATTTGATTGCTATTGTTAGATGTGGAAACTTAAGCTCAGAAATATTCCAAAAGCTTGCTAAATGCTCCATAACTATTAAGAAAGAATTCAAACAGGTCTCTGATTTCCTCCATGACTCCCTGTTGCTTATCTTTAAGGTAGTCCCAATAGTGAGAGAACAGTGAAGAAAAGAAGCTGCTAATATGAGTATCTAAAATTAAATAGCAATCCTTACATGTTTGGCAACATGACATTTATTTTCTCTTAGTTTCAGTTATGTTCAGTCAAGTTTTCACATTAGTATATAAGTTTCATAATCTACTTTCCCTTGTCTGGTTCCAATATTATGTGATGTTATGTGTGTATTGTGGGCTTCCCTGGTGGCTTGGTGATAGAGAATGATCCTGCCAATGCAGGAGAAGCAAGAGATGCAGGTTCAATCCCTGGATTGGGAAGATCCCCTGGAGGAGGAAATGGCAACCAACTCCAATATTCTTGCCTGGAGAATCCCATGGACAGAGGAATCTGGCAAGCTGCAGTCTATGGGGTTGCAAAGAGTCGGACACGACTGAGCATGCACACATTGTATGAACTGTATTAAAAAACAAATAGAACTTAAAAATCTCTCTCTCTCTTGACTTTGTCAGAGTTATTTCTTCTCCTTGGTGGAGTTGCTATCTTCATTTCACATTGAAACAAACACTTTTAGCCCAATTGTTGGTAATGGTTTGGAAGTAGTGGTTTCTTTGACCTTTGAATGCATCCATGAGATTACACACTTTTTAATAGAACAGCTACTGAAGTTTTGGACCTTGTTTGTTATAGCAACTAACATTATACTAATTTATATGCCTCTCATTTAATAATGCATTTGACTTTGGTTCTTTTAAGTATAAAAAACAGATGCCTACCAAGTTTGCCTGAAGAAGAGGAAGATTTTTTCTTGTGTGGATTCGCATTGTAAAGGAAGCCCAGGGATCTCTTCTGTGACATCTCTGCTCCACCGAGCGACTGTGCTATTCCTGTTGGACCAGTGGCTTGCCTCACCTTGTCTGCCAGTCAGTCAGTCAGTTCAGTCACTCAGTCATGTCCGACTCATTGCGACTCCACGAACCACAGCACGCCAGGCCTCCCTGTCCATCACCAACTCCCGGAGTTTACCCAAACTCATGTCCATTGAGTCAGTGATGCCATCCAGCCATCTCATCCTCTGTCATCCCCTTCTCCTCCTGCCTTCAATCTTTCCCAGCATCAGGGTCTTTTCAAATGAGTCAGCTCTTCGCATCAGGTGGCCAAAATACTGGAGTTTCAGCTTTAACATCAGTCCTTCCAATGAACACCCAGGACTGATCTGTTTTAGGATGGACTGGTTGGATCTCCTTGCAGTCCAAGGGACTCTCAAGAGTCTTCTCCAATATGACAGTTCAAAAGCATCAACTCTTCTGCACTCAACCATCTTTATAGTTCAACTCTCACATCCGTACATGACTGCGGGAAAAACCACAGCATTGACTAGATGGACCTTTGTTGACAAAATAATTTCTCTGCTTTTTAATATGCTGTCTAGGTTGGTCTTAATTTTCCTTCCAAGGAGTAAATGTCTTTTAATTTCATGGCTGCAATCACCATCTGCAGTGATTTTGGAGCGCCCCCTCCCCCCAACAAATAAAGTCAGCCACTGTTTCTACCATTTCCCCATCTATTTGCCATGAAGTGGTGGGACTGGATGCCATGATCTTAGTTTTCTGAATGTTGAGCTTTAAGCCGGCTTTTTCACTCTCCTCTTTCACTTTCATCAAGAGGCTCTTTAGTTCTTCTTCACTTTCTGCCATATCTGAGGTTATTGATATTTCTCCTGGCAGTCTTGATTCCAGCTTGTGCTTTATCCAGCCCAGCATTTCTCATGATGTACTCTGCGTATAAGTCAAATAAGCAGGGTGACAATATACAGCCTTGACGTACTCCTTTTCCTATTTGGAACCAGTCTGTTGTTCCATATCCAGTTCTAACTGTTGCTTCCTGACCTGCATACAGGTTTCTCAAGAGGCAGGTCAGGTGGTCTGGTATTCCCATCTCTTGAAGAATTTTCCACAGTTTATTGTGATCCACACAGTCAAAGGCTTTGGCATAGACAATAAAGCAGAAATAGATGTTTTTCTGGAACTCTCTTGCTTTTTCAATGATCCGGAGAATGTTGGCAATTTGATCTCTGGTTCCTCTGCCTTTTCTAAGACCAGCTTGAACGTCTGGGAGTTCATGGTTCACGTATTGCTGAAGCCTGGCTTGGAGAATTTTGAGCATTACTTTACTAGCATGTGAGATGAGTGCAATTGTGTGGTAGTTTGAGCACTCTTTGGCATTTCCTTTCTTTGGGATTGGAATGAAAATTGACCTTTTCCAGTCCTCGTACTCTATGTCTTTTCTGTTCTTTCATATCTTTAGCTTCTTAATAGCTTTGGCCTGCTACAGCTCTTACTCAATCTTATGAATATTTTCACATGCAGCTTCATTTCTAACTAATCATGTTTGCTTTTCCAGTTTTGTTCAAAATAAAATGTCATTTGCCAGGTTTATTTTTTAACTTAACATTGCCTATAATTTTATTGTCCAATGTAAATTACAGTGCCAGATTATTAACTGTAAAATCAGGGATTTTTCATCGTTATTTATTCCTTTGTGTTCTTATCATGTGTACTTCTTCTTGCATGCTTATGTATTACTAAAAACCTTGCCTAAAGTATCTGAGGAATCAAAAAGTGACTTCCATAATCAGTATTGGTAGGTCCAGATTTCTTTCATAATTCATATATGATAATGATCGATAATGATTTCTATGCATTGTTTGGAAAAATCCATGTATATACATCTTATTTTTACATTCCTCCTGCACTTTTACTTTTTTTTTTTGGTCTTTCTGGCCTTTCACTTTTAGCTTAAAATTCCCTTTGACAGTAAGGCCAGATCTTGCAAAAACACACTGACATATACACACTGCTATACATAAGGTGAAGTGAAGTGAAGTGGCTCAGTCGTGTACGATTCTTTGCGACCCCATGGACTGTAGCCTACCAGGCTCCTCCATCCATTGGGATTTTCCAGGCAGGAATACTGGAGTGGGTTGCCACTGCCTTCTCCAGGAGAATTTCCTGACCCAGGGATTGAACCCAGGTCTCCTGCATTGTAGGCAGACGCTTTACCATCTGAGCCACCAGGGAAGATATACATAAAACAGACAAGCAATAAGAACCCCCTTCATGGCACAGGGAACTCCCTTAGGACTCTGTAATGGCCCATGTGGGAAAAGAATACAAATAAGAAAGAGTGGGTATGTTCATTTGTGGGCTCCCTGGTGGCGCAGATGATATAGAATCTGCCTGCAATGTGGGCGACCCCAGGTACAATCCCTAAATCAGGAAGATTCCCTGGAGAAGGGGATGGCTACCCATTCCAGTATTCTTGCCTGGAGAATCCCACGGACAGAGGAGCCTGGTGGTCTATAGTCCATGAGGTTGTAAAGAGTCGGACACGACTGAGCAGCTAAAACCTTCACATTTATGTGCATAACTGACCCAATCCGCTGCAGGCCTGAAAACAACACAGCGCTGCAAATCACATACATCCCAATAAAAAACAAACAAACAAACAAAAAACTGGCAGGTGTTTTCCAGTTAAAGTAAAAACACTGAAGGATTGATATAGAGTCTTTTTTTTTTTTTTTAACTAATTTTTATTGGACTACAGCTGTTTCACAATGCCATGCTAGATTCTGCCGCACAGCAAAGTGAACCAGCCACATGCACACATAAACCCTCTCTCTTCTGAAGTTCCTTCCCATCCAGGTCAGCACAGAGCACCGAGCAGAGGTCCCTATGCCACACAGCAGGCTGTCACCAGCCATCTACTGTATACATAGCAGTGTATACGTGTCAATTCCAATCTCCCAGTTTATCTGACCCTCTCTTCCCCTCCTAGAATCTGTACATCTGCTTTCTAGGTATGTGTCTCTGTTTCTGCTTTGCGAATAAGTTCATCTGTATCATTTTTCTAACTTCCACATATAAGTGATATTATATATTTATTTTTCTCTTCCTGAATTACTTCACCCTGTATAACAGTCCTAGGTTCACCCATGTCTCTGCAAATTGCACAGAATGAAACTGTTATACAGGATGAAGTATATATATATATATATATATATATATATCGCATCTTCTTTGTCCACTCTTCTGCTGATGGACACTTAGGTTGCATCTATATCCTGGCTGTTGCAAATAGTGCTGCAGTGAACATTGAGGTGCATATATCTTTATGAATTATGGTTTTTTTCTGAGTATATGTCCAGGAGTGGGATTGCTAAGTCATATGGTGGTTCTATTTTTAGTTTTCAAATTCCATACTGTTCTCCATAGTGGCTGTATCAATTCACACTCCCACCAACAGTGTGACAGGGTTCCTTTTTCTCCACATCTTCTCCAGCATTTATTGTGTGTAGATTTTTTTTTTGTGATGATGTCCATTATGACCATTTTAAGGTGATACTGCTTGTAGCTTTTTTTATTTGCATTTCTCTAGGTATGAACTAGCCCCACTCCAGTACTCTTGCCTGGAAAATCCCATGGATGGAGGAGCCTGGTGGGCTGCCGTCTATGGGGTCGCACAGAGTCGGACACGACTGAAGCGACTTAGCAGCAGCAGCAACAGGTGTGAACTATGGACAGAGATTCAACACATTGTACAGGAGATAGGAATCAAGACCATCCCCAAGAAAAAGAAATACAAAAAAGCAAAATGGCTGTCTGAGGAGGCCTTACAAATAGCTGTGAAAAGAAGAGAAGTCAAAAGCAAAGGAGAAAAGGAAACATATACCCATTTGAATGCAGAGTTCCAAAGAATAGCAAGAAGAGATAAGAAAGCCTTCTTCAGTGATCAATGCAAAGAAATAGTGGAAAACAACAGAATGGGAAAGACTAGAAATCTCTTCAAGAAAATTAGAGATACCAAGGAAACATTTCATGCAAAGATGGGCTCAATAAAAGACAGAAATGGTATGGACCTAACAGAAGCAAAAGATATTAAGAAGAGGTGACAAGAATACACAGAACTGTACAAAAAAGGTCTTCACGACCAAGATAATCATGATGGCCTGATCACTCACTTAGAGCCAGACATCCTGGAATGTGAAGTCAAGTGGGACTTAGGAAGCATTACTACAAACAAAGCTAGTGGAGGTGATGGGATTTCAGTTGAGCTATTTCAAATCCTGAAAGATGATGCTGTGAAAGTGCTGCACTCAATATGCCAGCAAATTTGGAAAACTCAGCAGTGGTCACAGGACTGGAAAAGGTCAGTTTTCATTCCAATCCCTAAGAAAGGCAATGCCAAAGAGTGCTCAAACTACTGCACAATTGCACTCATCTCCCACGCTAGTAAAGAAATGCTCAAAATTCTCCAAGCCAGGCTTCAGCAATATGTGAAATTCCAGATGTTCAAGCTGGTTTTAGAAAAGGCAGAGGAACCAGAGATCAAATTGCCAAAATCTGCTGGATCATCGAAAAAGCAAGAGAGTTCCAGAAAAACATCTATTTCTGCTTTATTAACTATGCCAAAGCCTTCGACTGTGTGGATCACAATAAACTGTGGAAAATTCTTCAAGAGATGGGATTACCAGACCACCTGACCTGCCTCTTGAGAAACCTGTATGCAGGTCAGGAAGCAACAGCTAGAACTGGACATGGAACAACAGACTGGTTCCAAATAGGAAAAGGAGTACGTCAAGGCTGTATATTGTCACCCTGCTTATTTAACTCATATGCTGAGTACATCATGAGAAATGCTGGGCTGGATGAAGCACAAGCTGGAATCAAGACTGCCAGGAGAAATATCGATAACCTCAGATATGGCAGAAAGTGAAGAAGAACTAAAGAGCCTCTTGATGAAAGTGAAAGAGGAGAGTGAAAAAGCCGGCTTAAAGCTCAACATTCAGAAAACTAAGATCATGGCATCCAGTCCCACCACTTCATGGCAAATAGATGGGGAAACATTTGAAACAGTGGCTAACTTTATTTTTCTGGGTTCCAAAATCACTGCAGGTGGTGATTGCATCCATGAGATTAAAAGATGCTTACTCCTTGGAAGGAAATTTATGACCAACCTAGACAGCATATTAAAAAACAGAGACATTACTTTGTCAGCAACAGTCCATCTAGTCTAGGCTATGGTTTTTCCAGTAGTCATGTATGGATGTGAGAGTTGGACTATAAAGAAAGCTGAACGCCAAAGAATTGATGCTTTTGAACTGTCATATTGGAGAAGACTCTTGAGAATCCCTTGTACTGCAAGGAGATCCAACCAGTCCACCCTAAAAGAGATCAGCCCTGAATATTCATTGGTAGGACTGATGTTGAAGCTAAAACTCCAGTACTTTGGCCACCTGATGTGAAGAGCTGACTCATTTGAAAAGACCCTGATGCTGGGAAAGATTGAAGGCAGGAGGAGAAGGGGACGACAGAGGATGAGATGGTTGGATGGCATCACCGACTTAGTGGATGTGGGTTTGGGTGGAATCCGGGAGTTTGTGATGGACAGGGAGGCCTGGCGCACTGCGGTTCATGGAGTTGCATGACTGAGCGACTAAACTGAACTGAACTGAGTTAATTAGTGATATTGGTCATTTTTTCATGTTCTTGTTGGTGATCTATTAAGATGATCATATGGTTTTTATTCTTCTTTTTGTTAATATGGTGCATCACATTGGTTTATTTGCATATATTGAAGAATCCTTGTATCCCTGGGCTAAATCCCACTTGATTATGGCATATGATCCTTTAATGTGTCATTGGATTCTGTTTGTTAGTATTTTGTTGAGAATTTTTTGCTTCTATGTTCATCAGTGATATTGGCCTATAATTTTTTTTTATGATATCTTTATCTGATTTTGGTATCAGTGTGATGATAACCTCATAGAATGAGTGGGAGAGTGTTCCTCTCTCTACAAGTGTTTGGAAGAGTTCGAGAAATATAGTTGTTAGCTTTTCTCTAAATATTTGATAGAATTTGCCTGTGAAGCCATCTGGTCTTGGACTTTTGTTTGCTGGAAAATTTTAAATCAGTTTCAATTTCATTACTTGTGATTGGTCTGTTCCTATTTTCTATTTCTTCCTGGTTCAGCCTTGGAAGGTTTTCTATGAATTTGTCTTTCTAAGAATTTGTCTACTTCTTCCAGGTTCTTTGAGTAGTCTCTGGGAGTTGGTGATTGACAGGGAAGCCTGGCGTGCTGCAGTTCACGGGGTCGCAAAGAGTTGGACACGACTGACCGACTGAACTGAGCTGAACTGAGGACTTTGTCCACTTCTTCCAGGTTGTCCATTTTTTTGGTATGTGGTTGCTTTTAGTAGTCTGTCATGACTCTTTGTATTTCTGCAGTGTCTATTGTAACTTCTTTCTTTAAATTTTTAATTTTAGTGATTTGGGTTCTCTCTCTTTTTGTCTTGATGAATATGGCTAAAGGTTTATCAATTTTATTTATCTTCTTAAGGAAGCAACTTTTAGTTCTGTTGATCTTTGCTACAGTTTTCTTCGATTTCACTTCCTTCATTTTTGCTCTAATCTTTATGATTTATTTCCTTCTACTAACTTTAGGTTTTGCTGTTCTTCCTCTAGTTGCTTTAGGTGTAAGGTTAGGTTGTTTGTTTGAGATTTTTCTTGTTTCTTAAGGTAGGATTTTATTGCTGTCAATAAATGGCTGTCAGTTCCCTCTCAGAACTGCTTCTGCTGCATCCTGTAGTCTTTGGGGTTGTGTTTTTGTTGTCATTTGTTTCTAGGTATTTTTTTTATTTCTGCAGTTAACCATTAGTCTTTTCAGTTCAGTTCAGTCGCTCAGTTGTGTCTGACTCTTTGCGACCCCATGAATCGCAGCACACCAGGGCTCCCTGTCCATCACCAACTCCTGGAGTTTACCCAAACTAATGTCCATTGAGTCGGTGATGCCATCTAACCATCTCATCCTCTGTCATCACCTTCTCCTCCTGCCTTCAATCTTTCCCAACATCAGGGTCTTTTCAAATGAGTCAGCTCTTCGTATCAGGTGGCCAAAATATTGGCATTTCAGCTTCAACATCAGTCCTTCCAATGAACACCCAGGACTGATTTCCTTTAGGATGGACTGGTTGGATCTCCTGGTAGTCCAAGGGATTCTCAAGAGTCTTCTCCAAACCACAGTTCAAAAGCATCAATTCTGCACTCAGCTTTCTTTATAGTCAGCTTTCTTTATTAGTCATTTAGTAGCATATTATCTAGCCTCCATGTATTTGTGTTCTTTAGAGTGTTATTTCTATAATTAATTTCTAATCTCATAGTGTTGTGGTCAGAAAAGATGCTTGATGTAATTTCAGTTTTATTAAATTTACTGTGGCTTGATTTGTGACCCAAGATGCAGTCTATCCTGGAGAATGTTTTGTGTACACTTGAGAAGAAAGTGTATTCTGCTGTTTTGGATGAAATGTCTTATAAATATCAATTAAGTCTATCTAGTCTCATGTTCATTTAAGGTTTGTTTTTCCTTATTAATTTTCTGTCTGGATGATCTGTCTGTTGGTGTAAGTAAAATGTTAAAGTCCCCTACTATTGCCTAGTTTGTTTTCATTTTTTTTGGTCAGTCTGTATTGGTCGCTAGTCCTTGGCTAACTTATGAATATTTTTTAACCCTTGATTAATGCTTTTTGCTAACTTAAAATGAGGATAGCAGGACTTATAAACATTTTAAGAGGAATGAACAACAATAGGAATTGTGGTGGCTCCACTATATACTACCAATAAATAACAATTTGTAAAAGCTTATTATGCCTTATGTTTAAATGCTCTAAAATGGCCATATAGATTCTTTGCAATATTTTTGTTTTTTGTTCAGTCGCTAAGTCGTGTCTGACTCTTTTGAGACCCCATGGACTATAGTCCACCAGATTCCTCTGTCCTTGGGATTTTCTAGGCAAGAGTACTGGAGTGGATTGCCATTTCCTTCTCCAGGGGATTTTTGCTATCCCAGGGATTGAAGCCGCATCTTCTGCATTGCAGGCAGATTCTTTACTGCTGAGCTACCAGGGAAGCCCTATTTCTAGTATATGATATTTGGAACTGCTGAAAGAAGACTCTTTTATGATTCAAATAGTATATATTTTAAGTGGAGGTGGCTGTTGGAGATGAGAAAGATACAATCTGGATGTACCAGGTTTGGTCAAGTGTGGAATCTCTGATGTTTAAATATGGTTCACAATTAAATGGACTGTGGTTTTAACAGGGTCTATTGATGGATTAAATTGAAAAATACTTACCAAGTTATTTCCTATATCCTTATAAAGTTGTTAAGTTAGGTGAAGAATGGATGAACAGCAAAGTTACATGTTTAAATCGTTCAATCAACTAATGTTTATTAAGCAACACTATGTTCTGATTAGGAGTTGGGTTGAAGTGATAAATTATAGATAGACCTTGTCTTATGAGTGATCAGGAGTGAAAAGAGAGAAACACATTCTGGACATTTATAATGGTGCAGTATTTTACCTGAAATAGAAATAGTGGTGTTTAGCAGATATAACAAGAAATAGCTAAGATAGATTGGGTGGTCAAGAATAACTTTTCAGAGCATTTTAGTACCAAGTTGAGTGGTGAAGTGTGAATAGTTTAATCAGATGAATGGGGAGTTGGAGAAGAACATGAATTAGCATGAGTATTTCTGTGTATGTACTTTGTATTACTGAGCTCAAGTCTTATGACTGTATTTTCACCTTACCAGTCAACAATTAAAAAAAAGAAGAGTAATATGGTGTCTATAAAGATGTCTAGTAAAATCCTAGTTTAAAAAAGTAAGGTCTGCTAGTATAAGTGTTTTTCTTATCTCTAGTGTAAATGCCATATTTCATATCCACATATACTATAAGTGACAAATGTAACTGTGTCTTGTTGACTCTGAGAAGATTTTGCATACACTTGAAAAAATATCCAAAGGACCTCTATATCTTTCACATTTATTTATTTGTATTTTCTACTTTTAGTGTTCACTTTCTTTCATGACTATTTTACTGAAAAATGGTTATATAGTTTTAATAAAGTTTCCCAAGTACTCTTGAGTTTCAAATGGACTTGAATTCATTTTACTTTATGGGCTGCTGGTCTTTAATCTCTTATCACAGAATCAGAAATGTACCTGTTACATACTGGTAAATTAGTTATCAATCCCTTGGGCAGTATATTTTAATATCAGTATTATAGGGAAGATGATATAAATCTTGTGTATGGTATTATTAGCTTAGGCAGCTGCTGACTTAAAAAGGCCAGTTTAACAAGTCACCACTGTATTATGTTTAATTAGGTACAGTTTATATAATGAGGTGTTCAGTTCTAATGGAAAGACATGCTGTGAGTTGCACATCTGCAGGAATAACTATTACAATCAGCATTGCAGAGACCCATGGAACTGCAAATTAGACTTACTTATCTAGAAATAAATTACATCCCAATGCCTTCATAAAGCTCATTAATTAATTCCACTGGCATAAAGGTCTTTTTCTTAATTTCATGTTCCATTAGCATAATAAACACAATTTGAGTTACAACAGTATGATCAGTTTAATGGATGCTATTTATTTTAGTTTTTTATTTAAAGTCCCGGTAACGTAGAATTAACATCAATATGCTGCTTGGTCCTTTATTAAAAATTCCCATAGGATAACCAACACAGATGTTCAATACAGCATCATATATTTGTTGCATTTTACGACTCTACTAATTGGCCATATGGAAAGGTGTTGCTTGGATGTAATTTTTTTTTAAAAATCTGCTAAATTACATGGATTATAATAATGAAAATTAGTTTATATGTAAAGTTGGATAGGTTAATACATGTTGCTTATTGCAGACAAAATAAAAGTAAACAAACTTGGTGCCGTGTTTCCAGTAAATACAAGTTCGTTTAAAAGAAATTCTGACAATATTTTAAATTCTTGTTGAAATGATAAAAAAGAGTAACTTTGTTTACATTCTGAAATTATATGACATGGTCTCAGTTTGTGAAGTGTGCCTTTTTAGATAACTGTAGCCTTTTAAAAATTGATTCTGTATACTTTGTTAGTATGTATGGTGTTGACATGTTTATAATGTTTGTACCATGAAATTCTGGGTTAATTGTACCAGTTAATGTCTGTTATATAACTATTGTATTTGATTTTTTGAGTGATATGAAATGGCAACCCACTCCTGTATTCTTGCCTGGAGAATCCCATGGACAGAGCAGCCTGGCAGGCTACAGTCCATAGGATCGCAGAGAGTCAGACATGACTGAAGCGACTTAACAGCAGATATGTAGTGTCTTATTAATGTCCCGTGTTATATCCTGTTACTGAAATAAAATGCTTTGCAAAACACATGTAAGTTTTCCTGTTGAGTCACAGTATCTTTCCTCCTACCATATTTTCGTTTTTTCTTGATGAACCTTCTCTGCTACAAAATAGAATCTATATTTTTTAAATTACAAGTTTACTTTTCACTTATTGTCCATTTTTCAACACTTAATTAATCTTATATTTATGTATAGGCTACTTTGACTGTGTAAAAAATTATTCCAAAACTTAGATGCTCAAAACAACAATTACTTATTATATCTCTTGTTTCCTGTGAGTTTGAAATTTGAGAAGGGCTCAGCTGAGTAGTTCTCACTTGGGATTTTGTTTGCAACTGCAGTTGGTTGTTGGGCTGTAGGCATCTGAAGGTTTGACTGGAGCCAGAAGATCTACTTTCAAGGTGGTTCGCTCACTGTTACTGACAGCTGGCTACAAGCCATAGTTATCGCCACAGGGCTGCTTGTGTATCCTCATAAGATGGCAACTGGCTTCATCCAGAGGGAGAGATTCAAGAGGTTAAGGCAGAAACCAAAATACTTTTCATGGCCTAGCTTTGGAAGTCAAATTCCATCACTTCTGTCATATTCTATTGATCATCTAGGCCAGCCTTCATTCAATATGAGAGAATAATAAACAGGACATTAACCCTAGGCGGCAAGGATCTTGGAGGCTGATTATCACAGTACTCTGTCCAGTCTCTGATACTTCATATTCCTCCCAAACGCAAAATATGCCTCTCCCTCTTAAGGCTCTAAAAGCACATCTATTACAGCTTTGGCTCAAGCTCTAGGTCTGGGATCTTGTCATCAAACTCAGGTCTAGCTATGAATAAGCTTCCCCAACTAACACTTCTTCAGTATAGTTCTTGATTTAAAAACTTTGAACTGAAGCAACATATTATCTGATTCCCCACCCAACCAATGTACAATGGCGTTCTAGGCAAGAATAACCATTGTAGACTTTCCTATTCCGAAGTGGGAAAATAAGAGTCACACAGGAATCACTGATCCAACGCGTTCTGGAGCCCAAGCAGGAACATGCTGCCAGTCCTTTGATTAAGGCTCAGTTCTACTGCCTGGAAATAGCTCCCTTTGGCCTTTTGGCTCTGGGTTCTGCCTCTTGAATTGCCCATCTTTTTCAATAAAAAAAGGTCTTCAGATGACTAAATCTCTACCAAACAACTGACTGAAATCACATGAGAAACCCAAAACAATAACTTTCTAGCTGACACCTTTCTGAAATTCATGATCCACAGAAATCACAAGAGATAATAAATGATTATTGTGCCACTAAACCATGTTTTAGGAAAATTTATCATACAGCCATAATAGCTGATACAGATTTTGGGACCAGAAGTGGGGTGTTGTTAAAAAGAAACAGTATGTGTGGCAGTTGATTTGGGACTGGGTGGGGAATGGAAGTTAGAAAGACCCTGAAGAAATTATTGGTGGAAGCCCTTGAGGAGGTTATTCCTGAGAGCTTTAAGAGATTGAGTAACATGTTATATAGTAGGCTGGAGAAAAGGTCATTATTGTTATATATTTATGGAAAGTGCAGTGCCATCATTTGTGGTTACATTGAAAATGGAAAATGTATTTAATAAATTGGATGATATAGCTAAGGATATTTTCAGGCAGCATGTTGAAATTGCCACCTTGTCATTTTCTTTTGTTTAGAGTAAAATGCAAGAGGAGCAAGATAAATTCAAAAAAGTTCCATTAAATACGTAGGAGCTGAGTTAAAAAAATTGTTTCTCCAGTCCAGACTCTCTAGATAATAAACAATGCTGAAAATAAGAAAATGCATCTGGGTAAATATTAAATCCAGGCACTGTTAGGAAGACATAGTCTAAGGATGAAGGTGAAACTCTTTGTGGAAAAATTCAGAAAAATTTAAGGTACTGCCTTTAACAGAAAAATAGCCCTGTACAGATTTTAAGAGTATTTTTCACAAAGCATTTGTAGTTTTACAATAGTTTCTAAGAATCTTTAGGATGTTTTCTATAGCAGCATTATGGGAAACTTAACATAAATAAGGATTTATTGAAACAAAATTTGTGGGTGTGGCTTTTCTCTAATGAGTGAATTTTAATAAGATTTGTAGAAGATCCACAAAAATTTTAAGAGAATTATACTGATGGAACCACTGCCAACTTGGTCTATAAAGGACAGAGACAATTCAAAACAAAAAAGGTCTTTGGACCCCCTATTACATATAAGAAAGAGAGTGAGAAAACTTTGTTGCAAAGACTATTGAGTATCATCCTGAGAGTGATTTTTGTGAGTATATATATTATCTTTGCAATATTTGTGCTGTGATATTCCATATTAGTTGTACCTGCTAATGTCGAATATATAGTTATCAGCTGAACTTATTTTTTATCTCAAATGCTATGTCATTAAAGTTTCATATTACAACTTGCTGCAGAAATAAAATGACAGTGCAGAACATATTCATACATTTTTACTGCTTTGAAATCACTAGTCATAACATCTTTCCTTCCGTTTTCTTTCTTTTTCTCACTTCCCCTCCCCTGATATGAAATGCAGACTTTTAGTGTTATGTTTGAACTTCTCCTTAATACTGTTTAAATTACCTACATTCAATATTTAGTTGATCTTGTAGTTTTCAATACATTCCCCAATCACAAGAGTCACTCACTTTACCTCTTATTCCATAATATGTACTACTCTGTTACCTTATTTCATGGCTTAGAGGTCTCTAATCTACCACAGAATCACATGTATGTATTATGATGCACTGTTAAATTAATAACTAACCTCCAAGTCAATAAGACTTGCCGCTGAGGACTTTCCACAAATACAGTGGCCATTTGAATTTTCCTTAAAAATGGAGTCAACATTCTTACTCTACTTTCTCCTTCCCTTAATCATGAGTCCTTGAATGTGTACAGATGACACATGACAGAAATGGTGTTTTTACTGTAGCCTATCTGATTCCTCTTCTTTTCCTTTGGTCTTTTGTACCCTGCAATTGCATGTGGTGGGATTATAAAACTATTTATTATGTGACATGAAGATGGGTAAAAATGAAGTCATTGGAGTTCATGAGCATGTCACTTTCCTAGAATTATCAGATATATTGAATATCTTTTTGCTTCCCAAGTGGTGCTAGTGGTAAAGAATCTGCCTGTCAATGCAGGAGACACAGGTTCAATCCCTGGGCCAGGAAGATCCCTTAAGAATTTTTTTGTATAGTTTTGGTATTCTTGTCACCTCTTCTTAATCCTTTCTGCTTCTGTTAGGTCCTTACCATTTCTCTTCTTTATTGTGTTCATCCTTGCTTGAAATGCACCCTTGATGTCTCCAATTTTGTTGAAGAGATCTCAAGTGTGTTTTCCATCCTATTGCTTTCCTCTATTTCTTTGCACTAGTCACTTAAGAAGCCTTTCTTATCTCTCCTTGCTATTCTTTGGAACTCTGCGTTCAGAAAAAGCTAGCTTAAAACTCAACATTAAAAAAACTAAGATCATGGTGTCTGGTCCCATCATTTCACAGCAAATAGAAGGGGAGAAAGTAGAAACAGTGACAGATTTTATTTTCTTGAGCTTCAAAATCACCATGGATGGTGACTGAAATCTTGAAATTAAAAGACACTTGCTCCTTTTAAGGAAAGCTGACAAACCTAGACAGTGTTTTAAAAAGCAGAGACATCACTTTGCTGACAAAGGTCTGTATAATCAAAGCTATGGTTTTTCCAGTTGTCATGTATGGATGTGAGAGTTGGACCACGAAGAAGGTTGAGCGCTGAAGAATCGATGCTTTTGAATCGTGGTGCTGGAGAAGACTCTTGAGAGTCCCTTGGACTGCAAGGAGATCAAACCAGTCAATTCTAAAGGAAATCAGCTCTGAATATTCATTTGAAGGATGTATGCTGAAACTCCTGTATTTTGGCCACCTGATGCAAAGAGCCAACTTATTGAAAAAGACCCTGATGCTGGGAAAGATTGAAGGCAGGATAAGGGGGTGACAGAGGATGAGACGGTTGGATGGCATCACTGACTCAATGGGCATACATTTGAGCAAACTCCAGGAGATAGCGAAGGACAGGAAAGCGTGGTGTGCTGCAGTCCATGGGGTCACAAAGAGTGGGACACGACTTAATGACTGAACAATAACAAGGTTCCAGATAATGTGTTAAGTACTTTTGTTTTATCTCATGTATCTCTTGCAATAAATTAATGTATTATTAACTTTATGTGTGAAGAAACTGAGTTTTGGAAATCCTGAATGACTACTTTAGGATCATATAACTAAAAAGTAGGAGATTTTGGATTTGAATCTAGGCCTTCTTTTAAATTCCATGTACTTTCTAGTATGTTATAAAGTCTGACATTCAGTCTTTATTTTAACGAAGTTTTTGTTTTCCTGAGCAGCTAACTATATATAATACAAAATGTGTTTTCTGTCACATGGAGTTACTTTCTTCTCAATATTGTTAGGAGTAAAACAGTCTGTAGCCAGATCTCAATTGCCTGGAGAATTTAATCATACAAGTCCTTAAGTTGTGCACTTTACTTTGCGGTTTAAACCATTTTCTCCACTAAACCTTTTATCAGAGTAGTTAAGAGATAGCAAGAATCAATAGAATTGAATGTCACCTCCTTTGATTTTTTCCCAATAAGGCTCTGGTGAATATGTTAATGCCCAGGAATGTGGGAAGGAAGAGAAAAAAAATGAACAATGGTGGGTGTTCATGGATGTAGTTAGTTGGGTGAACTTTTGTTTCCTTGGTATCAAAAATATCCTCATGCTCCTTTTACTATGTTTTGTATTTCAGAAATTTAAAAAAAAAAAAAAAAAGGAATGTTGCTTACACTTTTAGAAATAAAGATTATTAAATGGCATTTAACCGAGTTTTCTGATTTATTCATTCTTAAATCAAACATACTATTGCTATATTATTTTGAATATCTGTGAAACTTAATTTTTTCTAGGAAGCAATTCACAATTTATTATGCTTTTAGTCATTCAAAATGTTTAAAATGAATTTGCTAAAACAAAATAATGATTTCTAAGTAGATCCTGAAGTTGGCAAAACATGTTCAGTTTGGTTAGTTTATACTTGATACAATAGCTTTTTAACTAGAAACTGCTTAGATGAGCAGGAAGAAAATAAGATTTAGCTTTCAGTGTTCTATAGATTCTGTTTTGGAGGTTGCTTGTTTTTCAGTGTTATCTGTACCCCCAAATGTGTTTGCTCTTTAAATTTTGTAGGCAATGAAGTGAGAATATGGATAAGTGGAGTTCAAATGATGTTTACAAGTTGGCAGAAACTCCGAATATGACAAGAATCACAATTTTCAAATGTCTAAACATTGCAGCTTTCTATATACAAATGTCTGAAGGGTTATTTTTTTTGTCTTGAGTGGCCAAGTTAACATTACGATCCAACTTGTATTGTTCTCACTGTATAGTAACTAATGAAGTACTTCCCTGCACCACACGACTACAATGCTGTAAAGCTGGAAGCAAAGTCATAATATGTATAATCATAGGGTCAGAATGAAACAAGGCAATTCCATTATTTACTGCAAATAAACACCATTTAAAACTTCCAAACTCAGTATGCCTTCTGGTTTAGCTAATGCCAAAGAATCATATTGAGTTTAGTCAACTCCTCAGGCTGCTGGACTTGATTATATAATTGAAGTCTTAGCATGAATTCTACTCATTCCTGGTGAATAGCTTTGGATAAGTTATGTAAACTCTCTGAGTTTTGGTATCCTTATTTGCAAGTTGTGGATAATATTTACCAGCCTCATAGAATGGCAAAAAAGCGAGATGAGATGATGTAAGTGAAGGGTTTATCGCTTAGACAAGAATGTAGTAGATGAGCAACAGAGATTCTTTTCTGTTCTTCCTTCTTTCAAACTTCATTTATACGTCTCATATGGTTTAGGCCAGAAAAAAATTAAGGTGAATTAAAAATCTATAAGTTAGTCTTTATAAAACTTTTGGATAGAACTTTTGGAGGAGAATGTTGATACTACTGGCTAAAGTGAGGTCTGGGAATTATCTCTGAGTTTTGTTAATTTAAATTATTCCTTCCTTCTATTTCTGTCGATAATTTGGAATTAATTATAGTAATTGAATCATACAACTTCATATTAAGTAGCTTAAAAAGTCTTTCTGGCTCCTTATACCAACCAGCTTACTCAATTGATTTGATATTAATTCAGAGGTCATATCCTCTGTGTAATTCATAAACTATTAAGCAATACAATTTTAAAAGAAAAGTCAGTTTCAAATGTCAGAGCTCCAGCCATTATTGAGTAAATAGTTTCAAAATATTTTATAGGGAACTTTGTGCCACAAAAATAAAGAAAACTTAAAGTAAGCCATTGCTCAGCATGTCAGACAAGGTATTAATATTACATTTTATTTGTGCCTTACTAGCACATCCATATAGATAAAAGGTTGTTTAAAAATCTTGCAGAAAACTACAGGTGTCACTTTTCCTAATAAAAACTGCATTTTCCCTGTAGTTTATGCCTTTGATCCCTACAAACTCAGGAAAAATAAATGAAAATTTCTTTGCTTTCATTTGCAATGATATGATCTTAAGGAAACAATATCCACTGGTACATTGAAGCCCTGGGCCTCAAGGCACCTATTGGGGAAGGTAGCTTTCTGCGTGTTTCTTCTCTATGTTTGTTACTTAGAAAAATAGGTGACTAGAAGATAGAAACAAATCATCAGATGATAACACATCAGGAAACCAAGCAATAGCATGAATATGTTGATCTACAGGTTTGGTGACCTTCTATGTTTGTTTAAACAGCTTGTTTTAATTAGTAATGGATATCACTTACTCTCATGAACATTATTGACAATTGAAAACAGCACCTTATAAGCTTAGAAACTGGAGAAATTTATTATGAGTGTTTGAGTTCAGTTTCTTTGGGGGGTTGCTTTGTTCTTGTCATAATGCTTGAAATTAATGGACAACTAAAATGGAATGGCTTCATGTGTCATATACTGAGTGAGGACGACTGACAAAAAGCCATTAGTGTCCAGGGAAGAAAGACAAAGGCAGAAATTGTATCTTTTCCAGATGAGTCCTTGTGATTCCCCAAACTCTTTATTAGCTTGACAGGCAAAAAGCAAGACTATTAATGCAAAGGTCAGATAGTGCAATTTTAGCCAGATTTTTTTGTATTGAAAAGAGAGTAGAAAATTATCTGGAATGCTAGAATTATGGGATCTAAAAGATGATCCTTTAAGAAAATAAATTCTATGGTTTGATGTTCCAAAGTTTCAATTTTACCTGCTGTACTGAAAGGAAAGACTATAACTTTCCTTGCCATATAAGGTTAAGCAGTTACTAGGAAGAAAACTTGGATTATGCTTCTTTTAGAGGTACTTTGAGACTTCAAAATAATTCTGTAACTTTTCAGTTTCTTCTCACTCTCAAAGGTGCAATATTCTATAATAAAATCTGATAAAAACATCATCATTATCAATCCAGTGCAACATCAGGACCAGCAACTTGGTTCTTGTAAAATTATTCTGATGTATATAGCAATGTCATCATCTGTCCTGGATCAAAATATTTGAAAGTAGCTCTAAGAATTACTTTTATTGATTTGGAAAGTCATTTCTGGTTTGAGACATATCTGTTCCTTGTTTTTTGCTCTGATCGTAGAGTATGTTCTAGATAGGTGCTTGGGAGATGCGGTTGTTGTTGTTTTATTATTTGTTTCCATAGCTAGCGCTTGTTTGGAAAGAATGGTAGTTGAAAACAGTGTCTTCTTCCTTAGTAAATTCAGCCATCCTTATCCCTTTGGTATTGGCAACCCTGAGACCCACCCCCCATTTTTATAAAAGCAAGTTTTGGATTAGTATTTAGAGCTGTCTCTCCTGGTACTCCTTGTGGCTCAGTTCAGTTCAGTCGCTCAGTCGTGTCTGACTCTTTGTGACCCCATGGACTGCAGCACGCCAGGCTTCCCTGTCCATCACCAACTCCTGGAGCTGACTCAAACTTGTGGCTCAGCTGGTAAAGAATCCACCTGCAATGTGGGAGACCTGGGTTCAATCCCTGGGTTGTGAATATCCCCTGGAGAAGGGAAAGACTACCCACTCCAGTATTCTGGCCTGGAGAATTCCATGGACTATAGTTCATGGGGTCGCAAAGAGTTGGACATGACTGAGCAACTTTCTCTCCTGGCACTCACCATTCTTTGTTATTGAAAAAAAGTGTTAAGAGACGAAACGTACCGTGACCTGAATACATCATCTAGTCATTAGATGACTGGGTGTGAATTTTAGTTTGACTTGACTATCATTTCCTCTTTCACAGTGATTGAAACTCTAGGTATACCTCTGTTTGTGTTATTTACCACATAGGAAAAAATAAACCCTAAGCAAATCTAAAATAAACAAGCCGAGTAGCAAGCAAACAAAATACTCAACCTGCAGGTACTTAATAAACACATGGCTACCATATTGAACAGTGCAGATATAGACCATTTCCATCAAAACAGGAAGTACTAATGGTCAGAATTGAGCTGTACTGTTGAGAACGAATGCTTGTAGAGGCACATACACCCCCCTGAGTATGCACGTACATGCTCATACATACATATAAACACATATACACACATATGTAAGGGAAGGAAATTTAATGGATCCAAATACATAAATTGTATTGTGACTCTCTACAAATATTTATTCTATGATTGGCTAAATGATACGTTGGTTTGATGAGAAAGTATGAAAGTTCATGGGGAAGTGGTGAACATTATCACTAGAAAGTGTGATTAAGGATGGACGAGACATAAGTATAACTACAGATGCTACTCTTTTTTCTAATTATTCTTTATCTCTCCTTAGACTGTCTATCTTATTTTGTTTTCTAAAAAAAAAAAAAAAAGGCAACTCAAAGTAAGCACTTAACTATTTATGAGCCTACTGATACGTGAGAATGAAATTGTCCTTCATCAGTTGAGCAATTCCTATGTTGGATATTATTCCTCCTTTCCATCAAGGCTGTCCAGGTGGTGGTAGCACCAAATTCCTCCCTTTTCAGTAGAAGAGAAGCAATGAAGGTGTAGAATGTTTTGTCAGTGTATGGATGGGAGCACTGACCCGTCCCAGATGAAAAGTTGTTCTACATGATCCTGACATTTTCCATCCTCTTTCCCACCATCACCCTGATTCTTGCCCTTCATGTTATGAATTTGATCTTTGGTTTTGTGGTGGCATACACTGCTTTGCTGAGTGGAATCTATACCGTGTTACTTGTTAATGGGCCACAGGTTCTCTGCCAAGCCTGAGCTGTACAACTTCCAGAATAAAGATTGCTTTTCTGTTTTGCATCATGGTCTTTAGGGTTTCATCTAACTTAGAAAAATAAGGAAGTAGATGAAAGTGTGTGGTGTCCAAGTTATATGGACTTCTCAAATAACCTAAGCAATGTGGGGTTTCTTTCCCATTTAAGTTAATCCTCAGTTTTATTTCCAGGAGTTGGAAACTCACAAGGGGAAAAAAATGGGATGGTTGATTTAGTTCCTTGCCACCCTGCACTGCAGTAATTAGGACTATATAAAACTTCTAGGTGTCTGGATAGCTGGCAGTTTTCTCGTGATGTAAAAGCAGTATCTAGTGTTTTACAGGGCTTACATATTATGTAACTGTCAGGGAAACAAGATCCAAACTCTTTCTTCTTAGATTATTTACTGACTTAGGAGATCTAGCTGTCAGTAAGTGGGTATGAAAATGAATGTCTAGGAATTATAAAACTTTCAAACAGAAGTCACAATTTGGCTTTTCCTCCAGCTTTTTCCTCTGATTTAAAAGAAAGCATGTCTCCTTCAATGGAGTGATGTGAAGATGAAATCAAAGAGCAGGGTCCTGCACCTCAAATTTTACATCAGAGCTTTCCACAAAGCAACCTAAAAGCTCATTTATTTTTATTCTTATTTTTTCCTCAGAAAACTGACAAGCTCTTTGGAAGTTCCTGCTGCCTAGAATCCCTATCTAATGGGGGATCTGGGGTCTGATTTCAGTAATTCTTGAAAGGTCTTCAACTTGTTTTGAGGAGCTAGTAGGCGATTTTGTAATAGGAAGAAGCCTCTGACATTTCAAATCCTGCCCCCAAATGTGCAGACAATAGAAGAGGAAAAGCTGCACCCTCCCTTGGGTTTCTGCTGTGCTAATTACAGAATGTAAGGCCCAGCTGTGGTCATACCAGCTCATCAAGGAGAGATGTGTTAGACGAAGAAAGCAAAGGAAGGACTGAAATGTTTTTCATTTTTATTCCTTGCATATTGTCTGTTAGAGCATTTCAGCTCAGTTCAGTTCAGTTGCTCAGTTGTGTCTGACTCTTTGCGACCCTATGAATCGCAGCAGGCCAGGCCTCCCTGTCCATCACAAACTCCTGGAGTTTACTCAAACCCATGTCCATTGAGCCGGTGATGCCATCCAACCATCTCATCCTCTGTCATCCCCTTCTCCTCCTGCCCTCAATCTTTCCCAGCATCAGGGTCTTTTCCAATGAGTCAACTCTTCGCATGAGGTGGCCAAAGTATTGAAGTTTCAGCTTCAGCGTCAGTCCTTCCAATGAACACCCAGGACTGATCTCCTTTAGGATGGACTGGTTGGATCTCCTTGCAGTCCAAGGGACTCTCAAGAGTCTTCTCCAACACCACAGTTCAAAAGCATCAATTTTTTGGCACTCAGCTTTTAGCTCCACTTAATTACAAACTATTTTCTTCCGTCTATAAACATGTTCTTTTCTTTTGCATTTAAAGTGAATGAAGCTGCTTTAGGGCTAGAGTGTGGCTATGAGATTGGAGTTCAGCTCAAAGGCTGAGTTAAGATTTCTTTAACATTTCTATATACAAATTAATATCAATTTATAAGTTTAATCTGTTTAAAATTGAAGGTTTTTGTCTCTTGTTCCAAATCCTTGATGACCCTCATCTACCCTAAAACAAAATCAACAAAACCAAACCAAGGAGAGGAAACAAGCAAGTTTTATCTTTCCAAAGAAATTCCAATTTTATTTCAACAAGGGAAACCTAATGTAAATTAAATATATTTTGCTTCCTCTTGATATTTCTTCTGTGCTTGCTTTCCTTGGGAATCCGAGTCCAGATCTGAACTACAAGGGTAACTTTGTTGTAGTTATTTGCTTGTTTTTTGTTAATATAAGATACCTGAGAAGAGTTGAACAGTAAAAAGAAAAACTTGAGTGGCATTAAGAAGTGTGTTACTTAATGCAAACATTTTGGACTGATTAGAAATTTTACCAGGCTCAAAAATATTGAAAAGTGTCTTGAAAATGATTTTGAAGCTTTTACTGTTTGCCCTTCTCATTTAGAGGGCTTCCCATGTGGCTCTAGTGGTAAGGAACCTGCCTGCCAATGAAGGAGACATCCAGAGACATGAGTTCAATCCCTGGGTCAGGAGAACCCCTGGAGAAGGGCATGGCAACCCATTCCGGTATTGTTGCTTGGAGACTCCCATGGGCAGAGGAGCCTCGCAGTCCATAGAGTTGCAAAGAGTTGGACATGACTGAATCAACTTAGTATGCATGCTTCTCATTTAGAAATGTAAAAACATTTATACAGTGCATCTTTGCTACAGTGATGCTATGTTATTGTCTAGGAAACAAAATATCAATGTTCTAGACTTTTTGTATCAATAGCCCTGTAGGCTGGGCATTGTATATATATTAATAATAGACATTTACTGCAATTGTACTAAATGCTATAAATGGCAAAGTAAAATCTCATTTACTTATGAGGAAGGGGTCATCACCTCATGGTTATGAACTGCATAAACTGTAGGAATTATCATTTACATTGGTGGTTATTGTAGATTTGTATATATACATGCACAGCTGACTTCTGAGCAACATGGATTTGAATTCTGTGGGTCCACTTACATACATTTTTTTAAAATAGTAAATATTATATAGCACTACTGGGCTTGCCTAGTGGCTTGGTGGTAAAGAATCCACCTGTCAGCACAGGAAATGAGGATTTGATCCTTATATCAGGAAGATTCCCTAGGGAAAGAAATGGCTACTCACTCCAGGTTTATTGCCAAGAAATCCCATGGATGAAGGAGCCTCATGGGCTGCAGTCCATGGGATCACTAAAGAGTCAGACATGACTCAGCAACTAATAACAACAAATCTGAATTCAAGAAGAGAGGAATATCATATAATAGAATTTTATTGTATTTGAAAGACTTCTGAATACTCCTCTGACACAAAACCTCTGAAGATCTACCAGCAGAAGATATATCTGAAGAATATATCCCGCTTTGGCCAAAGTGATTATCAGGCATTCATGTTCATTTGTTAGGTCAGTGGTTCTCAGCTGGTGGTTAGTATACTACTGGTGGAAGCATGGACTTCCCTAGGTAGAACCTAGTGTTTACATAACCGCTACAGAAATTTGCAATACTACAGCCACATTAATTAAATATAAAATTTGAATTTAGTTTTTAAATGTTTTAAAACATAGTTTTAATATTACTCAGAGTGGGACCAGTATTTATGAGAAACTGATACACAAAATCGGGACATTGAGAAAATGGTCAGAAAGGGGGTTGTTTATGTTCTATACAGCTCTTTTCCCTATTTGCAAAGCTTTATTTACCCAGTTGGCCAATTGACACTTTTGAGTTTTATAGAAATAAGATTCTAGAGAAACAGACAACCAAGGAAAGGAGAGGGCTTTGGGTTAAATGAGGTAATAAGCTCTTGGGTGTCAGAGGGACAGCTTGAGGTCATTAAACAGACTGTGGGTCTTAGAGAAAACTAGGCTTGCTTCACAAATTTGAAATGTGTCTCATGAAGAAGAAACCTTTCATGTGACAGGGTGCCTGAAGAACTATGGATGGAGGTTCGTGACAGAAGGCAGTGATCAAGACCATCCCCAAGAAAAAGAAATGCAAAAAGGTGAAAGGGTTGTTTGACAAGGCCTTACAAATAGCTGAGAAAAGAAGAGAAGCTAAAGGCAAAGGAGAAAAGGAAAGATATACCCAAAATGCAGAGTTCCAAAGAATAGCAAGGAGAGAAAAGAAAGCCCTCCTCAGCGATCAATGCAAAGAAATAGAGGAAAACAATAGAATGGGAAAGACTAGAGATCTCTTCAAGAAAATTACATACCAAGGGAACATTTCATGGAAAGATGAGCACAATAAAGGACAGAAATGGTATGGTTCTAACAGAAGCAGAAGATATTAAGAAGAGGTGGCAAGAATATACAGAAGTATACAAAACAGATCTTCATGACCCAGATAACCACAATGGTGTGATCACTCACCTAGAGCCAGGCACTGTGGAATGCAGTCAAGTGGGCCTTAGGAAGCATGACTAGGAACAAAGCTAGTGGAGGTAATGGAATTCCAGTTGAGCTATTTCAAATCTTAAAAGATGATGCTATGAAAATGTTGCACTCATTATGGAAGCAAATATGGAAAACTCAGCAGTGGCCATGGGACTGGAAAAGATCTGTTTTCATTTCAATCCCAAAGGAAGGCAATGCCAAAGAATGTTCAAATTACCACATAATTGCACTCATCTCACATGTGAGCAAAGTAATGCTCAAAATTCTCCAAGCCAGGCTTCAACAGTACTTGAATTGTGAACTTCCAGTTGTTCAAGCTGGTCTTAGAAAAGGTAGAGGTCCAGAGATCAAACTGCCAACATCTGTTGGATCATCAAAAAAGCAAGAGAGTTCCAGAAAAACATATACTTTTGCTTTATTGACTACGCCAAAGCCTTTGACTTTATGGATCACCACAAACTGTGGAAAATTTTTCAAGAAATGGGAATACCAGACCACCTGACCTGCCTCCTGAGAAATCTGTGTGCAGGTCAAGAAGCAACAGTTAGAACTGGACATGGAAAACAGACTGGTTGCAAATAGGGAAAGGAGTGCCTCAAGGCTATATGTTGTCACCATGCTTATTTAACTTCTAGGCAGAGTACATCATGAAAGATGCCGGGTTGGATGAAGCATAAGCTGGAATCAAGATTGCTGGGAGAAATATCAATAATCTCAGATAGGCAGATAACACCACCCTTGTGTCAGAAAACGAAGAGTCTCTTGATGAAAGTGAAAGAGTAGAGTGAAAAAGATGGCTTAAAACTTAACATTCAGAAAACTAAGATCATGGCGTCTGGTCCCATCACTTCATGGCAAATAGTTGGGGAAACAATGGAAACCATGACAGACTTTATTTTTTTGGGCTCCAAAATCTCTGCAGATGGTGACTGCAACCATGAAATTAAAAGATGCTTGCTCCTTGGAAGACAAGCTGTGAGCAACCTAGACAGCATATTAAAAAGCAGAGACATTACTTTGCCAACAAGTTCCATCTAGTCAAAGCTATGGTTTTTCCAGTAGTCATGTATGGATGTCAGAGTTGGACTATAAGGAAAGCTGAGTGCTGAAGAATTGATGCTTTTGAACTGTGGTGTTAGAGAAGACTCTTGAGAGTCGCTTGGACTGCAAGGAGATCCAACTAGTCCATCCTAAAGGAAATCAGTCCTGAATATTCATTGGAAGGACTGATGTTGAAACTGAAACTCCAATACTTTGGCCACCTGATGTGAAGAACTGACTCATTGGAAAAGACTCTGATGCTGGGAAAGATTGAAGGCAGGAGGAGAAGGGGACACCAGAGGATGAGATAGTTGGATGGCCTCAACTACGCAATGGACATTAGTTTGAGTAGGCCCTGGGAGTTTGTGATAGACCGGGAGGCCTGGTATGCTGTAGTCCATGAGGTTGCAAAGAGTTGGACACAAGTGAGTGACTGAACTGAACTGAAGATTAATTCACTATTTCAGTTGGGTGTGCTCCATTTGACAAGAGACTTCCCTGGTGGCTCAGATGGTAAAGAAGCCACCCGTAGTGCAGGAGACCTGGGTTCAAGCACTGTGTTGGGAAGATCCCCTGCAGAAGGAAATGGAAACCCACCCCAGCATTCTTGCCTGGGAAATCCCACGGACAGAGGAGCCTGGCGGGCTACAGTCCATAGTGTCGCAGAATTGAACACGACTGAGTGACTAACACATACACATTCAAGAAGAAGGTTATTAAGTGCTCTGAGTGTTCAAAAAACTGTGTTTCACCCTGTGGCATACATAGATATGCAACAATAGTCATCAGTATTTGTTTAGTGATCTAAGAATTTACATTTACTTATCAGACATCTTATCATTTAAAACTTTGAGAAGAATCTGTTATGGCTATCCTCATTTAAAGAGGAGAAAACTGAGTCCCAGTGACTTGTTTAAGTTTTATTACATATAAAGGGTCATATATGAGGTTCAAAGTCAAGTCTTTCAACTTTGGAATCCATCTTATTTCCATTACACCAGATTCTCTGCCCTAAATAACCTTTCACTTTAATGTGACAGAAATATACACAGCCACAAGTGTGGCAAGAGTGTAATTGAAAAATAAAATGTCATAGTAGCATGGTGTACCAAAATATTATATCAGTAAATACTAGATTACACTCCCAAATGGGGTCACAAGTTCAGATAGTGTGGCTTTTATATTTTAGGATCAGTATATTTTTCCTTTTTAAAGTCTTGATTCTTGTTTTTTTTTTTTTCATATGTTTTCAGAAACTGTAGTATTAATATGTTAGCCATATATACTTGTGAACTAGGTCTCTTCTTCTTTCTCAGGAACAGAAATAGACAGGATAGACAGCTTTCCACTCAACACTTAAAAAAAGCCAGCAGTAAATTCTTTTTGACCTTTTCAATCTTTGTCCATGGATCCTCTCATTGATAGCATATTTGATTTTTTGCCCGTCTGCAGTTTAATATAAGCTTGGTTGATTGTTTTAAGTATATAGAGCTTGTTGAAAAAGGCATAATTGATACATGTAAAGTCATAAACATGAATGATCTTTGGGGAACCAGTGACAATAGCTCTTAAGTTTGAGAGAAGATTCTGAGCAGATACCAAGCCTGCTCTGATTCAAATATGTCTTACAAGTTAGCACTGTAGTGGTAAAGATTTAAGCAATTTCATCTCCAAATGGAGACTAAAATTACTTGAGCTGGTAGAATTCCATAACCCCCCTGCTGCCTTTGAAAGATTGAGAACATTTTTTTTTTTTTGCAGATACTTTTATTTTCAGTTAAATTTTTCTTACAAGTGTTTCCTCCTTGACTCTCTGTGATATACATATTTTTGATGCATTACAAGTCAGTGTAACTTAGTTACATTTTACTACTTCATAAATCAATGAGTTTTCTTAATCAAAAGGATGTGTAGGAGAAGAAGGATGGATTAGAAAATTTGAAGTCATCATACAACACTTGGGTAGCTTTTTATGAATAGTGTCTTATGATTTTCTATTGGGAACCCTTCTCGTGTGTATGTAAAAAAGTACCTGAGAATGGAAAAATCAGAAGAAATACCATTGCCTATAACATTTGTTGGAAAAGCAGTCCTATATCATATGACCTGTTGCCTGTCCTAGGATTCCCAATCAGTGCCCTGGGTCTGGAGCTTTCTCTTATATGGAGGCCAGGTTCCAAGCTTTCACTTGACCCTAGATTCTTCTTACTTATTAGGAGAAATATTTTCTTGTCCTGGGTGTGCAGTGAACTTTTATGTTGCTCAAGCATGTGGTCATGTAGCACCTGGCTAGTCCTGCTCTCCTCTCTTCTGCAGCCTGAGAGGGGTATATGCAGTTTATTGTTCTAAGAAAGCTCTATGGAGAGACTTTTTGGCCATTAGAGACCAGAGCACACTAGAGATGAGGATATTGTTGTATCTCTTCTCCTTTCTGTGAGTTAAGCATTGTTCCAACTAGTGTCTTGTGTGTTGACACAAGACAACTCTGAACCCATAGAAGATACAACGGGCCAAGCTGTATGGGTCCTACCGCTGGTTGTTGGCATTGTTATACTCGTTGGCATCCTCTACACAGTGGGAATCTTCACCTGGAATTGGTAGTTGGATTTTCCAGTTCCACAAAAATGAAACCTAATTTTTTGATTTAAAAAATTTCAGTCTAATATTTTTTGAAATAGTTATGAACACGTAGCAGTAATGCAAAATGCACTTGAAAGTGTCTCCTCACAAGTGTGAAACATATTACTGAGAGATTTGAGATTAATCTGACCTATATTAACACCAATTTTAATATAATTTATACATTTAGTTTGTATTTGGGATAGGGATAAAGATGCCGTGTGTATGGTATGATGATTGTCCCACTTATACATGATTCTTTTGACCTTTAATAAATTGTCATCATTACAATGGTCACCAGTTCCTCTTTTAGAAACTCAAATATACACACAGTCACTAGCTAGCTTCTCCAAAATATATTGTGAATCTGTTCATTTTCTTCCATCTCCACTTCTGTGATTCTGGTCTAAGGCACCATTATCTCTCACCTGGATTACTGCAATAGCTCCTGATAATTCCTCTCTATCTCACAGTTGAGTTTGTCTCTTTAAAATATTAATTGAATTTTGTAATCCTCTTGGTCAAACTCCTCCAATGCTTTCCCATCACACTTGGAATATACCCCAAAGTCTCTTTCTTTGTTTATAAGGCATATACTCTTATCTTACACAAGTTGTTCTAGAAAATAGCAAAAGAGGAAGAGTTGCCAAAGTCATTTTATGAGGTAAGTAAAACCTTTTACCAACACTTGAAGTTTAAGTTTTGGAAAATTATTGTTAAGAAAGAAAGACTCATAGGCCAATATCATTCATGGATACAGATGCAAAAATCTATGCATATAAAATATTGGCTAATCGAATCTTCCATATGCATGCTGTTGCTTCAGTCATATCTGACTCTTTGTGACCCTGTGGACTGTAACCTGGCAAGCTCTTCTGTCCATGGTATTCTCCAGTCAAGAATAGTGGAGTTGGTTGCTGTACCTTCCTCCAGGGCATCTTCCCAACCTAAGGATTGAACCCACGTCTCTTACCTTTAACCTGCATTGGCAGGCTCTTTATCACTAACACCACTTGGGAAGCCCAATTGAATCTTAGATTGTATTAAAACTAATATGTCATGGCTGAGTACTTTTTAATCCCAAGAATGATATGATTGTTCAAAATCAGAAAGTCCATTCATTTAAGTCATCACATTGAAAAGCTTTTAGGTCTTTAATAGTATATGACTTCCACAGCTTTCTATATTTAGTTCAGGTGTTTCCTCTGACATAGAGACTTTCTATATCTGCCTGCCTAATTGACATTTCATTCGGATATTCTATAAGCGTTCTTAAAATTAGCACACCTAAAACTGAGCTATTATTTATTCCAAAACCTGCTCCTCTCTCAGTTTCCCTCAACTCAGTAAATGGTTGCTTCTTTTCTCTATTCCATCCCAAAGCTGACCATTTCTCAGCACCTACTACTGAAGTCCTAGTTGCCTTCATCTTATCTAAAATATCCTACTGGCTGGTATTACTGTTGTCAATTTTTTCTCCCCTATAGTCTATTTTAACAGAGTAATTCGGTTAAAACAAGTTAGATCATATCATTCCTAAGCTCAAAACCCTTCAATAACTTTCCTGACTCCCTAAGAGTAAAATCCAGCTATACAATGGCATGGCATCCAGGGACTTCCCTGACACCAGTGATTAAGACTCCGTGCTTCCAAGAAAGAAAAAAAAACAAAACAAAACCATGCTATCTATGATCCCTATAGTCTGTCTTCTTTCCTCTTGGCTTCATTTCCTGCCACTCTTCCTCCTCTCTCTTGGCTCCAGCTCGCACTTGACTTTTATCAGCTTGGATTGCTTTGCTGTTCTCCCAGGCATTCATGTGACAAACTCTTCTTTTGGTGTTTATTTAAATGTTACCTTTTAGTGAAGCCATCCCTGAATGTCTTATTTGAAATTGCCAGTCTTTCACCTCTTGCCCATGTGTTTGTTCCGTATGTTAATATCTTTCTTTCTTTCAACATATTTTTCAGTTTTGAAATCTTGGTGTGTCTTTTCTAATATTCTTCTTAATGATATCCATATTGAATAGTTGTGCTCCTTTCTGGGCCTGTGAGTTCATTTTCCCCTGGGAATCTCACCAGTGCTGTTAGGTAAACTAAACAGAGGAAGCCCAGACCCTTGTCAAAGTCAGCTCCAAAGATTTTAGTGTGCATGGTCTTAAGAGTGTGTGTGTGTGTGTGTGTGTGTGTGTGTGAGAGAGAGAGAGAGAGCGAGAGAGAGAGCGTGAAAGAGAGAGCACGAGTGAGCTTGGGTGAAGACAGTGGGTACCAGAAAACCATAATCTACTAAACAATTCCTTAGATCAAATCTTCACACTTTGCACCCCAAGGCCCAAGGAGAAGCAGCTGTAGAATGAGACATACATAGATTATAAGTCACCAGGCCCGGGTCCTTGGAGGATAAGGGTGAGATGCTACTTGTCTGCAGTTAGTTCTTCCCTGTTTCTCTCAGCAGCTTACAAGTACAGGACTTTGTCTTGTTTTGATTTAACTTCTGAAAACACTTGAACCAGAAGTGTGAGTTATACAGGTATGGGTGTGTTGTAGCCACGCGTTCCAGGAAGCAAACTTGCTCAGAAGGACAATGCAGATAGTGAAGTGCAGTTTATTACACCAGTGGGTCCAATGCAGAGTCTCCTCTCAGCCAAGGACCCCAACCAGTTTTTGTGAGAACCTTATATACCCTCAGCGTATGTGCTCAAACCCACCTCCCCAAATTCCCTGAAACTAGTCTGAACAAAAGAAAAAGAAAGATACAGTCAAAGTCAACCTGTGATTCATATGCCTTAAACCTAGGTAGTTAACAGTGGACAATTATTAATAGGCTTGTGGTCGTTCCCCAACAAGCATAATAGAATGTATGATTCTACTCGGTCACACAGATAATTAGGGCATTCTTTAAGGTGATGGAGAGCCCTGGGGCTCTTCCTTCTGGGGGCCTGGTTTTCCAGTTGGTATGTCGTTTCTATAGATACTGGGCGTATAGCTCAAAGTCCACAGTCCGGCCCAAGATGGAGCTCTGCTTTCAAGATGGAGCCTGTTCTGTTTCCTTCTTCAGGTGCAGTGAGGATGAGAGGAGCAAAGGGGAAGGGGATGCAAGGGCAGAACCCCCAACAGTGGTATTGAGAGGGTAACAGGCAGGAAGGCCAGGGGTCTCCAAACAGAGGAAATAGGCTGCAAGTGTTAGACATTTTTTCTCTCTCTCTTCAGCGCAGGAGGAAACAAACTAGTGAGATATATATATTTTTTTCACTTCTCTATACAAATTTAAAAAGAGGTTTCTCTTAAAATACTTTGTTGCCATAATGACACCCAGTTCCACCTGAACTTAACTATTCTCAAACCTTGAGCTAACCAATGCATTTTTCTTATGGAAGTGTTTGTCTTAAGCTATGTTAATGTACTATGCATTTACCCCAGACTCTGTCTTCAAGTTGGTTCGCCTAAAGGCTTAGAACTGACTTGATAAAGCAGTATGTTATACTCACACATTGTTCTCTTAATCTATGTTAATGAAACTATATATTTGTATGGGAATCTGCCTTTCTTCAAGATTCATGTCAATCATTTTATGGCCTGGATGACTCACCTGGTGCCATTCTCTGAGTTTTGAGACATTTCCTTCCTTTAATTAGCAGACTGCTAGTAGCTATATAACATCCAGCTAAAGACCAGCAGGGGGGTATTCTTTCTGCCCCTTCTGATATCTATGTCAGAAGCTTTCTCTGTCTCCTTTACACTTTAATAAAACTTTATTACACAAAAGCTCTGAACGATCAAGCCTCCTCTCTGGCCCTGGATTGAATTCTCCTCCGGAGGCCAAGAATCCCGGCATCTTTTCATGGTTCAGCAACAACCTTTTGGTATCCTTTCTCTTGGCCTCAGGCCAATGTTACTATTCCACATACACCAGTTAGTTCAACCATTTTCTATGAATGCTCAGGGATTTTCTCCAAGTTTTCTCAACATCTTGATTTTTTAAAGTTCTTGGGAGGGATCCAGAAGTTGTGGTGGTTCATCTTGATCTAGTGTGTGTTACTGTGTAACTTCTCACTTAGATTATGGGTTTTTTCTCTACTATTTTTTTTCCTACTTTAAGTGTGGAGGTTTTTTTCTTTTTTGTTCACTATTGTTTCTGCAGATTCTAGAACAGTAACTCTTATACAGTCAGTCTCAATACTTGTGGAATAAGGATACAGCCAAAGATTGGGAGGAGTTTTTGCAATACCTAAAACCATCAAAGAAATCTGGATTATATAAGAAACTCCTGCAAATGAATATCACAAACAGAGCACAAGGAAAAATAAAGAATATAAACAACATTCAAAAAAAGGGGGAATTAAAAAAAGACCAAAATTATATGAAATTATGTTCAACCTATATTGTAACTATGAGATATAATTTTATATCCATTGTATTGGCAAAGGTTAGAAAATGCATAATATAAAGTGTTGACAGGGATGTGGGCAAGTGAGAACTTCTAGGAACTATAGATGGAAGTATAAATTAGTGCAACTGCTTTGAAGGGAAATCTGGCAGTGCTCAGTGAAAGATATAGATAAAGTCTCCAAAGGGAGATGTGTGAGGATATCCACTGCAGGATTATTTGTGGTGGTGAGGATTCAGAGGTATTAAGAAAGTGAATAAGTGGAACTTCCCTGGTTATACAGTGGTTAAGTCTCCACGCTTCCAATGCAGGGGTGCCAGTTAGATCTTTGGCCTGGAAACTAATATTCCCACATACTGCACAGCCAAAAAAAGAAAACAAAAAAGACAAAACTATAACAAAAAAACAAAATAAATTTAAAAATTAAAAAAAGAAGGTGGATAAATAAATTGTGCATATATGCATATGATGGGATGCAGAAGTCAGAAACCATGAATTATATTCATCTCTGTTTTTTTTGGGCTCCAAAATCACTGCAGATAGTGACTGGAACCATGAAATTAAAAGATACTTAGTCCTGGAAAGAAAAGTTATGACCAACCTAGACAGCATATTAAAAAGCAGAGACATTACTTTACCAACAAAGTTCCGTCTAGTCAAGGCTGTGGTTTTTCCAGTAGTCATGTGTGGATATGAGAGTTGGACTATAAAGAAAGCTGAGCACCGAAGAATTGATTCTTTTGAACTGTGGTGTTGGAGAAGACTCTTGAGAGTCTCTTGGATTGCAAGGAGATCCAACCAGTCCATCCTAAAGGAAATCAGTCCTTAATGTTCATTGGAGTTTCAGCTTCAACATCAGTGGAAGGACTGATGTTGAAGCTGAAACTCCAATATTTGGCCACCTGATGCAAAGAGCTGACTCATTGGAAAAGGCCCTGATGTTGGGAAAGATTGAAGGCAGGAGAAGGGGATGACAGAGGATGAGACAGTTGGATGACATCACCAACTCAATGGACATGAGTTTGAGTAAACTCCGGGAGTTGGTGATAGATAGGGAGGCCTGGTGTGCTGCAGTCCATGGGGTTGCAAAGAGACATGACTGAGCGACTGAACTGAACTGAACTGGCAAAATGAGCAGAACTCAAAAACATAATGTTTAGGGGACACATAGGAAACAACATGTGATTATTAGTGATTAATGATTAAATATTAATGTATATATGCAATAAGATTATACCTTAAACTATGAAACATGATACTTTTTTTTTTTTAACTTTTTATTTTGTATTGGGGTATAGCCAGTTAACAAACAATGTTGTGATAATTTCAGGTGAATAGTGAAGGGACTCAGCCATACATGTACATGTATTCATTCTCCCCCAAACTCTCTTCTAATCCAGGTTGTCACATAACAGTGAGCTGAGTTCCATGGGCTATACAGTAGGTTTGTGTTGGTTATCCACTTTAAATATAGCAGTGTGCATCTGTCCATCCCTAACTATCCCTTCACTGAATCCTTCCACGCTGGCAACCATAAGCCATTTTCTGTCTGTGAGTCTGAAACGTGCTACTTTTCAAGGAAATCTGCATGTTTAAGGAAAAATATATCAAACATAGTGGGTGAAAACAAAATGTGTGTTTTTTTGGTACAGACAGATGACAGCAGTGTGTCATAAACTGGAGTGTATGATAACTAAATTTTGCACATCAAGGGTTTAAAAATAGTAGGAATATGGGGATGGGGTTGACAGCTTAGGTCTTTGAGGCAAGAGTGTGGTTCCCAAAAGTTCTGCTCCCAAACTGCAACACTGGACTCTATATTCAACAGAAATAGAGGTTTTCTAGGATTCAATTTGCTATAAACTACTATTTCCTAATGCTAATAGTTGTTGTAGTAGTTGTAGACAAGGGAGCAGCCGATCTGCTAGATAGATTGTTTCATGGCCAGTTTTTCATGTGAATTCTGCTCCACTGAACTGCTATATTCTATCCAATCATTAGGACTGAACAAACCTTCACATGGGAAGCTTAGGTTGAAAACATGCTGCCTAGAGAGATTCATGCCAGGAATGGTGCTAGCCACTGGATGTGAAAAATTGAGAAAGAATCTGTCTTCAAGAAACTCACAGTCTACTGGGGCAGACAGAAATATAAATGTATAAATAATTAAAATGACATGGTATATGTAATCATAGATATCAGTTGGAATTAAAAAACAACATTGATATTTATAATTCAAACTTCCCATATCTTTCCTTGGCTGATACAGAGTGTCTCATTGACATCCATGTTCATGGACCTAAGAGGTACCCACAGGTGAAGAAGGTTTCTTTTTTTTAATGTAAAGCCAATATTTCCCAGATGTTGTAAAAGAATAGCCTTATACATGATAAGAAAAGTTTATGTCTCAAATGCACTAGCCTAGGAGGCAAATCTTGGCAGAGTTTTGCACTTAAACTGTATAATATGCAAATCACTTTCCTGGATGGTTATTTATTTGAAGGTATGTAGATTTAATTTTTAAAAAGTTAGCTTCATTGAAACATGTGTATTATCATATGTGAAAGAGATTGCCACAGTCCAGGTTCGATGCATGAGACAGGGTGCTCAGGGCTGGTGCACTGGGACAACCCTGAGGGATGGGATGGGGAGGGAGGTGGGAGAGAGGTTCAGGATGGGGAACACATGTACACCCATGGCTGATTCATGTGAATATATAGCAAAACCAGCCACAATATTGTAAGGTAATTAGCCTCCAATTAAAAAAAAAGGGAAGCAGCAGATATGAGGACCCTAGTATAATGTATACTAGGACCCTAGTATAATAATATAGGACCTAGGACCCTATAATATGATTAACTATCCATAACTAATATAAACAGTGTCTCTATTGAAAAAAAATAAAAAGCCAGCTTCAGCTCCGTATTACTCTGTATACTGTAGTGGCAAGGCTAAACTATTAGGATGGGTATTGGGTAAAACTTTTAGAGTTGTTTTGTTTTGCATGTCAGTTAAATTATTTCCATAGTTAACAGCATTTTAAAAACAGAAGTAAATTTTCTTAAAGTGTTATCAATAGAATCAGTGCTGGACAGGCAATACTTTCCTCCCCTTTTGGCTCTGATTCATGTCAGTGTCTAAAAAGATAGGCCCTTCATCTGCAAGCTAAGGCTCATTTAAATTTGTAGGCATTACTCTTTGTTGGCCTTCCCAGGTGGTGCTAGTGGAAAAGAACCCACCTGCCAATGGAGGAGATGTCAGAGACACGGGTTTGATCCCTCAGTTGTGAAGATCTCTTGGAAGAGGGCATCACAACCTGCTTCAGTATTGCCTGAGAATTCCCATGGACAGGAGGAGCCTGGCAGGCTACAGTCCATAGGGTCGCAGTGTCAGACACGACAGACATGACTTACTATGCACTCACTCTTGCTTGCAGATGGGAAAAAAAAAGCTGTCACTATCTTTGGAAGATAGGGGAAATTAGTGTGAAAGGTACTGAGGTGTCCTGAACTTGGAAAGACTATATTCAACCAAAAGAAAAAGCGAAGTCTTTGCTTTTAAGATTGTGGTTTGATAGAATTAGCTCTGTAAGGAATAAAGCACTATTAAATTAAGTCTCTACCTAAGAGTTATGTTTTATTTTAATTTTTAAATACTATCCACTGATCCCTCTCATCTCGATCATTTGCTCTCACACACCCATACATTCAACTCTGTCATGTTAAAGTAGGTTTCTTCTCATCTTCTCCAGAAGAGGCCAGAGGACCTATCTTTCACCACTACTGCAAGGGATAAATTTGTGAGGGGAGCCCAGCATTCTTGGTGTCTGTGGTCACTTTTTCTGAGGAGGGATCTTAGTTCCCTGGCCAGGGATCAAGCCTAGGCCTTCAGCAGTGAAAGTATGGAGTTCTAACCTCTAGACTGCCAAGAAATTCCCTCTGGTCACTTTTTCTTTGTGAGTCAGAAATTATATTGGGAAGTGATGCCACTGAATTGGACAACTAAATGCAGTGTAGACAACTGAATCTCAGAGTAACAGGGCCATGTTCCAAGGTGGGTGTGGTTACCATAGTAGACAACAGAGTCAAAGCAGTAATCAGAATAGTCTTGACTTTTACAGACCTATAACCTTGACTAGTTGATCATGGTGTCCCTAGCAGTGAAATAGATGGGCAGTCTACTAAATTTTTACTTAACCTGTTTATCTGGGTGAGTTCAAGGTCAAGTGAATAGAAGTCTAACTGGAATCATTAAAATAGAGTCATGATCCCTCAATCAATTATCAGACTTGAGCCAGTTTAGAGACCCAGAACCCCATGAATGAAAGAGAGGTCAGGTCTCCCTCCTTGAGGAAGAACCTTGCTACAGGGCCAAAATTTATACCGTTAGCCTTTCCCCCAGTCTCCCCTCAAAGGAATCTATGGCCTTTAAACAAGGTTAATGTGTACTGAAAAAAAAGAAAAATAATCACATTTTTTTCTGAAATATTTTTTAATATATATTGCTGTGGAAATTGAATTAATTCCAGGAAACCAAGGATGTTACTGTGGTCTACCAGCTAGAGTTGAAGCTTTAAGGAGGTCAGGTGATTGATGAAATTTTAGCCAAGGACCATCTCACAGTAGGTTTAGTGTGTTCTTGAATGGCTATTGACTGAATGTTCTCAAAATTTATATACTGACACCTGATGTCTTGTGTGTTGGTATTAGGACTTGGATCCTTTGGGAGGTAAGCGTGGAGCCCTCAAGATTAGTGCGCTTATAAAAGAATTCCTGCAGAGCTCCCTAGCCTGTTTCATCACAGAGGACACAGTGAGCAGGTGACATCTCTAAATCATAAAGAGGGTTCTCACCAGACACTGGATCTTTCAGAGCCTTGATCTTGAACTTCCCAACTTCCAGGACAGTGAGAAACATATGTTTATTATTTATAACCCACCTAGGTTTTGATATTCTTGTTATAATATCCTGACTAAGACATAAACCCATCTTGTGGTTGTTTGCTCAGTTCTGGAATGAATAATTGAAATAGACATACTCAGCCTAACTCTGGCCTTTAAAATTCATATCTTGATCTACTCAAGCTGCCATAACAAAATAACTTAGCCTGGGTGGCTTAGACAACAGAAATGTATTTTCTCACAATTTTGGGGGTTACATCGATGTGCCAGCATGAGCAGGTTTGTTAGGGGCTCTCTTTGTGGCTTGCAGATGGCCTCTTTTTAACTATGTTCTCAGGTGGCCTTTCCTAAGGGTGTGCACGCTGAGAGAATACAAACCAGAACTCTCCCTGCCACCTTGTCATTCATTCACTCAGTTGTGTCCAGTTCTTTGTGATCCCAAGGACTGCAGCACTCCAGGCTTCCCTGTCCTTCACTCTCTCTCTGAGTTTGCTCAAACTCATGTCCACTGAGTCAGTGATACCATCCAACCATCTCCTCCTCTGTCATCCCTTTTTCTTCCTGCCCTCAGTCTTTCCCAGCATCAGGGTCTTTCCCAATGAGTCAGCTCTTTGCATTAGGTAGCCGAAGTATTGGAGCTTCAGCTTCTGTATCAGACCTTCCAGTGAATATTCTTGGTTGATCTCCTTTAAGAGCACTAATACCATCTTGAGGGCCCTACATATATAACATATATGACCTATTTAAACCTAATTATCTTTCAAAGGCCATGTCTCTATAAACCATCATGTTTAGGTGAAGTCTTTAACATATGAATTTAGGGAGCAAATATTCAGTCCGTAATATTCTACCCTTGGAGCTCTAAAATTAATGTTCTTCTTGAATGAAAAATTAGTTCATTCCATACCAGCAACTTCTAAGTCTTAACTTGTTTTACATTAGCTATAAAGTCTAAAATCTCAACCCATTATCATCTAAGTCAGATATGAGTGAGCTTTGAGGTACAGTTTGTCTTGAGGCAAAATTCCCCTCCAGCTGTGAACCTGTGAAACTATACAAGTTATGTGCTTCAAGAATACAATGATGGGACAGTCATAAGATAGACATCCCCATTCTAAAAGGAATAATAAGAAAGAAGGAAGGGGTGATGGAACTCGGGCAAGTGCAAAGCCTAGTAAGGCAAATTCCATCAGATATTAAACCTTCAGAATAATCTTCTTTGTTTTGATGCTTAATAGAATGGGAAAGACTAGAGATCTCTTCAAGAAAATTAGAGATACCAAGGGAACACTTCATGCAAAGATGGGCACAATAAAGGACAGAAATGGTAACAGAAGCAGAAGATATTAAGAAGAGGTGGCAAGAATACACAAAAGTGTACAAAAAAGATCTTCACAACCCAGATAATCATGATGGTGTGATCACTCACCTAGAGTGTTTCACTCACCAGATTCACATCCTGGAATGTAAAGTCAAGTGGGCCTTAGGAAGCATCACTACAAACAAAGCTAGTAGAGGTGATGGAATTCCAGTTGAGCTATTTCAAATCCTGAAAGATGATGCTGTGAAGGTGCTGCACTCAATATGCCAGCAAATTTGGAAAACTCAGCAGTGGACACAGGACTGGAAAAGGTCCGTTTTCATTCCAATCCCTAAGAAAGGCAATCCCAAAGAATGCTCAAACTACCGCACAATTGCACTCATCTCACACACTAGCAAAGTAATTCTCAAAATTCTCCAAGCCAGGCTTCAGCAATACATGAACCGAGAACTTCCAGATGTTCAAGCTGGTTTTAGAAAAGGCAGAGGAACCAGAGATCAAATTGCCAACATCAGTTGGATCATCGAAAAAGCAAGAGAGTTCCAGAAAAGCATCTATTTCTGCTTTATTGTCTATGCCAAAGCCTTTGACTGTGTGGATCACAATAAACTGTGGAAAATTCTGAAAGAGATGGGAATACCAGACCACCTGACCTGCCTCTTGAGAAACCTGTATTCAGGTCAGGAAGCAACAGTTAGAACTGGACATGGAACAACAAACTGGTTCCAAATAGGAAAAGGAGTACATCAAGCCTGCATATTGTCACCCTGCTTATTTAACTTATATGCAGAGTACATCATGAGAAACGCTGGGCTGGAGGAAGCATAAGCCGGGATCAAGATTGCCGGGAGAAATGTCAATAACCTCAGATAGGCCGATGAAACCACCCTTATGGCAGAAAGTAAAAAACTAAAGAACCTCACGATGAAAGTGAAAGAAGAGAGTGAAAAAGTTGGCTTACAACTCAACATTCAGAAAACTAAGATCATGGCATCCAGTCCCATCACTTCATGGCAAATAGATGGGGTAACAGAGGAAACAGTGGCTGACTTTTTCTGGGCTCAAAATCACTGCAGATGGTGATTGCAGTCATGAAATTAAAAGACACTTGTTCCTTGGAAGGAAAGTTATGACCAACCTAGACAGCATATTAAAAAGCAGAGTCATTACTTTGTCAACAAGGTCTGTTTAGTCAAGGCTATGATTTTTCCAGTAGTCATGTATGGATGTGATAGTTGGACTATAAAGAAAGCTGAGCACAGAAGAATTGATGCATTTGAACTGTGGTGTTGGAGAAGACTCTTGAGAGTCCCTTGGACTGCAAGGAGATCCAACCAGTCCTTCCTAAAGTAGATCAGTCCTGGGTGTTCATTGGGAGGACTGATGTTGAAGCTGAAACTGCAATACTTTGGTCACCTGGTGCGAAGAGCTGACTCATTGGAAAAGACCCGATGCTGGGAAAGATTGAGGGCAGGAGGAGAAGGGGATGACAGAGGATGAGATGGTTGGATGGCATCACCGACTCAATGGAGATAAGTTTGAGTAAACTCCGGGAGTTGGTGATGGACAGGGAGGCCTGGCATGCTGCAGTCCATGGTGTTGCAAGAAGTCGGACACGACTGAGTGACTGAACTGAACTGATCTTTCAAAGCTCTGCCCATGGGGACAGAAGCACCACTCCTTCTGGGTCCAAGTGGGAGTCCCAAGCCCTGACTCCACAGGATGACCTCAACTCCAAGGCTGTGCCCTGTTCAGAGGTAGTGCCTCTGATAATTTCTTTTTAAAAAAATTATTTTTAATTGAAGAATAATTGCTTTACAGTATTTTGTTGGTGTTTTCTACCAAACATCAACATGAATCAGTCACAGGGTTACCCATGTCCCCTCCCACTTTGAACATCCTTCCCACCTCCCTTCCCATGGTTATGATAATTTCTAAATTACGTTTGAGATTCTTCTCTTTACAGACTTGAAGGATAGTGCATGTGTGCTGCTCAACAGCTCTGTTGTCCAGTCCTGCAGGATCTAAGAAGTCTGTCAGCTTTCTTTATTTCATCCTGTCTCCATCCCCTTCAGTTCAAAATGATAGTGCTTTTGTTCTTGTAATACAATGAACTCTTTTATCAAGTGACAGTCCAGTTATACTTTTAGTGTTCTTTTCTGAATATAATTTCTTAGGTTTTTGCCGTATGAACAGGCTGAGAATTTTCCTAATCCTTAGGATCAGGTTACTTTTTGCTTAACATTATTTTTTCAGTTCATCTTTTTCTTCTCACATTTTACTATAAGCAGTCAAGAAGAACAGAACCCCACTTTGTATATTTTGCTTAGATGTCTCCTCAGCTAAATATCCAATTTCATCACTTGAAATTTCTACCTTTCACAAAACACTAGAACACAATACAACCCAGCCAAGTTCAATATCACTTTATGACAAGGATTGCCTTTCCTCCAGTTTCCAATAACATGTTCCTCATTTCCATCTGAGACCTCACTAGAACTGCCCTTAATGTTCGTATTTCTAGCAGATACCTTGAAACCTTCTCAGTATATACTCAGTTCCAAAGTCACTTCCACACATTTAGGTACTTATTACAGCAGCAAGCCCCTATCTTGGAACCAAAATCTGTGTTAGTCTGGGTTCTTCAGAAAAACAAAAGCTCTGTGTGGAGGTATAATATAATTTATTTTTATATGATAAATGTATATAAACATGAAAGATATGTCTTAGAGAAAGAGACACATTTTTATTTATTATAAGGAATTAGCTCATATGATTGAATTTAGAGGCTGAGAAACCCAAGATCTGCATTTGGCAACCTGGAGATTCAAGAGAGCTGATGGCTTAGTTTCAGGAAGACAGCCAGACAGCAAAAGTTTTTTCTTAGCCTTTTACTTTCTCCAGGTCCTCAACAGGTTAGATGAAGCCTACCCACACTGGGGAGGGCAATCTGCTTTACTCTGATTGAAATGTTAATCTCATCCAGAAACACCCTCATGGACACACTCAGATATAACATTAACCAAATATTTGGATACCACATGGTCCAGTCAAGTTGGCATATAAATTAACCATCACCAGTCCACCCCTTGTCAACTTGGCACCAATATGTATTAACTTAAACCATACTAAATCTCCAAATAAAAATAGTAGCAAGGTCATAATTCTATCCAGCATTATACAATTATCGTGTGCACAACTGGAAATGCACTAATTCCTTCCCCAGAAAATAAGGTAAAATCCTTGAAAAATATTTACTCTTCTCTTTGATAGCCTGTAACTTAAATATGATGATGTAAAATCCACAATCTTTAAATACTAGGATATAAAGTCAATACATCTTAAGTTACAATAGAATATCATTTATTTATACTGTATTAAATGCAATGCAGACAGGGTGATGAATATAAAAAACTGGAGGAGGGAAAATGATACTCAAGACACTGGTTGAGCCATAAGTTCCACCCAAGGACTGATTAGTGCAATAGGATAAATTTTTGTTGCTTATTTATAGTATACTTTCATCCAGAAAGCAATTCTTGTACCTATAAGGGTGTGTAAAATACAACAAAGTGGCAAAATAGAAAAAAGGTTGAGGTTGAATGAGGCTAGTTATAAGGTTCTACTTGATAACATGACAGACCAAAGGGACAGGGTGGGCAAGCACAAATTTATTTCTAAGCTTTCTACAACAAAAGCTGGCTCACAGTTTTCATGAAATGGGCATTCTTGGCATTGAATCAGATAAGAGTTTCTTCTGAGCAAAAAATGAGTTAAAATAAGTTAAATTGGTTGTTTGATGGTCTAACTAATTTGATCAAATCTTTCACTTTTAAACCAATTTTTCTGATGTTCTGGTGTAGTAGGAAAAAAGCCTGGATTCTGGAACCAAATCTGTTTTGAAATTCTGGCTCTTTCAAAAATTGTTTTTGGTTGTGTGACATTGGGCGGGCTACTTAATCTTTCTGGGTCTTACTTTCCTCATTTGTAATGTGGATGCAGTAATATTTCTCTCATGAGGTGGTTGTAAGGATAAAATGTATATAAAGATCTTTGTACTATACTTAATCCCCCTTTCCTTTCCTCTTAGAAAATGTGGTATTTAGTCATTATGCAAACAAATTTATTCTCTGTGAAAACCCGAAGTGGGGCACAGATTGCAGAATTGTTGGTACAGGTAATATTAACAGCAGCTGACTTTTGCTGAATACATGCTTAGCATAAAATAACTACTTTAAAAATACACACACTCAAACCAAGACCAAAAATGTGCACTTGTATGTGCATGCATGCATGTGTGTGCACACACACACACACACACACACAGAGCCAGGCCACAATATCTTATGTGAAGTTTGGTCTCATGTATTTGACTCTTTAACATTCTTCAGGCATTCCTGCTTTCTGAAGTATGAGTCTTTAGATGCATATATCTTAGGCATTGTAGTCTCAAGAAAGTAACTGTGCAGCATTGCAATTAGATAGAGAACATTCTGTGGTACATTTGTGACCAGTAAGTCAAGCTTCAGAGTCCTTCCTCTAGAATTATGATGAAATGATTTTCACATGGAGTTTAAAATTAATAGGTTATTCATTTAAAAAGGTTTATCTGTTTGTAAGACCCGAGTAAAATTTACTGTATCTCTTCACATTCAACCCTTCATCTTCCTTCACATATTATTCCAGGTGAAATCAGGTCCAAATTAACATCCTGAGGACATCTTTGGGGCAAGGAGTCACAAAAGCATTTACATAGATGCTCTTGACATGGTGGTGGGGGAATTAAGTGTTATCTGATTACATGAATAAAATATTGAAATCTCTTCCAGTCTAAAATGATGGAACTCCATCTTTCCACCATTATCATGCTCTTTCTGAGAACCTGCCCTTCCCCTTGGGGATAATTGGCTTAATTTGGTCTATCGTGAGAATGACCCCGTGACTGTTATAGTATGCACCTACTACAGTCAAGTTGAACACCTATAGTTTGTTGCACTCTGTTCATTGACAGAATATCTTAAATTAAGCCTGCTCTGATTATTCTGTGATATTTGAGCTCATGTTTTGGCTTATTTTTCTCTAGATTTCAAAACACTCTGACATTGATGTATTGCCTCAAAAAGGTAAAAAGGAATATCAGGTGCTGTGTTAAAGGTATCAGTTTGAAAATATCACAATATTCCCATATTTTATAAAAATCAACAGAAGAGCAAACTACAAAAGAAGTGATTCAAAAAAATGTCTTTTAATAAAAGTTTAAAGTCTTCAAAATATATTTGCCCCTGGAGCAAACTTTTTTCATTTAATATTATGTCTGTTAATTAGTGCTTCAAATTTGCAAATTCTTTATTGGTTTATATCAATGTAATACCCAAAGCTCATCTCATTGCCAGATTTGAATGAAATATGATCCTGTTTATTCTATTAAAATGAAGGCTTGAAATTGTTACCCAAATGCCACAGGAATTCTTGCCATTTTCTCATCAAATTCCTCATCAGATTTTTTGTTAAAGTCACATTGTTTTAGATTTTGTGCCTTGGCATTTAAATGAAATTCAATGTGCCCCACTGGAGGAAACATCTGTAGGGACATATTATGTACAATATCCATTCTAATCAAGCAGAAGTGTACTGAGAGCCTGAATGAGGAGCTTATTCTTGCTTTGCTCTCCTCTGATGTGGCTATTGAGAAGATCTATAAGAGGGGGAACATTTGTAAAAATTAAACCAGCAGTGAAGCACAGTATTTTAAATGCTCAAATCAAATACTTTTTAAAGGCACAATATCAGTTTCAGTGAATGGATTCCTGCCTCTTTCTTTTGATGTAATGGACGTTATATATATAGATCCAGACTTTAGACAGCTTTGAGAGGCATCCGATGATGAGGATTTTCAAGGTCCGTGAGCCCCAGTAAGCTCTTGTTTACTTGATTTTAACAATCTACCATGTCCTTCAACAGTCAACCTCAGTTCATACACTCTATGTAACCTTTGATATTTGCAATCGGACACAAAACCCTTACAACTAGCGCCGTGTGTGCCAGAGTGGCCATGGGATGAGAACAATCCCTGCCCTATTTTAGAGCCATGCCTAGTGGAAATTGTCCAAAATGGTTCTTGGGAAATGACTGGAGTATGATGGCTAGGTCTCATATAAGATGGAGATAATCATTAAGCTGACCCTATAGGGCTTTAAGATACATGGAGATCAAATAAATAATGTATGCAAAACACTTAGACCAGGGCACATGGTAAATGCCTAGCGAATATTAACTATTACTTTTATTGTCAGGGATGACTTCACAGAAGAGGTGGGATTAGTTTTGGGTGGTTTTTCGTTAGCTTCTGAATAGGGGGTTCACATAGCAGGAACAGCTTGCACAATGGTGTGAATGTAACAAAGCAGAAAGTGTGCTGAGAGAGGGTCACTAGATCAGGTTAGTTGTTCCTGATTGCTCATGGTTATTGTCAACATCAAGTACACAGAGAGCCTATTAATGTATAAGGCAGTGAGCAACTTGCCAGAATACAAAGAGAGCCATGTAGTATCAATCTAGAAGCTCTCCTAGGCATGTTGTTCATAAAAGAGATATTTCATTTCTAGGTACTTCAGTGTATAATTAAGTAACTGAAACACTGTATCATAAACAACATGAACCATTCAGCATTATTCTGTCAAAATGCACTTAGCTTCCTGTTGGAAGACAAAGTTGCTTTTAAAAGAAATAACTCAATCTTCCAATTCATACCAAAGTGAATCATTCTCTCATTTTTTCATTGCTCTGCCCTCTGCTTACTTTTGCTGTGGTTAATGATGTGTATCGTGGCATGAACATGAAATTATGTCTTTACAAGTAAGAGAAAGACAATGTGAGACATTATAAAATATAAATTACAATTCTAATTTCTTTCCTGTTTTCAAAATTTTGTTCAAATCCAAGAACTTGCTTTTCAGAGCTAAATTTCATTTACTCAACTCAAAAAACTATTGTTTGGTAAAGTTTGGACAATACTGGTTCATAAAATTATACAGGTTTCCTAACTTTAGGACCTTTAAAAAGTGAATGAGAATTTTAAATATACAAGAATAGTATGAGTATGCATGGTTTCTGACACTTATTTGGCATGGAAACCCTTTTCTATATAATATGACAAATCTGCTGCTTTTTGGGATACCTTTGAGATATTATGCTCAGTCTCATGGTTTTAGAGTCGAAGGGATATTTATATAATGATGGATGGTAGTACAGACTAGAGATGAACAATAGTTTTAAAAAAGTGTTTTAAATTAGTAGGAGTATAATATTTTACTTTCATATAGCTTGATTCATCCAAGAAAGTTAAAGCATTTCCTTATATTTGTGAACTCCTTAAACATAGTGTCATTTTTAACTCCTTTTTGGAACATCAATACCATGCATGATCACTCTTTCCACTGAAAATGCTAAGTGTATACGATATGGATAGTCAGCAGCCATTTTTATTTCTATTTTTCTAATAGAAAAATCTTATCTGAGAGGAAGAGGAGGAAGAAGAGGAAAAGGAAATAGAGAGGAAGGACTTTGATTACACTGTTTCAGCTCCTGGATTTAGCTGTACCTGAAGCCAGAATGCCCCAGAATTTTAATTTATGTGAACTTATTAAATTTCCTTTTACACTTAAGCTTCTTTGAAATGAGTTCTTTCATTTATAACTAATAGCGTCCTTACATATCAGAATTGCAGTCAACAGATTCCCAACTTTGGAACTGGTTAAGCAGAGGTAAGATACATCAATGTAAGGATTCTCCCATGCATGACTAATTTCAGGGCGGCAGACGGAGAGTTGACAACCCAATTCTACTCTTGCTTTTATTACTATCATAACCCAAATTATTTTTCTAGGTGGCAAAGTGCCCAGCTGAAAAACACATTTCCCAGACTTCTTTGCTGATTGGGATTGGCAAGATGCTGCAGTTTTGGACGATGAGATGTAAACAAAAGTCTTAGCACAAGACTCTCAGGGACGTTCCTTAGATGACAGCCATGCCCGTCTGGCATATGCCTTTCACCTTGTCCTCCCCCCTTTGTTCTGTCTGTGCCAGAAACATAGTGTATGAGACTATGCAAACAGTCCACACCCCAGGCGTGTGGTGAAACAGGGATAGAAGGTGCGTTACCAATGACATTTTGTTACTGCAGCATCAGCATGGGACTTTCTTTTTTTTCTTAAACTTTTTATTTTGTATTGGGGTATAGCTGATTAACAAACAATGTTATGATAGTTTCAGACATACAGCAAAGGGATTCAGCCATACATATACAAATATCCATTCTCCCCCAGACTCCCTTCCCATCCACGTTGCCATGTAACATTGAGTAGAGTTCCATATACTATACAGTGGATCAGCTGGCAACTTTCAATTTGATCTCTTATTGTGTGAAAACCAACCAACTAATTTCTATTTCGTTAAGTCATCATGAGTTCAATTTTCTGCTGTGTGTAGCTGAACCTGCTTGTGAAATGACATAGGAAGATAGCTGCTTAAATTGTTGGCAGTGTGTCTTGGGACTCCATCCAAAACCTAGCACACCTGAGGCATGAGAGGAAGGATGTGTAGTCCATGTCTGTGTACTGGGAGGTGTTGATGACTTCTTGCAGTCTCCAGGAAGTCCTTTAAGAGGGAATGAGTATCAGTCCTTCAGTTCTCAAGCTGATCTTCATAGATAACACTGATCAGAAAAAGTAAGATAATTATGTGTCTTGTGGATGAAATCCAACGATGCATGCAATTAATTCAATGCCAGCCCACCACAAAAATTATTTGGATGAAAAATTAACATTTACAGTGAGCACTAAAGACAAATTTCGGTGAGTTCAGAAAACTCAATTGACTCAGCCTTGGGCTTATAAATAAGGTGTTTTAATATGTTACATTGATTAAATAGCTCTGTCACAATATTGCTCAATTATATGTTCATTTTTGAGTCTATTATTTGATACCATTTAAAAATAATTTCTATTATTTTTGTCATTTTTTGACGGTATGATTGTTTAAAAATTCTATTCATAATGTAATGGTAAATAGCAGATTCTGAAGAGAAACTCCTTGATTTTGAATCTTAGTTTTTCCACTTAGTGTTTGGTCTTGATCAAATTACTAACTTCTGTGCACCTCAGTTTCTGCATCTCTAGGATGAAAATCATAGTTGTACCAATTTCATGAAGTCATCATGAGGATTTAAAGTGTTAATGCATGTAAAACACATGGTGCCCAACTTTAGTAAGGACAAAGTGTTAGCTATTATTTTATGTTTATTACTATAATAGTTGTAAAAGTTTTTAGACTATGTTGAATTTTAAATACAAAATTATAATTTACAAAGTAATATGGTTTTATATTTGGAATACCCGATGAGGCTGTTCCTAGGGAGGGTGGACCAGGAAAAAAATGTTCAAAGGGGCTTAAATTGTAAATGTGTCCTACTTAGGGGATTTAGCCCCTTGTGTATGTACAAGGTAAATTCTGTACAAGGACTTTGTAGGTGATAGTTTTCACAGAGCAAGAAATAGAGAGACTGTGTTCGTTTCTTTCACCCATTTTATTTCAAGGCATGCTAATTAAATCTATTTCCTGGATGGAAGAAGCTGGGAGGTTTGGGATTTGCAAGTTTCTGTTTAAGTAGATCCAGGCTTCTTCTTGTTCTTTAGTCACTAAGTCGCATCCAACTCTTTGTGACCCTCTGGACTGTAGCCTGCCAGGCTCCTTTGTCCATGGGATTTCCCAGGCAAGAATACTAGTGTGTTGCCATTTCCTTTTCCAGGGGATCTTCCCAATCCAAGGATCCCATGTATCCTGCATTGGCAGGCGGAAGATTCAGGGTTACCTCTATACTTATCCAAGCTTACCTCTATACTTATGTGAACCTATCTCTACATGCCAACACCTACAGGGTGTGCATTGAGTGAAAGACTGCCTTTGGCTGCCATAGTGAGCTCTTTCCAGTTAAAGGTGGCCCCTACTTAAGAAGTACTCTGACCAGTAACAGAAAACCATCTGGATAAACATGTTCCAGGACTGATGAGGGTTAGAGATGAGAAATCCACTGGTTTTCCTATGACAAACCCCTTAAGTTTCCATATCCCCTCCTGCTCAAAGTTGTATTAAAATTAAATCCAGTGGGTTTTTTTTTTTTTTTTTTTTTTTTGCCCCTTGGTAGTCTGGATGGAGGGGGTTTAGACATTTTTTGTGTCTGCTAAGAGTTATCTTTCTTCATCTAAGAATAATAATATACCTATCAGGATTAATCAATTTCCAGTCATGGAGTAGTGATGCAAAGAGACTACTGAACTTAGGTTCCCTTTGGACTAGAGTGCTAAGATTTCCTATATGTGTGTATTAGTTGCTCAGTCATGTTGGACTCTTCACAACCCCATGGACTGTCACCCACCAGGATCCTCTGTCCATGGAATTCTCCAGGCAAGAATACTGGAGTGGGTAGCCATTCTTTTCTCCAAGGGATCTTCCTGACCAAGGGATTGAACTTGGGTCTTCTGCATTGCAAGCAGCTTCTTTACTGTCTGAGCTACCAGGGAAGCCCAAGATTTCGTATGTGTGCTGAGTGTAGAACTGCCTATTTTCCTTACCTACCTATTGAGTTTACACTATTTAGATTTTCTGGGGCAGAATAGCCAAATAGATCTTAAAAGTTGGTCTCTAAAATACTCAGGTAATGCTGACCAGGGCCTTCCCTGGTGGCTCAGATGGTGAAGAATCTGCCTGCAATGTGGGAGACCTGGGTTCAATTCCTGGATCAGGAAGATCCCCTTGAGAAAGGTCTGATTACCCATTGCAGTATTCTTTCCAGGAGAATTCCATGGACAGAGGAGCCTGGTGGGCTACTAACCATGGGGTCAAAAAACTGGACACAACTTAGTGACTGACATAACAATGTTGACCAAAAATTAGTAGTCAGAATGGTACTGAAGTATTACTTAAATGTACATGCATGCATACATACATGTGTACATATTTGAATGATTATTACTGAAATTAGCTCTACCTTTGACACTTCTTGTGGCAGCACAGACGGTGGCCTGGGTCATCACACATCAGGGGTAAGTTCCCAGAACTGTATCTGCAGGCAGGACAGCTCTCATCTCTGGGCTGGACATTCTTCTAGTTGAGCCCTATGAAGTACCTGCTAACGGCTTCGTTAGATGGTGACAGATATTTGGGAAAAATAACCTCTTTTGTAACCCCTAGATGATATAAAGATATCACCATAACTAAAAATATGATCAGGATGAAAACTCAAACAGTGAAGATCATTTTATAGTAGGGGTAAGGTGGCATTAGTCCTTGTTGACTGTGAGATCGTGGTTTTTATAACGTCTGGCATCTTTTTTTTTGATGAAGATTCTCTGTCTGATGTGGGTTTCAAAATATTTCCAACTTTGAAGATTAGTAACTTTAGAGGCATGAGACTTTTTTTTTTTTTAAGGAAGCACAGGTACTGCTATCTTCTTAGACACAGTTTTCCAGATCAAAAATATTTCCTACTCTATTGTCTCTTAGTGTGGAAAATAATAATTTAAACAGCATCAACCAGTGAATACAGATCAAGGATAAAAAAGCCTATAGCATTTGAGTAGGCTTAAATCCATTTATGCAAAAATCAAGTATGGCTAGGCTGTTTTTTTTTAAAATGTCTGTCTTTGTTTTATTCTTTTTCTTCTCCTGGAAACAATTGATAACATCACTTCAAAAGAAATTAATACAAAGAATTAATTAGCAGAATCTAATATCCAATAAATGTAGTCTGGAAAAAAATTTCATGGATGGGTGATTGTAACATTAAATGCAGGCAGAGGTAAAGGAACAAATAATGTTTCTGAATCAGTTTTTTTCTCCTCCTTTTATTCATATACTCATTGAAAGAGCAATCGAGAGAGAGCCATGAACTAGAAAGACTTAGATCCTCATGAGAAACAAATCGGAGCCTTTAGGTAACATCATAAAATAGCCATTTAGTACATTGACCTCATGTATTTAAAGATTATGAGATTTTACAGTAGTTGGGTTATAAAATATCAATTTGGAGCAACAGCAAATTTCCTGATATTCATTTCAGTTTATAGGCAATTCCTGTTCTGACACAAATGTATAGACCTGGATGACCAAGTTCTCTGGGCCAGTGCTGAATTTTCCTTTGGGGTGGGAGTGTGGGGGAAGTCTCAGTGACTTTTACCCAGAAAATCTGTGGGCTAAAGTCTCCTTCTTGTTAGGCCATTTGTATTACGGGAGGCTTTAAAACAGTCCTATAAATTATTGGAGCTCTCACAGTTTTTCCCTTTTCAGCTTCTGGGCCAGCAAGGTAAAGGGAGATTGTCAGGGATGTGTGGTGTACATGATCCTACTTTAAGGAGTTTATACAGCCTCTGAATCCTGTACCTCACTAATTGTGATAACTAAAGTATGACTTAAAAGAATACTGCCATTATGAACTACTTGCTATGTTATTATTCAGATGAAGAGTCTTTTTAGTTTGTACATCATTGCAAAATTAGAGTGGGTTTTTTTCGTTCCTTAAAGATGTATGCTTATTGAATGTATTTAAATTACTAGCTAATTTTTTCAGGGGGAAAAAACCCTGAGGCATGTGTAAAACTAGTAGCTACAGAAAGCTGGAGAATCAGATGTCTGCTGGGCAAATTGACAGAACTCATTAATCTTCAATGCAGTGTGCTATAGAGTCTGTCCTTTCATGCACCTGCCCAAGCCGAAAGTAATTACACGATGGCACTATTAATACTGAAGAGCTTGAGTGGGGAGAGGGTTATCCTCTCTTCTTAGTAATTGATTGCCAGCTGATTAGTGGACAACATTTTTCTTGCAGCATAATTGCCTTTGTGCTATCGTAGCCTCTCTGACCTGGGTTTAGGCCACTGCACTGATTTTGAGGCCCTGACAATAGCATCGCAGCCCTGAAAGTAATGAACTGGAACTCAATCACCGCAAATTCCCCAAACAGTAGATGCCTAGTTAAATGTATTTCAATGATATACTGGATAACAGCAATCATACCAAAGAGCACATTTCTTTCCTTTCTAGGAAAATCATAGAATTCCATTTGGAAAGGTGTGTATTTGGTAGGAATAAACAGATACCATGGTATATGCCATTTGACTTTAATGGCTGTGATGAACCTATGAGAAGCTCCTTCTGTGGGATTTTTAAGGAGCTCAAGCAGAGAGTTAGAAGACTTTGATACCATTTTATTGTGTGATAGCCACAAATATCAAATAATAATCTCTTTCTTACCATAAAAATGTTTTATGACATGCCTTTATGCCCTGTATCAGGTGCTGCGCTAAGAAGGGGAAAAGTAGGAAGTATATGTTTTAAATCTACGAGCTTAATAGTTCACCAGATTGGAAGTAAATGACTAGAGCAGGTTTCCATCTAAATGTCAATGATGCCAACAGGGTTTCCTTGAGTTCCCATGGGCAACCTTCCCATTTATACTGATGGAAATAAGACTATTACAATCCACTGCCTAACTTTAAGAGCATTAAGCAGCAAATCTCTAAAATTTCAAGGGAGAAAATGCAACTGTGTGAAAGAGAATTTACTGATCATTAAAACAAATTCTATCTCCTCAGATTAGGAGGTTAAGATTTTCCTCATGTAAAAACTGAGATACAAAGATGATCCTGGTAATGCCACTGTCTCCATTTTTATAAGCCAAATATTCTAATACTTTTAGGAACATATTTAGCAATATTTATAGGAATGGCTACCCACTCCAGTATTCTTGCTTGTAGAATCCCATGGACAGAGGAGCCTGGCAGGCTACAGTCCACGGGGTCTCAAAGAGATGGATACAACTGAGCAACTAACACTTTCACTTTTTTTTCCACCCATATTTCTAATTGAGACCACTGGCCAAGAGAAGCAATATTACTAAATTAGTAAGTAATTTAGTCTCATTGCTTGCCTTTCAAGGCCCAAAGAGGTGTGTGCATGTGTGATAGTCGCTCAAGCGTGTGTGACTCTTTGTGACCCTGTAGTCTGCCAGGCTCCTCTGTCCACGGGATTCACTAGGTAAGAATACTGGAGTGGGTTGCCATGCCCTTCTACAGGGGATCTTCCCAACCCAGGGACTGAACACAGTTCTCTCTCATTGCAGGCAGATTCTTTACCATCTGAGCCACCAGGAAAGCCCCTCAGAGAGGTATAAGTTGTACCAATTTTTGAGCAAGAAAACTACGTGCTAGAGCACACTATTGTTAAACCAACAGATGTGATACTGGTACAAGCAGCTGACTTAGTCATCATCATTTGTGTGTGCTTACTTGTTGACTGTGCTCTAGTTTAGTTTTAAGGAATTATAGGAGTATTATTAATCCCAACATAATAGTAATGTTGCAAATGCTAGTCAGGAGAAGGACAGATTATGATGCAAACAGAAATGAGATAATTTAAAAAATGGAAAAGGATGAGACAATGATAAGTAAGTACCATAATTTTGTGAACTAGTCATTTGACAGGGAGAAAATTCTGAAATACAGAATGAGTCAGCCATAATGTGAGAAGTACAACATATATATATTTAACTATAATTAACAAGAGGTGAAAAATATGATTGATGGAGAATTTTCTGAGTGTGGCTAGAGGATCAAAGTAAATTCTCAGTGCACATTAGCTTAATATAAATTCAGTGGAAGGTTAAGAATTTGAGAACCTAAAAGCTAATCATAGTGTACCACTGATGAAACTTTCATCAAGTACCAGATGGAACTTATTCTAATCTGTGCAGCATCAAAGTGAGTGGTCAGGACATTGAAGGTGAAACTGTAACTACTGAAGAGTTCACTATTACTCTTGCTGTGATTATCACAAAGAGGGTTATTTACTTTAATGGATTGTCAACAGAGATGAAACTCATCTATTTTAGAAACAGATGCCTCATAATATGATGTAGACAAGGTTTAAGACTATGATAGACCAACTCACACACCTATTTGATGGAAATGATCTGAAACACACACCTATTTGATGGAAATGAAGCTGAAACTCTTCATGCTTTTTGTGCAGAACCTCCAAGACCTCTTCAGAATATTGCCAAAGATCTATCTGTTGCTTAAAAACATAACCCAGGAGTTTAAATTATATTGTGTCTTTGAAGATATTTTTTTCATCACATCTCTCCTGATTAAAAATATTGTAACCTGAACATGCTGCATTTTAAGATCTTCTTCACCATGGTAATGCCCATGGGCATTGACTTTACCCCCACTTTTCACTTAATCACCATCATTCTGATGTCTGAATTGTTTACCCATATCGAAATTCTTCCTCAATTCCATAACCCATTGACTAGCGTTTTATTAATTTTGATTCAGGAAAGATTATCTGAGATTCATGGTTAAAAATGATAAATAAAATCATTTTTTCCTGCTTCTTTACCTCAAAATTAACAAATCAAAACAGTAAAAATCTTAACTAGAAAAAGAAACACTCCATAAAAAAATTATCAACTACAGTGGAACACTTTTATAAATAAGGATACTTACCTAGTGTGACATCTGAATGGAAGTTGACAAGGAGGCTGCCCATAAATGCCATCTTGAAACCAGGGCAGAACCTATACTTCCCTAAAAATATCTTTTATCTAAAAGGATATTATCTAAGAGTTTTTTCATTAAAGGTAAAATCTACGGATGTGAGTGGGCCCAGAAAGCCGTGGGAAGTAGCTCTGTAGAAACTTAGATACTACAGAACTGTAAGCTGGTACTGAAGGAGGCAACATGTCAACAAATCATCTTACTCTTTTATTTTAAAATCATCTATCCTAAGGAAACACTGCTGTAGGTGAAAGAGAGGTGATATGGTACGGATTGTGGTAAAGGGGATGCTTTGAAGTTTAAAGGGTCAGCACATTTTGAGCATTGACATTTCAATTGTACAATGAACAGACCAACCGTAATATCTTTACATTATAGGCATCATTTCAATATATTCCTTAAGACATTGTTGAAAATGTGCTTTATTTTTTGAAAATGTATTCAGGAGCAGCAAGGATTTCCTTTGCTTATCTCTAGCCATACCATTTTCCCCAGATGATAATAGATTTCTTAAGAGAGTGTTTAAAACACATATCCCGTAGAAGTTATTGACTGCTTTGACTTAACCCTCTTTTCATCTCTTCATACTTCCATAAATAGCTGGATACATTTCAAGATAAGTAATAATCATGGCAGAATTAGCATGAGGCCTATAAGCATAAACTATAAAAGAGAACAATAACATAACCAGAAGACAAATGAAAAAAATATTGCAGGAATAATTAAGTAGGAAAAGGCAAAATTTTCAGCCTTAAGAAAATTCAGGCCACTGATCTCTCTTTAAAAGGGGTTCAAGGAAAATATGCTAATCTTCAAAGAAAAAATAATAAACTTAAGGAAGTAAAGAGAGAATTTGCAGTGATTGGAAAAGAAATGGAAAATAAAATGAATACGCTGCAAGGAGGAGTAAATGAGTAAGCATAACTGAAAATACAACTGTAGTTATTGAAGGAAAGCCTATAAAAAAATTGAACAGGGGGAAAAAACTGGAAAAATTATGTAATAGCAAGTAAATACTCTGAAAAAAATATGAATATATAAAGGTTTATCCCATCCTAGAAAACAATTGATATAAAACTATCCACAAAAATATATTTCCTAGAGGATGGCAGGGGTAAAGAAAGATTACTTTTCTATCAGGAGAAGAAAAATTAAAAAAACAAAAATATACATGAGTGTAACATTAGGCTAGCCTCAGTCTTTCTATAACAACGTCCAATGCCAGAGAAGAGTAGGGCAAGAGCTAAAAATTTCTGAAGGAAATGAATTTAATCAAAGTTTTTTATACCCAGCTACATTATCCTTCAAGTTTAAAGTATTCCTCATATGTAAGAATTCAGAACACAGTATTCATGAATCATTCTTGAAAGCATATTAGGCAATTTCAGCCACCCAAAAGATGAATAAAAATTAAAAACTCCTGAATAAAAAATCCATGGTAAAAAGGACTAGTTTTAAGCACTGAAACTAGAAATAGTAACTCAAAATTATTGGAATTATTGATTAGAGAACAAAGTGTAAATATTATTAACTTTGATATAGTAAAATCAATAGTAAAAGCAATAACATTTGGTGATATGGGAGAGGAATGGGAAGAAGTGGGAATAGACTAACTTATTTTTATAGCAAAGATGATAGATATTGCCTAAATCAGACACATAGTTTTTTAAAAAGCTCATTCCATTTCCAAATTTTCACAATTTTTCATAATTTTTAAATATTAGATGAATTTATTTTTTAGAAACACATCTCATGGTAAGAAAAAGTTTTTATTTTAATTTTTGCTTTATTTTAAATGCACATATAACTTAATAAAGTTTTTTATTCTAAAATGGGATATATAGAATGATTTGTTTTTGGAAAGTCCTACATATACCTATATGTATTAATTGTGTTAAATTTCTTTTGTCACCAGAACCACAGTTCTATGTGTCAGAAGTCTAACATGGATCTCACTGGGCTAAAATAAAGATGATTCTTTCTATATGCTCTAGTGGAGAATCTTTTTCCTGCTCTTTTGAGTTGTTGATAGAATTAAGATTTTTTAATTTATAGGACTGAGGTTCTTGTTTTCTTGCTGGCTATAGTCTGGCCATTCTCAGCTTCCAGAGGCCACTCCATTCTTGGCTCATGCCCTTCTTTCTTCATTGTCAGTACCAGAAATGGCAAACTGGATTCTCATGCTTCATCTCTTTGATTCTTCTTCTGACTACAACCTGAAAAAGTTCTCTGCTTTTAAAGACTTGTAATTAAATTTGGGTTTCTCAGATGATACACAATAGTCTCCCCACATGTGTGTATGTATGTGTGTGTGTGTGCTCAGTTGCTCAGTCATGTCTGACCCTTTATGATGCCATGGACTGTAGCACACCAGGCTTCTCTGATCATGGAATTTTTCAGTCAAGAATACTGGATCAGGTTGCCATTTCCTCCTCCAGGGGATCTTCCTGACCCAGGGGTGGAAGCTGCGTCCCCTGCATCTTCTGAATTGGCAGGCAGATTCTTTACCACTGCACCACCTTGGAAGCCCAGTCTCCCCCATATCAAGGTCCATAACCTTAATTATAAGTCCCTTTGCTATGTAAGGTAACATGGCAATGAGGATTAATATGTGGACACCTTTCAGGAGTCATTATTTTGCCTATGACACTATCCATCAATCCATATATTTTAGGAATATTAAGGATAATTATTACTAAGTGGTAGATATCAAGTGAGTTTTAAAATTTTAAAAAGTTCCGTATTGCTTAAAAGTTTACATAATGAGTTTGTATTATTTCTGCAGAAATAATACATTTAATATTCTTTAAATATGTTATTTGAGAAGATGTTTAAATCAAGTGACAAGTGAGAGTAGCAGAATAGAGATAGTTTTAAAAGGATTGATATCTACAAAGTAAAAAAATACCTTGATTTTTTGTGTGTGTGTGAGATTACAAACACAAATAAGAATATTGTGTAGAGCTTGTTTCCTAAGTTCATAAATGACTATCATTGTTTTGAGGAGTTTAAAGATAAGACTAATCCTAAAGTGCTTTCTGGAACAAAGCAAGGAAGTTGAACTTGATCCATAGGAAAATAATTTAGTAAGATTGATTGAATCTATTTTGTAACTGACAGTGGTGTTGATGGAACTAAAATCATAAAGGCTTAGGGAATAACAGGCTGAAGAACCCTAAAGATGTTGATATTTCATTAGTGCCTGTGTTTCATGATTTTGTATTAATTTCTTTATGATTGATTGCTTTAATGCCATTTAATTTGCTAATACTAGATACTTTCCAATAACAGTAAGCATGTGAAAGTGGAAGGCCATGTCTTTTGGTTCTTGAGTAAATATTTGCTTTGTCAATATTTATGGTGTACAAAACACAGAGTAAAACACTGTATTCAAACTCAAAGTTGTATACTGAGCCTCTCGGTCCTTTGTAACTTAGGATTCAGCCAACACCTCAAATGAAGTGAGAACTGGAATTTGTCAGTAAACGTTTTTAAGCAATATTGTGATATGATCACATTTGTGCTTTAAAACTTTTATTCAAAAGTAGTAGGTAGGATATGTGGAAGAAGAGTGAGAGAATGGAGATGACAAATATTTGCTTAGTATAGAGCATGGGTCAGCAAATTATGGCTTGTAGGCCAAGTCCAACAGTATGGTTTTGTAAATAAAGTTTTATTACAACACAACCATATCAGTTAGTGTAATTGCTGACTATGGCTGTCTCTAAGCAGCAACATCAGTGTTGGTTAGTCCTTATAGAGATAGGACAGTCTGTTAAGCCTAAACTAATTGTTTGGCTCTTTATAGAGGAAAGTTTATCAACATCAGCATCGAGGAGTAAGACTGATGATAGACATATGATACACACTTGTTTAAAACACACATCTCTTGTTCCAAATATGACTTTTGTAATCCTTCTTTGGAATTGCCTGTAGAGTCACACAGGAAAACTGGTAGTTTCATGTAGTCTTGTATTGTTTTAAAGATTTTTTTACCTATTTATTTTTAAAATTTTCATTGGAGTATAATTGATTTACAATGGGTTAGTTTCAGGTACACAACAAAGTGAATAATTTATACCTATACATATCCCCTTATCCTCTGGTAACCGTAGGCTTGTTTTCTACATCCATGATTCTACTTCTGTTTTGTAAATAAGTTCATTTATACCCCCTTTTTAGATGCCACATATAAGCTACATCCTATGATATTTGTTTTCTGTGACTGACTTACTTCAATCAGTATGACAATCAATTATGACAATCAGTCCATCCATGTTGCAGCAAATGGCATTTTTTTGTTGGCTGAATAATATTCCATTGTATATATGTATCAGTTAGTACAATATGGAGGTTCTTTAAAAAACTAAAAGTAGAGCTGCCATATGGCCCACTCCTGGGCATATATCTGGAGAAAAACATAATTCAAAAATATACATGCACTCCAATATTCATTGTAGCACTATTTGCAATAGCAGGACATGGAAGCAACCTAAATGTCCATCGATAGAGGAATGAATAGAGATGTATGTATTTTATTTTTTAAAAACTAAATGTTTTGAAATCAATGTCTTTAGCTTGACTGTCTTTCTTATTTGTCCTCACACATATATCTAACTGAGATTTAGTTGTTTTAAAACTACATATATATCCTAAGAACAAAATCTTGTCAGCCTTGAGAATATTCAAATGAAATTATTTTAGGGGAGTTGTGGGCAAAAGTTAGATAATCTTTAAGACCATAAATAATCATTCTTTTTCTCATTCAATCATTCTTCTTCTCATTCAATCATTCTTCTTAAAGATAATCTTTAAGAGCATAGATAATCATTCTTTCTCTTCTTCTGCCCTTTTGAAAGGTGAAGTTGAATTAATGCTTTAACTATTGTTTTTCAAGAGCAAAGCCCCAATGCTATGATAACTATTTTTTCATAATTATTAAGCACCAGGTAATTTCTTTAAATTAGTTTTATTTCCTATATAGCAAGCACTTATTTTGTCTTTCTAATACATCTATCACAGAATCCCACTCCTTGGAATCACATTTCTCTTATATTTTTTAAAAAAAAGATTTGTCTATTTATTGGCTTTGCTGGGTCTTTGTTGCAGAGCACAAGCTTTCTCTAGTTGTGACAAGTAGGGGTTACTCTTCATTGGAGTGCACAAGCTTCTCATTGTGGTGGCTTTTCTTGTCGCAGAGCAATTGCTCTAGGGCATGCGGGCTTTAGTAGTTGTGGCACATGGGCTATGTAGTTGTGACTGGCAGGATCTGGAGCACGGGTTCAGTAGTTGTGGCTCATGGGCTCAGTTGCTCTGTGACATGTGGGATCCTCTTGGACCAGGGATCAAACCCATGTCTCCTGCATTGGTAGGTGGATTCTTAACCACTGAATCACCAGGGAACTCCATACTTCTCTTCATTTAAGAATTTCTTTCCTCTATTCTAACCACACCTTTCCAGTAGGAGCTGCCTGTTCTCGCATGAATTTGTGTTCCTTACAACAGTTGATTGGTCAGTGGGAGTAGGGGTATACAGCTCAACCAGTCCAGTTGTAGTATTTCCTGATCATAACTAATTCGTCCAGAGCTGGGCATCTTACCCAAGGTCAGCCAGTAAGTTCTTCTCTAGGAGCTTTAAAACTTGAGCTGGCAAAGTCTCTCTCCGATGGTAAAGTTGGATGCTGTGAGGACTGAGAGCTTTCTGCTGTCATGCTTGCCCCTATTTGCGGATGATTCTAGTCTTCAGTGAGGGAGGTAAAGTTGGTATGCAGAAAAGGATGATGATGGAGATAGGTAATCCTGGCAGTGCTGAGTTTCCAGGTCCCATTAAAAATTTTTTTAGGTTGTACCATGCTGTATGCGGGATCTTAGTTCCCTGACCAAGGATCAAACCCAGACCTCTGCATTGGGAGTGCAGAGTCTTAACCACTGGATCACCAGAGAAGTCCCCTGGTTCCATTTTTCTGAGGCCTTACTCCTGCAGTTTGGTCATTTAACTATTCCTGGAGTCCTGGAGGCACTATTTCTTCTTTTTCTTGTTAGCCAGTTTGAATGTAGTTTCTGTTACTTGCAATCAAAAGAGTTTGGATTGATTTATGCTAGTGAAAAAATATTCTATCGTCATTTAAAGCACCAAGACACTGCCTCTTTAAAAATTGTGTCACGCCATCACATTCATAATCACATTCTATTAAATGTGAAAGGAAGAGGTGCAGAATGTTAGAAAAAGTCAGGGAAGTTGCAGTGACATTACAGGTTTCCCAATTAGAAGTGGTTTCTGAGTCAAAGAAGAGAGTTGAGAGTAGACCCTAAAGAGCTGTGGAGCGAGAAGGTGTACGCAGACCAAGGGAAGGGTAGAAGCAAAGGCGGGCTATCTTGGGAGAGAGTGAGAGTTCTACTCCTCAAAACACACACCTCTCCGAAAGCGGAAACAGAGACACAGAGGTAGAGAACAAAGATACGGACACTCAGGGGGCTGGGGGAAGGGGACCGAGATGAATTGGGTGATCGGGATTGACATACATACACCACTGTGTATATAACAGATGACTAATGAGAACCTACTGTATAGCACAGGGAACTCTGCTCAGCGCTCTATGGTGACCTAAACTGCAAGGAAATCCAGAAAAGAGGGGATATATGTATACGTATAGCTTATTCATTTTGTTATACAGCAGTAACTAACATATCATAAAGCAACAAGAAAAATTAATTAAAAAAATACACACCTCTCTTCCTCTGCAATTTAACACTTGTATTCATTTTTAAATTACTTGTATCAAATATATACATCTGACAATAAATAATACAAATATTTCTTCAAATGACTAGAGAGTGTATTTTTGCTTCTGTTTCAGAATCCATATGCTTGGCAATATCTATTAGCTCTTTGAAATGAAAGATGATCTGTTTCATTTATACTACCTCACTTCTTCCAAATACATGACATTTATATAATTTTTAGTTCTTACATTGTTTATCTTTGTAGCTTTAAATAATATCCTTAAACATTATTTCTTGTTTCATCAATTTCCTTTATTATCTCTTGACTTCCAAATTTGTAACAAGAAAATATTATTATTCCTATCCTTGTCCCCTTCTTCCTCCTTCCACATAACGTTCTCTGTCAGCTTCACTTTTATTTTTACATTAAGATTGTTAATGACATATTCTTCTTACATTTATGAACAAATATTCCACTCTTTGTTGAAAAGGAGTGAATAGTATTTGCATGACTATGCCCATTGTTTAATTTTGGTTCAATTAGGGTGTTAAATTTCCTTCTTTAGAATACCAAGTGAATATGAGAAATACCTGGGCCACGAGAGAATGTTTTCTTGCGTTAATTATAAATTGAATCTTTTTTTTTGAGTACTGTTGATTGAGTACTGTTGTTTGTTTCGTATTTGGAAGGCTACTTGTTGACAGATATCCTGAATTGTTATATTATTTCTTTTCATTCTTAGTTTCATTTTTCTCCTACAGTCCCCTTAAATTAATCTCTCTCTCTCCTGTCAAGCTTCCTTCTTTTTCTAAGATACTTTACAGGGTTTTCTGTCTTTTTTTAGGCTGGATGGGTTCATGTGTAGGCATCATTCTCAGACTCATTTTGCCTGCTTTCCTTGGTTGGAACTGTTTTTTTCTCGATTTCCTGTTTTTTGTATATTTCTTCATTTTTCTTGGATATATCCTTAAGTAATTTTCTTGAAAAGGAACATATGAGACAGACGAAATTTCTGAATGCTTATACATTGAGAAGTGTCTTTATTCTTTTTTTTTTTTTTTTTTTGTGTATTGATTTTTTTATTTTTTTTTTTTTTTTTTTTTTTTTATTTTTTTTTATTTTTTTATTAGTTGGAGGCTAATTACTTCACAACATTTCAGTGGGTCTTGTCACACATTGATATGAATCAGCCATAGATTAACACTTATTCCCCATCCCGATCCCCCCTCCCATCTCCCTCTCCACCCGATTCCTCTGGGTCTTCCCAGTGCACCAGGCCGGAGCACTTGTCTCATGCATCCCACCTGGGCTGGTGATCTGTTTCACCATAGATAGTATACATGCTGTTCTTTTGAAACATCCCACCCTCACCTTCTCCCACAGAGTTCAAAAGTCTGTTCTGTATTTCTGTGTCTCTTTTTCTGTTTTGCATATAGGGTTATCGTTACCATCTTTCTAAATTCCATATATATGTGTTAGTATGCTGTAATGTTCTTTATCTTTCTGGCTTACTTCACTCTGTATAATGGGCTCCAGTTTCATCCATCTCATTAGGACTGGTTCAAATGAATTCTTTTTGACGGCTGAGTAAAATTCCATGGTGTATATGTACCACAGCTTCCTTATCCATTCTTCTGCTGATGGGCATCTAGGTTGCTTCCATGTCCTGGCTATTATAAACAGTGCTGCAATGAACATTGGGGTGCATGTGTCTCTTTCAGATCTGGTTTCCTCAGTGTGTATGCCCAGAAGTGGTATTGCTGGGTCATATGGCAGTTCTATTTCCAGTTTTTTAAGGAATCTCCACACTGTTTTCCATAGTGGCTGTACTAGTTTGCATTCCCACCAACAGTGTAAGAGGGTTCCCTCTTCTCCACAGCCTCTCCAGCATTTATTGCTTGTAGACTTTTGGATAGCAGCCATCCTGACTGGTGTGTAATGGTACCTCATTGTGGTTTTGATTTGCATTTCTCTAATAATGAGTGATGTTGAGCACCTTTTCATGTGTTTGTTAGCCATCTGTATGTCTTCTTTGGAGAAATGTCTGTTTAGATCTTTGGCCCATTTTTTGATTGGGTCATTTATTTTTCTGGAATTGAGCTGCAGGAGTTGCTTGTATATTTTTGAGATTAATCCTTTGTCTGTTTCTTCATTTGCTATTATTTTCTCCCAATCTGACGGCTGTCTTTTCACCTTACTTATAGTTTCTTTTGTAGTGCAAAAGCTTTTAAGTTTCATTAGATCCCATTTGTTTAGTTTTGCTTTTATTTCCAATATTCTGGGAGGTGGGTCATAGAGGATCTTGCTGTGATTTATGTCAGAGAGTGTTTTGCCTATGTTCTCCTCTAGGAGTTTTATAGTTTCTGTTCTTACATTTAGATCTTTAATCCATTTTGAGTTTATTTTTGTGTATGGTGTTAGAAAGTGTTCTAGTTTCATTCTTTTGCAAGTGGTTGACCAGTTTTCCCAGCACCACTTGTTAAAGAGGTTGTCTTTTTTCCATTGTATATCCTTGCCTCCTTTGTCAAAGATAAGGTGTCCATAGGTCCGTGGATTTATCTCTGGGCTTTCTATTCTGTTCCATTGGTCTATATTTCTGTCTTTGTGCCAGTACCACACTGTCTTGATGACTGTGGCTTTGTAGTAGAGTCTGAAGTCAGGCAGGTTGATTCCTCCAGTTCCATTCTTCTTTCTCAAGATTACTTTGGCTATTCGAGGTTTTTTGTATTTCCATACAAATTGTGAAATTCTTTGGTCTAGTTCTGTGAAAAATACCGTTGGTAGCTTGATAGGGATTGCATTGAATCTATAGATTGCTTTGGGTAGAATAGCCATTTTGACAATATTGATTCTTCCAATCCATGAACACGGTATGTTTCTCCATCTGTTTGTGTCCTCTTTGATTTCTTTCATCAGTGTTTTATAGTTTTCTATGTATAGGTCTTTTGTTTCTTTAGGTAGATATACTCCTAAGTATTTTATTCTTTTTGTTGCAATGGTGAATGGTATTGTTTCCTTAATTTCTCTTTCTGTTTTTTCATTGTTAGTATATAGGAATGCAAGGGATTTCTGTGTGTTAATTTTATATCCTGCAACTTTACTATATTCATTGATTAGTTCTAGTAATTTTCTGGTAGAGTCTTTAGGGTTTTCTATATAGAGGATCATGTCATCTGCAAACAGTGAGAGTTTCACTTCTTCTTTTCCTATCTGGATTCCTTTTACTTCTTTTTCTGCTCTGATTGCTGTGGCCAAAACTTCCAACACTATGTTGAACAGTAGTGGTGAGAGTGGGCACCCTTGTCTTGTTCCTGATTTCAGGGGAAATGCTTTCAATTTTTCACCATTGAGGGTGATGCTTGCTGTGGGTTTGTCATATATAGCTTTTATTATGTTGAGGTATGTTCCTTCTATTCCTGCTTTTTGGAGAGTTTTAATCATAAATGAGTGTTGAATTTTGTCAAAGGCTTTCTCTGCATCTATTGAGATAATCATATGGTTTTTATCTTTCAATTTGTTAATGTGGTGTATTACATTGATTGATTTGCGGATATTGAAGAATCCTTGCATTCCTGGGATAAAGCCCACTTGGTCGTGGTGTATGATTTTTTTAATATGTTGTTGGATTCTGTTTGCTAGAATTTTGTTAAGGATTTTTGCATCTATGTTCATCAGTGATATTGGCCTGTAGTTTTCTTTTTTTGTGGCATCTTTGTCGGGTTTTGGAATTAGGGTGATGGTGGCCTCATAGAATGAGTTTGGAAGTTTACCTTCTTCTGCAATTTTCTGGAAGAGTTTGAGTAAGGTAGGTGTTAGCTCTTCTCTAAATTTTTGGTAGAATTCAGCTGTGAAGCCATCTGGTCCTGGGCTTTTGTTTGCTGGAAGATTTTTGATTACAGTTTCGATTTCCTTGCCTGTGATGGGTCTGTTAAGATCTTCTATTTCTTCCTGGTTCAGTTTTGGAAAGTTATACTTTTCTAAGAATTTGTCCATTTCATCCAAGTTGTCCATTTTATTGGCATAGAGCTGCTGGTAGTAGTCTCTTATGATCCTTTGTATTTCAGTGTTGTCTGTTGTGATCTCTCCATTTTCATTTCTAATTTTGTTAATTTGGTTCTTCTCTCTTTGTTTCTTAATGAGTCTTGCTAATGGTTTGTCAATTTTGTTTATTTTTTCAAAAAACCAGCTTTTAGCTTTGTTGATTTTTGCTATGGTCTCTTTAGTTTCTATTGCATTTATTTCTGCCTTAATTTTTAAGATTTCTTTCCTTCTGCTAACCCTGGGGTTCTTCATTTCTTCCTTCTCTAATTGCTTTAGGTGTAGAGTTAGGTTATTTATTTGGCTTTTTTCTTGTTTCTTGATGTAAGCCTGTAATGCTATGAACCTTCCCCTTAGCACTGCTTTTACAGTGTCCCATAGGTTTTGGGTTGTTGTGTTTTCATTTTCATTCATTTCTATACATATTTTGATTTCTTTTTTGATTTCTTCTATGATTTGTTGGTTATTCAGAAGCGTGTTATTTAGCCTCCATGTGTTTGAATTTTTAACAATTTTTTTCCTGTAATTGAGATCTAATCTTACTGCACTGTGGTCAGAAAAGATGACTGGAATGATTTCAATTTTTTTGAATTTTCCAAGACTAGATTTATGGCCCAGGATGTGATCTATTCTGGAGAAGGTTCCGTGTGCACTTGAGAAAAAGGTGAAGTTGCTTGTTTTGGGGTGAAATGTCCTATAGATATCAATTAGGTCTAGCTGGTTCATTGTGTCATTTAAAGTTTGTGTTTCCTTGTTAATTTTCTGTTTAGTTGATCTATCCATAGTTGTGAGTGGGGTATTAAAGTCTCCCACTATTATTGTGTTACTATTAATTTCCTCTTTCATACTCGTTAGTGTTTGCCGTACATATTGCGGTGCTCCTATGTTGGGTGCATATATATTTATAATTGTTATATCTTCTTCTTGGATTGATCCTTTGATCATTATGTAGTGTCCTTCTTTGTCTCTTTTCACAGCTTTTATTTGAAAGTCTATTTTATCTGATATGAGTATTGCGACTCCTGCTTTCTTTTGGTCTCCATTTGCATGAAATATTTTTTTCCAGCCCTTCACTTTTAGTCTGTATGTGTCTCTTGTTTTGAGGTGGGTCTCTTGTAGACAGCATATATGGGGGTCTTGTTTTTGTATCCATTCAGCCAATCTTTGTCTTTTGGTTGGGGCATTCAACCCATTTACATTTAAGGTAATTATTGATAGGTGTGGTCCCGTTGCCATTTACTTTGTTGTTTTGGGTTCACGTTTATACAACCTTTCTGCATTTCCTGTCTAGAGAAGATCCTTTAGCATTTGTTGAAGAGCTGGTTTGGTGGTGCTGAATTCTCTCAGCTTTTGCTTATCTGTAAAGCTTTTGAGTTCTCCTTCATATCTGAATGAGATCCTTGCTGGATACAGTAATCTAGGTTGTAGGTTATTCTCTTTCATTACTTTCAGGACGTCCTGCCATTCCCTTCTGGCCTGGAGGGTTTCTATTGATAGGTCAGCTGTTATCCTTATGGGAATCCCTTTGTGTGTTATTTGTTGTTTTTCCCTTGCTGCTTTTAATATTTGTTCTTTGTGTTTGATCTTTGTTAGTTTGATTAATATGTGTCTTGGGGTGTTTCGCCTTGGGTTTATCCTGTTTGGGACTCTCTGGGTTTCTTGGACTTGAGTGGCTATTTCCTTCCCCATTTTAGGGAAGTTTTCAGCTATTATCTCCTCGAGTATTTTCTCATGGCCTTTCTTTTTGTCTTCTTCTTCTGGGACTCCTATGATTCGAATGTTGGGGCGTTTCACAGTGTCCCAGAGGTCCCTGAGGTTGTCCTCATTTCTTTTGATCCTTTTTTCTTTTTTCCTCTCTGCTTCATTTATTTCCACCATTTTATCTTCTACCTCACTTATCCTATCTTCTGCCTCCGTTATTCTACTCTTGGTTCCCTCCAAAGTGTTTTTGATCTCATTCATTGCATTGTTCATTTTTAATTGACTCTTTTTTATTTCTTCTAGGTCTTTATTAAACAATTCTTGTATCTTTTCAATCTTTGTCTCCAGGCTATTTATCTGTAACTCCATTTTGTTTTCAAGATTTTGGATCATTTTTATTATCATTATTCTAAATTCTTTTTCAGGTAGATTCCCTATCTCCTCCTCTTTTGTTTGACTTGGTGGGCATTTTTCATGTTCCTTTACCTGTTGGGTATTTCTTTGCCTTTTCATCTTGTTTAGATTGCTGTGTCTGGAGTGGGCTTTCTGTATTCTGGAGGTCTGTGGTTCCTTTTTATTGTGGAGGATTTACCCAGTGGGTGGGGTTAGACGATTGGCTTGTCAAGGTTTCCCGGTTAGGGAAGCTTGCGTCAGTGTACTGGTGCGTGGAACTTGATTTCTTCTTTTTGGAGAGCAATGGAGTGCCCAGTAATGAGTTTTGAGATGGGTCTATGTGTTAGGTGTCACCTTGGGCAGCCTGTATGTTGACATTCGGGACTATGTTCCTGTGTTGCTGGAGAATTTGCGTGGTATGTCTTGCTCTAAAACTTACTGGCTCTTGGGTGGTGGTTGGTTTCAGTGTAGGTATGGAGGCTTTTGGACGGTCACGTATTGCTTAAAGTTCCATGTAGTCAGGAGTTTTCTGGTGTTCTCAGGTTTTGGGCTTAAGTTTCCTGCCTCTGGATTTCAGTTTTATTCTTCCTGTAGTCTCAGGACTTCTCCAACTATACAGCACTGATAATAAAACTTCTAGGTTAATGGCGAAAAGATTCTCCCCTGTTAGGGACACCCAGAGAGGTTCACAGAGTTACATGAACAGGAGAAAAGGGAGGAGGGAGATAGAGATGAGCAGGAGGAGAAAAGGGGGGACTCAAGAGGAGAGAGACAGATCTACGCAGCTGTCTGTTCCCAGAGTGTTCTCCGTATCTCAGACACCTACAAGGATTCACAGAATTGGATTGGGAAGAGAAGGGGAAAGGAGGAAATAGAGGTGTTCTGAGGTAGAAAACAGAGAGTCAAGATTGGGAGAGAATAATCTTTGGTTTAAAGATAGGGCTTCTTTTTTTTTTTTTTGGTAAGGTTATAGTGTAGTGAAAATGAAAATGAAGAGTAGTAGAGGAGTACTAGAGGACTTTAAAAGAAATAAGAGAAAAAGAAAAATAGAAAATAAAAGAGAAAACGGAAAGGAAAAAAAAGAAAAAAGAAAAAAAAGAAAAAGAAAAAAAACAAACAAACAAAAAAAACAAAAAAAAAACAAAAAAAAAAAGAAAGAAAGAAAAAAAAAAATTTTTTTTCCCCTAATTAAAAAAATCATAAAAATCTATGTAAATGAAAGTTAAGGAGTAATGGGGGAGTAATAGGGAATTTTAAAGGAAAATAAAAGAGAAAAAATAAAAAAGAAAAAATATAAAAAGAAAAAAAAATTTTTTTTTTTTTTTTTTTTTTTTCCTTACTTAGAAAAAAAAAAGTAAAAATATATCTAGGAGTTTCTCTGGAGCTGCTGCGGTCAGTGTGGGTTCGGCTCAGTTTCAGATAGCTCCTCGTTCCAGCTTACACTTCTCAATATCTACAGGGCCCTTCCGGTGAAGTCGGTGTTTCCTACAGGGATTTTAATCTGTTGCACCAGTCCCTTCTGAAGCGGTTCCCTTTGTTTATTTGGCTTCTGTTTGCCGGTCTCTTCAGAGCCTCATTTCCGCCCTGACACAGGCGGGCGGAGGTGGGCTCTTATTCAGTTAGCTAGTTCCGTTGCGCTGCGGGGCGGGGCTGACGCTGCGGGGCGGGGCTGACGCTGCGGGGCGGGGCTGACGCTGCGGGGCGGGGCTGACGCTGCGAGGAGGGGCTGGCCCTGCGGGGGCGGGCTGGCGCTGCCGGGAGAGGCTGACGCTGCTTTCTCCGTCTGCGCTGCTCAGGCTCCCGGCTCTTCTATATGGAGCGCGCCCCGCGCTGCGCCAGGTTCCAGCCCTCGGGTGTTACACAAAAGCGCGGAAGGAAAAGCTGCGCCTGCTTTCTGTGCCTTCCCCGTCAGAGCGGTCCAGGCAGCGAGGGGCTTGATGGGCGCACTATCCCCAGGTGTGGCACACTCACTCCCTTCCGCGGACCCAGTCTCAGTTTCCGCTGACGCCAGTCGGGTGCGCGCGCCTTCCGCCCTCTGCGTCCCCAGCCCCAGTCCCCGCCCGCGCCGGTCGGGTGCCTGCGCCCTGTGTCTCGCCGCGACCTTCCCCTCCCCCCTGCCTCCTGCCTCCGGCGGGGCTGGGCGGGTCCGCAGCCTGCGACCTCTTCTTGGGACTTTCTCCGTCCCTTTATTCTGCGAACGGCCGGCAGTGTGTTCCGGCCGGTTAATTTTCTCTCTTTTGGTCTCCCACAGTTCAAGTTGGCACCTCACAGAAGCTCCCTCCGATTGTCCTCAGGGCCCTCAGGCCCGGACCCTAGCCCAAGCAAGGCCGCCTAAGACTCCCTTCCCGGGACGGGTCTCCGTCCTTAGCTCTTTTGTCTCACTTTTTATCTTTTATATTTTGTCCTACCTCCTTTCGAAGACAATGGTCTGCTTTTCTGGGCGCCTGATGACCTCAGCTAGCGATCAGAAGTTGTTTTGTGAGGTTTGCTCTGCATTCAGTTATTCTTTTGATGAATTTGTAGGAGAGAAAGTGGTCTCCCCGTCCTACTCCTCCGCCATCTTGGCTCCTCCCTCCCTCTTTATTCTTATTTCAAATTTGAAAATAGCTTACTTGAGTTATAGAATTTAAAATTGAAAATATTTTTTTCCCAGAATTTGTTTTTTATACCTATTCAGGGGGCTTTTTCAATCTGAAGACATTTTTCTTCAATTCTAGTATTATAAACTAAAAGAAGCTTTACAAATGACCTAAAAGAAGTTAAAAATAATTTACTTTAATAGCAGTATAAGCCCTTTGTGTTTAAGTTTGTTCAGCAAACACTTTCAGTTTAAAGTTTTAGCAAGAATGTCAAGTTAATATTTATATAAATAATCCTGTAAGTTTATATTTAATACAAGCATAAGAATGCTATACATTGAAATTTCATATCAACCAGATCAAAATAGCAGATATAAGAGAAGAGTGCAAAAAACTGGTTTAAAACTCAACATTCAGAAAACTAAAATCATGGCATCCGGTCCCATCAATTCACAGCAAATAGAAGGGGAAAAAGTGGAAACTGACATATTTTATTTTCTTGAGCTCTAAAATCACTGTGGACAGTAACTGCAGCCATGAAATTAAAAGACACTTTGCTCCTTAGAAGGAAAGCTATGACAAACCTAGACAGTGTTTTAAAAAGCAAAGACATCACTTTACTGACAAAGATCTGTATAGTCAAAGTTATGGTTTTTCCAGTAATCGATATGAGAGTTGGACCATAAAGAAGCCTGAGTGCTGAAGAATTGATGCTTTTGAATTCTGCTGCTAGAGAAGACTCTTGAGAGTCCCTTGTACTGCAAGGAGATCAAAACAGTCAATCCTAAAGGAAATCAATCCTCAATATTCATTGGAAGAAGTGATGCTGAAGTTGAAGCTCCAGTACTTTGGCCACCTGATGTGAAGAGCTGACTCATTGGAAAAGACCTTGATCCTGGGAAAAGTTGAAGGCAAAAGAAGAAAGGGCAGACAGAGGATGAGATGGTTGGATGGCATCACTGACTCAATGGACATGCGTTTGAGCAAACTCAGGGAGAGAGTGAAGGACAGGGAAGTCTTGTGTGCTGCAGTCCATGGGGTCGTAAAGAGTCAGTTATGGCTTAGTGACTGAGCAACAATAGCAAAGTAAAGGGAATATAATATTTTATTTTAATGTAGGTAGAATTCATAAATCTAATGGTTAAACTTTCTTCAGCAACACAAAGGTAATAAGGTACTTAGATATCAGACCATGGATATATACATTTGAAATGTGCATTTATTTTGTATCATTCTCCCCTACTGACAAATGCTGGCCATGGAGTATGCACTGAAATTTGAAAGTTCTCATGACGTTCCAACTAGTCAAATGAAGATTTCCCTGAGGATTGGTTCTTTTGCTTCTTTGTTGGGACAGGGAAGGAAAGATATTCTTTCATATCTATATTCTTTCCATTTATTAAACCACAAAAAAAGTTTACCTTAATTTAATTTAACTAATTAAATTTATTAAATTTCTCAGTCTTCACAGCTTTTCTGCATTTTGCAAACTATTAGGTAACTTTTCTCCTTTATAGTTGTCATGGAAACGATGAATCTCAAGAGGGCAAATTTACATGATTTCAAGATGAAGGCTTGACATTCCTGGATTCTCATGGTGTTTCTCTCCAGTTGACGTCAGGAGTAGGCTTTATTAGGGATATTGAGTGGAATTTTGATTCTTAAATTTTATTGCTCACTTCTAATCTGCTCCGATGACAAGTAGGTTCTGACATTATGGTAGCATCCAATAGGGAAATGAGATACATTTTTATTAATAGCTAGAGTGTGCGTAGTCACATCCAAGGGCAGAACTTCTCCGGTAAATGAAGCTGCAGTAGGACTCTTAGAGCTGTTCTTCGTGGAATCTAGAATGGAAGATCAGAACCCTACTGTCTCATACTGTGTTCACCAGGAAGCAGCATCTCACTCAAAGTTCAGTGTGCAGAAATATTTCTTAACAAATGCCTGTGGATCCACACCGTGGAAGGGAAATCTAGAAAGCAGGCGTGCAGAGAGGACAAAGTTGAGCTGTGATGCAGGTACAAGGACAGTCTAGGCTGACTCCTTGGGAGTTCTGGAACTAGAATGAACCTTCAGAGTTTTCCTGAGGTGGGCTGAGATGACCAGGCTTTTACAGTGCTCCATTAATAAGTTATCTAATGTGGGCTGCCCTGGGAAGATGAGTGACCTTGGGGGGAGAGGGTGGTGGCTCTCTAAGACTAAGTAGGCTTCAGAAGAGCTAACAGTGATCCCAGAAGTTGATGTAACAAGTCCTTCCTGCAAGGAGCATCTGGGTGATTCATCATGGTGTCTACCATACCAACCAGATGCTCTTACCAACAGTCCCCATGGCAAAGCTGCTGTTCTTCCCCTTAGGAACTGCACTGACAACCTGGAAGTTACCTGCAGAGACATCCTATGGACTGGGTACATGAAGAGGAAAGAGGGCGTGGAGTCTGACTCCACCTGTAAATGCCACCACAATCATAACCACTAACGAAATGCGGCTGATCTTTACCCCAAATCATGAACAATGTGATAGCCATTTTTGCACTGTCAAGAGGAGCTTGTAGAGACTGAACAGATTAGCCACCAGGTATTCAGCTTCAGGTTTCTTCTCTTATGAACTGAGGCATCTGATGGGCAGAGAGAAGAAAATACCCTGTTCTACAATCCTGCCTGCCCACCTGACTGAAAATCTGTTATTTTAAAACTTCAAATGGGTTTTGTACACAAATAGTTTGTGGGTTGTCCTGAATAAGGCATCCAGAGAATGACAGTATTTTAATGGGTGGCATCCAATTTTAGTAAATTTAGATTGGGATTACAATGGAGTTCTCGGCTCAGGCTTACTATAAGATTTGTTGTTGTTGTTTTCCATTATTGTTTTATTTGTTTCTAACTTTTATGTCTTTTAGTTAGTGAATATCCCAACTCTGGTGCTAAAAAACATGACATCTCAGTTTTTGAGTAATGAATGCAAGCAGCAAAAATAGAGGCCACCACCTTCTTTTTAGAGTTAGCAGTTGTCCTTTGTTACAAGGATTATTAAGTTTCCATTTAAGCAGACTCTGCAATAATGGAAAAAGATATTGAAAGAATTTTAAAGGTATCTTTATATGCATCCAGCCAAATATAGCCTTCAAATACTACCCCCTGGGATGTGGGCTTTACTGTCTTCAGACAGAATCTGGCCTATTGAGTGTCCTTAAGAGTAATTGTGCAAAAAAGCAAAAGCTTTTCTTTTTTCAAATGTGCTACAGTTCTGATATTTGTTGGCACTGGTATAAGTAACCATCAAGTACTTAAAAGCTACTTTGATTCTCAGCAACTATTAATGATATAATAAAATGTCATTGTAATATATATACACACATATATAATCTTTCTATACAGTATATAAATATATAATCTATAAACGTCTGTACATATCATTTTTGTAATTGTTAAAGAGCTTTGACTTGGTCAGGTTGTCCTTTTCTGTCACGATTCAAATGTTGAATCTTGAACAACGAGTTTGGGAATAACAAACTGAGCTTGTCATTAGTAGATTAGTTGCTGCTACAAAGCCTTGTGTTCAGGATGAGTTCTTTTTTACTTGCCTGAAAAGTGTCTCTCTTGGAGAGCAATTACATCTGATTGACATGTTTTCATGTGCCTGCAGCCCTGATGCATTTTTTCTTTGGTACACTAAACAGGTCTAGATCAAGGACTGTTATTTTATATTTTTGCTCTTGTTGTTGTTTTCTGCTATTAACTAAAATCAGGATACCAAAGAAAAACTTAGACACCTTGTAAAGTACAACTTAAAACAAATTATAAAATATGTATAAAGAGATGTGCATTTTGTTGTAGGGGGTCACTAGACTATAGCTGAGCTAGAATTGCTAAAAGTCAATTGAAAGACAAGAGCGTACATAGTTGGGCACGTTAATATTAGAAGCAATCTGTATTTTCCGGTATAAACGTAATACCTTACTTCTCTTAAAGACAGCTCAGTGTGGTGTTAGTAGAAAAACAAAGGGGCTGAAAACTTATGTTTTTGTCTAAGATTTGTTGCTTTGTTATGGGTAATTTTGAACAATGCACTTAGCTGTTATGGAATTTCTTTTTTAATATGTAAAAAAAGAGAGTAACTACATGACTTCTGCTTCCCAGGTGGCTCAGTGGTAAAGAGTCCACTTGCTAATGCAGGAGACGCAGGTTCGATCCCTGGGTCAGGAAGATCTCCTGGAGAAGGAAATGGTAACCCACTCCAGTATTTTTGCTTGGAGAATTCCACGATCAGAGGAGCCTGGTATGCTACAGACCATGGGATCACAGAGAGTTGGACACGACTTAGCGGCTGAGCATGCACGCACATGACTGCTATGGATTCTTCAAACCATAACACTTCATGACTGTATGAAGTGTTTGTTGTTTTTCTGACATGACCTTCTAACACAGAGATGTAGAGAAACAAATGTGGATAGTACTTTATAAATACCTCCAAGTCAGCAACTCTATATGTAACTGGCTAACATGAGGATCTGATACTCCAGTTATGTCTATCTTTTCTCCTCCTTCAGACTGTAGGCTTTTGGGGATAGCAACCATATTTTATGTTCTCAGTGATGACTCAGCTTTCTACACTATCGACTCTCAAAAACATTTTATAAATGAATGATTGAACAATGTCTATACAAATGATTATCGCTCCCCAAAATGAGCCAATTCCTACCTTGAATGATTGTATTTAAGGATGATTTATTGCATTCAGTCAATATCTTAGCATAAATAACTTGGATATTTTTGTGGCCCTGGGTGATTCTAGTATTCACTATGAAATATCTGTGGTGTATCAGTTTTAATCTTTCACTGATGATCTGTAAATAGACCCTAGCCTGAGTCTATTTACAGGTCTAGACCTGTTTAGACCTATTTACTGTCTTTCTCACTGTTTGATTAGATCCTCTGTCTTCTCTCTTCCACTCATTTTCTATATTTTATACTGGGAGTTATAAGCAGAATGCAGATGATTTAAAAGTCAAACAATGAAAACATGGTAATGTTGGCATTGTGCTGTGCACTCAGTCATGTCCTATTCTTTGCAATCCCAAGGACTGGAGCCTGCCAGGCTCCTCTGTCCATGGAATTTTCCAGTCAAGAATACTGGAGTTCATGATCTGAGGTGGGGAAACAATGGAAACAGTGACAGACTTTATTTTCTTGGGCTCCAAAATCACTGCAGTTGGTGACTTCAGCTAAGAAATTAAAAGACGCTTGCTTCTTGGAAGAAAAGCTATTATAAACCTAGACAGCATATTAAAAAGCAGAGACATTACTTTGCTGACAAAGGTCCATCTAGTCAAAGCTGCAGTTTTTCCAGTATTCATGTATAGATGTGAGAGTTGGATCATAAAAGAGGCTGAACACCGAAGAATTGATACCTTTGAAGTGTGGTGTTGGAGAAGACTCTTGAGAGTCCGTTGGACTTCAAGGAGATCAAACCAGTCAATCTTAAAGGAAATCAATCCTGAATATTCATTGGAAGGACTGATGATGAAGCTGAAGCTCCAATACTTCGGCCACCTGATGTGAAGAACTGACTTGTTAGAAAAGACCCTGATGTTGGGAAGGATTGACAACAGGAGGAGAAGAGCTCGACAGAGGATGAGATGGTTTAATGGCATCACCAACTCAGTGGACATGAGTTTGAGCAAGCTCTGGGGGATGGTGAAAGACAGGGAAGCCTGGCGTGCTGCAGTCCATGGTCACAAAGAGTCAGACATGACTGAGTGACTCAATGACAACAACAACAACACTGGAGTGGGTTGCCCTTTCCTTCTTCAGGGGATCTTCCTGACCCAGGGATCGAACCCACATCTTTTGAGACTCCTGCAGGTTTCTTTACCTCTGCGCCACCTGGGAAGACCAAATGTTGGTGTTGCATAATCTCAAATGCAAAGTGTTCATATTACATTTTATATGATGAAATACAATACATTTTCAGTGATAGAACCTTCACTGCACACCCATCAAATGCAAGTCATTGTCCAAGGCACTAAAAGATACATCTTCCTTGTCTTCTCACTTTCAGAGAGCTTTTGGTCCATAGAGGAGGATAGACCCAGAGAGAGTCACATAACTCCCCCTTACAAAATATGCTAGGGAACCCTAAGCCAGAGTGGCACTAAATACATTCTAAATTCTGCCTCTTATTTCCTATCTTGATAATGAACACTTCCCTTTTTTTCTAGGCAAAACTGTGGACCTTAGCCATGGCGATTCAGGATAACCCTGTGATAGAAATCTCTTGTGACCTGATACCAAGAAGAAATGAATTTGCAGTTTTTTTAAGCAGACATGACTAATATACTTGTGTTTTAGGTGTAGTTACTGCACAGAACTCCAGATGTTGAAACGAATTTGTGTTGTGTTTCTATGCTAATATGTCTCTGATAATTTAAGAATACTGACTTCTTTCTCTGTTGCTCAAATTAACTGTAAGAGTGATTAGCAGATATCTGGATTGATTAATGTTTCAGTGTTTTGTCACTTTTAGGGAAAGCAGAATGCAGCAGTGTGGCATTAAGTACTGGGGAATTGTGATGAATAGTTTTGACTTCTAAATAACTTAAAAAATTTCCCCACAGAAAGTTTAAGACTTCGTTGTCATGGTGGTCTTTTGTAACAGGATAGTTCACCTCTCAGGATAGAATATACTGAATGTCTATTATATGTGCATGCATGCTAAGTCGCTTCAGTAATGGCTGACTCTTTGCCACCGCATAGACCATAGCCCACCAGGTTCCTCTGCCCATGGAATTCTCCAGGCAAGAATACTGGATGGGGTTGCCATTTCCTCCTCCAGGGGATCTTCTCCACCTAAGGACTGAACCTGTGTCTCTTATGTCTCCTGCACTGGCAGGTGGATTCTTTACCACTAGCACCACCTGGGAAGTCCAAATGTCTATTTTATACCCAAACAATTTACAAACCCTGAAATTGTAGGGAGAGAAAGGTATGCACAACTACAGAAGCTGCTTTTATGGGGAGACACATTCATTCTTGCTAGGGGCTTAGAGTCCGGCAAGGGAAGTAAACAACGTCTCATTACTCTAACAATTATAAATATGAACACATTAAGAGCCGTGACACAGGAGCCAAGTGCTGCGGGAAGGTGGAGTATAAGCTCCATGAAGGCAGAAATGATTCTCTTTTTTGCTGCTATAGTTCCTACTGCTTGACGCTGTGCAGGTACTCAACAGATGTGTTGATTTTATGCTTAATTCTGCCTTGGGTTTTACAGTGGAGTAATGTTTGAACTAAGCTTTAAAGAGTAAATAAGATTTTCTTTATCAACAATAGAGAACATTCCAGGAGGAAGCAACAGCAGGAACAGAAGAATGCAAATGCTTGGGTAACTGCATGTAGTTCAGGATCGCTACAGTGGAGGACTGCTGATGGCTGGGCAGAGGGTAGACCCCACAGTGAGATGCTGAGCCCGTGAGTATTAGAAATAAACGGCACGACGCTGCTTTAACTGCTGCTTGCTTTCTGGAAGTTTCTTATGTCCTGAAGAGTCCCTATGTGGATGACAGCCATATGACTAACTCACAGTCAATACTAATCGTGTTTATTTACTAATAGTATTTTCTCATTCATTGTCTATTCATGCCCGTTAGTGACTGTAAACTGGTGGGTTACATGGCATGTAGCTCACTATGCATGTTCTGTTTTGTCAGCATATTGTTGATAATTTTTGCCAGCATTTAAAAAGATCTAAATTTTTGGTTTCTCCTGAAAAAAAGCAGATCTGGGGATACAGGTTCACATTCCACTCCAGCATGAGAACGCTCTGCCTAGAATGCCCCCGTCACCTCCAGTCTCCCCGTTCGTTGCTCATACGCTCTTTTCCTGGTTGCCTGCCCTCTTCACTTGCCTCCTCTATTCACCTGGGACCCTTTCAGCATTTGAATTTAGCCTCAGCAATGTGGCACCTATCTAGCTTAAGGGATGTGTATTACTTCATATGAACTTTATGTGAAATAAAGATGGTATCCCTTTGAACTGATGCGTTCTCTACAAATCTTTTCTCCTAACATTTGCTTATCTTTTAATCCTGATTTAAAATTTTCTGGTACTGTTTTTACTTTTTATATAGTCAAATCTTTTCTTTTACTTTGCTATAATTTTTCTTTCTTTCTCTTCCTCCTTCTTTTTAAATAATTCTTTTAAAGTTTAGAAAACTTTCTGTTGCTTTTTTCCTCTCCCTTCTGTTCCTTTCCTCTCTTCTAATTGATTTTGGGTTAGGAATTCCTTCTCTTTTGAGAGGCTTAAAATAGACTAAATTATAAATTTATAGACAAATTATAATTATTTTTGGTTGAAATCTTATCTCTCTTCTGTTTTGTCATATAGGTCTATGCAAATACTGAGTACATATGAGTAATGCAGTGTATTTTGAGTGGTCTATTCTTTTCTACTCATTTTCCTTTTTCTTATACTTGCCATTAAGTTGTAGTTAGTTTTATGTGTTTTAATATTTTTTAAAAGTAATCCCTCCCTCTTTAAAGCAATTATTACTTTTCTGTTTATACTTTCAGTTTAAATTTATTTATTTATTTTACAATATTGTGTTGATTTCTGCCATATATCATGAATCAGCCATAAGTATATGTACGTCTGCTCCCTCTTGAACGTCCCTCCCATCTCATCGCATTCCTCTAGGTTGTAACAGAGCACCAGATTTGAGCTCTCTGTGTATACAGCAAATTTCTAGTGGCTATCTAACTTTACATATGGTAATACGTATGTTTCAAGGCTACTCAGTTTGTCCCACCCTCTCCTCCCCCCACCCTCCGAATCCACTAGTCTGTTTATACTTTCAAATCAATTTTAGAATTATTTGGTCAAATTCCAGAAAAATCCTATTGGGATGTGATGTAGAATTTTAATGAATGCACTAGACATTTTAATAGAAACTTTTATTATGTAAAAATTGGTCTTCCTATTTAGAATCACATTAGACCTCCTTCTTCCTTTATTCAGCTTTTTTGTCTTTTATATCTGTTCATAAAACATTGATCTTATTGTCACATAAGACATTATTTTCTGTTAATTTAAATTTTGCTTTGTGACTATAAATGGGATCTTTTCAGTTTATGTTTTTTCTATTAAATTGTATTTGGTATATGAGAATATTTATATCTTCTCTGGCTATTATGCCCATTTTTAATTTAATTCCAATAGCTTTTCATTTGATTTCTTTCTATTTTTCTGTTCTAAAATCATCACAGTAAATAACCACATTTTGTCTCTTCCCTCGAATGTTTGTAGGGTTGTTTGTTTTATATCTTAAGAACGTTTGAAATGATACTAAATAAATAACATGTATGTATATCCTTTAGCAAGTGTCTGACATATAAGAACTCAAGTGTCAGATGATATTAGTAACAATAATATCAAATAATAACAGTGACTTATTTATCTGTATTTTAATGAGAATTATTTAATTATTTCACTGTTAACTAAAATGTTGGCTGATGGTTTGAACTGGACATCTGAAAGATAGTTTAGGAAGGTATACTATTATTAAAATGTTTTTGATTTGAATTTAAATCTACTAATGTGGTATATAAATAGGTTTTCTAGTTTCAGACTATTTGTGGATTCCAATAATAAATACTATTTGGCTATAAGTAAAAGACTCCTTTTTCTATATTACTGAAGTTTGGTTTCTATCATTTTATTTAAGTTTAAAAATATCTTTATTAAATGACATGTAGCTATATTTTTTTCTGGAATTTGTTGGAATTGTAAAAACTAGGATATGTTTTTTCTTAAAATGATCTGAAATACTTTTAATCTTTTTCTATTCTCTGAAATAGCTTATATAATGTGGCAAAGATTTGTCGCTTCAAAGTCTGAAGGAATTTTCTTCAATGTAAATGTGTTATGACACAGAGTTCCCTTTCTAGGGTTCAGATGTGGCTTTCAGATGACTTTTTCAATTTATTTTAATTTTTAATGAATTGTGCTATTAATAATTTTGATATAGTTCACATAAAGCATTCTGTTTTAATTTACATAAAGCAGAATAATGCATCAATATTTTTCTTTCCATTTATTAACATCTTATTCGCTAGTTTCAGAATCTTCCCAAATATTCAGGTATACTGGTTATTTTGGAATGAAATTAACTCATTCCTATTAGCACTCCCTTTGTATTTCTTAACTGACAATCTCACCACAGATCCACAAATGTAACCCAATCAAATTTTTATGACACCATTAGCCTGTAATTCTCTAATTCTTATGACTAATGTGTAGGCCTACACCTCATAAAACTCCATATTTTAATTCATCTTAAGACACCTTCTCTAACAAGCATTTGGTATGCCTTAAGATATGTTTCCTAATAAGCATGTGCTTTTGGATGTTATTCTCATCCTTTAAAAGGCAATGAGTGCAACAGTTAATTAACTTGTTATAATGTCATAAATCCCAGCTCTAGCCATGACCACTGGCTCCTCCCCCAGTTTTACCAAGAGCATTTTCATTTATGATAAATTATCCCCTGGGTATTCAATGCAGAGTTGGTTGACCATGCAGAACTCAGGGTCAGACACAATAACACAGTCTATACTGCGGGGCAATGACAAGCCTTCTACTCCTACTACTTCCCCTTCTGTGCTTGGCTGCCTTTATGCTTCACTGAAATCAGCAGACATTGATGACAGAATGAGGGGGCTTCTCTCTTCCAGATTTCAATTCTCTGGGAAGTAATCTTCAGGATGATTTGCATGTGGGGAGATGTATAGAGTTAGATCCCTGTCTCACATGGTAATTAAACTGCTTATTTAAATTTAACACTGAAGTCTAGTAACCTTTACAGAGTTTTTTTTTTTTTTTTTTTTTTGTGGTGCTTTTTACATAGAGTGAATACAGTTAGGAGCTGCTCTGGGTGCCTTTTAAAGTAATCTTATTTTCTTCTTAACCTTGCCTCTATTGGCTTTTAAATGGTTATTTTTGATGAACAATGGCTTCTGACAGAAGTTTGGACCTCTACATATTTTTCTTATGATTCTTCTTATAAAATTGCTAAAGAAATGCATTTTAGTATTAATTGAACCACGTCATCAGACACAGCTTGTATAGTGTTGACCTATTCTCTGTACCTCTCTAAACATCTGTTCTTCATCCTTAAAATAGGGATACTGTTTATATATCAGAATAAAGAGATAATGTTTATAATGTGCTTAATAGAAAACAACAACTTGATCTTTTTCCAACTACCCAATTTTCAAAGCCTTTATTTAATGAAATATAATGGAGGCAAGGTTGCTTCTCAAATCCCCTTCTATACCAAAATAGCTCTTATTTAGAATTTTAGTGTTACACTATATATGATCAAGTTTGAGTATAAAATTAGTCACATGAGTGGGGCAAATATTATTATTATCTTTTTAAAGATGAGGTAATTGGAGCTGTCAGTAACAAGAGTAAATAAATCATTTTTTCAGGCCATAGTGTTAAGTGTTGAGCCAGAATTCATACACTTGATTTCCAATTCCAAACTTTCTCACTCTCTCCTGTTCAGCATCATAGAATGCTTAAAGTGGCAGGGCCCTTCTGTGTCTCAGCATCAAATATAAGTGACTTTTCAATTATTCAAACTTCATGTCTTTATTATCCAGAGTTTAGTATAGTTCACCAGAATCATTATTTTTGAGTTCTCTGATTTGATTATTTGGAGAAAATTAAACCAGTTGCATATTTCTTTCTAAAATTATCAATAAAAAATTCATAACATAAGCATTTGTTGAGCATCTATTATATTCCCAACACTATTCCAGTCACTGAGGATATAGTAGTGAAGTATAAGTAAATTTTTATTGTATAAATAATAATAAAACAAGTGCTACACATATATTTGTCACATTTTAAAATAATTAAAAGTAAGAATTTCCTAAATATCTTGCTTTCATTTCTGTTTCTGAGTGAGAATATTGTTTATTCATTTTTTTTCCAGTTTATCATTTGTATTTTTTAAATTTCAGAAATATGTATTTTTATCATGTCTTCCTTCACTATCTGTATTTTGACTGTAGCTCACTAGGCTCCTTTCTCTGTGGAGTTTTCCAGACAAGAATAGTGGACTGAGTTGCCGTTTCTTACTCCAGGAGATCTTCCCGACCCAGGGATCAAACCTGTGTCTTCTGTGTCTCCTGCATTGGCAGGCAGATTCTTTACTGCTAGTGCAACCTGGGAAGCCCAATTGTATTACAGCTATGCCTTAAGAACTGGTGGGTCTTGTATATGAGCTGTAAGAGAGCTGGGATAGATCCAGTTTAAGGTTTGAATATACTTCTGTCTTTGTAGACTATAATTGGTCTCTGAAGAGTTGATGTTAATGCTGTCTGACAAATCTGATCTCATTTTCTGACTTTCTACAATTACCACAGTTTCACACAACCATTGTTGGGTTATAAATGTGTCTTTCCCAACATGATCATTCAATTTGATCATTCCCTCATTCAGACTGTCCTTTTTCCTTTCTGAGTCTTCACAATGCCTGTGCCTTTAATGACTACTTTTTAAAAATTCAGTTCTCTTACCACGTTGCAGTTGGACCTGTAATTCCAAAATCATGACTATTATCTTGCAAGTAGAACACAATTTTCTTTCTAATCTTCTTGCAGTGCTACTCAGACATTTAGGGACACTTAAGTAAATTGACCTCAAGTGTTCCTAGCCTGGGTGAAGATGACCATGAAAGATACATATACATATTTATGATCTGAAGAGTCAGAGACACAGAAACAAAAGAAAAATGAGTAAGCCTTACTTGGTAAGTATACTTACCAATAAAATTAACTTTCTTAAAATTTTTTGCTTTTTCTGATTGTAAAAATAATACATGTACATTGTAAAAAACACTATATGTGTATATCTTAAAAATTTTTGCTTTTTCTGATTGTAAAAATAATACATGTACATTGTAAAAAACACTATATGTGTATATATTATATTATTTTATATATATGTATATAATATATATATATATAAACAAGGAAGTAAACATTTTCTATGATCACACCATCCTGAAATAACCATTACTAAAATATAAGAAAGTCTTCCTCAGTGATCAATGGAAATAAATAGAGAAAAACAATAGAATGGGAAAGACTAGAAATCTTGTCAAGAAAATTAGAGATACCAAGGGAATATTTCATGCAAAGATGGGCACAATAAAGGATAGAAATGATATGGACCTAACAGAAGCAGAAGATACTAAGAAGAGGTGGCAAGAATACACAGAAGAACTATACAAAAAAGATCTTCATGACCCAGATAATCATGATGGTGTGATCACTCACCGAGAGTCAGACATCCTGGAATGTGAAGTCAACCAGGCCTTAGTGGAGGTGATGGAATTCCAATTGAGCTATTTCAAACCCTAAAAGATGATGTTGTGAAAGTGCTGCACTCAATATGCCAGCAAATTTAGAAAACTCAACAGTGGCCACAGGACTGGAAAAGCTCAGTTTTCATTCCAACCCAAAGAAAGGCAATCCCAAAGAATGCTCAAACTACCACACAATTACACTCATCTCACACACTAGCAAAGTAATGCTCAAAATTCTCCAAGCCAGGCTTCAGCAATACGTGAACCGTGAACTTCCAGATGTTCAAGCTGGTCTTAGAAAAGGCAGAGGATCCAGAGATCAAATTGCCAACATCTGCTGGATCATCAAAAAAGCAAGAGAGTTCCAGAAAAGCATCTACTTCTGCTTCATTGACTACACCAAAGCCTTTGACTGTGTGGATCACAGCAAGCTGTGGAAAATGCTGAAAGAGATGGGAATACCAGACCACCTGACCTGCCTCTTGAGAAATCTGTATGCAGGTCAAGAAGCAACAGTTAGAACTGGACTTGGAACAACAGACTGGTTCCAAATCAGGAAAAAAGTATCTCAAGGCTGTATGTTGTCACCGTGCTTATTTAACTTATATGCAGAGTACATCATGCAAAGTGCCGGGCTGGATGAAGCACAAGCTGGAATCAAGATTGCTGGGAGAAATATCAATAACCTTAGATATGCAGATGACACCACCCTTATGGTAGAAAGCGAAGAACTAAAGAGCCTCTTGATGAAAGTGAAAAAGGAGAGTGAAAAAGTTGGCTTAAAGCTCAACATTCAGAAAACTAAGATCATGACATCCAGTCCCATCACTTCATGGAAAATAGATGAGGAAATAGTGGAAACAGTGGCAGACTTTATTTTTTCGGTTCCAAAAGCACTGCAGATGGTGACTGCAGCCATGAAATGAAAAGACACTTGCTCCTTGGAAGGAAAGTTATGACCAACCTAGATAGCATATTAAAAAGCAGAGACATTACTTTGCCAACAAAGGTCCATCTAGTCAAAGCTGTGGTTTTCCCAATAGTCATGTATGGATGTGAGAGTTGGACTGTGAAGAAAGCTGAGCGCCGAAGAATTGATGCTTGTGAACTGTGGTGTTGGAGAAGACTCTTGAGAGTCCCTTGAACTGCAGGGAGATCCAGCCAGTTCATCCTAATCAGTCCTGAGTATTCATTGGAAGGACTGATGATGAAGCAGAAACTCCAATACTTTGGCCACCTGATGTGAAGAATTGCCTTGTTGGAAAAGACTCTGATGCTGAGAATGATTGAAGGCAGGAGGAGAAAGAGACAACAGAGGATGAGATGGTTGGATGGCGTCACTGACTCAATGGACATGAGTTTGAGTAAACTCCGGGAATTGGTGATGGGCAGGGAGGTCTGGCGTGCTGCGATCCATGGGGTCGCAAAGAGTTGGACACGACTGAGCAACTGAAGTGAACTGAACTGACCATTTTGGTATTTCTTCTTCCAGATTCTTTTCTATGCATATATCACCTAAAACAAAACAACAAAACAAAAATGAGACCATGCTCTGCATATTTTGTAGCCTTGTTTTCCCCCTTAATGTAGTGTGTATATTTTCTCATATCAATAAATAAAGATCTTCATCATCATTTTTAGCAGGTACATTTTATGGGTGGACCATCATTCATTTAACTTTCAAATCCCTTTAATGTTCATTTATGTTACTTAGACTTTTAAATATTGTAATAAATTTTGTGATAAACATTCCTAAACAAATGTCTTTATACACTTGTCTAATATTAAAAATAAATGTTTAAAAGTATAACAACTGTGTCTAAGGGACCTTTTCCTGCATATCTACAAGGTTTTTCAAAGCCTAGTCTTAGCCTATTACTCTGCTAGAATTACATCATTACCCCAAAACGAACACTACATTGATTCACATTTTCTAAAAAGCCAATGTACTTTTACATTTTAATTCTTACTTCCTACTGTTCTTTCTATCTGAAATGTTTGCCTCCACATTTTCCTGTTCTATTAAATTTCTAATTATCCTTTTAAGGTCCACTCAAATGTTAGTTCTTGTCTGTATCTTTTTCTAATTCCTCATAAGTAAATTAATTTTCCTTCGTCTGTCCTCCTTTACATTTATAATGTTGGATTGTAGTGTTTCTTGATTTCTTTCCCTCCATCAGTTAGTCACCAAATCCTTAATAAGCATCTACTTACTAAGTGCCAGGCTTTGTGTTAGATGAGCAGAACAGGCTCATCATCTTACCTTATGCAGCTTATATTCTTGTAAATTTTAGTAACATTATTTTTTTACTGCCAAGTTGCTTATAAGGGTAAGAAAACTAGGAGGTATTATTTGTTTCACAGAGAATTCATTAGCTAAATTATGACCCATTCCTATGATAGTACAATTTTCAGTCTTTACCACTAGAGAGTATGAGCAATGGAAGTTGGCATGACACTAGATTGGACCAGAGTGACAGTCACAAATTAGAAACTTCCATCTCATTGGTCAATAATAATAAATTATTAGGGGCCACTTGGAGTGTGTGTGGAGAATGGTTATTAAATACATTCTGCATAGAGTCTCTTATGGCCCTGGGAGTAAAGGATTTCCTTATACCTGGGCTTAAAGGAAGTGTCTGCTACAATTGCTTAGGGTTTGGATGCCTAAGAGGGGATGAGAAGACTGGATGGGGAGAAAAGATGGGGATGGGGAAGGGCTGGCAGAGAGAACCTCAGGGCCTTGAAGAGTGTGCTTAGCAGGCTGAATTCTCCCATGTTAGGGAAGACGACAGCAGTATCCTCTTCTCTCTTCTTTGTGGGCCATTGTTTCTAAGCATTTCATCAACACCCTCTATTAGACTTAGGAGCGACCCCATGGACTGTAGCCCACCAGGCTCCTCTGCCCATGGGATTTTCCCAGTAAGAATGCTGGAGTGGGTTGCCATTTCCTTCTCCAGGGCATCTTCCCAACCCAGGGATCAAACCCACATATCTTGTGTCTCCAACATTGGCAGGCTGATTCTTTAACATTGCGCCACTTTGGAAGCCTTTAGATTGGATGACTGTATTTCCTGTTTTGCTGAGGACAGTCCTAGTTTAATTAAGCCTGTAGTCCTGACATACTGATTAATAGAACCCTCTTTCATCCTGACATAGAAGTTTCATTTGCCCACAATCTAAATTTTTAATGATAATAACTGGAGATATATGGGAGTAGGGAGCTTTTTCAGATTGGCTTGAATAAGAGAAAAAGAACAAAACCTCTCCAATATAACCTTTAAGTTAAAAGGAATAGTAAAATAATTGGCATAGGTTGGGAATTAGGCTTTTATTCCAGGGTAGAGAGGGGGAGCTATGGAACAGGAGGGAATAGCAAGTATTTTTAATATGGAAATACTTCTTATTAAAACAGCATATTTAATCATTTAAATTAAATCATACTATACAATAATGGCACAGTAACTACTTTGTTCTTTGGAGAAATACTCAGTATTGATTCAAGATTATTAAAAAGAAAGACTAGGAAGCTCATGAATGTTTTTGACGTTCCCTGTCATATATTAGCATAAAACAATAATTACCAAATTATGTGATATTTTCAGGAAAAACTCTTAAGAGCCTTGGAGTCAAAATAACTCCATCAGTATCAGTAGATTCAATGTGTGGCTTAGCTTTAATTGCACTTAGGAGAACCTATTTGTTTTTAGCATTTGAAAGCAAGTCTAAATTGTGTCCAGTGGGGGCACTTAGACTAGCAGGCTTTGGCACCTGCCTCAGGTAAGGAAAGTTTTTGTTTATTTCATTAGCGCTTGATGCTTTGACAGACTATGGCTTTCCACTTACTGCAAGAAGAGCTGCCAGCCATTCCTGCTGGGAGAAGCTAGTATGGGACTAGCAATGAACTTTTGAAAGAAGTTATTATGCCTTATATGGTTGATCTCCCATGCAAATAAAAGAAGCATTTCACACTGTAGCTAAATGGAATTGGTATTTCATCCAATGTAAATGTATGCCAGCATGCTTTCTGACTTTTATCAAACACCGCATCTCTCTCCAAAGTAGATTCCAAGTTCATCCATCTATAGGGCGTCTGCAAGGTAGGACCCATACAATTTAGACCTATGGATCTATATAGAAATAAAAAGGAATCAATCAGCTTGGCATGTGTTTACCAATAATACCTGAGTGCAGATTCCGGGGATCTGACCTCAAGATTCTATAGACCCGACATGGGGGTTACTCTTTTTAAACAAATGCTGTCATTCTGATACAGAGTCAATAATTTATTATAAGAAACACCAGCTCTACTCTCCATTTAGCAGTGAACCAAGCCTTATAACGGATGAAAAGAAGTTATAGATACGGTCTCTACTGTAAAAGGAGCTTGTTGTTGTTCAGTGGCTAAGTTGTGTCCGACTCTTTGTGATCCCAAGGACTGCAGCATGCCAGGTTTCCCTGTCCTTCACTATCTCCCTGAGTTTGTTCAAACTCATGTCCATTGAGTCAGTGTCTGCATCCATCATCTCATCCCCTGCTTCTCCTCTTGCCCTCAATTTTTCCCATCATCAGGGTCTTCTCCAATGAGTTGGCTTTTTGCATCAGGTGACCAAAATATTGGATCTTTGGTTTTAGCATCAGTCCTTCCAATGGATATTCAGAGTTGATTCTTTTAGGATTGACTGACTGGAGCTGCTTGCTGTCCAGGAGACTCATAAGAGTCTTCTCCAACACCATAATTCAAAGCATCAATTCTTCATCACCCAGCCTTCTTTATGGTCCCACTCTTACATCCATACATGACTACTGGAAAAACCATAGCTTTGACTGGATGGACCTTTGCTGGCAAAGTGATGTCTCTACTTTTTAATACATTGTCTAGATTTGTCATAGTTTTTCTTCCAAGGAGCAAGCGTCTTTTAATTTCGTGGTTGCAGTCACTATCTTCAGTAAGTTTGGAGCCTAAGAAAAGACATTCTGTCACTGCTTCCACTTTCCACCCATCTATTTGCCATCATGGAGTTTAGGAATGCAAATATAACCAAAATAATAATAGCTAATGGTGGTGATGGTTTAGTCGCCAAGTCGTGTCTGACTCTTAGGACTCCATGGACAGTATTCTACCAGGCTCCTCTGTCTGTGGGGTTTCCCAGGCAAGAATATTGGAGTTGGTTGCCAGTGCCTTCTCCAGGAGTTCTTCTCGACCCAGGAATTGAGCCTGGATCTCCTGCATTGCAGGCAGATTCTTTACCAACTGGGCTGCCAGATAATACTTATTGTGCTATTTTTAAAACACATCATAAATCAAATGTGCTCTGCATCAGATCTTTTGTACTTTCTCTTTCCTCTGCACAAACCTCTCTTCCTCCAGAGATTTTTTGGCCCACTCCTTCATCTCCTTTAGGTCTGCTCTAAGATGTCACCTTCTTAGTAAAGCCTCCTCTTTCTACACTCACGGTTACCATGTCAGTGTTTTTTTTTTTTATGTTTCTGTCTTAATTTTTTTCTAAAGCACTTAACCCATTTGGTATATCATTTGAATACTTTATGTCTTACTCATTGGTCTATTGTCTGAAATGGACCCTAAGAAAGCAGAAAATTTCATCTGTTTCACTCACTGCTAAGTCTCCAGTGCCTATACAATGTTTAAAACATAGTGTGCACTCAATAAGTATCTGTCCACTGAATAAATAATGACTAACATTTAGTGAACACTTCATACTTGCTGTTCTAAGGGTTTTGCATGCACTAATTCATTTAATTCTTCCAAGAAGTCTATGGGGTAGGAACTACAATTATGTCCATTATAGATAAAAAGCTAAAGCAGGGCTTCTCTAATGGTCCAGTGGTAAAGAATCCACCTGCCAATTCAGGAGAGACCAGTTCTATCCTTGGTCTGGGAAGATCCCACATGCCGCGGAGCAACTAAACCTGTGTGCCACAACTGTTGACCCTGTGCTCTGGAGCCTGGGAATCACAGCTACTGAGCCCATGTGCCCTAGAGCCCGTGCTCCACAATGAGAGAAGCCACCACAGTGAGAAGCCCTCAAACCACAATAAAGAGTAGCCCCAGCTTGCCGCAACTAGAGAAGAGCCTGCATGCAGAAACAAAGACCCGGCACAGCTGAAAATAAATAAATAAAATTATATATATAAAAAAAAGCTGAAACAAGACATTGCAAGTGATCATTCATCTAAGCAGTACATGGTGGAACCAGAATTTGAATGTTGAGTGATGTGATTTCAGATTTCAATCTCTTAATCATATGCTCTACTAACATGTATAATATCTTTCATGTTCTTTGTGGAAAATTTAGAGGCAAAGCTTTTATGTTGGAACATGTACAAAAAGCTGAAGGCAAAGGTTAATGAAGGAAATACTGCAGAACCTCCCTCCTTTGTTTTCTGTCCTTTTCTTCTCAACAGGCTAGTATTGTTTTTAAAGAGCCTTGCTTTTTAGAGAAAAGCTACGCTGACATTTGTATACACAGGGCTCACCAGGCTCTTGATGGGCTTGGGAGTGTTATGAGTGGCGGTGGTAAGGAGAGCTCTTCATCACCCATTCTCAACCCAAACTGACCCTGAACCTTAAGGATAACAGGATGGATCCATCCATTTGAGCCCTGTGGGACAAGATTGGGTCACTGGCTTGGATAACTGTACAGGTAGATTTAGCTCCTCTAGGCTGATGCCAACCTAATCTTTTACCACCTGATGTGTCACTCCCAAAGCAGAGTGTTTAATGAAAGAGAACTTTACCTCTGGTTTTTGACTCTCATAAATATTTTAGACTTACCTGAGTTCTGACCAAAACATTATCTCAAGGGTCCTAGAAAAATCAAATACTTATTGGAATATATGCTGTGCTTAGTCACTCAATATACATTGGGAGAAATATACTGAGTGTTGATGATAATTCTTCCAAATTTCTGCCACAAGTGAACAATAATGTACTAACCTAGCATTCCTGAATTGTCTGTATTGTTGATTGATACTTAACATATGGCCCTTGATCCATATTGTTTTGAATCATTAAAGAATTTGTAATTGGTTATTGAATAATGAAATCCATTCTAGTTTTAAAATTTATTATTCTGCTCAAATTCATTCAGAGACCATAAGGCTGTTCTGATTTCACCTTGACTGAAAACCAGGTGGTGTGACCGACCTGTGCTAGAATATCCAATAGGAAATGAAGAACATGGGTCTTGAGATTTTAAATGCCTAACCCAGAGTCCAATATGTCAGCTTCAAATATTGCCTAAAATTTCTAACAGCTACCTAACACAGAAAGAAACCTTTGGAAACTTTGTCCTCCACTGAGCAACACTGCATTTGTAAAGATAATATTAATACAAGATTTTAATGCTCTGTGAATCATTACCTGGCAGCAGACCAACAGCAGAGTATAAAACATTAACAACTAAAAGGGGGTTCAGAGTCCTTTAATTGTTGTTCATTACAAAAACCACCAAAATCATCCTTAGCCAATTCATGGAGAATTAAATAGATTTGGTTTAATAATATCTTCAGGTCTCTGAATAAATTATGAATGCATCTTGACTGTTAGAAGGATACATTGATATTAGGAAATGGAAAATACCCCTTCTCCATATCATCCCATTTGAAACAGATTAAAAGCTGATGAAGTTTAAATTTTTTTCATGGGTAGATATACAACAAGTCATGAGTTGTGGACTTTAATAATATATTTTCTTCACAAGCAATAGCACAGCAATTAGGAGATGCTCATTGAGGTAGAAATAATGGTAACTGCTGTGCAGATTAGGTTTGCTAAAGGGAGCTCTCAGACATACACTAAAACAACATATTCCAGGTTCTTGTTGGTGTGTAATTTCTACTTTATTTACTTATCATCTCACTTAAAGAGGACTCCTGGCAGTAATGAGGCTACATAGAATAGTTTAAGATGCTACAAATTATATAAAAGATAAATCTAATGATTACCTATTCTAATGACAGTGCAATCTTGTCTTTCCTCATGGGGAAATTGTATGGTTGTAAGAAGCTCATAGCTGAGAAGAGTGCCAAGGTACAAATGTATTCATTATTTTTCTGCCTGCTTTGCTTCTGCATGGCTGTTTGTGAAAGCTAGGTAATTCATTCGAGCAGGAACCACTTACCGAATGGTTCACAAACCTTTCACTGGTGCTGCAGTGCCTGTGAGCAACCTGGCAAATACATAAAAATGATATGCTGGAAAACAGGAAGGAAAATTTTCAGCAAGGGGAGAATGACCTACAATAGTGTTACCAAAATAAGGGAAAAGAGGGTTGGTGGAAAATAGCCTATTGCCACCTCATTTCTATTTACTATAATTGCCTCAAAAGTAAACACTCATGGAAGATACATAATGAAACTTCAGAACAGACCATATTTTTGAGGATTTCTGCATTCACTCGGGGAGAAACCATGAGAAAACATTGAAGACACAAGGAGAGTTTTGAGATCCATGGTTTGTTTGAGCAAAAACTTCAAGTTGAAAGAGACATAAAGATAATTTCTTTTTCTTTTTCTTAATTGCATCTTTTTCCCAATCAAATGGAATTTTTTTCATGAGAATCTTTCTTCTGAGACTCTGCCAAATAAACACTGAAAAGCTTAGGAAAGTAAATAATAAGAACAGTAATGATAAACACCCTTTCTGCTTACGAGGGAAGGCCATTGAGAAGTCTCTGCCTATGTAGCAAGTAAGTAGCTTGGGTAAACCATGTGAATGGTTGGAATGCAGCTGTCAGTTTTCATGAAACAAAAATGCAATCAAATTTCTAGTATGAAGCCTAGTATATCTTAAGGGGTGAAATTCTGTTTATGGGGTCTTTTTTATTTTAATTTTTCAATTCTCTGAGTTAAACAGCTCCCCTTGCCTCCCCTGCCCCAACTCCAAATCATTTGAAATTGGTATTTAGGATATACTTCTGGTTGTATTAATCAGTAGCAGCATATTTAAGTATGTGGCTCAGACTGAAAACTTTCCCTTTCATATCCTTAGAGGTAGAGCAGGTGTTCTCATTATTCAGATTGTCTCTCAGAGGTGTGCATGGCGAAATCCTTGATTGTCTTACCTCTCCCCATTCCTGAGCCCATGGTAGGTGTTGCTAACTGGCCTGCTGCTACTTCTTTGGATACTGGAGATGGCCACACTGCCCACATGAGATGAAACCCATCATCACCTGTGCTCTAAGGCTACTCTGCCTGGAAGTCAGGGTGATGCTCTCTTGGCTCCAGATTTGCTCCTGACTCATTATTCCTTCTCAAGAAGGGGAACAGTTCTGGATTTAGATTAAAAAAAACGAAGTTACTCTTTTTTCTTAGTCATGATAAATTAATTGCTGTAAAAACTACCACATCTTAGTGACTTGATACAAAAAGCAAGAAGCAAACGTTTCTCATGTGGGTCCTAGATCGACGGTGTACGGCAGTATGGATGTGCTCTATGCCTCTCTACCCTCTCTTCCATCCAGTGGTTCAGGCTTCCCTGAAGCCTTGGAATCCTCTGTCACCTCCTCTGCATTCAGCCCCAGGATAAGCATGAGAGAAATCCTGGATTGTGAGAGGAGTTTCAGGGAAATGTAGTTTAGTTGTATGTCTAGTACAGGGACAGTGTACTTTTTCCTGTAAAGGGCCAGATAGTAAATATTTTAGAATCTCTGTTTCGCCTACTCAACTCTGCTACAGTAGAACAAAAGCAGTCCCTAACAATATGTAAATAAATAGGTGTGGCTGCTTTTCAACAAAACTTTATTTATGGAAATAAGCTGGATTTGGCGCTTCCCAGGTAGTTCAGCTGGTAAGGAATCTGCCTGCAATGCAGGCGACCCCAGTTAGATTCCTGAGTCAGGAAGATCTGCTGGAGAAGGGATAGGCTACCCACTCCAGTATTCTTGGGCTTCCCTGGTGGCTCAGCTGGTAAAGAATCTGCCTGCAATGCGGGACCCCTGGGTTTGATCCCTGGGTTGGGAAGATCCTCCAGAGAAGGGAAAGGCTACCCACTCCAATATTATGGCTTAGAGAATTCTGTGGACTGTATAGTCTATGGGGTCGCAAAGAGTTGGATGCCACTGAGTGACTTTCACTTTCACTTCACATTCAAGCTGGATTTGGTGAATGAGCTGCACTTTGCTAACCATTGGTCTAGGAGATAAAAAGAATTGGTTTGGTCAGCCCATAGCAGAGTCTTTTCTATAGTGATCCTACTAGCTGTGTGACTGTTGGGAAGTAACTTATCCTCTCTGAGCTTTTGCTTTCTTATCAGTTAAAAGAAAAAATAAGAATATACCATCTGCCTTGATTTATCTCAGTGTTGTTTTAAAGATCAAATAAGAGAATAGTCTATCAGTACTTTGTAAGCTATAAGACAGTGTACACATATATTCTTTTAAGAGTATACAGAAACGCTCATTGAATACAGCTGTGACCCTCTGCTTCTCAAAGACATAAGACCTCCCGCATGTTGGAATGAAAGAAGTTAAAAATACTTTCTGTTTTAAGACATTTGAGTATTAGTGAAAATTATTCCTGAGTATCCAATGGGTTTAAAATATTCCAATTCTTGATTTATTCTTTCAGTGAAAACCCTAGCTTGGATCTACTTTGACTGTGCACTATAGTTAGAAAAATAAATCAATGATTGATTATACCAGCCAAGCCAAAAAAAACAAAAACAAAAACAAAACAAAACCTTGTATTTAAAGGACTGCTTAAGATATAACCAGAATTTCTCTGGAAAGGAGTCTTGTAATAATAAAGCAAGTTTGACACTATATGAAAAGTTTTCTGGGCTGCCATAACAAAGCACCACAGACTTAAACAACAGAAATTTATTTCCTCACAGTTCTTGAGTCTAGGAGTCCAAAGTCAGGTATCGGCATGGCTAGCTTCCATGGCCTCTCTCCTTGGTTAGTAGGTGGCTGTCTTCTGTGTCATGTGTCATGATTAGTGCTTACCCATGTGAGCTCTCTTTACCTTATTTGCAAGTTTAAAGGCTCTGTCTCCAAATACAGTCACATTTTGAGGTACTGGGGATTAGGACTTAAATGTGAATTTTTGGGGAACACAACTCGGTCCTCACTAAAGATCTGGCTTCCACCCTAAAAAGATGAGGATATATCTTAGGATCCTAAGGAGGTCTTTTTCTCTTAGAGATATGTCCTCAAGTTGCTCTTTTCCTTAAATATCAGTGTTTATTGCATCACCCTTTCATATTAGCGGTTGTATTATAAGCCCACGTGTCTTCCAAAAATGGAGTTTGGATCAAGAAAGAACAAAGAGAATATTTGGTCCTCTGCCCCATTTTCACTTTCCTCCAGAGTTTCTCTTGTTGAGTTCAGTAGTTTGCATCTAGAGGGAACATTTCTTTAGGAAATGAAAAGATTAAAAATAGATATTAACTGGTGATAAAATCAAATATGTTTGTATCTTAGTACTATAGAGAAGAAGCTATCCTATAAGTATGTGTGTGTGTATGTGTATGTGTGTGTGTTTCCTGCCTTAACTGTTTTATGCCGGAATAAGTAGGGATGCAATAAAAGATCTAAAAGTAGCATTATGAGTATTAATTAATGATTGAAAAGCAGTTTAATGATGAAAAACCATTCTATAAACAAGCACAAGGCAATATTACTATTGCCATGCTACCAAAAAAAAAAGCACCACTATGGCATTCTGGTCCTTATCAACTCTACCTGAAGCTTCACTCTTGATGTATTATCATGCTCAAATATCACTGTTAAAAGTTCTACATTATCAAAAGTTTATTAATAAAAACATTTTAAGTCCAAACATAACACTCTTGTAAATTAGATCTGAGTGAAAGTGAGTGAAGTCACTCAGTCACGTACAACTCTTTGTGACCCCATAGACTGTAGCCTACTGGGCTCCTCCATCCATGGGATTTTTCAGGCAAAAGTACTGGAGTGGGTTGCCATTTCCTTCTCCAGGGGATCTTCCCCACTCAGGACTCGAACCCAGGTCTCCTGCATTGGCAGGGGGAGTCTTTACTGACTGAGCTATGAGGGAAGCACAAATTAGACCTATGTGTGGCCTATTAAGCCCAGTTTCTATATTACAACTTTCAGATAAACACAGTGTCATGCTACGAATATTGCACTTGATAATAACTTTGAGTTTGTTATTTTAAACCTTCTACAGACTCTTCATATCTCCAAATGTTTCTCCTCTTTCATTCAGTATATATTTACTTCTAGGAATTGTGAGAGGTCCTGGGGATATAACTGTGGGGAAAACAGATGTGACAGAATGAGAGATTATATTAGTGACCACATATCTGATAAGGATCTGGCATTCAGAATGTATAAAGAACTCATATAACTCAGCAACAAACAACCCAATTTAAAAATGAACAAAATATTGAATATACATTTCTTCAAAGAAGTTATAAAAATGACCAGCAAGCATGTGAAAAGATACTCAACACCATTAGCCACTAGGAAAATGCAAGTCAAAACCACAGTGAGATGACACTTCATACCCAATAGGATAACAATAATTTTTTAAGGGGAAATAACAAGAATTGATAAGGTTATGGAAAACCTGGAATGCTTATGTAGTGTTGGTAGGAAAGTAAAAATGGTGTAACTACTGTGGAAGACAATTTGCCAGTTCCTCAAAAGGTTAAACACAGAGTTACCATCAGTTCAGTTCAGTTGCTCAGTCGTGTCCGACTCTTTGTGACCCCATGAACCGCATCACACCAGGCCTCCCTGTACATCACCAACTTCTGGAGTCCACCCAAATCCATGTCCTTTGAGTCGGTGATGCCATCCAACCATCTCATCCTCTGTCGTCCCCTTCTCCTCCTGCCCTCAATCTTTCCCAGCATCCGGGTCTTTTCAAATGAGTCAGCTCTTTGCATAAGGTGGCCAAAGTATTGGAGTTTCAGCTTCAACATCAGTCCTTCCAATGAACACCCAGGACTGATCTCCTTTAGGATGGACTGGTTGGATCTTCTTGCAGCCCAAAGGACTCTCAATAGTCTTCTCCAACACCACAGCTCAAAAGCATCAATTCTTTGGTGCTCAGCTTTCTTTATAATCCAACTCTCACATCCATACATGACCACTGGAAAAACCATAGCCTTGACTAGATGAACCTTTGTTGACAAAGTAATGTCTCTGCTTTTTAATATGCTAACTAGATTGGTCATAACTTTCCTTCCAAGGAGTAAGCGTCTTTTAATTTCATGGCTGCAATCACCATCTGCAGTGATTTTGGAGCCCCCAAAAATAAAGTCAGCCACTGTTTCCACTGTTTCCCCATCTATTTGCCATGCAGTGATGGGACTGGATGCCATGATCTTAGTTTTCTGAATGTTGAGCTTTAAGCCAGGTTTTTCACTCTCTTTTTTCACTTTCATCAAGAGACTCTTTAGTTCCTCTTCACTTTCTGCCATAAGAGTGGTGTCATCTGCATATCTGAGGTTATTGATATTTCTCCTGGCAACCTTGATACCAGCTTGTGCTTCCTCCAGTCCAGCATTTCTCATGATGTACTCTGCATATAAGAAATAAGCAGGAAAAAAAAAAAAAAAAGAAATAAGCAGGGTGAGAATATACAGCCTTGACGTACTCCTTTTCCTATTTGGAACCAGTCTGTTGTTCCATGTCTGGTTCTAACTGTTGCTTCCTGACTTGCATACAGATTTCTCAAGAGGCAGGTCAGGTGTTCTGGTATTTCCATCTCTTAGAATTTTCCACAGTTTATTGTGATCCACACAGTCAAAGGCTTTGGCATAGTCAATAAAGCAGAAATATATGTTTTTCTGAAACTCTCTTGCTTTTTTGATGATCCAGCAGATGTTGGCAATTCGATCTCTGGTTCCTCTGCCTTTTCTAAAACCAGTTTGAACATCTGGAAGTTCATGGTTCTTGTATTGCTGAAGCCTGGCTTGGAGAATTTTGAGCATTACTTTCCTAGTGTGTGACTTGAGTGCAATTGTGTGGTAGTTTGAGCATTCTTTGGCATTGCCTTTCTTTGAAATTGGAATGAAAACTGACCATTCCTTTGGCCACTGCTGAGTTTTCAAAATTTGCTGACATATTGAGTGCAGCACTTTCACAGCATCATCTGGAATTCCATCACCTCCTCTAGCTTTGTTTGTAGTGATGCTTCCTAAGGCCCACTTTACTTCACATTCTAGGATGTCTGGCTCTAGGTGAGTGTGAGTGATCACACCATCGTGATTATCTGGGTCGTGAAGATCTTTTTTGTACAGTTCTTCTGTGTATTCTTGCCACCTCTTCTTAATATCTTCTGCTTCTGTTAGGTCCCTACCATTTCTGTCCTTTATTGAGCCCATCTTTGCATGAAATGTTCCCTTGGTATCTCTAATTTTCTTGAAGAGCTACCATATTACCCAGCAATTCCATAGTCAGAACTGGACATAGAATGATGGATTGGTTCAAAATTGGGAAAGGAGTATGTCAAGGCTGTATATTGTCACCCTGATTATTTAACTATATAGAGAGTACATCATGTGATGTACTGGATGAATCACAGGAAGAAATATCAATAACCTTATATATGCAGATGATACCACTCTAATGGCCGAAAGTGAAGAGAACTAAAGAGCCTCTTGATGAGGGTGAAAGAGGAGAGTGAAAAAGCTGGCTTAAAACGAAATTCAGAAAACAAAGATAATGGCCTCTGGTCCCATCACTTCATGGCAAATAGAAGGGGAAAGAATGGAAACCGTGACAGATTTTATTTTCTTAGGCTCTAAAATCACTGCAGATGGTGACTGCAGCCATGAAATAAAAAGACACTTGCTCCTTGAAAGAAAAACTATGACAAATCTAGACAGCATATTAAAAAGCAGAGACATCACTTTGCTAGCAAAGGTCATATAGTCAAAGCTGTGGTTTTTCCAGTAGTCAGGTATTGATGTGAGAGTTGGACTATAAAGAAAGCTGAGCACCGAAGAATTGATGCTTTTGAACTGTGGTGCTGGAGAAGACTCTTGAGGGTCCCTTGGATTCCAAGGAGATCCAGCCAGTCAATTCTAAAAGAAATCAGTCCTGAATATTCATTGGAAGGACTGATGCTGGAGCTGAAGTTCCAATACTTTGGCCACCAGATGCAAGGAATTTACACATTGGAAAAAGCCCTAATGCTGGGACAGATTGAGCACAGGAGGAGAAGGGGGCAGCATTGGATGAGATGGTTGTATGGCATCACCAACTCAATGTATGTGAATCTGAGCAAACTCTGCGAGATAGTGAAGGACAGAGAAGTCTGGGGCACTGCAGTCCACGGGATTGCAAAGAGTTGGACATGACTTAGTGACTAAATAACAACAAAAACATACATACTAAAAGAATGAAAAACAAGTACTCATATATCTGTACATTAATGTCAATAAAGCTACCATTCACAATAGCTAAAAATGTGGAAACAATCAAAATACCCACTGACTGATGAGTGGCTAAACAAAATGTGTTACTTTCATACAATGGAATAGTATTTAGTCAGAAAAAGTAATGAATCACTGATACATGCTTCTACATGGATGAACTTGAATATACTATGCTAAGTGAAAGATATCAGACATAAAAGTTACTTATTATACAATTCCATTTTTGTGAAATATCTAGAATAGATACATCCATAGAAATAGAAAGCAGATTAGTGGTTTCCAGGAGCCCAGGGGAGGGGACATGGGGAGTGACTGATCAGTGGATCTAGTAGGGAGACAAATATTAATGGATATCAGTGAAATTATTCTATAAACAAATAATGTTTTGTGTCAACTTGGCTGGGCCAAGGTGTCCAAATATTTGGTGAAACAGTATTCTGCATGCTTATGTGCAAGTATTTTTTAACTAAATTAACATATAAATTAGTGTACTTTAAGTAAAGCAAATTGTCCTCTTTGATGTAGATGGCCCGCATTCAGTCATTGAAGGCCTTGGTAGAACAAAGACTGATATCCCCCGACCAAGAAGTGATTCTGCCAGGAGACTGTCCTTGGCCTCTAATTGCAACTCTTCCCCGAGTCTCCAGCCTGTTGACCTAACCCCAACAGATTTTGGACTCACTAAGGAAGAAGTGCATGCTCAGTCATGTCCGACTCTTTGCAACCCCATGGACTATAGCTTCCCAGGCTCCTCTGTCCATGGAATTCTCCAGGCAAGAATACTGGAGTGGGTTTCCATTTCCTTCTCTAGGGGATCTTCCAGATCTAGGGATTGAACCCACGTCTCTTGCATCTCCTGCATTGTCAGGCAGATTCTTTACCAACTACAACACCTGGGAAGCCCTTTGCGCTCACTAGTCCTCTGCAATTACATGAGCCAATTCTTGAAAATAAATAAGTCCCCCCACCCTCTGTCTATATACACACATCTTGTTGGTTCTGTTTCTCTGGAAAATCCTGCTTATACTGGAACCTTCACCTAACTCAAAGTCTGGCTTAATATCTCTTTCCACAGCATCTTGTGCAGTTTTGTCATAACTCTCACTGTGGTGTGTAGTAAATACCTGTTTACTTGCTGGTGTCCCCTACTACACCTTATGCATCTTAAATACAAGGGGATCAGCTCCACAGTTCTGAAATTTAAGGTAAGTTATAGAAAATTCTCTTTTCAGGAAAAGTTTGAGACATTTTTATTGGCTCATCTATGATTTGGTTGTATATGGTTCTTTGAAAATGAAATTCTAATCTAAGTTCCAAATATTTTTCAAGATGGTCTCAGTAACACTGAGATTAGGGGAAGCCAAGGGTAACAGAGATGTGGTATTGCCCAAGGAAACCTACCTTAATTCTATCTCAAGTCTGAGAACTATCTCAGGACAAACTCTGAGAACTATCTGTAGTCTGAATATTTCCATGAATACTTTTTTCCCCTTAATTCAAGAATGGTATATAATTTATAGATTACCCTGTCTTGTGGTGGCCATCAGCTATCTTTATAAGAATCTGCCTTCTCCCATAGCTTTACAGAATCCCCCTACTGGGGCCACCTGTGTGCGTGTGTGATTGCTCTCTCTGTGTCTGAAGAATGACAATTTTTTTCATTGTCCCTATTAATAACATATTTGATTGTGTCACCAGCATCTCTCTTTCTAAGACTGGGGCACCAAACAGAGGAACTGCTCTCATGACAAACCAAGAAACTACTTGATGACCTTGTAGTAACATTACCCTAGAGCAGAATTCAGTTTTTGTTAGTTTCAAGAGAGAGTTCTCCCTTCTGATCACTTCTATATCAGAAGGATCTCTTGTTATTAGGCAGCTCTCCTATGAGATGGTTTCCTGACTTCCCTTAGGACAGTACCACTCTTTATTTCTGAAAATCAAATGAGAAATCTGACTGCCTTCTAGTTTTTTACAATTGGCCACTTACCGTAAAAATGTTGACTTCCTGTTGTCCACAGTTTCAGTCTGTCTGAGCTCAGGAAGTTAACATTCAGGAAAGAAACATCAACATTCTTTTAGCTTCTTGCTGACTACAAATGATGGAAAGTAGTTTACAATGGAGAGAAGGCTGCTGGTGTGGCTATGAGTCATTCCTGCCCAGATCTCCTGTGACTCATTTTCCTTCATTAAACTGAGCAGAGTCAATAGCCCTTCAGTTTTCTGAACAGTAGATATAACTGCACTAATGACCGGCTGCTGAACAAGTTCAGCTATGTTCTAATTTATTTATTAAGCAACTGTAAAACAAGTATAAAGTACCCATCAACGGATAATGGGAGGACATTAGTGTTTTTGCTTACAAATTAAATCTAAAACACAGCTTCTTTTAGATGAAAATGGAAAAGGCTTGCTAGCCCCTGTCAGCCTAAGAAAAATTAGTTTTTGAGGCTATCCTCCCTTTCATTTTTAGAACTTGTTCTAAGCTGGTAGCTCTCTGAAAAGCCCCAGGGCCTCTCTTCCTCAGCCTGGGTTCTACATGATGTCTGATGTCTGTCCCACCCCACTGTTTTCCTGACATGGCCTCACCTCTGTACGCCCTCTTCCTTTTTCTCATTCCTTTTTCCCCACCTAAATACTTTGTCTGTTGGTCTCCTTTCTTCTCACCCAACCTTCTACTGTGTCTCCCGCATTGTAGGCAGATTCTTTATCCACTGAGCCACCTGGGAAGCCCAATGTCTTGATGCAGGGCTCTAACGTATTAGACTTTAATCTGATGTACTTGTCCTTAACAACATTTGAAAATTAATTTTTATTGGAGTGTAGTTGCTTTGCAATATTGTGTTAGCTTCTACTGTACAGCAAAGTGAATCACCATGTATACATACGTATCCCTTCCCTTTCGGACTTCCTTCCCACTCAGGTCTCCAAAGAGCATTAAATAGAGATCTGTGGGCTATCTGTTGTCTATTGTATACATAGTATCAATAGTTTATATGTGTTAATCCCAATCTCCTAATTCCTGCCACCTCACCCTACCCCTTTCCTGCTTGGTATCTATACACTTAGTCTCTGTATCTGTGTTTCTATTTCTGCTTTGCAAATAAGATTATGTATTACCATTTTTCTTGATTTCACATATATTTCTAATAACATTTAAAAACAGTTTTAAACATGATTTTTTTTGGTAATGATGCTGCATTTGTCATCTCTCACAAGACATAATTTAATGTGGGACTGTAGAAGAGGGATTTGAGAGCAGAGTTTGGAGTTAGATTTTGGGTTGAATCTGCCCTTTGTTCCCTACGTGACTTTGGGCAAGGTATTTAACTTTTCTAGGCTTCACATTTTCTCATCTGGAAAATAGGAGTGACAATAAGGATTTGTAGATAAATAATGTATGTACAAAGAGTATTTTTTGAGATGAGTAATAAAATTTTCTATCATGATTATATGACCTCCAGGTATCCTTTTTTTTTTGTCAAAGAGCAGTTGGGGTATTTCTTAGTCACTACCCAGATGGCGCTGGTGGTAAAGAACCCACCTGCCAGTGCAGGAGATGTCAGAGACCCAGGTTCAATCCCTGGATTGGGAAGATCCCCTGGAGGACGGCATGGCAACTCACTTCAGTATTCTTGCCTGGAGAATCCCATGGACAGAGGAGCCTGGCAGGCTACAGTCCATAGAGTTGCAAAGAGTTGGACGCAACTTGAAGTGATTTTACATGCATGCACACAATATTTGGTGGCTTTAAAACAAGTATTAATTTTTTTGCACAGAAGCTGGAAGCCAATTGGGAGAGAAATGGAACTGGTTGCTGTGAGTAGGATTCATTTATAGCCATTAATGGCTGAAGAGAGAGGGCATTTATGTAACATCTAACCTCCTTTCCCATGGACAGAGGAACCTGGTGGGCTGCAGTCCATGTGGTTTCAAAGAGTCAGACACAGCTACGTGTTAAGATATTAACCTCCTTTCTTCAGTGCCTGGAACCTAGACACTCAGTGTACAGCTTTAGTTAATATTATCGTTATGGCAGGTGGGAGGAAAACTTTAGGGGGGTAATTTAATTTTAATTGGCCTTCATCATTCATTAAAAGGATATTTATTAGTACTATTCATAAGTAATACCTTACTATTGTAGTAATAGTGGTTTTTACTTACCCCTATATTTTCTCTTTAGTTCTGAAAATAGCTCTGATATTATTTCTGTTTTAACATTGTTTTTCATTTATAAAGAACTGAGACTCAAGACAGGGTTACTATATAATTTCTTGCCCAAACTTGGATTCCTTGGGAATGAAAGGGGCACTAAATTGGGATTGTACTGGGTAGGCCTGGATGTACCTTAGAGCTTATGATTGCTCCTAAACCATTTGACTTGATAGTGACAGATTTGAGACAAGAAGGCAAATTTTCTAATGAATCTATGTTAAACTCTATGAGAATTTTTAGGGGATAGTGTGATGTAGGAAATTAGTCCCTTTGGGTCTGTGTGATCATGACCATGAAAAAGTATAGATAAATTTGTCACATGAAGTAGATGCTAACCTAGTCTGCTGATGCTCTGGACTGGCCATGAGGACAAGGGATTGCAACTGATGAGATTCTCCACTCTTCTTAATTAACTGATTAATTTATTCATTCATCTTACAAACCTATAATATTGAATGCTCAGAATTATTGATATGTGACAAAACACATCAAAAATCAATGACCTAGGACAATAATTTTATTTACTTATATTTATGTGAGTCTGCAGTTTGACTGGGCTCAGCCAGATGGTCATCTACTGGTCTCTCCTGGGCTTAGTCGTGTGGTTGCTGTCATATATGGCAGCCCAGCAAGGATTTGGACAGCCTCAGATGACCTTGCTCACATGGTTAGCAAGTGGTGTTCTGTCCAGTGGTTGGTGGAAGGAGCCTCAGCCAGAATGGTGTATCTTGACTCCATGTAGCCTCTCATTCTGGAAGAGGTCAGTCCAGGCTTCTTCATAAGGTGACAGCATCCCTTGAAGAACCTGAAAACAGAACTTTATCGCTTCTGGAGGCCTTGGCTTGGACCTGGCACTCTGTAATTCTGCCTTATTCTATTGGTCAGGATAAACTATGAGGTCAACCTGAGTTAAAGGTATAAGAAAAATCAGGTCTACCTTTGGCTGGTAGGAACAGCCTAGTGCCCTTGCAAAGAGGTACATACATGGATGGAAGACACTTAAGTGTCTTCCCAGTTTATTATAATCATCATATATCGGGTCCCATCCTAGGCTGTGCAGACATAAAATTTGATAATGAGCACTCATTTGCATGAAAGAGATAGGCAAGGACAGCAATAACAATGGAAAATGAAAAATCCGACAGAAATGTTCAGTTGGTGTGGTAACACAGGAGAAGAATTAGTAGTTAAGTCAAACTGGCAAATAACTACCAGGAAAATGGTCCTTTGGGCTTGCAGGTTTATTTTGATCACACTCATCTTATCCAAAGCTCAGGGTTCAGATGTGAAGGTCCTTGACTAGGTCTTTGACCTGACCATTTTCTCCATCCACTACTTAAAAGACTGAGATTGAATTGGTAAGAGAATAAGGAGAAGGTATTATGGAATAAATGTTTGTGTCTCCTCCCCAAAATTCAAATGTTGAAACTCTACTGTGCTCAGTAAGAGGGTTTTAGGAGCTGGGGCCTTTGGGGAGTAATTGGGATTCAGTGAGATCATGAAGGTGGAGCCCTCATGAAGGGGACTGGTGCCCTTATAATAGGAGAGCATTTGCTTCCTCTCTTTGCTCCCTGCCACGTGAGGATATAGCAAGTCAGCAGTCTGCCGCCAGAGCTTGACCATGCTGGCACCCTGATTTCAGACTTCTACCTTTCACAACTGTGAGAAATGAATGTCTGTCATTTATAACCTACCCTGTCAGTGGTAATTGGTTATAGCTACTCAAACTGACCAAGACAGAAAGTGAAGAGACCAGTGGAGGAGGGAAAGTGTATGTTTAGATGTTTTTCACCCACTTAAAAATGGGAACATGAAAATAAAGCTTTGAATAGAAATGAAGGAAGGGTCCTTTTTGCTACCTTGTCTTCAAATCTAACCTCCACTTTGAAGGAATCCTGGGGAATTCTGAATTCAGTTTGCCCATATAACACTAGAATATTCAAATCCTGTAAGCCTCTTTTCAAGCCGACCAAATCTAAATAGTCAATAAGCTGAAAGTTTGACACTTGACCTATGTACCTTCAATTCAATGTCAAAAAAGTAAGACTGAGTTTGAGATGTTTGGTGAGTGGCTTCATCTCTAGCTAGTAGACATTAGATTGAAGGAGTTAAAAAAAAAAAAAACTTGCTGGATAATAAAGCCAGTTAGATTTATCGTATATATGACAGTAGGGAATTCCTTTAATCATATATTCTTGAGTGCCTTTGGGAACTTGGATATTAATAAAGTGTATGCTGAGAGGAATCAGTGGCAGTATTCTCCAGAAGGAGAAAAAAATGATACTGAAACTCATCATTCCAGTGTTCCTTGAGGTGACCCAGAGGAGCAAACCTCACAGCTGCCTGCACTCTGGATAAGTGAGATGCCGGACTGGTACCCGCTTAGGAAAATGTGATGATCCCTGGCTAGTTCTGTCTTGGAGAAGTCCATTTTGTTCTCATTCATTTAACAGTGTAAGGAAGCAGAAGGGACACAGAGGAGAAAGCTGAATTGGACTTCTCCACCTGAATCAGGCAGGTCATTATGAGCCACACCTTCATCTCTGGGTAACTTTGTGGTCTGTGTCCTAGTCCTAGCAAGCGGGGACCAGACTGAGGTCAGAGGGAGTTCCAGATGGTTGGGTGCAAACTACATCATTTAGTGGCCCAGATGGCTCTAGTAATGAAACAAAATGCTGGGCTATCAATCAATGAGCGTATAGTTAGCATCTATTATGTGCTCGACATTGTGAGGATACAAAGGAAATATAAGACCAATTTCTCCTCTCCTTTGAGTCTGCAGTCTAATTATGAGATAGAAGACTGCCAGAGGACAGATGACAAAAGTCAACTTTTATTTTCGTTTCTGTGAAGTTGTGTAACATCAAATATGTGAGGGAAATGATGCATGGGTTAATAAAAGTATTCCTTAAAAATCTTTCCTTTATGTGGAGTGTGTGTGCTTAGTCGCTCAGTCATGTCTGACTTTTTGCAACCCAATGGACTGCAGCCTGCCAAACTCCTCTGTCCATGGGATTTTCCAGGTAAGGCTTCTAGAACAAGTTGCTGTTTCCTTCTCCAGGGGATCCTCCCAACCCAGGGATCAAGCTTGTGTCTCTTGCATTGGCAGGTGGATTCTTTACCACTGAGCCACCTGGAAAAATCTTTATATGTGATATATCAGGCAATTGTCGAGAAGGTATTAAATTATGATTGAATAATTTCCATTGATGAAGAGATGGAGTCTTGAGATATCTAACTCAAGCAGGATTAAATTCAGGATAAAATTGGGGTCTCATTTGTTACTGTTTCCTTCATTAAGATTAGCCAAAGATGACAGGTGGCCTACGGTGGGTACTATGTACTTGGCACTCTTCTAAGTACTTTATGTTCATTATTTAATTGAATCCTATTATAACCTAATATATTCACTGTCACTATTCCTGGAACCTGGGAACAAGTAGCATGCCCAAGGTCACATAGCCAGTAAGTATTATAAAGTTGGGTCAATAAAGATTTTGGGTGACAGTCACATAGGCAATTGGCTCTGTTCTTGTACTAATCAGGGTTCTTGGTTGCAAGTAAGGGAAACCAATTCCAGTAAACTGAAGCAGGAAAGAAATCTACTGGAAGGATATCAAGGATTTCATAGAATAGCCAGGAAATTCTTAAGAACCAGGCTCAAAAATAGGCAGGAGCCAAAGGATACTTGGCAGCAAATTCTGTAGAAAATGCCACAGAAATCATCAACTTGGGAAGCTACTATTGAAATTGATGCCAGTGGCTACTTGCCCTTGGACCTCTGGACGATCTACCGACAGCCACAGCCAACCATCACTCTCAGCCCCTTCATCTCCATGTCAAGCCTGGGTCACATGCCTACAATCCAGAGCCTGAGAGGAGAGGAAAGGAATTAACTGTCTCCCTTTACCCTGATTTCCACGTATTTATTTATTTATTTATTTTTGGCTGCGCTGGGTCTTCATTGCTGCATGCTGACTTCCTCTAGCTGCAGCGAGTGAGGGCTACTCTTCATTGAGACGTGCAGGCTTCTACGTGTGGTGGCTTCTCTTATTGCAGCTTGTGGGCTCTGGAGCACAGGCTCAGTAGTTGTGGCACATGGCTTTAGTTGCACCTCAGCATATGGAATCTTCCTGGACCAAGGATTGAACACATGTACCCTGCATTGGCAGGCAGATTCTTAACCACTGGGACTGTGAAGAAAGTCTGATTCCACCTTCTTTTGAAGCTTCTTTCAAATGGGAAGGCTTTGCATGCTGGGCAGGTCAACATATATACCTGACAAAAGTCCAGTTCAGCTCTCCCCTCTATATGACTGTAGGCTATCAGAGTGCATTTGCCAACTCTTTCCATGGTCCCTGATGGTAAAATTTCCTACTTTTCAGTGACAGTTTCTGTTTCCTATCTTAGCATCCCTCATCACATAACTATGCCTGTGTCCTTGCTCTGATTCTCAGCCTCTGTGTGCATTCCAATCCTCTTGCTGCTGTTACAGGAGCTGTTTTATAATTATAAAAAAAAGTTTTTCCTTCCTGAGAATTATGTTTATTTATTATGTTTATTTATTTATTCAATCAATCTTAGATGGTTAGGCTTTAAGACTCCTTAGCTAAGAGATTGGAAGGTGAACATTTGAGAATTCTCAGTTTCAAAAGTATTCAAAAGTGTAAGTAATTTAGTTAAGTTCAACAAACAGTATAGAACATCTCCAAGTGTCAGCATCTTGTTAGTAACTGGGAATTCAGAGACAAATATATGCAAGTCCTAATGTCAGGGACTTCACGGTTGAGTTATGAGAACAAATATATACTTATAATATCTTTCCTTAAAATCTTATTTTCTCTCCAATCCCTCTTAGTTTAAAGGATTCTATCATAAAGCAAATGCATTCTGGAAAAGTAGTAACACATGTTAATGAGTAGTTACTGAAAGTCAGACAATATGTTAAATGCTTTGTGTTTATTAACTGATTTAATCATTGCAACAGCTTTTCGAGATATTGTCATCATTATTATCGTCATCATCATCATAATCCCCATTTTACAGATGAAGAAGCTGAAACACAGAGAGATTAAGGAATGTGTTAAAGAACTCCACAGCTGGGTGGTGGTGGAGCTAAGTTTCGGGCTCTAGTACCCTTGCTCCTAATTATGATGCTATATCATCTGTCTCTCTAGTGGCAACCATCTTAAAACAGAGTTCTTTCTGATGAGAAGAAAAAAGAAAAACAATATTCTAGGTGTTCCTTTTCATTCTTCCAGCCTCATTCTTTTGTTTTCTAAATCGTCTATTAACCAGAAAGTGTTAATCACTCAGTCATGTCCAAATCATTGTGACCCCATGGACTCTAGCCTGCCAAGCTCGTCTGTCCATGGAATTCTCCAGGCTAGAACTGGAATGGGTAGCCATTTTCTTCTCCAATTAACCAGAATACATATTTAAAAATTATTTTTAGATCTATTAATTTGAATTGATATATGTTAAAACATCTCTAAATAAAGAGATGCCAGTTTCTCGAATCATCAGCAATTGGCCTCATTAAAACAACAGTGTTCTGTATTATGATTCCCTCCATCCAATGATGCTCAGTAGAGCACTGAATACAAAGTAGATACTCAATAAAAGCTTTTTGAGCCAGTGATTGCATATGTAGGAGCATGCAGGTAATAAATCCTATGAAGCCAGGTCTGTCCTCAGCTCCTTAGGAACTGAAACGTACAAGAGTTGCTAACCAGGATAAAGTGAAAGAAGTAGCCTGAATGTGATGCTTGGCAGCTGGGTGATTCTGCTTCCTATTGGGTGTCCCAGTTTGGAAAAGTAAAGACCACCCACAGGGGGTCACTGGGCAAATGCCCAAACTCCCGGTAGGATAGAATGACCTTGGACAGAATTAATCTTATATAAGCAGGACCACTCGTTAATCATTCACAATAAGCTCTTATTTATGAACTAATTTTAAATAGACATATTGAATCCATTTTCCCAAGCAAAAATGGAATTGGATAAATCATAAGCAGCTAAATTATAGTTTTGGCACATGCACACTGTTTTGTTTCATATTTAGAATTATTTGCCTCCTAGAGTAACCTAATACAATGGGAACACTCTGCAGAACACTATAGAGAATGAGTGTTTATAGAGACTTACATCTGATTTACATTTAAGGAGTATAAAACTAATTGCAGAGAGACTGTGCTACTAAAACATTAAACCTAAGGGACAGCTATGTATGAACACTCGTAAGAATGCTGATATGATTGCTTGAAATTGAGACCTTAGAAATTAATTTCCACAACTGGAAATAAGTGTATCTTAAAATGTTCTCAATGGACACAGATATATTGTTAAGTGATTCCTGGACAAAGTAGCTGTTATATGGGAATATCTTTCCAATATGAGTTTAAAATCTGGAATTTCAAGTAGTAATAAATATATCTATCTATATTAGTGTAAAATGTGACAATATTGTAAAAGCAATAGACAGACAGCTAATGGTTAGTGTCTGTGATAAATTGCCTTGTTATTGCAATCACGTTTACTCTCACTAAATAGTCTAATTTTTCTTTTTCCTATAACTACATATGCATATGAGGAAAAATTACATTCTAAAGATATTATTTTCAAAGTATTTGAAATAAAATGCCTAAAAAGTACTCTTCAAGTTTCTGTTATGGAAGTTAGCACATCTAGTAGTCTTTTATGTTGTAAAATTTATCTAACTCAGAAATTATATATTGCTTTAATATTTTCATTTCAAACATTTTGGGGCCTTCTTTTAGTAATAGTTTCATGTAGCAAGAGTCACCCTGAGAAGTAATAAAAGTAATATTTTTATGTGTTTGAATGTTATATTATTCATCAACTCCCATTTACTGTACATAACACCTTAAATCATTTGCATCCATGTGTGCATGCCTCTGTGTGTGAATGCACAGACAAAATGACCTGTTTTCTTTGAATGCTGCTTGTGCATTTGCCGTTTTCTCATGTTTTTGCTGTAGTGTTGTCTGTGAGGGTATAAATGGAATTTATAGCATGCATCATGTATTGTAAGTTTGTCATATAATAATCAGCATGCAAAAAAAGTCACATATTTGGACTGTATATTTAAGCCTTGTAAGTAATCATATACAAAACAATGCAAAAATGTGAACATTGTATGGCAATTAATAACATCTCTGCCAGTGTAAATACATTTTTTTCCTCATAAATCATTTCCAGCTTGTCAAAATGGATCTGTGCTGGCAAAGAAACAAGGGTAATGTTTCAATTTTCTCCATCTGGCAAGAAATTTTCTGTTAGATTTCCTCCTTCCCTTTTTCAGTTACAGAATTTATATGAGCAACTACATATAGTATGATTATGAAAGGGTGCGGTGTGATAGGATACAGAACAATGCTGAATATTAGGAACTTGACTCTGAATAACTGCCCCAAATTGTACATTCATATCACATGTGCATATAACAGAAAATATTTGGTTGTTGAAGCATAAAAATGACTCCCTTTGTAGCAAAACATTGCTCTCATTAAATAAAGCACAACTTTCTTTTTTCCCGTAAGGAGTTGAATATATTTTAACTTGTTTGGAATAATTTCTTATACTGATTGGGGATGCATTTAAATCTTAAAAAGTTCTATCATGTCACTTTAGAACACTGTAGAAATTCCAGCAGGAAATACACACACATAAATTCCCAGTATAGATTTAGGAAACAATTTACGCTTTCATGACCCAATATTAAAAACAAAACTCAATAGGACAGGCATACTCTATATACATTATGCTTACAGATCTTAACAGAAACAAGTGCTGCTGCTTTTAACCACAAAAATATTTATAAATTACTCTGATCATGAGGATATATATCCACTCACAAGCACCAAAGTCTATTTACTTTCACATAGAGTAATGGGAAATAGCCACCATTCTTTTATTTTTTTATATGAAAATGTTCTTGGAACTTACACAGTATATTATTCTGTCTAATTACTCAGTTGTCTACTGTATGCATGGGAGCAGGTCTGATAAAAACAATGTATATTTGAGTATTTGTGTATGTCCTAAGGCAGAGGTTCACCACTTTTTTGACATCAGGGACCAATTACATGGAAGACAATTTTTCCATGGACCAAGGGTGAGGAGGATGGTTTCAGGCTGATTCAAGCACATGACACTTATTGTGCACTTTATTTCTAATCTAATGCCACCACTGATCTGACAGGAGGTGCCAGTCCATGGCCTGGCGTTCGGAGACCTCTGTCTTAAGGGAAACCGAGCATGATTATAGTAGCCATGCCAATGGTGACTCTGCAGCATCCCTCTCAAGTATCTGTGCATTTGGAAGGGCACAGATAATCCCAGAGCACAGCCAACTCATTTGTGTTTGGTTTTGGATATACTGTAAGTTGCTTTGGGAAGCTCCCTTTCTTCTTCCATTGTTAAAAAAATGATAGTTTTTATTAGTTCAGTAATGGCACCCTGGTAAGAAAAGGGAGGGAGGGAAGTGAAGTGTACTGGATTCTGGTTTGGAGGATTCATAGGCAGGTAACCATCAGTTGTGGGCACAAACCTCCAAGTAAACTTGTATAGTGAGTGAACTGTAAGCATTTTCCCCAGGAGGGTGGAGATCAGTGCAACTTCTTTGGGTCACACAAGCAAACCAGCTCATGCCTTTTTTGTGTATGACTTTATCTATCATGTAGGTCATTGAAGAGGTGGTTCCAGTGTGTTGGTATTAATCACTTATAGCCAGGGTGCTTCAGTTGTCACTTACCCTTGTTGCAGATAGTTTTAACTGCACATATGGAATGTTATTTGTCATGCACTCTTCTGAGACACCTAGAATGTCAGGACACAACAGATGATTAAAGGATTGAAAAGCAACCTTCTCTCTGAATATCTTTGTCTTAAATTGTCAGATCAGAGCTTTAATGCAATTTGATGGTTTAGTTTCTTTCACTTAAGTTTTATGGGTATGACAAAAATAATTTGTACATAACTTTACCTGAAGAAGTAGATAGAACAAGGGACTTGGAATCAAAGTATAATCAAGTAAACAGTTTTTCCTTCTCTTCTCACCTTATTTCCTCTCTCTTTTCACTTTATTTTTACTACCCTCTCATCCATGGGAGATTGTTTCATTCAGTCTAAGGCTTTTATCACTTGAAGGCTTTTATTTGGGACTAACTCTTCACACTGAGGGAAATGAGTCTCACTTGTGATCTTGTTTAAATGTGATTCCCTGTCTCCCATGTTCCATTCCATTATATTCCATTCCATGGTCATCATTCCATTATATTCCATTCCATGTTCATCTTTCCATTATATTCCAAACACTGTATGGGTTGTGCAGCATTCCTCCAGCCTGTGCAACAGATAAATTCTCATGCTGCTGCTGCTAAATCACTTCAGTCGTGTCCGACTCTGTGCGACCCCATAGATGGCAGCCCACCAGGCTCATCCCTCCCTGGGATTCTCCAGGCAAGAATACTGGAGTGGGTTGCCATATCCTTCTCCAATGCATGAAAGTAAAAAGATGAATTCTCATAGCTACCTGCAAATCAATTCCTTTGAATCTAACTGTCATTTCCTGTTGACATCATAATGGAAAGTGTGTGTGTGTGTGTGTGTGTGTGTGTGTGTGTGTGTGCACGCTCAGTCGTGTCTGACTCATATATTTAAAATATTCCTACAAAAGTATATTTGGGACCAAAATTAATAAAATTAATGTTATACTTTTTTAAAAGAAAAAAGGGATAATATTTAGACTGTGTTTGGACTATTGCAAAAATATCTGAACTGAACACTCAGGGAGACTACCATTAGCACCGTGTGAAGTGGTGGTGGAGCATGCTGGGAAATGGTGAGGTTGGCATGAAGGTCATCAACCTCACCCTGGGAAGGACCATTTTGCTGTTTCATGCTGTTACCCAGAGAGAAGGGAAGGGAAAAGGGAAACTTGGCCTGCCTCTGAGCCTCTCAGTGAAGTTTTCTCTCTGTCTTCCCTTTCCTCATGGTTGGACAACAATTCTGTAAAATATTACATTTTTAAAAGGTTGGGTTCCCTCATTTGTCTTGGAAGGTTTTGACACTCACTTGCCAGAAGGCAGTGAGTTGGGTCAAATAGGTTCTCACGGTTCTTTCCAGCTCCTAAGTGCTGTTGGTTCTTAATCTTCTTTAGTCTGTCTTTATTATCTGTAACTGGGGAAACTGATTTGTATTGGTCTATAAAGTCTTAAGGAAAGGTTTTTTCCCTCCATCCAGGATAAACTCTCTGGCAATCTTTCCTTTATCCTCAGACCCTCGACTGTGCTTGTGGAAAGTTGGTCCTGGATCTGGGAAGAGATAAACCTGCAGCTGATTTTCTTCTTGCTTGGGACCTACTGACAAAACTCCTATGTGGAGATCTTCTGATTTATAATTACTTAGAATGGTTTTCCATGTGAGCAGTACAGAGATTATCATAGACAGTAGGCTGGTTACTGCAGGCTTATAAGCTCAAGGGAATAAACTGCATTTTCCTATGGAAAAAATAAAATCAGGTGGAGGATCAAGTTATGAACAAGTAGAATGTTTCATGAGCTTGGCAGCCTGTGTGCAGTGTCATTTTTACACTTGGCTCTAGTGCTTTATTGAACCAGACCTCCCTAGGATTCTTTACAAAGGATAGAGTCTTATTGTATTTTGATGAATAAGTTGACGCTCACCTAGAGCAATGGAAAAGAGAGGAGCTAGAAATAACATATTCTAGTAAGATTTTAGTATTACTCTTCCTTCTTATGACATGACTTTATGTTTTACACCAGAGGTCCCCAATCCCTGGGCCGTGGAGCAGCACCAGTTCATGGCCTATTAGGAAGTAGGCTGTATAGCAGGAGGTGAGCAGTGGATCAGTGAGGGAAGCTTCATCTATATTTACAGCCTATGTATTTACAGTATGTATTACTCTTTGTGGCTCACATTACCGCTTGAGATCACAAATGAAGGTGGCCTTAAAAGTATGTTTGAGACAGCTTCAAATCTCCATATATTCTGGATTAAAGTCAAGGTGGAATACCCTGAAGTTGGCACAAATTCTCTGAAAAACCTGCTTCCATTTCCAGCACCCTATCTTTGTGAAGCTGGTATTTTTGGCAGTGACAGCAACCAAAGCAAGATTAAGGAGTAGACTGGACATAAGCAACACACTTCAAGTGTCACTGTCTCCCATCCCCCCAGATGGGACTGTCTAGTTGCAGAAAAACAAGTTCAGGGCTCCCCCTGAATCTGCATTATGGTGAGTTGCAGAATTATTTAATTATATGTCACAATATAATAATAATAGAAATAAAATGCACTAATAAATGTAATGTGCTTGAATCATTCTGAAACCATCCGCACCTACCTGGTCCAGGGGAAGATTGTCTCCCATGAAACCAGTCCCTGGTCCCAAAAAGGCTGGGGACTACTGTTGTATAGTGCATTTGGTCGTAGCCTAAAGATGTAAGTTCTAGTCTTGCCAACCACCTGTGAGGTTGAGATCATCTAAGGAGGGACTGTGAGATGGATCAGTTTATCTATTTTTACTTTCACTAGGAGGTAACTGAGATATGGAGTTCCTATATGATTTGCCTAAGGTCAGTGTTTAAGACAGTCCTATAATATACCGTCTAAAAGGCAATGAAAGAGAATGTTTACAGCCCAGGCTTTGAAGTCAAACAGACCTAGATTCTGACGCCAGCACTTAGTAGCTCCCTATGCCTTTGTTTCCTCAACTATAATGTGGACAAATAATACCTGCCTTATTATTATTGTGTGCATAAATGAAATACATATGAAGCTCTTAGCGTAACTGGGGAAATAGCACATAATTATATATAACATATAATTGCTATATATAGTTATATTTATTAATATAGTTTCCCACTTAATGTTATTTCATTTAAATTATGCTGCTTAATTTACTATACTCAATTGATCTATTGATAGCATCTTTTCATTCTTAGTAGTATTAATTAGAGTAGGAGGAAAAAAAAGAATGAGACTTAATTTCCCCTCAAGTCCTAAGGGATTTCTGTGGGTCAATTTATTAATGAAATGCGAAGAACATTTGGCAAACCCACCAAATGAGACAAAGCATTGTAAAGAGCCTTTAGAAAGAATTGGTATCTAATGTTAATGTCTATGGAATGGAACTGTCATGGGATAATGGCCTTTTGATGGTACAGAAAATGCCAAGGCAGAGATAAGACATTTATTTTTAAAGCACTAGACAATCACCTTTGGCTAGTGTCCTTCCACCAGGTCTTCATTTCTAATAGACCAATAATTGATATGAATGTAATTATTTTTCTTGATGGATTTGATATATTAGGCAATGGCCTTGTTCACTCTGTACAATCATTGAGTGGCTATAGCTTCACTGGTCACCAGAATGAACATTTTATTGTGTATTTTCTCCAATCAGAATTCTGAGTATCTGTGCTTTTTTTCTCTAAATTCCAAGTGCAGTAGCATATATTTTGTTCCTCTCAATATCAAGTTCAGCACCCTAGCATATCACCAGGGTGACCACAGGGTTTCAGTCTGCCTGAAATAAGGATATTCAAGAAAGCTGAAACCCTGAACCTGTGGTCACCCTAGTGATGTAACCATCAATTCAGGTATTTGTTAAGTCTCTTTAAGCAAAAATCTGTGTGTGTGTGTGTGTGTGTGTGTGTGTGTGTGTGTGTGCATGTGTGTGTGATACAGTGCATATTTTCAGTGCTGAGAGCCAGGTTTGCAGATGGCTATGATTTTTTCTGTAAACCTAAGGTACAAAAGTTCAAACTCTGTGTAAGTTTCATAGAACCATTTTTGTTGAAGAAAGTATTTGCTGTAGGATAATAAAATCAACTGAACAGTCAATTCTGTATAACTCATGATATTAGAATCCTTATTCTCCAAAGAAAGCCAGTGTGTGTGTGTGTGTGTGTGTGTCTGTGTGTGTCTGTGTGTGTGTCTGTGTAGACTGTTAATGCATATGACAGGCAAACTTCCTTCACCTTACCTGGGTAACTAGTTATTGTTGCTCTTTTATGGAGAGTAGTGAAAGCCTAGTAGAATGTTTCTGATTTGTTATTATTAATCTTGTTTCAAAGAAACATGAGACAACATTGATGGTTTGGATTGACTTTTTATTTGCTTTGAGTATGGCAGTTTTAGCCACACACTGTCTTGAATGTACACAGTTCAGCTTAATGGATTTCTCAAGTCAAGTTCTGGCCTTGCTACAGCAGAGTTCATCCCAGAGTGCAGTGGGATAGCACTACAAGGAAAAGGTCTTGACCTCGTTTTCCAGGCCTACCCATGAACTCCAATAAAGCTCAAATGGTAAGAAGAAGTTTTATCTTTTGTTTCCTGTCCTGAACTTCTCTGATACATGTCTTGAATTTTTATTTAAATTACTTTGGGTTTTAATTTATTCAGTCAAATGTCAACCAAGTGTTGTTTATCCTGTGGATTACATTCATGCTCACTGCAGAATTCTCTAACATTTGATTTCTAATTATTTTGTTGTTTATCCATGTGGTGGGATGTTTTGAATATTACCTCTGACCACTGACCAGTTGGAATTGTAATTTTCTCTCTCCTAAGCATCTGGTAGTAAAATTTGGCAAGCATGTAGTCCCAGCAAATCTAATGACTGCACTACCATAGCTTTTATTCCATATAGCACTGTCGTCCTTAAGTATTTATTGTAAGCACTGCATTTTGACTACTGGAATTGAGCCTTATACACAGTTTGAAACTGCAGTCTTTCTAGGTTTCACAGACACAAGACTGTACATAAGGGTCTTGAGGTGCAATCTCCAAGGAACTTAAAATAAATGAAAAACAGAGTTGACTTAAGAAACTGTGAAGCTGGTTCTACAAGAGAGACCAACCTTGAATTCTTGCCTGCTCTATTCCACCATCTCCCATTCTATTTTTAAACTCATTTCCTTCTACCTTCCTATGAACCCAATTCTCTTCCTTTCTCTATGCACATAATTTTTAGCATTATGCAATAATACTTAACCTCTCCTCTGTCCATGACAACCAGACTGACTGCAACTTGGGGTGAGAAGAGAAGCATGGTGTTGGGCATTGGCAGTGCAGCCATTTGGAAAAGGTATTAAATCAAAGAAGAGAACTAGGTTCTATCAGAGAGAAGAAATCAGTTAGTACAGTCAATGGCATGAAAGATGAAAGTCTATTTTTTAAAATACAGTCTTTGATATGGAGATGTTGAATAGGCAAGTAGATGTACAATCTGGAGACTGGAGAGTGAAGTCCAAGTGGAGAGGTCCACTGGGGAGGTGTCACTGCCAAGATGTTATTAAAGCCTTGATATATACAGCCTTGGGCTATGTAACTGGGAGCAACTCTAGATAGAGAAGAGGGGAGCTTCTGGGACTTATCTCTAGCTTCCTTCTTCCTTCATTCCCTGACATTAAGAAATTAATGAGAAGAAGAGAAAGCAGTAAAAGGAGACCAAGAAGCAGTGACCAGGGAAGTTGGACGCATATCAAAGAGATGGGGTGTTGACGTGAAAGGAGTGAAAATCTCATACATGTCTTCCCCTTCCCACCCACGGCTGAATGCAGAGGACTCCAAGGACCCAGAGGAGGGCAGAGCAATGAAGTGTGAGGAGCCTGGTCACTGGATGACAACATGAAGTCGAGATCCTTGCTGCCAACCTGGGCTGTGATGAGGTCAGGATGCAACTATACTGTGCTGGGCCTCTGAGATTTAGGGATTTTTTTTTTTTAAAAACAACTGTTGGTGTACCTTGACTAACACAAGAACTGCTTCTGTTTGAAAGGTGTCAGCATCTTATTTTGAGAGATTTAGCAAATTTTAATTGTTGCTATACCCATGAATGCTATTCATTATTAATGACTCATTCATTAAAGGAGTACTTTCACTTAGATTACCTTGATTTTAGAACTATATATTCAAATGCAACAGAACACTGTTTTAAAAAATGATTTGTCATGAGATTTGTGCTTTCTTGAACTAGGTCTGAAAATCATGCCGAATTATTAACAGAAGTTATGTCTACCATAGAGGTCTACCCTAGAGCCTCAGTATGATTTGACCAGGCATAAGCCAAGTTTCAGCAGAGCCTAGTTACATCTTGGGCTTCTGCAAACTGAGATTGTCAATGGCATATTCCTGAAGTTCACCCTTAGTTGGATCCTGAAAATATTTATTATTGATCAGACTCTGTCAGTGTTTTTTAAGGTCCCTCATTAATAAACATTTGATTGATTGCTGTGGTTGAAGAAAAATGTCTGTCTTTCCTCAAGTACAAAGTTTGGAATTACGTTTGGAAAATTGATTGGAAAATTGTTGTGAGCCTGAGGTCAATAGTGTGAACTCTGTTTGATGCACTTGAACCCTACACTATTCGTTCCTGAGATTTTAGATTCCAACTACAAAGGGACAAGTCTAAGTACCTTTTACACTGGCTTCCCATCACACTTAGCACTGAATCCAAAGATATTACCATGGCCTGTAGGCCCTACTTATTCTGGCTTCCTGCTGTTTTCCCACCTCCCTCCTTCTTGTTTCTTGAATACACTGCACTTGCTACCAGCTCGGAACAGAACTTGCTGTTCCTACTGCTCACCCAGATGCTCACATGGCTTCTTTTTTCACTTGTGTGATGAGGTCAAGAATGGTCTCCCTGTCCTTTGGTCTTTCTGTCCATACTACCTAAAATTATAGCTTCTACCACTCCCCATCCTCCTCCCCTGCTCAGCAAATATTTGGTGGATAAATGAGTGAATGGATTAATGAATGGTTAAATTCCAGTTGAGCTATTTCAAACCCTAAAAGATGATGCTGTGAAAGTGCTGCACTCAATATGCCTGAAAATTTGGGAAAACTCAGCAGTGGCCACAGGACTGGAAAAGGTCACTTTTCATTCCAATCCCAAAGAAAGGCAGTGCCAAAGAATGCTTAAATTATGGCACAATTGCACTCATCTCACATGCTAGGAAAGTAATGCTCAAAATTCTCCAAGCCAGGCTTCAACAATACATGAACTGTGAACTTACAGATGTTCAAGCTGGTTTTAGAAAAGGCAGAGGAACCAGAGATCAAATTTCCAACATCTGCTGGATCAAGAAAGCAAGAGAGTACCAGAAAAACATCTATTTCTGCTTTATTGACTACTCCAAAGCCTTTGACTGTGTAGATCACAATAAACTGTGGAAAATTTTAAAAGAGATGGAAATACCAGAACACCTGACCTGCCTCTTGAGAAACCTGTATGCAGGTCAGAAAGCAACAGTTAGAATTGGACATGGAACAACAGACTGGATCCAAATAGGGAAAGGAGTACGTCAAGGCTATATATTGTCATCCTGTTTATTTAACTTCTATGCAGAGTACATCATGAGAAATGCTGGGCTGGATGAAGCACAAGCTGTAATCAAGATTGCTGGGAGAAATATCAATAACCTCAGATATGCAGATAACACCACCCTTATGGCACAAAATGAAGAAGAACTAAAGAGCCTCTTGATGAAAGTGAAAGAAGATAGTGAAAAAGTAGGCTTAAAGCTCAACATTCAGAAAACTAAGATCATGGCATCCGGTCCCATCACTTCATGGCAAATAGATGGGGAAACAGTGGCTGACTTTATTTTTGGGAGCTCCAGAATCACTGTAGATGGTGACTATAGCCATGAAATTAAAAGACGCTTACTCCTTGGAAGGAAAGTTATGACCAACCCAGACTGCGTATTAAAAAGCAGAGACATTACTTTGCCAACAAAGATCCGTCTAGTCAAAGCTACGGTTTTTCCAGTAGTCATTATGGATGTGAGAGTCGGACTGTAAAGAAAGCTGAGCACCAAAGAATCGATGCTTTTGAACTGTGGTGTTGGAGAAGACTCTTGAGAGTTCTTTGGACTGCAAGAAGATCCAGCCAGTCCATCTTAAAGGAGATCAGTCCTTAGTGTTCATTGGAAAGACTGATATTGAAGCTGAAACTCCAATACTTTGGCCATGTGATGGGAAGAACTGACTCATTTGAAAAGACCCTGATGTTGGGAAAGATTGAAGGTGGGAGGAGAAGGGGATGACAGAGGATGAGATGGTTAGATGGCATCACTGACTCAAAGGACATGAGTTTGAGTAAACTCCGGGAGTTGGTGATGGACAGGGAGGCCTGGTGTGCTGCAGTCCCTGGGGTCAAAAAGAGTTGGACATGACTGAGCGACTGAACTGAAGGATCATCTGATTTCTCAAAACAACCTTATCTGATCTAAGAACGACTCATTGTTCTTTTTCATGTTATGTAATATGGTGATAGCCACCGTAGGTTGGGCCTAGAATTTTAGAAAATTTTGTTAAGAAAGAAAAAAAGCTTTTGCCTCAATTCCCACCATACCCTCATGTCTGTCTCCTACTGCTTTCTTAATTTTAAATCTATTTTTTCACTGAATATTCAATACATATATGTTGAGCACTGTTTTTCCTCCCAATGTAGTAAAGGAAAAACAATCTCTATCCTGATATTATATTTAGTGGAAATAGTGTTGTGAATAAGAGAGGCTTCTTTTGAAGGAATAAAAACCCTGTTACTGCTCAAAGCTTTCCAAGGTTCCAAAGGGAAAAAAACAACTGTCTACATTAGTTACTATCCAATCTGCAGCCACAGAATCTATAGGTTTTCACATCTCCATATTTTTGCGGCACATTAACAACCATGAGGAAAAATATTAAATGTGAAAACAGTTAGATACATGTCAATAGAAAGTCTGCTTAGGAGATGCTTCCTGCCACACCAATTCAGAGTGCTGACTTACATGATTTCATAAACTTGGTTACCCACTCGCAAAGTTATCTAGTGCTTAAAATGTAATAAGAGCTAGAAGCTTTTTGCTTTGTTTTTGCTGTGAAAAACTGTGTTTCCTTTAGAGAAGCTCACAATTTATATACTGAAAATGTATAAAAGAATTATGTGTCAACAAAATAGTGTTTAAGGTTTTAAATCATCCTAACAGTCAGCCCTGAGACTTCCTCACTAGACATCTCAGAGACTTTATGAAAGTTTTATTCTACAATTCCCTGCTTGCCTTTCCTCTTAGCTGCTTCTTCCAGCTATTCATATAGTTTGAAAAATAGAGTTTATATACTTTAAGTTGCAAGGCATTTAGAATTTTCATAATCTCTTTATTGTGGCTGAAGTAGTAAAAAAAAATTGTCTATGGTTGATAATATTTCACTGTGCCTTTACTAGATTAACTGGGGCAAAAAGCTAGAACTTGTGGCATTTAAAAAATACTCCATTTTTGAAAGCTTTTATGAGCAAGGTATAGGATGATTAAATTACTTTCAAAATATTTTGTAAAGATCAGGGAACAGGGTGATGATGAAACATTAGAAAGGACAGATGCTGAAAATAAGGGTCTCAAAAATAGGAATTTTATGTTTATATATTTTAGTATCTTTCATATCGGGCTTCCCTGGTGGCTCAAAATGTGCTAGGGCTTCCTTGGTAGCTCAGCTGGTAACGAATCTGCCTGCAATGGAGGAGACCCCGGTTTGATTCCTGGGTCAGGAAGATCCCCTGGAGAAGGGAAAGGCTACCCACTCCATATTCTTGGGCTTCCCTGGTGGCTCAGATGGTAAAGAATCTGCCTGCAATGTGGGAGACCTCAGTTTGATCCCTGGGTTGGGAAGTTCCCCTGGAGGAGGGCATGGCAACCTATTCCAGTATTCTTGCCTGGAGAATCCTCATGGACAGAGGAGGTTGGTGAACTACGGTCCATGGGGTTGTAAAGAGTTAGACACGACTGAGCGACTAAGCACAGCACAGCAGCAATGTGCTAAGCACATAGTAGGTGATCATTAAGTCCTTGTTTAACCTACAAAATTTTATATAGCATCAAATTTCAAGTACCATATTTTACAGGATACAGGATAGTGTGGAAAAATTTCCCTTACATAATAATCACTTGAAAATAAAGAATCTTTAAGTGATTGATGAGACAAGTATACTGTCTTATTGTTTTATGTAAATTTCCTTATAGTTAAGGTAAGTTTCTGCTCTACACACCTTTTATTTAATTTCTCATTCATGGATTTTAATATCTATTCTATTTAGTATTTGCTACATTGCAGATACTATATTTGTTTTTTTTTTCCCTAGAAAGCATGTAAGCTAGTGATAAACACCAATGAAGATAGCAGAATATTCAGTGCTGTTTTGATCAGACCCTTTTACTTACTAAAACTAAGACACAGCTCATACATCTTGTGTTACAAAGATTATTGTGAGAAGATAAGCACACAATAGCCTCTTGACTTCAGAAGAGCAAGAACTGAAAGGTGGTTCTGGATGCAGGTGGCCCTGGGGATTTCACTCATTTCAGAGTGGGACTTCACTAGTCCTCAGCAGGCTCTCTTTACTTCTCTATCATATACCTTCTACTTATGTGTGCTTTCTGCTCACTTAAATCTTTTTTTGTGAGGGGTGAGGGAATCAATCAATATTTTTCTCTACATAATGGGTTTTTAGAATTTTCCCATGTTTCTAATGTTTTCTCTGTATTACTTAGTTCAAAATAGTTACAAGCATGATAGAATTGGTCCAACCCATTTTAAAAAAATGCATCCCTGGCTGCCCTTTGACACTCTGTACCTACCCCTGATCCAATCAGTAGTAACAGGAAAGTAAGATCACATGGTAAAATCAAGTCTAAGTTCATTAAAGTCTATACAAGGAGGCAGAGTATAGGCAGTGTTTTAATATGTCTACTTCAAATTCGGCTTTGTAATGCTAAAACTTGATGGGGTTCAGAATTCTCTAGGGTCATAGAATTTAATTATTTGGCCAAATCTAGGGGAAGTCAGAACATACCCCTTGGGAAAGATGACACTCAAGCAGGTTTAGTCAAAGTTAGCTAGGGAAGAAGTGGTTGAAAGGTATACTAGGCAGAGAAAATAGCATGAGCCATAAGGAATAGAGTAGGAAGAAATATGTTTCAGAGACTGAACCACATGTTGTTTAATCTTCCTGGAACTTTAGTAGCTGCATCCAAAGTGGTGAGAGATAAGAACAGAGCAGGCAGGATCCAGGTTAGAGTGCATAGTGAAAGTAATAGGAAACCATTGTCTTATTCAGGGGAATGACAAAGTCATATTTACATCTTAGATGCATCACCCTGGAGACAAATGAAAGATGTATATAAATGTGGCAGGACTGGAGGGAGAGACACGGAGTAGGAGGATAGTTCAGTTAAGAGTTTAAGAGTCTCAAATAGAAAATGCAGACAGGAGTGGAGGAGGTAATATGTTAAATATTGCCTAAATAGAATCAACCGTTTTCAGTGGTTTTAATATGTGGTGGATGAGGGACAGGAAAAGCTGGTGTTTCAGTCTGAGCAAGTTGGGGAGTGAAGGTCCCGCAGGTGAGATGGATCAGAAACAAAGGAGACTGACTGTGGGGGTGAGGCATCGGGAAGGAGTTGAAACAGAAGGAGCTGATATGTTCGAGGTGCCTGGGAACTAGATGTGAAATAAGTGATTCAGATGATGAGAGAGAGAACTGGTGGTGTAATCAGTGAGGTGGTCCATCCAGTTTTCCTTCTATTACTGAGAGAAAGGACAATTGGAAGCTGAACAGGTGGGGCAAGTGCAAGAGAGGAAAATCATGGGTTCATCCAAAAAGAGTTTAGGTTGACTTTCCCAGTCACAGAGGACCACGTCATTAGTGTTTCAATAACCACGTGCTCCCAAGCTAGGACCTTGCTGGACCTCTGATAAAATTCATTTATTTTGACCCTAGAGAAGTAATAGGAGAGTATTCATTAAATTAATAAGGTAGAGTCGTTTGGGACATAAAGCCCTTCGTTCATTCTTCACACAAACACCTACTGTGTGGTATACTTGCCAGGTACTTTAGAAGGCAAAATTTGCTTACTGCCTGCAAAAGACTTATATATACTTGAGAATTACTTAGGAAAACAAGGTAAGTAGTAAATACTGAAATAAGTAAATAAAGCAAGAAAAAAGACAATCTCCCAATAGAAGAGAATAAATGATTGATTGGCTTTAGAGGAGAATGGTGGGAAATGTAGTGGACTGCAGACTGTACAAGATTCATCAATGTAAAGAAAAAAGCAAACATGATATTGAAATACCACATCAAGCATCACACTGAAAAAACCAGATAATAGTATAGACTGTAAGAACAAAAATGATTCATTTTCCTAGAAAGTCAGATTCCTAAATGAATACTGTGTCTGTTGAAGTGCTTTGGTTCTTACCGAGAGAAATAGACTGGATATTGTTTAAGATAATTTCAACATTAAGTAATAGACTATCCAAATCAAAATGGCTTAAACAATAAAGGGAATACACTGCCTCATACAGCTAAAAAGTCCAGGTTTCAGGCTTGTCACATTATCTCCAAGGATGTAGCTTCTTTTTTTCTTTTCATCATAGTTTTCAAAGTGTTGGCATCGTTTTGAGACTGATTCCTCTTTTGATAATAAGGTAGTTACTGATGCTGATACAACTAGGGTTTCATGTTTCACTTCCAGTGATAAAGAGAGCAAGTTTTAAAATAATTTCCACAGAAAATAGAAGTAACCTCTTCCCCAGAGTCCCCAGTAAACATGTCTTATATTCGATTGGCCCAAATTCAGTTATATAGTTAAATGTCCATTTCTGAACCATTTGCTGTGGCCAAGGGAGGAGCTGTGATAATTAGCTTGAACCAATCAAGATCTACCCCTGGAGAGACAGATGGAGTCAATTCTACACTAACTGCATGACTGGGATGTCCGGACGCTGTTAGAAAGCAGGCAAGGGGGATTCACGTGGGAAATACAACCAGCAAATGTCCACCACACTGCTTATGCAGAAAATAAACGTTTTCAGAAGCCTGGCAAGTAACTCGGCCTCATCCTTCAGCTGCCTGAAGGAAAGGCTGGAGAATCCATCTCAGAAATAGGACAGAAACTAGGTCAGCTCCTGGAGTCTAGGGGCCAAGGTCACAGGCACCAGTGGACAGCTATTTCAGAACATGCTTCTAGAATGAACCACCCTTTTTGATTTTACTCTGCATATGACTCAAAGCCATGGTAGAGAGTGGGCCAGGCTTGGTTCATATGCTCACAACTCATATAAGAGAGATCAGAGCGAAGCCTGCCTGCCAGTCCCACCAGAACTATTCATAGTGGAGGGCAGATAATTGTTCCTAAGAGCACTGAGGTAGTTGTGTAAATAAAGGGGGAAGGGGGTCTGTGTTACCCCAAGTAAACTGTCTGTTCCAGGTATGTTTAGTTGCTGTCATATCTGACTCTTTTTGACACCATGGACTGTAGCCCACCATGTTCCTCTGTCTGCGGGATTTCCCAGGCAAGGATACTGCAGTGGGTTGCTATTTCCTTCTCTAGAGGATCTTCCCAACCCAAGAATTGAATCCACCATGTCTCCTGCAATGGCAGGTGGGTTCTTTACTGCTGAGTTAGCTACAGGTATTATGAAGTTCCAAATATAAAAGGGGTGTAATAAACTTAAATAGCAAAATTGGATAAAGAAGATAGGTACATGGCAAATATTTTTTTTGACAGAAAACATGTCCATTTAATACATTTTTATGGAGCACCTAATGTATGCAATGTGCTATGTTGATATAAAGATCTATATGATACTGTCTCTTACCCTTCTGGATAATACAATGGATCTTAGAGCTAGGAAGAAAGGCATTTAAAGTTCACATAGTCTGACACCTTACTTTTAAGGTGAATAAAACTAGGTAGAAAAAGGTCAAATAGTGAATATTTGACACAGCTGTGAACGGAACTCCAAAATACATTATTCTAATCTATCTCAGTGTTTTCCTCTTACGCTTTACTCACTCAGTTGCTGCAATGGTCATAAACAGAATAAACTTGAGCGAGAGGACCCAGAGTGATCTCGTATTGGAGATAAGGCTGAGAAGTGATTGGGATGTCTTCTTTCTCATCAAAAGGGGAAGCTTTAAAACCCATTAAGATAAAAAACTCTTTCAAGTCCCTTAAAAGCCAAGAATGCTCCCATTAGGGGCAGAAGAACACTTGCTGCAACCAGCGGTCTCTCAGGAGAGAAGTGATGGCTGGGGAAGACTGTATGCTTGGAGCTCCCTTCCTGAGGACCAATATAAAAGCCAAAATAACTCCTTATCTGCTTGGAAAGACTGCCCTGCAGGTATGCCCCAATACGTGTCTCCGACTTCTAAAGGTGCCTTCTGCTGCTCAGATTCTGCATCTTTAGGCACTTTATTTGTATTTTAGTGCAAGAATTTCTTGTCTCATATGTTCCTTTTAATCTGTTTGCTACTGTAGTACATTTAAACATCAGCAGATGGGGCCCTTGGTTCCTTTGAAGAATGTCAGACTTGGGTTTTGTTAATGTCTGCAGTCCACATGAATTTTGCTTGTTTCTACAGCATGTTAAATTTGCATACTCTTTATAGTTCACAAACATGTATTTAATCAAGAAAAGCAAAACTCATTAATGACAAGAAATTTCTTTTTTTCCTCCTTCCACTGTTCTGTAGAGATGTTAGATCTGTTTACAGACCAAAAAATGAGTATAACATAATACCTAGACAACTTCATCTTTGAAAGGGCACGAGACGTCAGTGTCAAAATTAACCTGTTTTTAACTTCGGTGGCCCTGTAGGAGGCTTTCACTGCATGGGACCACAGGTGACAGGTTGTATCTGAGTTACCCTGCTTCTAGTCAATTTTTCTGTCTTCTCTCCTGAGTTTCATTTTATGAAGGCATTGTGTGAATTTGCTGGTTTTTACCACTCACCAATGATCATGATTTTTTTAAGTGATCTTTGTCGATAGTCCATAAAGAGAACAACCGGTTGTCTGGCCCTTGCACCTGTTCAAGTGGGTAAGTTTCAGCTCCTTAAAGGTGACATCTTTCCCCTGGAGAAATGTAACAGCTCTTTGAGGAAGGGGTGTAGTTTACAGGGCAGAAGAGATGGCGGCTTCCTTCCTCCTAGAGTCCTCTCTTAATTTTCTGCCTGGCTTTTTAATATGACCTTGCTCTGAGAATGAATCACTGTCTCCCTGTGCTCCCTGAAATGGGATGACCCAGGATTTCATTTTTGGCAAAATGTGAGATAACTCAGAGAAAAATGTTTCTTATTTGTGAAGCTTGATTACATACTTATTTCAGCGTGCTTACAGCACCTCCGATTAGTATGATTTAATTGAAAGATTGAAGACATCTTCCTTAGTGTAACTGATATTTGTGTTGTAAGTAAGCTCTTATGTTTGGACAGATCTAAATAGCAGATTTAAAACACAGTAAGAAAAAAAAAACACAGTAAGAGGACTAGGGACCTATCACTGACAGAAGGGATAAAAATTGGGCCTCCTTTTTCTCACTCTTCTGAGTTTAAATAAATCGGTCTGTTTTCCAACATTACTACTACCTTTGAGAATTGATGTTTTAGCTTGAAAGGGTGCCTTTGTGTTTTAAGGTATATTATAGATCACACTTATTTCCAAATTCAGGTCTTAAATAGCTCATAAAACAGTGAGAATGAAGTGTCTTCATTAATAAATTGTTTATATTTTTATAAATTTGCAACCTAATATGGCAAATTGGGATGCAGTTTGCACATTTGGGGTTTACAAAGTTTACACTGATGCAACTAATGTATTACTTCTGGATAGAGATGATATTTGCCTGTGGTTAGCCTGAAGCAAATTTTAGGAAAGAATTGTTCATTTCTTCCCTCCTTTTGTGCTGACATGCTAAGTGATATATACGGAAATTGTGCGCACTACTTGTGCCCTAGTCTGAAGAAATGCTTGTGGGCAAATTTCATTAGTACTTGATTAGTACTTGTGCTAATTAAGCCAGGCACAATTTTGCCTCCAGTCACAGTATGATGAGTTAAGGCTGGACTGAAAACGTGGCCCTAAATGCATGTGTTGGAAGCCCATAAAGCCCATATAATCCCATAGAGAATTCTCACTTGACTCCTCCATTAAGGGCCTGAAAAAGTAGAACAGAACACTCTGTTTCTAGTGCAATTTGAGTTCACCCAGATATGTGATATGCTAATGTTTAGATTAAGCAGATGGCATGGAAGGCAGTTGTTAGCTGAGGATTGTTTTTCCTTTCTGCATATTATTTTCAAACAAACAGCTTAAGAGGTAAGTTACTCTACCTCCTCCCTTTGCATCCCCTTCAATAATAATAATAATAATAAAAACTCCAGGACCCCCTGGTTGTATTGTTATCATTCTATGTGCTCAAGTGCACCCATCTCATGTGGGATGTGATATAACAGTGATTTCCATTGTTTGGTGAGTTTTTTGCTCTTTAGAATATTTCAAAGAAAAGGGAGCCAGGGCCTGGCTGAGGCAAGGAAAGAAGAGGTGAACTTGGAAACAAGAGCTGTTTGGAACAGAAAAGCAGATGTTATGCCTCCATCTACATCTCTAATTTTCTCCTCAGGGCTTCACAACACTGGCCCTTGTTCTCCTATTTATTTCTGTGGTCTCTTCTTCTTCTTCCTCCTCCTCCATTTCCAAACCCTGCCTTCCCTAAACCTTTTTTCCCCTCATATTACTTCCCTTGCAATTTTGGAATTTTCCACATTAAATTTTTACATACTATATGATATGGCATCTTAGTAACTTTATTTAAAAAACCCTTAATAACCTTCAAAATTCCTCCAAGCTTGCTGTGCTTCTCACAAATGAAAAGGTGGAGTTTTAAATATCAGGTTCTATCATTTATAGAATCATAAAATTTTAGAGCTAGCGCTAGACATCATTTCATCTCACTCCATTTATATTTTTAGTAAGAGATTTTCTTGAGATTTTGGAATGGTAGGAAATGATAGGGATGGAAATGAGAAAAAGAAGGAGACAGAGACAGAGAGAGACAGACAGGTGAAGAAGTTTTAGAAAGTTTTTTTTTTTGTTTGTTATTAATGTAACTTCCTTTGAGGATTTCTCCAAAGACTGCAAAAACATTTAATTGCTTTTCCCTATGTTTGCATACTAGACTGACCTTTTAGAGTGCAACTAAAAAAGTCAATCCTAAAGGAAGTCAACACTAAATATTCATTGGAGGAACTGTTGCTGAAGCTGAAGTTCCAATACCTTGCCTACCTGCTGCGAAGGGCCAACTCATTGGAAAAGACCCTGATGCTGGGAAAGAATGAAGGAGAAAGGAGAAGAGGGTGGCAGAGGATGAGATGATTGGATAGTATCACTGACTCAATGGACATGAACTTGGGAAAATTCTGGGAGATAGTGAGGGGTGGGGAGGACTTGTGTGCTGCAGTCCATGGAGTTGCAAAGAGTCAGACACGACTTAGTGACTGAACAACGGCAATCTGGCTCAGGAAGGCTCCAGGCAGCCAGTCTCAACTGGATGAAGCGGATAAATCTGCAAGCCTCTCCTCACTTGTACTATCTTCTTCCTCCTTCTCTTATCTGGGGAAGTGTCCTTCCTTTGAGCCAGACCAGACCACTCACTGGTCTCTGGATAATATTCACTTCCATCACCCCTCAACTTTTTCTGCTTTGCCAGTTTTTCCCTTCTCTGTTAAGTAGATTATTCCCTACAAATATGCAGAATACCAGATGCCTGGATCATGCATATCCTTTCTGATATCACCCTCTTTTCTTTATTCTCCCTTTTAGTCTTAATTCTCGAGTATTGTCTATGCAAGTCATCTTTGTCTTCATTTTCGTAACTCCTATTTGCTCTAACCCATTCCAATCTGGATTCTCACTCATTTGTTTCACTGAAACTACTCTGGATAAGGTGATAACCTTTCTTGGTAATGACAGATCCAGCTCATAATTGTGTGTTTCTTTTGTCTTTTCAATAGCTGTCTACACAGTAGAGCAGGGACCCAGGCTCTCTGGGTTTACATGATGCCACACTCTCTTGATCTTCTCTAGCCTCTCTGGCTCCTTTATTTTATTCTCCCTTTTGGTCAGAAATCAATGTCTGTTTTCTTCACTGTATTCTTTATAATGTCTATTACTGGATTTGATGTATAGTAGTCTCTCATGAAACGTTATTTAAGTGAATAAGTTAAATAGTTTCAGTTCAGTGAGAATTGTGTTTGTCCTCTAGAGATGAGCTATGCCATAAGTGGTCACTAGCCATATGTGGTTATTTAAATTTGAATTAATTAAAATTAAATTAAATTAAAAATTCAGTTCTTTAGTCACACTGGACACATTTCAAGTGCTTAGTAGTCACATGTGACTAGTGGCTACAACATTGAACAGTGCAACTTTTTAGAATACTTCTAACATTGGAGTGCTGTAGATGAGCACTGTTCTAGAGAGCTTAAATTCAACTGCTGGAGTCTAAGCCTCTGGAGAAGGCAATGGCACCCCACTCCAGTACTCTTGCCTGGAAAATCCCATGGATGGAGAAGCCTGGTAGGCTGCGGTCCATGGGGTCACTAAGAGTCGGACACGACTGAGTGACTTCACTTTCACTTTTCACTTTCATGCATTGGAGAAGGAAATGGCAACCCACTCCAGTGTTCTTGCCTGGAGAATCCCAGGGACGGAGGAGCCTGGTGGGCTGCCATCTATGGGATCACACAGAGTCGGACACGACTGAAGTGACTTAGCAGCAGCAGCAGCAGCAAGCCATGTATGTCATGAAAGTGAAAGTGAAAACTGCTCAGTCATGTCCGACTCTCTGTGAGCCCATGGACTATATAGTCCATGGAATTCTCCAGGCCAGAATATTGGAGTGGTTAGCTGTTCCATTCTCCAGGGGATCATTCCAACCCAGGGATTGAACCCAGGTCTCCTACATTGCAGGCAGATTATTTACCAGCTGAGCCACTAGGGAAGCCCAAGAATACTAAAGTGAGTAGCATATCCCATTCTCCAGGGGATCTTCCTGACCTAGGAATTGAACCAGGATCTCCTGCATTGCAGGCAGATTTTTCATCAGTTGAACTACCAGGGAAGCCCAAAAATATTGATTCTTTGTGACTCCATGGACTATACAGTCCATGGAATTCTCTAGGCCAGAATACTGAAGTGGTTAGCTATTCCCTTCTCCAGGGGATCTTCTTAGCCCAGAGATCAAACCCAGGTCTTCTGCATTGCAGAAAGATTCTTTACCAGCTGAGCCACTAGGAAGCCCAAAAGAAATTTTAGGTAGTAGTGAATGGGGAAGTTGCTCAGCTTTGTCTGACTCTTTGTGACCCCATGGACTGTAGCCCACCAGGATCCTCTGCCATGGAATTCTCCAGGCAAGAATACTGGAGTGGGTTGCCATTCCCTTCTCTAAAGGATCTTCCCAACTCAGGGATTGAACCTGGGTCTCCCGCTTTGCAGGCAGACTCTTTATCATCTGAGCAAGGGTCATGCATAACGTGGTCAAATGATTGGATGATTCTCTTGACAGTCTTGCAAGATTACACAGGACAATTGCTCAGCTAGGACAGAGAGATATTTTAACTATTATGAAGCAAGGGAGTTTAACATCCTAGTTAAATGCATGGAGTTGGTGATGGAGAGATTTGAAGACTAGTCCTGCTATACTGTTTGACAGCTATATGTCAAGAGCAAGAATTCCATCTGTTTTTGCCTCTCTCCATTTTCTTAACTGTAAAATGGGTTAATAGTAATACCTTACTCATAGCATTGTTGTATAAATTAAGAAGGTGAATGCATTTAAAGTATTTATCATTGTCTCCAGTACAAAATACAAGCTCAGTAAACCACAGCTAGTATTATTATTGCTGTTATTATGTTATATATATCTTCAGGAGGAGGGCACATACCCATACTTGGGTCCTTCCATTTCAATCATGGTCTTAAACACTAGTGTCTCTTTTTCTATGTATACCAGCACTTGAGTAAGAGGGTCATGCATGCATGTGTGCTAAGTTGCTTCGGTTGTGTCAGAGTCTGCGACCCCATGGACTATAGCTCACCAGGCTCCTCTGTCCATGGGATTCTCCAGGCAAGAAAGCTGGAGTGGGTTGCCATGCCCTCCTCCAGGGAATCTTCCCCTTCCAGGGATCGAACTTTTGTCTCCTGTGTCTCCTGCATTGTAGGTGGATTCTTTACCCCTGAGTCACCAGGAAGCCAAGAGGGTCATACATACTAGGCAAATGTGTTAGCAGAACAGACTCAAATTGAGTTTTGAAAAGTAGGATTTATCTGGCAAAATTTGCTGTAGAATGGATGAAATCTTTTAGAACCATACACTTTCAGCTTGGATCTCTGCATCCACCATGACAGGAACTCAGGAAAGCTGACGGGCACAGTTTCCACTGGGAGTCCAATGCTCCTTCTAGAACTACAGCATCAGATACTTGTTCTCCTTGGGCTGACAGGACAAGGAAATGCTGTTGTTTCTCCCCAGCTGGGAGAGTCTGTAATGGAATACAGCACGAATTTGCCAGTACTCCTCTCTTGAATCCTTTGTGTTTCTTTATAAAGCTATTCTCCAGTCAGTTTCCTGTAACATGTGAGTAACTACCCACAATTTTCAGTTTCATCACAGGGATGCTGGAGAGTTAACCAACCTGTCTTTCAGGGATGACAGTCTCTGAAGAAGCACTTTTGCAGGGAATTGTCATTTGCAGTTTGACATTTCTGACTTACTGTTCCCCATATGCATGAATTGAAAAATTCCTTTAAGAAGGATTTACATCTCATGAAATTTTAGAATCAGTCTGATTATCACTTGTGGTCTCAGATTGATTTTTTTCATTCTTATTAGAGAGTTATTCAGCCCAGGTCAGCAGCAGTTTCTGTGAAGGGAATTGGTGTGCCAGGTTTAAACATAGAAAGTGTCTCTGACACACCTGTTTAGGGATTTACTAATTTCACAAGTGCAGTAATTTGAGCAAATCACATGTGAAACACTTAAAAAAAAAAAAAAAAAAAAACCAAAAACATCCATTAGTAGCAAGAGCCCTGACTGCTGCTATTCCTACTGTCTATAGCACCAGACCCAGCTGCTACTAGTAGATTCCACTAATGAGCTGCTTCATTTCCAAAAGTTCTTTTGGTCAGCTTTTCATAAATTACAGTGTTTTAATTCAATATGACATCTACAGGAAACAGAAGATTGATTCAATCTTGCATTGTCTTTTGTTTCATTCAGATGTGATTATAAATGATCCATTTCCATGTTTCCAGCATGCCCACCACTTTCCTAATCTCTGTGCCTGCTTAGTTCATTGGATTAGGACTTGAAACTAGTGGGGTCTCCAGCCCATGGTAACACAAAGCCCCTCTAACCTTGTCTGATAGTACTGTCACAAGGGATACAGCAGAACATCTCATAGATCATGGGGAAACTTTTTTGAAACACAGCTCCAGGGCTTGTCTTTCTCAAGAAGGATTAGTGCACCATTTTCCTTTGTAAATAACAGCATATTCTCTAGGCTTTAACTGCACAAAATTGGATTTACAATTGAATTACAGGCAGAATTTTTAACTGGGCATCATGAAAGATGGTTTTCTATGTCAGTGAAAAAAGATTAACTTGTAAACCCTTGGTTCTTTCCTGCAATAATATTTCCATCAATACCCACCTGTAAAAAAAGTAGGTAATTTTATCATTTGAAGCATGTGGAATATTATTCATATATACCTAAGAAATTAAAAAGATGAAATGTTCCAATGGCTACTTCAAGTGTTCCAGTGAAATAGCCAATGAAAAAGAAGAAAGTCTGACAATCTACAGCCTACTTTCCACAGGGAATATATTAAACACCTTTGATAATGATAATGTTAGTTCAGGGACAAAGAATTAGTTCATTTAAGTGACTATTACTTTGTCACATTTGCATTTTTTTCTCCCACTGTTATTATTATTATTATTGTGTTTTTTTTGAGCCACAGTTTCTGTCCTAACTAAGTGTTTATCATTTCTTTCAAGTGAGATCAAATGGGATTGCACTTCCTGTTTCATGAGGGTTGGCTCCACCATTGAAAATTATGGGTGCCAAGCAGAAAGAATCCTGTAACTAAAGGGAAATTTCTCTCTTTGGAGGAAAAAGCTGCATTTTAGTTGAAAGGAAAAGACAATGCAACTGTTTTGAGTAGCTTACATCTTTAGAAATGCTAATGAATGTGATTGAATTTCACTGCAAGTGGGCCTAACAGTTCAGTTCAGTTCAGTCCCTTAGTCTTGTCCAACTGTAGCACACCAGGCTTCCCTGTCCATCAGCAACTCCCGGAGCTTACTCAAACTCATGTCCATTGAGTCAGTGATGCCATCCAACCATCTCATCCTCTGTTGTCCCCTTCTCCTCCCGCCTTCAATCTTTCCCAGCATTAGGATCTTTTCAGATGAGTCAGTTCTTCCCATCAGGTGGCCAAAGTATTGGAGTTTCCGCTTCAGCATCAGTCCTTCCAATGAATATTCAGGACTGATTTCCTTTAGGATGGACTGGTTGATCTCCTTGCAGTCCAAGAGACTCTCAAGAGTCTTCTCCAACACCACAGTTCCAAAGCATCAATCCTTCGGCGCTCAGCTTTCTCTATAGTCCAACTCTCATATCCTCACATGACTACTGGAAAACCATAGCTTTGACTAGATTGACCTTTGTTGGCAAAGTAATGTCTCTGCTTTTAATATGCTGTCTAGGTTGATCATAACTTTTCTTCCAAGGAGCAAGTGTATATTAATTTCATGGCTGCAGTAACCATCTGCAATGATTTAGGAGCCCCCCAAAATAAAGTCTGTCACAGTTTCCATTGTTTCCCCATCTATTTGCCATGAAGTGATGGGACCAGATGCCATGATCTTAGTTTTCTGAATGTTGAGCTTTAAGCCAACTTTTTCACTCTCCTCTTTCACCTTCATTAAGAGGCTCTTTAGTTCTTCTTCGCTTTCTGCCATAAGGGTGGTGTCATCTGCATGTCTGAGGTTATTGATATTTCTCGCAGCAATCTTGATTCCAGCTTGTGCTTCATCCAGCCCGGCATCTTGCATGATGTATTCTGCATATAAGTTAAATAAACAGGGTGACAATATACAGCCTTGACCTCCTCCTTTCTCGATTTGGAACCAGTCTGTTGTTCCATGTCCAGTTCTAACTGTTGTTTCTTGACCTGCATGCAGATTTCTCAGGAGGCAGGTCAGGTGCTCTCGTATTTCCATCTCTCTAGGAATTTTCCACAGTTTGTTGTGATCCACACTGTCAAAGGCTTTGGCATAGTCAATAAAGTAGAAATAGATGTTTCTCCTGCTTTTTTGATGATCCAACTGTTGTTGGCAATTTGATCTTTGGTTCCTCTGCCTTTTCTAAAATGAGCTTGAACATCTGGAATTTCATGGTTCACATAGTGTTGAAGCCTGGCTTGGAGAATTTTGAGCATTACTTTGTTATTGTGTGAGATGAGTGCAATTGTGCAGTAGTTTGAGCATTCTTTGGCATTGCCTTTCTTTGGGATTAGAATGAAAACTGACCTTTTCCAGTCCTGTGGCCACTGCTGAGTTTTCCCAACTTGCTGGCATATTGAGTGCAGCACTTTCACAGCATCATCTTTTAGGGTTTGAAATAGCTCAATTGGAATTACATCATCTCTACTAGCTTGTTCGTAGTGATGCTTCCTGAGGCCCACTTAACTTCAATTCCAGGATGTCTGGCTCTAGGTGAGTGATCGTATCATCATGGTTATCTGGGTCGTGAAGATCTTTTTTTGTATAGTTCTTCTGTGTATTCTTGCCACCTCTTCTTAATATATTCTGCTTCTGTTAGGTCCAATCTGAACAGTTCAAGTCAAAAAGAAAAAAGAGTTTTGAGGAACTAGTATCATTTAGAGACAAAGATTTTATTTACATTAACATTATCCCAAGAGCTCCATTTGCACTGCTCCTAATTTGAAACCATAGAGTCAAGCAAAAATGTTCACCTAAGGTTTTGAGTCTTATCAGTTCTTTCCAAATGTCTTTTTTGGGGAAAGTTCTCAAATAATAAGTTAAGGAATTTTAGTGTCAGATTTTGCTAGTCAATTCTTGTTTAATTGAATAGGTGGTGTGAAATGAAGGAGCAATGCAGACAGGAAAGGAGACCCTTATCTTTGTAAGGGAGCAGACATTGCTATCCCAATATATTTCTCTTTGGTTCAAGGATTATTTTAGGCTGATTATTTTAAAGAAGCAGAAAACTCAGGAAGCCCTTCTTTTTGCCTCCTCCTTACCTTGGGCTTCCCTTGTGGGTCAGCTGGTAAAGAATCCACCTGTAATGCAGGAGACCTGGGTTTGATCCCTGGATTGGGAAGATCCCCTGGAGAAGGGAAAGGCTACCCACTCCAGTATTCTGGCCTGTAGAATTCCATTGACTGTATAGTTCATAGTGTTGCAAAGAGTTGGACATGACTAAGTGACTTTCACTTTACTAAATGCTTAAATATATTTATGTAAAGGATTTAGGCTAGGAGGATGACAGTGCTCTGAGATATCTACACAGAATCTGGGCTAGGTGTGGTTGAGGCACCTTGGCAGGGCCTGGAGACCAAAAACTTTCTGTCACTCATTGTCTCTGAATGGTCTTGAAGTATTCGTGGACCAAACGTTTGCTCTTTTCCATCTTCTTGTGATTGTCTTTCTTTCCTTGAAGTCCCAAGCCCCTATCTCCTTCCACTTAGTCCAAAAGGACAAATATACCTCATTTTATCCAACTGCCTTTGGAATCTCTTGTGTTCAAGTTCCCCATACATATGTAATTAAAGTTGTTTTTTCGCTGTTTATCTGTCTTATGTCAATTTAATTATTCAGCCAGCCAGAAAAACCTACAAGAGTAGAGAAAACTTTTTTCCAACACCCCTAGTAAAGAACTGTGGTGGACTTGAGAGCAGGGGAGATATGTAATTACCTGGATTACTGTTGTTATTCTTCATTATACATGGATTTTTAAAGGATAACAGTTGATCTGTAGGCAATGAGCTGTCCATATTTGAGGGATTTGGAGGGAAGTTCTAGATATCTACAAATGGTAAACTTAGCCTGTTTCAGATTGTTAGGTTTCCTGCAGAGCAACTGCTCATGACTGGGTGGCAATGAAGCATCCAGAATTAAAGATGGCAGGAAAGAGAGAAAATAGGTGACTGAAGAAACCTCTGATTTTCTTAGCCTAAGTCAGTCCCATCTCCTTGACTGCCTGTCTCATGTTTCTCTTTTGGTCAGGCTTTCTTTGTCCTTTCTTTCATCTTTTTCATTGTCTAAATCAGTTCATGAGTGAGTGAGTGAAAGTCAGTCAGTTGTGTCTGACTCTTTGTGATCCCATGGACTATAAAGTCCATGGAATTCTCCAGGCCAGAATACTGGAGTGGGTAGCCTTTCCCTTCTTTAGGAGATCTTCCCAACCCAGGGATTCAACCCAGGTCTCCTGCATTGCAGGTGGATTCTTTACCATCTGAGCCATAGAAAAGGAGAGTGAAAAAGCTGGCTTAAAACTCAACATTCAAAAAACTAAGATCACGGCATCTGGTCCCATAACTTCATGGCAAATAGATGCGGAAATAATGGAAACAGTGACAGACTTTATTTTTGGGGGCTCCAAAATCACTGCAGATGTTGACTGCAGCTGTGAAATTAAAAGACACTTGTTCTTTGGAAGAAAAGCTATGACAAACCTAGACAGCATATTAAAAAGCAGAGACATTGCTATGCTGACAAAGGTCCATCTAGTCAAAGCTACAGTTTATCCAGTAGTCATGTATGGATGTGAGAGTTGGACCATAAAGAAAGCTGAGCACTGAAGAACTGATGTTTCTGAATTGTGGTATTGGAGAAGACTCTTAAGATCCAACCAGTCCATCCTAAAGGAGATCATTCCTGAATATCCATTGGAAGGACTGAGGCTGGAGCTGATACACCATAGCTTTGGCCACCTGATGGGAAGAACTGATGCATTGCAGAAGACCTTGATGTTGGGAAAGATTGAAGGTAGGAGGAGAATGGGATGACAGAAGATGAGATGGTTGGATGGCATCACCAGTTCAATGGACATGAGTTTGAGCAAGCTCTGGGAGTTGCTGATGGACAGGGAGGCCTGGTGTGCTGCAGTCCATGGGTTTGCAAATAGTTGGATATGACTGAGTGACTGAATTGACTGAACTGAACTGAATCAGTTCAGAATCAGTAAAATAAAATATAGGACTTGTTTGCTTCAATGGGCCCTATGATAGTAGGGACTTTTGTCATTGGTTTTCTGTGTCTATGTGTGACTATGCCTGGAAAGATTCACCAGGCAAAGGGGTGTGATCAACTGCAAGCAGGTGAGCATTTCAGCTAGCATGCCAATTGATGGGCAAAGCAAGAACAAATGAATCTCAGAGTAATATTTCTTAACAGAGCACCTGTGAAGAGAGATGCATTGGATAGGGTCTAGGATTGGTTCCTCTCTCTAAGGGCAGATGAAACAGGGTAAAGTGTGGAGAATTTAAAGCAGTGGTTCTTATCCAGTGCAGGAAAACAAAATATAAACCAACCAGATAATACGTTGCAAAAATCTTATTAATGTGTTACATAATTTTGCCTTTCATGTCTGCTTATAGTCATGTATTCATATCTACTTTTTGATCAGATTGACTAAGTGGAGGGTAAAAGAGGATTGAAGAGGGCAGAAATGTTATATATGCTAAAAGAACTTCGCAGAAAGGAAACCCTGATTCCAGAAATACATGTTAGTTAGCCAGAAAACACATGTTGAATTTAGACATAAGAAATACTCAACTTTTCACTGTAGTGACGGTAGGAAGGGCCATTGTACTACATGACAGTAAACTCAGAAATGTTGGATTAGAGATCCCTGAAGGGATTATGACATTTCATCTCTAGCTGTCTAAGAACTCAACTCTTGCATTAGGTATTGTTTAATTTGGGACACAGAAGCACATAACTGATGTCATAGAGACATTCTTCACAACCCTGTGATTTTTGCCAACTGGACTTCTTTGAAACAACATCAGAAAGCAGAGTTAACTGAGTTTGAGAAACAAGATGAATGAAAAGCAAGATCAAAGCAAGGTCAAAGGTCAGGGCAACAGAACCCTAAATCAGGATGGAAGTGTCTGCTTCATGCACCTGATATGATGCTAATAATGACACAGGTACACTCTCCTACATGAGTCTCTGGTGGGGCAATACACTATTGGACAGAATGCAAACAAGAATATTTTTACATAACAACCTCATCTACATTGATCTTTGTGTCTGAAGCAGTCAAGAGAAATGCTCTGGCATTTGTTTCCATCATTGAATACATACTGATCCTGCTTCACCTCTGTAAGTTGAACGTTAGAGGTCACCCTGGCTTTGTTGTATTCAGATGTCTTTGGAAAGCTACCTTAGTGTTTGGAGCTGCTGCCAACCTTTTTCAATATAAATTAAAAGTCACAAGGCTTTGCCACTTCTCCCTATGTGTTAAAGAGTTGCAAAAAGCCATTCTGAGTTCACGTTCCTTAAAGAGTCCTTTTTATTATTCACATCGACGTTGTCAATTCAAAAAAAGCCTGTTATAAATGGATTAATTTATGGCAAGATTGTTGATTGACAGGAAAAAGTTTGTTATGTATGGATTTGACATCACAACCATGCATAGCCAATTTTTCCACCAACAGTTTCTTTATGGAAGAATTCTTCCAGCCACATTGCATAAACAGCTGTTGGAAACACCTTTGCATCGATCATTTGTAATAGTTTATTAAAGTGGTACCTGGCAACATGTCTATATAGTTAAAGCCTTGCTCATTACCAAACCCCATTTTTCAGGAGTTTATTACTCAAGCTTTTCAAATCGCATCAAACTCAGACGTCATGTGTGAGCATTCACTCTCTGCATTGTTTCTTTTGTTAGTGAAGGTTCTGAAGCAGGGACCTCATTTCTTATGGAGTGGTGTGGACTGTGATTGATTCTGCATCAGATTTTTGAAAAAAGCTTCTCTTTTTTTGAAATCAATTTTTCTCTAAAATGTTTTTGAATGTTTATACCTTTTCTTCTCTTGAAATAGATATTTATAAAAAAAGCCTTAATTATCATAAGGACACCCTTATGCACTTGTACCATATTTGGAAGCTTCTCTTGATCACTTAGGTGTTTGCCATTTCCTTGCTCTTTTCTTGCCTGTTCTCTTTTCCATGCATAAAAATGCCTCCTTGACTTGCTCTCCTCTTTGTCATTGAATTGAATGGCAACTCTCTCCTTTCTTAAAGATTATACTATATAAGTAAGAGGGCTTCCCAGGTGGCTCAGTGGTAAAGAATCTGCCTGCCAAGCAGGAGACATGGGTTCGATTCCTGGGTTGGGAAGATCCCCTGGAGAAGGAAATGGCAACCCACTCCAGTATTTTTGCCTGGAAGATCCCATGGACAGAGAAGCCTGGCAGGCTATAGTCCATGGAACTGCAAAGAGTTGTACACAACTTAGTGGCTAAAAACAACAACAATAATACAGGTAAGAAGATGGGCTTACTGAAACTCAGGTTGGAATGGCAGCTTTTACACATGCCGCATGATTCTAGGCAAGTTATTTTGACTATGTAATCCCTGTTTCTGTTACTACATGGAAAAAAAAAAAAAAACAGGGACAATAACAATACCAATCTATAGCATTGTTTTCATATATGTATTTATATAAAGATATAAATAAGTTAATATGTGTAAAGGGCTTGCCCTTTAAGTGATGGTTGCTGGTGCCCTACTAATATAGAGTCAGGTAGAATTAGGCCCCAACACTAGTCCTCCTGAATCCTTGGGTTCCCTTCTAAGCCTCTTCTGAGGTCAGGGTACATTTTATTACAAGTATTGATATCCCTCAGCTCCTCCATAGGATACTGGCAGCTCCTTTTGGCAGCTTCCGTGACAATGATGCCTCCTACCCCAAACCTGGTATACCCTGGAACTTCTTCAGAGGGGGTAAAGGAGGAAGGTGCATAATGAACTGTGTTACTCGATTAGCCTGGATAAGCCCCAGAGCATATGAAGAGCTAACAGAGCCAGCTGGCTCCCCAGCAAGCCCTGGTTCTGCCAAGACCCACTGATTCCTGATGAGGAAGCAAAGAGGAAACACTGGTTCTGGGAAGACTGAGGAGGGCATTCACCCCCAAGATTAGAAAGTTATTAGCTAAGGCAGATTGTGAAGGTTCAAAGAGCTAATGAATGCTTTGAAATCCATTGAGAGTCTATTAACTAGACTAATGGATAGAGGGAGTCTATCCATTGTATTAGTTTGTCATTTTTAATCTCTTGGGTATTGGGTCCTTGAGCAGGGTAGAATCAGACTTTCTTGGTGATGATTTAGCATCTCTGAACTGACTTCTAGATCATACTCACACACTGCATGCAAAGCACTGTGCTAGGCTTTCTTCAGTGATCAGACTTCCACATCTGGATTCTTAAAAAAATTTGAAAAAGCTGATGCCACAAATGTTGCTGGTGAAAAAACATCACGTAGAGTTTATTCCTTTTCTTTCCCCCTTTTAAAAAATTTATTAAGATTGAAAAGTCCTTTGCAGCTTGAATTACTTATTTTCCAAGATATTTAAAAGGAGATATTCACAGGCAAAGAAACTTTTTTCCTGCCCAAATGCAGTGTTTTTCTTTCTGTCCTCACATGAATGTTGCTATGTGTGTCAGTTCTAGAGTACATCACCCTCCTTTCTTCAGAAAATGTTCCCTTTTTCTCCTGGTGAAAATAAAAATTCTCCTCCTACTATATATGCAAATTCTCATGGCAATATGTTTTTGTTTCTGAAAATCATCACAAAGTAGACCGAAAATGTCGTAATATATTTTCAAAATTACCAAAAAGTGCTTATATGAAGCAGCAGGCAGTTTTTGGAGTCACCATGAAAACCATACACAACATGTAATGTCCAAAATCATGATGTTGGACATTGTTGCTTTAGCACATGCACTTGAGAATTATTTTATGTTATTTTCATGAGAATTCAGCTTCAAACAATTAGAACTATTCAAACCAGACAGTTCTCATCCTCTGTGGTATTTAAAAGGACTGGCAATTCATGAGATCTGTTATCTTGATACTATTTAGTGATCTGCTCTCTTGTGATGTCATTACCCACAGTGACAAAAGGCAGGAAAAGAAATATGCTTTGACATTATTCCAAAAAGCACTCAGGAAATAGCAATTTTTTTTGAGATGAAGTAAGTTGAGAAGATTGGCATTTTCCAAAGACAGATGTGTACTCCTATGATTCTGGTAACACCACCATGCTTTGAATCCCATTTGGATTTGTTGGGTGGAAAATCATGGGTAATGAAAATATTCATCAATTTCATCCCCTTTAGCTCGGTGGATGGTCCAGCCTTTAAGTACTTACTGATAGAATCAACCAGCAAGAGGTCATCTCAAAATCTTCTGCTGGATGAAGTCATTGCATTTTGAGATTTGGGGGCACATCCCATTTTCATGACTATTTGAAGATATCCCAAGAGGCAGCACTGGGAGGTATTTAAACTAAGAATGATTGACAGTGTCTGTAAGTACTTATTATGTCAAGGCTTCAGCTTGTCGATTGATGGGAAATGATGTATAATAAATTAGAATGATCACACATCATTTCCCATCGATTGAAATGCCAAATCCTTGACGGAGTAATGAGTTATGGCCAATACCACTCACTGTCTTAGGGGTAGATTGATTGCATATCCCTTCATCGATGTGATCAAACAACTAAGAAATCCTAAGTATACATATAGCTCCCAAATTTTACCATTGTTCCATTGCAGAGGATGAAGTTAGTGTTGCCTCAGTGAGCATTGCACAATGCCATGTGGGTGTTGGAGCAAGGGTATTCTTCATCATCTGATGCAGTGAGAGCCTCTTCACTTTCTGCAGAAATACAGATACATCCTAAGTGCAGTGAGACTCAATGAAGCACCATTAGCCACCCTGGCTACAAAAGAACAAAATAGAAAGGCTCCCAAAGTCTCTTCACAGAAGCAAAAGGAGGAAGTTGACAGCAAGCTCAATGGAATGAATGTTTAGTATGCTCATGTACCAGTGGGTGGATATTTTTTCCTTTCTCTTGTGTAACTTATTCTCAGTAAAATATGCTTTTTAAAATCTTTTCAGTGGGTAAGACCAACTCATGTTCCTCTCTGGTAGGAAAAGCAGTTCCTTATCATCTCATAATTAAATACCCAAAATCAACAGCTGTGAAAAATTTTTATTTATTTAGATAGCCAACCTGTCTGTTTTTCCTAGAGGAGGCAGGAGAGCTGGCATGATGCATAAAATTCACATTCTTTGCTCCTCAGTCAACATTCAGTGACTATTTCTAAGGTCTTTTTGGACTTGTTGTATCTCCATAGGCATTTTAAAGTTAAAATAAATACAAGTTTTCTAAAATTTCATTAATTCAATAAGTGTTTTTTTCAGCAGCCACTATGTACAAGACACTGTGATAACCTTAAAAAATATGTTACTGGGAATCAATTCAACATGGAAATTCTGTCTTAGTTAAGAAACAATAAAGCACTTTCATGATTAGAAGATATAAACTATTCTCCAGCTTTATACATAAACCCAAGCATTTGATTTCTTCATAGTTTGAAGACCACTAGACTAAATGTCCTAAGAGGGTAAGGAATATTGTCTTATTAATTACTGTATATTCAAAGCTAGTTAAGTTCTGGCACATGTCAGACATTCAGTAAAATATTCTTAAGTGAATAAATGAATGAATGAGGTATGGGGAATTATAGATTCTTTTCAAATGTAGGTGATTTAATTTGTGTTTTTAGAAATTTCCACTTTGATATTTACATTTTCTCCCTTGGTAGAATCATCACGGCCATTAGGAAGATGATATCCAACATGGTTACATCAAATTTAGCTATTGAAGAAGGATGAGAATGGAGAGGGAAGCAGGCAGATAAAACATTTAATGATTCTTGCCATAGTAAGAATTAAGATAAAACATTTAATGATTCTTGCCATAGCACCCTTGCCATATGCAGGTGCCCTCTAGGGTTTTTACACAAGTTGTCTTATTACAACAATGCTCATTTTACAGATGTGAGACCTGAGGTCTCGAGAGGTTAAGTAACTTTCTCAAATTTATGTCGATAGTGAGTAGAGTTGCTGAGAGTCCAACCAGTCTCCTCAGATCTGCAACTGACCTATTATTAGGAATGATCAGAGTAGAATCAACGGCTTGAGAATTCCTACGAGAGACTCAAGGTATCACTGTTAAATATAAGCTAGCAGGCTATGACTAATGCAGGGTCCATAGTCTTCTGTCCAAACAATGGATACACAGAAACCACAACTACCCTTCAGATGATTCACTGAATGAAAAAACTTATCAGATTATGAGACTTGTGAAGCTGTCAAGAAGCTAAAACATCATGAGCACAATTCTTGACTCTCAATATCTCTTATGTAGTAATAAAAGAACAATTATTTATTTGATTCACTTTATTCTATAGTATTTATTACAGGTGAATAACATATTCCCTACCCTCAGGAAATGGTCTGTAAAGAGGTATTTATGAAGTAGTAATGTAAGTGCTGGGCTTCCCTTGTGGCTCAGATGGTAAAGAATGTGCCTGCAATGTGGGAGACTTGGGTTGGTTTCTTGGGTCGAGAAGAACCCCTGGAGAAGGGAATGGCAACCCACTCCAGTATTCTTGCCTGGAAAATCCCATGGACAGAGGAGCCTAGCAGGCACAGTTCATGGGATTGCAAAGAGTTGGACACAACTGAGCAACTAACACAGAACAACAGCAAATATGCCACAATAATATTAGTACTCATAAGAATCATTTTACACCCCCATCAGCCTCAGTCACAAATATTTATTGGCATGGTAAAAAAAGCTGAGATGATAAAATTATCTGGACTATAGTCATTAATTTATTAATAATTCTGAAAAGTGATTTATTTAGTAATATTCACATCAGGTTGTAAAGAACACTAGGGTTTAAGAGTGGAGTCGCTGGTAATTGAAGAAGGAAAAGTCAATTTCATTATCCCTTCCTCTTATTCAAGCAAGTAGAATATTGTATTAAAACACTAGTTTCATCAGATAAGCACAATATAAGGTAATAGGAAAACTCAGAGAAAGATGATGTGCACCAAAGCAGACAGGGACTGTTTCCATGAAACCAGGATTCTTAATAGCACATCATGGGCTAGTTGCTCACCATTATGAGTTCACTGGTAGGCAAGTCCTTGATTCCATCCTCAGGAAATCTAAGCCTGGTAGAAATTGCAGTATAATTATGTTTAATTGGTTATACAAGCACTTCCTAACTTTGAGTGGAGTTGAAAACTAAATGTTAATTTAAACTTACCTGTTTGCATTTTAAACACATTTTCCTGTAGAAAGAATGCCATGTGTGATGGTTAGGTTTGGAGGCTGTTTATAAGGGCCTCTTTTGCACACTATTGGAAACCAGAACTGTAACAACGATGGCAAATATTATTTCAACTACATTTACTGCATCTTACTTTGCTTCTATAAAAATATGCATCTAAGTCCTACTTCTGAATATTGAGAACTCTTTTCTTAGCAGCGGTATCTCTCCTGGAAAGGGTCCCTTCTTATTGTGGACCCTTAGTTTACCAACTCCTTTTCCTTCTATATCTGCATAAAAATAGAAGCTCATGAGGTAATCTTCTTGCTACATATTTTATATTAAGGGGGAAAAAAAGACATTAACCTTCTAGGGGAGTAGGAGCTAGTTCTTCCTCCATCTGCAGTTTACAAAAATAGGTTGCTTGTAATGTAGAGAAAGACTGTGCTGGCATGATGGTAACACACAGGCTTATAGTTGTGTGTGTTCTACCACGTCGACCCTTGGATTAGTTTGCTCAGGGTCTCTATTCAATGTATCCTTAAAGGCAGAAATTATGACTGACAGTTGTATAGTGATTTGCAATATATAGAGTGTTTTCACAACATTTCTCCTTTTAATGCCAACAATAACCCTATAAATTAAGTGTTTTTTATCTCATAATAGTGACTAAGACTCAGTAATGTGACGTAATATATCCAAAGACCCACCACTATTAAATGGCAGAGCTGTGATTCTAAGGAAGATATTTTTGGTCCCTAACTTTGTGCTCTCTCTATGATGTCAGAATGCCATAGGAGAATTTATACTGTCAAACAACTGAGGGTTGAACACTCAAATCAAGTTAAAGCATTTGTACCAGTCTTTCTTTTAGAAATTGAAGAATCCTCCTCAGCATTAACTTGGGGTTTCTTTAAGTCCACCATTACGGAAACAATTGGATTTTCTGCCAAGAAACATTAAGGCTGATTTGACAAGAATGACGAGGCACTTTAAGAGTTGATTGACTGTTAGTACAAGGCTTTTAAAGCTTTCTAAAATTGCTTAAACTATAAGTGAAAGAAATGGAACTATCTACACAGAATTTCAAAGGAAAGCCTAGGACATAAAGAATAAATGGTAGGATAGCCAGATATGTATATGTCTACCCAACAATTCTCTGATTCCTACAATATACAGGTTCATTTGGTTTTCCCACAATGTTCTATAGTTCTCACACTCAGGGACACATTGAGGTCTAAATTTATGGATATTAAAAAATAGTTTTGTGTTTATTGAAGGACTTTCAGAAGATCTGTTTAGCTAAGACTCTTGTTGAGGTATCTATTTGCAACTCTAACTTGGAACTTCTAATCTAAAGCAAATTTTACCCTCTTTTCATTTTTTTGATAGGGTGTGGCAACACGAGAAATCAATGGAAAACAGAATCTTTGAAGTTGACAGCATCTCTGATGAAATCTTCAAGGTGAGTTATAGGAACTTCAGTTATTATAAATCCATACTTAGGACCCATGGTGACAGAATTATTTCAAAATTGTTACAATTTTAAAGAAAAAATAAGGCAAGATTTTTCTCCATCTCTTTTTCAAAGAACACATTGATCTACAGTGTTCATTAATGTTAATAAGAGATTTTTCACTGTTCTCCTGTTAAAGGAAAACAAATTAAAAAAAAAAGAATCTTTTATACAATATATGTTTTTTTTAATCTCATAAAACTCTGGCTTTTAAAAATAATTTTTTAAAAAAATTCTCAACTATGGACTTTTCCTAATCTTCACATTTAATTAATGATCCTTTATATTACAATCTTGAGTCCTTTAAGGAATGAAATTCCAACAAGAATATATTATCATCTAATCCTCATATTACTTCAGTAATATGAGGCCATTGGCAACTTTAGTATTAGAAAAAACAGCCAAGCTCAGAGTTCAGGAAAATAACCAAGTAAATGGTCAGCTATTTAAATAGACTGATAGATAAACCCACATTGATTTCCAAATGCTATCACATTCATGATGTTAAGAGTTTTGGTCACTTGAAAACAGATTTTTGAAATCTTTTACTGAGATAGGAGAAAGTGCCACTTGTACTTAAGATTTAGAAGACTCATTTTATATAAATAAGCACAATTAAGTTCCTGAGACAGTTGAAATAGATGGTGATATTCTAGTCTTTCTTAAATTTTTTCCATCTTTTAGAAGATGAAGTTTACCAACCATCTAGAATCCCACCGTAAATGTTCAAGCTTCATAGTATAAAAAAGTAAACGTTTAAAGTTCTGATGTATCATTTGAAATTTCTCTTCTGTAATGATGCAACTGGAGAATAAGAGCTGGGTTTCTCAATATTGTGCTATTGACACTTTGGGTCAGGTAATTCTTTGTTTTGGGGAGCTGTAGGATGTTTAGCAGCAGCCCTGGATTCTACCTATTAGATGTCAGTAGCTGTTTCATCCAAATTGTAATGACCAAAAATGTCTCCTAACATTGCCAAATGTCCCTTGGGTAGATGGACAGAGGGACAAAACCATGTCTGATTAAGAACCACTGGGGTGGAAGCATAGACTTCTAGGGTTCCACTCCATTTTAGTTTCTTTAGATATTTAATTTGAAGGTGAGCTGGCTAAATAATATGTCCTAGATCATGCAATTGATTAGAAGCCGAGGTAGAACCCAAATCTAGATCTTATTATTCTTACAGTATTCTTCCCATTGTAGCATGTTAACTTTGGATATTACTGTGGAAGGAGTATTCCACTGACCCATGAACACTAAAGTCATTACTCAGAAACATCCTGGGTGCCTTAAGATGGTGGCCATCTGAGTTGAGTCAGAAAGAACACATTATTTAAATGAATGAAATAGAAATATTCAGAAAAGTTTTACTTGTTATAGTTCAGTCTTGCAGATACTTCAGGTGATGATAACTTAATAGCGTCAAACTGCTCACATAGAGTATTTGAAGTTGTATTGCAATGAAATTAATCTGTGCAAGTCTCTTACCTTCTACCACCTTATTTTAGATAGGGATTTGTTGCAAGTGTCCTGATACCATAATAGTTTATAACTAAAGGTAAACAAAGTGTGCCTGGCAGGAGCAATAAACTAAAGACCAAATTAATAACCCAGGACCACTCATTATGTCAGGAAATTTGTTCATAAACTGTGACAGTGTCTGTCCCCTTGAATTGGCCTCATTAGCCATCTCTGGTTTATTAAAATAATGGAAACCTTCTCTAACTAGCGATCACCAAGAAAGTCCACTGCTGGGTAACCAGCTGTTTGAGGAACTAAAGAGAATAAAAAGAGGGTGAAAACAGATGGGATATATTTTGCATTTTCTACTCAGACATGAATATGTACACATATTATATTAGGCCATCTCTCCCACACATGTCCCTTTCTCCTTGGCACATTATGTTAACCATTCATCACTTCCATATATCAACTTCATCCAAGAATTATGTATGCTCTTTCTTTCTTAGACTTACCCCCTTCTTTACACTACTTTTTATTGAGCTCTTTGGTTAAAATGTGTTAATTTTTCATAAGACATTTTATAACTTATGCTGCATGGAAGATTTTTTGTGTGAAGTGTGTTTGTTTGAAGCAGAATTTATATTGTGTGGTTAGCTAGTAGTCCTACTAGGCTTCAAGACTGGGAGGATTCTGGATCATTAACTGCACTTTAGATTGTCTGAATGTCAATCAGACTGAGTGTGAAAGCTTTTAAAATAATTTTAAAAATCTTGTGCATAAGGAATATCTATTTTTGTTGAGCTGAAAAATAAAGAAAAAATAATAAAGAAAAAAATCATAATTATACATAGTCTCATCGCCTAGAGATTATAGATTAATTACCCCTCTCCTCCCCACACACATATAGACACCGACACACACACATGCATGTATGTATGTATGCATTCATGTGTATATGTATGTGTATATATGTATACATAAGTGTATATTTGGGATTATACGATAAACAATTTTTGCCACTTTTTCATGTTGTTACGATCAGATTTTTGTGCCCTTAATTATTCAAAATGTATTCTAATTGTATGCAGATACTCTAATTTATTTAAATAGTCCTCATTTTCTTGTTATTGAACTTTTGATTCCAATTTTATCTGGCTATTTTAGTGTAAAATAATATATGATATAATAGTAAATTGATTATACAATTGATTTTGTACCTTTGTTTTTCCTAGTTGTTTTTCTTTTGATTTCCTAGAAGTCAAATGCTGAATGTAAGACCATAAACATTTATAAAACTCTTGATACATATTGCCAGCTTGTCCTCCAAACAGATTCATCAATTTAAATTTCCACCAGCGATGTATGAGGAGATTTTTAATTTAAATGAAAAATGTAGTTGCTTAATAGGTGTCAGCATTAAACAACCTAAGAATTTTTTTATATGAATCCCTCCCCACTTTTGGCAATATAGTTTTTTTTTTTTTTAACATTAACTGCTTTTAATGAGTGGACATGTATCAAAAGTAAAAGAATGTGATAGGGGCTACCAAAGTACTTTTTATTTTTAAAATAATGGAATCATTAGAGATATATAAAATATCAACTATGAAAGGGTATTAGATATCATTTAAAACACTTTCTCCTTTACTCACAGTTTAGTCATTTATTAAGTATTTATTATATGTCATTTCTGTAATCTTAAATCCAGTTGGGAAGATAAAAGAAGTACATAATGAATTGTAATATATTCTACAAATATAAAGACAATGGACAAAGTGCAATGGAAATATATGCGAGTGGGGGAAATGTTTAACTTTTCTCTGAAGGATAGAACAGAAAAACACATGTGGAAGAGATAATTCCTAAGGAATGAATTTTTTTTTTCAGGAGAGGGAAAAAAAGGGTTTCTGGGATGAAACAACATTAAATAGATATGAGGACATGAGTTTATACAGCTTATTATTATACAGCTTACTCAAACAACACTGGTAGTGAGGAACATAGAAGGCAACATATGTAGTGTTAGTATGAAATTTTCAGTGTCATGTTAAGTTTAGTCTTATTCTCTAGCTACTGAAGATTTCTGAGCCGGGGACATGATTCTTTCTGTATCCGTATCTTCAAGTGAGAAGAGACTGGAGACAAAATGGGTGACTGTCAGTGTTGCCTAAATGAGATGATAAGGGCTTGAACCGTGTCAAGTGGTGGAAAGACTACACATGAGGCGATGGGGTAAAAGCCATATCCCATCAACCCGTCCGTCAGCAAATACTGACTGAGTGCAATCTAGGTCCTGGAGATTCAAAGAACAAGACAGGAAGTTCTCCCCCATGGAATTTTCTATTTTTTTTTTTTTTTTAAAGAATTGGTGCTATAAATAAGTAAATTAACAGAAAACTAGTGATGATGAACAGTATGCTTAGGGTGCCATGAGGCTAGAGAGAAGGGGGTCTTCTCAGTCAGGATGACAGATAAGCTGCTGCATGGAGGTTGAGAGAAAAAGACAGCCATGTGAAGAGCCAGAGTTCCCTCACTCTCAGAGAGATGAAAAATGAGAAGGCCTGCAGGGAGAAACATTTTACAGAAGAAAAGATAAATAATTGGAAAGGCTATATAGGGGAGGGAATAATCATATCGACTTTAGAGTCAGATACTCATGACTACAAATCCAGGCTATTCAACTTACCCTATTAAGTCTCAGCTTCCCCTATAAAATGAGAAAAATAACACAAACTTAAAAAAAAAAATCACTGTAAAGATTATATATAATAATATATGTAAAATTTAGCATGTTGATTTCAGATAGTAAAAATTCAACAGAAAGTAGTCACCATCATTATCATGAAGAAAGGGAAAATTTGAGCCCTTCAAGTTTTTGTCTTCAGTGACTGAGAAATGAGCAGGGAAGCCCAGAATAGAAGCATGTTGGTGTATTCAGATAGTGAATCTGCTTTGAGAGGCTTGTTGGAAATCCAGGGGACATTTGGACCTAGAGGTAAGGAGAGAGGTCAGCATACAAAGCATGTGGGAATTACTGGTGTTGCCCAATAGAAATAAAAATAAAATACAAAATCAAGATAAGAAAACTGAGAGTGTAGCACTTCATGAGGGTAATCTTTCTTTCTTTTTTTTTTAGAGAAATATCTAATAGATTGAAAACAAATTTTTAATAATTTGAAATTTATGTCCAGTTTATATCCAGTGGCCCTGGTCAATCTTTATGGAAATATGCAGAATAAAAACAATCTCTATTTAAAATAATAGCTTTTTCAGATATTTGAAAAATGGTATGCTTGACTCCTCAGTCTTTATTTGGGAGAAATTGTCACAAGTATTTCAATCTTTCCACTGATATTGGGACTTTTATGTCCTCTCGTCGATCTGATTGTATTTTAGATGAAATTTAGTTGCTCTTGCCCAGAACTAGCCCAATGTTCCAAATGTGATTTGACTACCTTGTTAGTTCTTACCTAACAAGTTCTATCATTTTCATCTGTTGGGGTCTTTATAGTTTTATTTTTTTCATCTCTCATATTAGTGATTGTCCCAACTTTATGTTATATATTAATACCAATTCGAGAGATATGATTTCAAAATCTTTATCCAAGTTGTGAACTATTCTTTCTAGACAGGTACCCTTGGCTTCGTTTTGCTGAAAGTTAGACTTTAAAGTGTTGCCAGAGACTGAGCATAAAGAAACCAAAAGGAAGTAAAAAAAGGAGATGGGATAAAAACTATTTGACATAGACTGTGGGAACTGTAAAATCTTGGGAGATATTTGGGCCACCTCTTTATTTCTCCTTAATGAGGATGATTATATTAACAATGATGGTGATGGTAACAATAATTATAACAATAGGTTACTGATAACTAGTCTGAGAAGTGCTGAAACTCAGTTCTCACAAAAATCTTATGAGGAAGCATTATTATTATTTTCATCGTCTTTTTTTCAAATAAGGAAACTGAGCTTTAGAATAAATAATGTGCCCAGAGTCACACAAATAGAAAATGAACGAATCTGGGATTTGAGTCCAGGCAGTGTAATTCTAAGACAATATACTATACTGTTCTGTTTTGTACTAATAGTTATAACTTTTTAGCCTGTGTCACTTTCAATACCAGTTACCTTTCTTTTAAGGGATATTTTTTACAAGAAATCATCATGTTATTACTGGATACATGAGAGTGGTTAGAAAAGAAAGCTGGGTTAGGATAGAGATTCAGGGCAGCTATCTTGGCTCACTTACCAGCTAAGTCCTTCTTCCTATATATATATGGATCTCGCAGTGGACATGAGCAAAATTGAAAAAAATGCATGAACCTTCAGAATTCAAAACCTTTGACCTTGAACAGTCAAAGATTAAATATGTAACTACCAAGGAATTAATGTCTCCATTTTGGGAGAAAGGGAAGAAATTTAAATTAAAAAGACATTTGCCTTACAAAATTCTCCTTAGTCCTCATGTTTATGTAGTAAGGTTCGGATGGCTGTGGCAAAATCTTCAGTACTTCCAATGGCCATCAAACTTGAACAGGGGATATAATCAGTTAACAAATATTCTATTTGATTGTATGAGTAGAGTCCAAGAAACGCTCAATATGTACTTGAAGATTTAGTGTTGAAATGGATCTATTGACATATTTAAATGAGTTACCCACAAAATTTAGAGGCAATTTTTGTAAAGAGAAATTGGAGAAACCAGAAACTTCTATTAATGCAGGTAATTCCATTTTGCTACATAAATAATTAAATGTATACATATCTTATAAATGTCAGTACTTAAATTGGAGAGAATTTTCCAAGATCTTTTCAGATTGATACCCTATTTAGTTGAATAAAAAGAGAAGCAAGTGATGATCCAGTGCTTTTTTAAAAACTCCGGTGAACTGGAGAGACTATGACATTTAAAATGCACATCTAAAAGCTTCTAGGTGAAATTTAAATAACTTCATTATTTTACCTTTTCCTTCAAACCACCCCAAATATCCTGACTATACTATGGACCAATCACTTGACCAATTTTCTATATAATTAAAATCATATGCCTTCAAAACCACTAGTAGGGGGAATGCTTCTGAGACTCCTTCCTAGCCGTATCTTTTTTATACTTGTGTAACTTAAAAATGACCAGGCAGAAGTTTTTTCTTGTCTTTAAATTGCTTTGCCAAGTTTCAGCTTTGAGCACATTTTTATGACTGATTTATTAAACCTGGAAACTAGAAGTTTATAATAGAAATTCTCATAAAGCCTTAACTCTCCAGCATTGCTAGCAGGTACTCTAAAGAATGGGAACACTGATGGACCCTCGGCCGAGGCATTTCTAGAACACAACCTGAGAAATTTGGTCACGTGGTCATTTATTTATTTTTAGGTGAATACTCTTCAACCATTCTAGCAGAAAATTTTGTTCTGTTGACAAATAGGAAGCATGTAGTAGTCTGGCTATGAATCATACCTTCTGTTGTCATTATTAATTTTAAGGACACATTAAAAGAAGCTTCCTCCATAACATTGCACTCGGGGAAAAGGAAAAAAAAATGTGTGCTTATCTTTCAGGCTGACTAAGGAGATTTATTGCAAATAAAATGATTCCAAATTGACTAGGGAGATTTATTGGAAATGAAATTATTAGAAATCCCTGTTCCTTTTTAAGATATTTAGAATGTACCTAAGTGGAACATTTTTGCTTTAGTTTCAGAAATACAAACTTCTGGCATTGCTCATCATTAGAATTTTTCCCCTCAGGCTTTGGCTTTATTAGCAGCTTAAGAGTATATTTAGCACTGTCATATGTGAAATCTCTTCACTCTGTTAAACTAATATGGGATAAAATGTCTTTTTTTACAGTGTTACTCATTCATTATATAAAAATGAAAGCAACCACTTCAGTGTGGATCCAGAGCTACTATTTTTATGACAAAGGAGAGGTGACAATACATATCCCGTAGGCACAATGAGAGTATTATATAAGAGTCATTAGTATAATTGATATCCATAGAAAGAGTGTTTTATCCAACATGATTAAAATGCGCAATACATTATGTAGGTTCCAGCGTTCCAGCTGCTATGTTGTAATCTTTCCTTTGATAGATATCTAGTGAAAAATAAAATTATCCTCGTTAAAAGGATAATCTTCTACTACTTAAGGCTGTGAGAATGTGAGACAGTTGCATGCCAAGTGCTTCAACCATTTACATGTGATTTTCGCCTGTGTGTTGTGTTTTGTTTTGGATTTCTCAACCATGGAGAGACAGGAGAAAAGGTCTCTTTAAGGAAAGGCATCTTTCCCAATGAGCTAGGAAAAGCCTGAGTTATAATTCTTTGCCTTTGTTTTAAATTCCTCTTTTTAGGTCCACCTTAAATGCATACAGTAGTGAGACCCATCAGTAAAAGAAATCACAGAGCCTAAAATTTTAAATTGGCTTCAAGTTGAGAATAATGTCTTAAAGGCAAATGAATCAAATAATTATTTTAAAAGAGTGTCTCTGCACACAATATACACATTGACTGATTCATTCATTTTAAAGGTATCTATTGATTACCTACTTTGTACTAAGTGCTTAGTCAGGTGCTGGGGACCCATAGAACTTCTTGTCCATGAATTTCATTTTAAATAGTGAATCAGGAGGGAAAAACAGGTGGATATCAAATAAGCCGGTTTCCCCTCTTTAGTCCGCAGAAGCATGCATTATTGAGTCATAGAGCTAGAACAACAGATTACATTATGTTGATATAATGATCATCTCAAAGAAGTAAAAGCAGAGTGTATACACCACTAGCTCAACACTTATAATAGCATCTCTGAGTTACTGTCATTTTTTCCTTTTTGCATATATTGGTGATAATAGCAATACTAAAAACTGAGAAAAAGGTTGCATGCTAAGGCTCCTGGGAGATATCCAGGAAAGGGAAGTCAGTGACAAAAGATGCAGTATGTCTACTTCTTAACTAAGTAAGTGCCTTATCTGCCAGAGCAAAGAGGTCTGTTGCAAGCTGCCCTGGTAATTAGAAGTTCTTCTTTCTTCCCTTCAACGGACCTCCAATAGTGTTGAGAAACAAATGCAATAAAATATTTAAACTTCTTTGTAAACAAGCCATAAAGTACTTTCTGGATTTGTGACATCACTCCGATTTTTGTATACTCCCTTCTGGAAGTTACAGGCCTTATCTATAAATAGGGGAGAACACTTTGCTGCCCATCGAAGTTATAAATGCACTTTAAGTAGGAAGGGATATCAGCTGTTTTTGAGGATCCTGGATACCAAGAAATGTCAAAATGATTATCTGAAAATTATGTAAGGAAATGAGTTGCTCAGCAAATCCACATTCTTGGCTGTCTTTGATAGTATAGTATAGATAGTAAGGCATCAGTGTTTGAGAATGCAAATAATCCTTTAAGGACAGGACAGTGAAAAATAAGAGGCAATATTAGATTAACCACACACTTAGGTAAAAACTTTGTAGGATGAAATAATGATGGACCGAATATATACTGGGGAGACTGATTTATCTATAATGTCTGTACTTGACTGAACACTTTCATTTGTGAATAATAAACTAATGTCATGGTATAGTGTCTTGCTTCCCAAGATGGTCAGATCCCATCAGGTTGTAACTTGATTACACATTCCCACATTCCCCCCTCCCCATAATATTCTTTACCCAATGCTGCAATTTTCAGGTGCATCCTCCAGGCTCACCCCAGCATTATCTCTCAGCTTTTCCTTTGGATGTCATCTATGACATTTGCAATCACAGAATAGACTAACTTATCTTCTCTACCAGTGTTCTAAAAAGTGACTTCATCTCATTATTTCTTCATCATTATTCACAGTAATTTGATGTGATTGTTGTTGTATGCTGGTCCACACAATGTCTTCTTGCACCTTGGGATGGTGAGATTTCCTGGGAGCAGATTTCAGAATTTTCTGTGCATCCTCCTTATTACAAAGATTCAGATATGCCTGTGGTCTTATAAAAGTTTCAGTGATGAGATTATGATTCTAATACCACATAAATATTGTTATTATTAGCTAGAGTAATAATGATAGATGAGGAGAATGGTAAAGACTTGGCATGGTCTTATCCTCAGAGTGTTCAGTGTTTCCACTGGCACAACTGAAGATATCATTTAGTATACCAAGAAGATACGTGATGGTTCAGGAGCCATTACCAGCCTCTGTTAGAGCCTTTTCAAATCCCGTGCTTATTGTGTATGTTATGAATAAGAGAGCACAGAAATTATGCATGCGGGGCCAAATTCTCATCTTGCTCTGGACCCCCATGGACCTCTCTTTGAAGTCAATAGGAGCTCAGCAGGGGGTAGAACAAGATGAGAATTTGGAAAAGGAACGTGAAGAAAAAGGGATAATTTTCCCCGACCATATCATCATTTGGAGTGCATTAAATGCTCACACAGTGCCTCACCCCAATTCCTTTTTACTTCAGTATCAATAAAATGGCATGACAGATTTTTCTGTGTGTGTCTCTGTATGTATGTACTGTAAGTCATTTTCAATGGGAAGAGAATTGGATAACTTCAATTACTCTCCTGTAAGCTGTTATTATTGAACTGAGCCAGAAGTGCTTTATTTTCAATAAAGAAATATTCACATAATACTACTTTCATGCAAATTCAGGTGCTATAGGTTTTCAAAGATTTTCCAGAAAGGACATTTTCCACTGGCCCAAATAATTAACAACTTGTCTTTGTCCCCTTGCTTCCATTCAACAAATTCTTACTTTGTCTACTGTGGGATGCCTGCTCAAATGTGTACTCTCCCAGGACAACACTGTTTGAAATCAACAATGCAGTTTTTGTTTCTGCATTGTAATATCCACCCCCCTCTCAGGATTTGCATTGTTTGGTACACACAATGGTAAATGAATGTCCAGAGGGGAACTCTGAAAAACAACCTGCCCAAAAGCTAGAGGCCACACCTTCCATTCCAGGCGATGCCCACTCTTTGTCAAATTGGCACATGCCTTTTGAAGAGGGGTTGCCCTCAGAAACTTGGCTTTCAAGATAAAGCTCGTTTCGATCACGCCATTTCCTTTGAGGAAGAAACCTGACTCTGTCAGAATTTCACACCTGGATGTGTGCGGATGAAATGTCCTTTAACTTAAGGCAATTAATATTCACGGGATATCTAACATAATTCATGAGAGTCTGTGATATATGATAGTAAACAATATCATTTACACTGAACCTTAAAAATATTGACAAAGACCAGTTCTTAAACACTGATGAAACCTTGTATTGTGTGTTATGATTTCTGGGCTTTATACTTGGTGCAGTTTTTCAATTAACTGCTCTGTATTCAGAGCGATTATTCATTTATTATAGTCAGTTTAGATACGGTAAAGATTAAAGGAGTAAGACAAATCATTTTAGTGACACTGGCTAGTGATACATTGTTATTATTCTGATTTTTATTTGTTTGTTTTTTTTATTTGGCTCTTGCATGACAGGATTTATAGTACCTACTTTTGAATGCTAAGTCTTTTTCCTTCCCGGTCTCTATTTTTATGGTTTTAAATAAGCAAAAACAGCCATAAGATTTGAACTGGAGTTACCTATCTAATTTATCAAACGAAAGATACATGTGTAGAAATACTAATTCACACACACAAACATTTTCAAAATTATTTTTTGGTCAGTGACAAGATTTTCCTGGTTATATGAAATAAATACCTGGTCTTTTTAAAGTGTGAAGATTCCCAGAAGTGTGGAAGACAAGAGTTGAATTTATGTAGTACATAAATGAGGCATCGATATATGAAAAATCTTATAAGAAGCAGCACACAATTTTGAATGCAAGTAAACCGAGGTAACTACACATATTAGACATTTGGAAGTTAATGATACAGAGCACAGAGCTTTCTGTCAACCTTGCCGTGTGGTTTTCCCAATGTATTGCAACGACATGGCCTGTAATGTGTCATTTTGCTTCTAAAGGGGTTTACATGCTTTTGAAAGTGACTTAGATTTTGGCAAAGTTTATTTTATGCATTATGCATAAAAGTTGTCATCAGGATTTAACAAAGCATTTTGCAGAGAAAGATTAGAAATAAAATCTCTGCACACCAAAATGATTTGGATGGTTTTGCTAGATGGTGTGAACTTAAAAAAAATTAGCATGTATCTTAGCCCTTTTTCAAATTTCAAAAGATGAAAAAGCTCTGCAGTGAAGAGAATTTTAATGCACAGCGTTAGAGAGAAGCTCATCAATGCCATTTTGTTTCCCTTTTGGCTAGTATTTTCCTATTTATAACATTAGCAATTCCATATCCAGGGGAGTTACGATGGCATTAAGACAAGGAATTGTCATGTTCAATAATGAGTGTGAGATATTTCCTACTTGAGAAATGAGGGTATTGAAAGAGGAAACCGACCATGGTTTGATTTGAAGGCATAGGACCCTTGATGGAATGCAACTGTATTTGTGGGTGAAAAGAAGAAATTGATTGGGAAAATTGATAGAAGAAAATGTTAGGATTTAAGTTAAAATGACCATTTCACAATGTTCCCTGTATTTTAACACTTTTTAAAGCTAGACACGTTAGTTCCTTCTCCTCTCATGTTTTAAAGAATGAAGTTCTACAGGAGTTAAAAGATCTCCCTTCCTATATAACTAAGCTTCTCTGGGGACAGCACGGAAGAATTCTGTTTTTAAAGTCATATGGAGAAAGAGTAACTTTTTTTTTTTTTTTTACTTAAGAAATGAACTAGTTGAAACTTGAGCCTTGAAATAAATCTCTTCTGAAGTTAAACTGAGTGTCTTGACTTTCAGTCTTTCTCCCGATACTCCCAGGGTCACGTCCAATTGTGGATGTTCCTTTTATGTGTGCATCTTTATAAGGAGAGCCATTCCACCTGTAGCATTGCTGAGACTATTTCTGGTAGCTTCTGATACATGCATGCTAAAGGACTGGTAGCTTCACACCATGAGCAGATTGAAATTTTGCTTTTTATTGGTATTTTTGGAGGTATCATTACTGCAGAATTTAGGATACAGCCCTTGGAAATCCACTTTTTTTTGGCAACCACACAGCAGCACTCCTTGGAGTGCTTCTGCTATTAGTAATTGTGTGAGTCAGCTGTGAACAATACCCACAGAAACCCGGGGATCTTGCTCTTTCCCAGTCACCAGAGGGTCTTATGTGTTGTTTCAGGTAGCAATTCACATTTTGTTAGTAATGTCATTGCACATTTTTTTCCCCCACTGTACAGACTTCAGGGGCTTTTGCACCACCAAGAAGATTTTAAAACACACGTATATAGCTTTCTCTTTTATTTTTGGTTCCTCACTTCCAGGAAAGTTATTTGGAACTGATTGGTTTTATTTGCTGACTTACCAAGTACCATGGAAATGGAAACAAATGAAGAAACATTAGCATTCTACTGTCTGCTTTAGTTTTTTTTAACTCTATTCCTCTCAGCTTGTCTTCTATCCACAAACCATTTTTTAAAAGAACACCAGTGTCTGGATGAAAGGAGAAAATTGAGTTGAAGGATCATAATCATAATAATAATGCTTTACACTTGCATAGAGGAGAAGGAAATGGCAACCCATTCCAGTATTCTTGCCTGAAAAATCCCATGGACAGGGGAGCCTCGCAGACTACAGTCCATGGGGTCGCAAAGAGTTGGACATGACTGGTAGACACACTCACACACACACTAGCATAGATCTTTAAAGTTTTTTCAATTATATTCATTTCTGTTATAATTGGACGCCCATAACAGCTCTTTAAAATAGGAAGGAAGGAAAAGAACACTTAGCAAATATCTTCCGTACAAAATATATTCACCACATTATCTCATTTAATCCTTGTTATGGCACTGATGATTTCAAAATTATTTCTCCTAATTTCAAGAGGAAATAACGACTAATGGTGTGATTTGTGAGAATCCTGGGTTTGAACCCTGCTCAGGTGGCTCCCAAACCTGCTTCTGTCCTTTCCACAGATGTGAGTTGGGTCAGATTATTACCTAATTTTCAGTCATGAAGTTTGAGATGAGTATAAGTGATTTGCTTGTAGTTCATCTAAGTTAACACCTCCAACCAAAACTGGAAAATTTATTTATTTGTTTCCCTGGCTTTCATACTTTGTTACTTTTACCTGCCTCTGACCATCAGTCAGAAGTTGATGATGCTTTCCTGTTCCATAATTACTCAGTTTCTCAGTAAATGGAGCACCACTCACTGCTTGAAGGCTCCTTAACGGACCGCTACAGAGACAGTGAAGGAGAGATGGAATCTGTAGGGGAGGAGGGGAAATTCAGCATGGATTATGCTTTGTCTTTGCTTCTGAGTGTTTACGGACTGCATTATTGCAGGGTGGGTTTTATGTTCAAAGCCGATTTGAGTCAATGTTGCATTGCAGCATAGCATAGTTAATATTTTTTGTGAGTGCCGCCTGTAAAAATCAGATCAATACAATTAAACTTTAAGCCAGTGATTTTAATGTGAATATTTCAATACTTGGCAACAGGGTTGATATTTTAAACCTGATATATTGGAAAGAATAAATATCTTAGAGGTGTACTAATGGAAAAAGAGTTGAAATCAGGTAAACCTGGTTTGGATAATAATCAGCCAGTCAATCAATCCATACACCGAAATTGGTATAAGACTGTATTCAGTCCATCTCAGGTGTCTCAGAGATGTCATTCACTGTCACATTACAATACCACCTTCTAGTATTCAAAGTACCACCATACACACGTTATTTCATGCTTGAGGTTCAAGGATGGCAGATCATTTGACTCCTAGTATTCTTTTCTTCATGGGCTTCCCTGGTGGTTCAGATGGTAAAGAATCCACCTGCAATGTGGGAGACCTAGGTTCAATCCCTGGGTTGGGAAGATCCCCTGGAGGAGGGCATGGCAACCCACTCCAGTATTCTTGCCTGGAGAGTCCCCTTGGACAGAGGAGCCTAGCGGGCTACAGTCCATGGGGCCGCAGAGTTGGACACGACTGAGCAACTAAGCATACACATTCTCTTTTTTTGGAACTTCCCAGGTAGTGCTAGTGATAAAGAACCTGTCTGCCAACTCAGGAGACGCAGGAGATGTGGGTTCAGTCTCTGGGTCATGAAGATCCCCTGAAGGAGGGCATGGCAACCCACTCCAGTATTCTTTTCTGGAGAATCCCATGGATGGAGAAGCCTGGTAGTCTACAGTCCACAGGGTCTTGAAGAGTTGGACCTGAGTGAATTGGCTTTGCACGCATGCATTCTCTTCTTTTCAGCTTTCCTGAATGGTGCATACAACTAATGAGCTCAAGCACTAACATTCAAGGATTCTTTACCATCTGGTCCTGACACCAACTGGAAAAAATACTTCTAAGAAGCCCATTTACTCTACTAAAGAGTTATGTTTTCCTTGTTCTACTTACCTGAAAGGAGTCCATCTCAACAGTCTGAAGAGACTTTTTATAGGAGGTTGGGTTTGAAGGAGCTTCTGAATGGAAAAGAAAGTGAGATGCTGTCTAGATAAACAAACAGCTTCCCATTTCCTCTATGTATCATATCTTTCTTATGCCATATTATGCCATCTTTGTATCCCCTATTGCATATTGCTCAGGGCTTTCTTGGTCAGAGCCCCTGTTTTTCTTTCCAAACACGACTCCTACTGCCTTAGGGCTTCACCACTGCTTGCTTAGGCTCATGCAATAGCTTCCCGACTGGTCCTTCTTACCCAGTTCTTCATGTGAATGCCAGACACCGTTCTGAAGTTTGGATGAACATTGCTTGCTGCCAAAATATGCAATGGGCTCTTATGCCTGGAGAATACAGAAACCCCCTTTGCTAGGGACAAGCAGATCTGGTAGTCTGGAAGGCCAAGATGTAGAAGGATGTTGAGAAGGTGATTATTTTTCTAAGTGAAACTATCATTTATATTACAAGGAGTCCCAGATGTCAGTGGAAGAGGGCCAGCCAAGAGACTAACTGGGTAAACGTACGGGCATGGAGGTGGGTGGAGGCATGGCACAGACTTTACTGGATATCAGAGGGGCCCTAAACTTTGGAAGGTAAGCACCAGAGTCAAGGGAGACATAAATTCAGTGCAACAACAATTATTTCAGGGTCTATGAATTTTTAGATGTTTGAATGGTATTCTCATATGAAAACTTTGAAACTACTGTTAATGTACAGACCCCTAGACCTGGTTTATAGTCTCACCAAGGGTCCCATTGGTTTGCCACCAAATAGATCTAACTTTTAACTTCTCAAGTCTGTACAATATGATTATTAAAAGACTGTCCTGGCTTACCTCACAGAATTATTGTAAAACTCAAATCGAAAGGAATATATAAGGAGGTAGAAATTTGAAAAGTAATTTATGGTTTTCCAAAATGTTTTCCCAGGGACAAGGAATTGCTGTTCTTGTTAATGAAGACTAGAACAGCACCCTACCTTTGAGTAGCTTTTTGTTGAGTTGAGGTATGGCACCCACACACTAAAGAAGGCAAGACCGTGGGGCTATAATAGGAATTCGGAGGACAGAGAGTTCATGGAGAAAGCAAAATTATCAGTTGTCAAAGAAACTTCAAATGGAAGGCACGGCTAGAACTAGCTTTGAAGAATGCATTGCAATTAGATAGTTAGAAAGGAGAAGTGCTGTGTCCCAAACTGTGAAGACCATTGGCAGCAGATGTAGACTAAACTATTTAAAGTCAAGGGCCTGTATCAATGCTGATGGAATGGGGAAAGCCTGGGGAGGCCTTGGGGATCAGGTGCCCACGTCTGTGATGAAGCACTGATATACTAAGGGCTTATTTCCTCTTATACGAGCACAGCCTAGAGCCCTCAGCATGGGTCCCCAAAGACATTTAATTTATTCCCTTCTCCTTTGTTACATTCTCTTGGAGATTTTGTCAGGAGAAAAATTAGTACTATATATTTTCTAAAGCTAGAAGCTTAAGTTCTATCAACTTAGTGTCTGGTGCAAAGAAAAAGATGGTATGAATATTTGATATGAGGCCAAAAAGAGGTCTTACAGATTAAGTATTATGGAGAGCTGAAAGTCCTCTGAAAACTAATTTTTGAAGGTCTTATTAAATTGTGGCACGAGTCCTCATTGTTCTTATTCTGTTGTGAGTGTTGAGCTGCAATTTGGAAAAGCACTGGACAGGGCAATTATATAAATAATGATCATTGACTCAAGCTTTTTAATGGTAAAAAGATGATTTGATTCTCTGAAGAAGTGAACAGGCAACATTTTCTCATTGCTGTTAATTATAATTTAAGACAGACTCAATTTTGTATTAGTCACAGATGTTTCATTTCTCAGTTCATATATAATGTGGTACATGGAATATCTCCAAAGAGATTTTAGAAGTGTTTGCAGTCTTGTCCATCTCTTTACCACTTGGTGTGGTCTTTTCCAAAAATCATGACATTTGGAAAGAAACTTAGAGAAGTTTTGAAGACATTTTCGAGACATTTTGCTTTCAATGATCTCTAAAAATATTCCTATTGAAAGTGAAAATTGGGAACATGCTCTGAAAAACAAAAATGTATATTGTGTCTTTGGAAAGCCTGGTTTCAGGAGTGGCTGGGCTGTGTTCCAGTTGTGCTGGGGGTGGGGGATGAGTGTACAAATGCATGATTTCTGAATTGATGTTAGTCATAGAAACCTTTAAGAGACTCCAGTGCTTTTATAGCTATTAAGCAAAAATATATTTCAAATAATTAGACCAAGCAGCTAGTTCCCAAATTACTCCACTGTGTATTATTCTAACCAGGGAGAACTTATCAGTAGGACAAATCACTCGTGAAATTGTGATAGGTTTGGGAGTTTTCTGAAACAAGGTGGTTTGGAATGCAAACCCTTGATGAGGCTGGGAAACTTGGGTTGTGTCAGAAGACAGCTGAAAATTGAAAAGTACCTTAATGTCAAATCAGCCACAAAGGCTGAAATAGTAACACCTGTATTTTTTGCTATAGGTATTGTGAATACTGCTTGGAAAAGAAAAGAAAATTAGTAAGCACATTACAGGGGATTTTTCTTGGATTATACTGATAAAAGTTGGAATTGCATGCTATATGGCAAATCTTTCTGAAACATAATAAAATAGTTTAAGAGGAGCATTTATGAAAAATTTTGGGGTAAGAATGGTATAATTGTGGTACTTTATAAAATATATGATGACTTCATTATGGGCATGCATGCAGCATTCCTTAAATATCATTCTTCTTCATTTTTAATCTTTATAATACACATTAACTTTTCCTCAAAAGAAAGACATGTGAATTTGTATATTTAAAATTTGTATATTTTGAGAATTCACATCATTTTCTGAAATCCATCTGTGATATTCAGAGTCAGTGAAGTTTGGGCAGTTAAACTTTAGACTAAATTTCTTGTACAGTTTCTCCATCAGTCTTGGAATCTTTCTTTCCAAGGGTTGAGGTCAGGTGGTAGGAGTAAATTCATTTGAGTAAATTCTTTCGTAATCGATTTGCTTTTGTAAGTTCTAAATCATAATTGGAACTCCTGATTTTTAGTTCACAACTTTGGGAATTCCCTGGTTGAAGTCTGAAACCAGTCCCCATAGATGGAGGATAAGAGAAGACAGAAAAAAGAGGCAGCCCATTCCACCTGAGTAGGTAGCTGTCTTAATAAGCCAGAGAACTTGCATATGAGGCTTGTCTAAGGGGGCTGCAAGATGAGTAGGTCTCCATACCCATCAGTCAGAGTCTTAAAAGTTCATATAGAGGCCTTAACAAGGTTGAGTTACATACACTGTCAGATGGTTTCCATAAATTTACTGTCTCAAGGCTGCGTCCTTGAAATGGCTCCTACTGGAGGAACAGTGGGCAGGATTTACACCCCAAGGACAGGGGAGGGGGTGAGAAGCATTCAGTTGCCTGGGTCCATTGTGTAGGACAACATGTGATCATGTTCTTTAGATAAACTCTTCCAACACTAACACTATTGGAGAAGAAGCTGGAGACAGATGAGAAAGGTCAGGAAAGGAGGAAGGAGCATGATAAAATATGTATTTTTTTCTTAAAAAATAAAATGACTGTAGAAATGATTAAATGGAGCATCATTACCATTATGCATTTATCAGGTGTGTACCTCTGGCTAAAAAAACTTTAATAACATTTCCCTCCTACTTGAGAATGACAAGTGCATATTGTTTGTTTCACTGTTTTTTAGCGTGAATACCCATTGTCTATAGCAAAAGTACTAGATTGAGAATTAGAAGATCCATTTTTTCCCCTAGTATTGCTTTTACCTGTTTGGGTGGTAAAAACTATATTTCCAGGCTTCCTTCCTCAGACTATAGAATACAGCAATATTATGTTCTTCATGGGGATAAGTAAGCCTGTATCTCGGAACTGTTCAGAGGAGAAGAGACTCAAGGTAATGGAAGCAGTGAGGAGCAGGGCAGGATGTTGAAATTCTTGACTGGAAGCTTCAGTATCAAGCGGATGAGAAGGACAGAGCAGTCATCTCATTCATCTACTGAGAAAGGGATGCCCTCCAATTCACTGCAGCTCCTAAGAGGACATTTGAGACATCTACTTTTCCACGACAGCAAGTCAAGTTTAAAGGCAGGTACATTTCAACGTTCCAGAAATGTCGCCTGCTGCCAAATTCAAACCTTTGATTTGGCTTTGCGGGATGCTGAACTTGTGTGATATCTTGTACCCCATGGATGGGCATGGAAGGTTGGTGATTTGGTATTAGATGCTCCATTTCAGAGCTTCTGAAAGAGCAAAGATTCTGAGCAGTGAGTGCAATCTGGTTGTTTAAAGAACCCCAGTGTAGGGGAGAACATCGTCGACCATTTCTAAGATGGGGTGGTGTGCACATCCCTCAGTCTTGGCAAGGTTGTCAGAGAAGTGTTCTGGGGTCCCCTTCACAGACATTCTCATCTCTTGGTAAATCCAGGGTGTGTGTTTTCAGCAGTGGTACAGTCGTTATAGAGGCATAGCTTCCCTCATTGCTCAGCTTTTAAAAACTTTTCATTCCTTCAAACTGTCCTCCTAGCTTTGCACATGTATCTATCTGTTTAGGAGAAAAAAGAGAGAAGTGGAGTGACTTTCAGAAGCAATGTTTGCTTGCTCAATATGGTAAAATGACATTTAAAGAACATTTTAGATTAATATTTTTTTCCTTGGAAGTTTCATAATATGTTACTATGTAGCTCCATAAAAGAATTTTGTACTAACAGATTTCAAGACTAATTTTGGGCATCGTGAACTCTGCTTCCTGGCATTCTATTAACCTAAAATCTCTACTTAATAATACCTCCATATATCAGTGATGTATGGCAATGAAAACGCTGTCACGTTATCCTCAAACCCAAGTGGCCTCCTCTAGTAAATATGTGTTTTTATTCATGGTCATGTGACTGATGGCTCCACTGATCTGAACTGGGACGGATAAAGCTCTCTAAGGACAACAGCAGATCAGCAAGGCAGCTGCGTTCTCTGATGTGGCTGAGGCTTTGGCTGGGACGCTGGGCTGACTCAGCTCTGTATGTCTCATCTATCAGTGGGCTAGCCTAGGAGTGTTCACATCCTGAAGGCAGAAGCGCAAGAGAAAAAGCAAAAATGTTCCAGCACTTTTTCAAGTCTCTGTGAGTGTCGAGTTTGTTCCTGTTCAGTTGGCCAAATCAAGTGACCTGACTGAACCCAGTCTCAGAATATGAGAAGCCTATAGAACGGCAGAACAAGTGGGTATTGATACAGGACATCCATCAGTTGGGGCCACTAACAGTATCTGCCACTTCTGTCTGGGGTGTAATGATAGTTCTATAAAGATAAGCTTGAGATTCTTTATGATCTTGAAGTATATTTCCCACAGGAAAAATATATTGTTAATTTTGTTGTGAAAAACATTTGATCATGTTCTCGTTCTTTAAAAATTGCTAACTTATTGACAGGTATTATGCATTAATATGATGATGAAACTGTGGTTAACCACATACCATATTTTGTAAGCAAATCATGTACTAATAATTTCCAATATACTTGATATTGGTAGGCTTGGGGCTTGAGTAATCATATGAAACTATAAAATTTTCCCTAATTTAATTTTAACAGTTTGAGAAAAAAGTTCCTTTTTAAACAGAAGAAGAATTGTGTCTGTGAATACAATGGTGTATGACTGATGAATAAGGTCTTAATTAGAAAGTTACTCTAGGCACTAAAGCTAGTATGATGGAAAGGGGCATTAAAAGGGGGCCAAGTAGAGGCTAGTGATGGGCAATAAAATTGAGACCTGAAAAGTTGAGGTCAAGTCAGCTGGTACTACTGTCATTGATACTACTTAGGAAGTTTTGTGGCATAACCCCTTTCTCTGCTCCACCTTTGTTTGAATCTTATAAACACAGTCCAATTGGCTTTGCAGAATGTGGCAGTAATGAATTATTGATGGGAGTGAGTGCCATGTGAATAACTATTTCTTTGACGATCTCTTCAGGCTCTGGTAACTGAAAGTAGCACAGAAGGAGAAATTGATGGCCCATATTCAGCTTTTGAATAGTGAGGCTTGAAGAGCTTTTAGGTACTAAACAGCTTGAGGAAAGGCAGGATAATGGGACATAATTGTACTGATTATGCAGTTGAGATATGATAAAGAATAATCTGCTAATTCTACTAAACTGTGGCATTTTGTAGCTCCTGTTAATATTTTGAGTAGAGGAACAAGAGATGAGTTTATTGAGTCTTATTAAAAAAGATGATCTCTTAAATTGGCTCTAGTACCTTACTGTTTAGCGGTTCAAGGCACTTCTCAAGCATTATCACACTAACCTTTCCAACAGCCCTGCAGTGTATGTGGGTGTCAAACATTTATGAATAGAAAACCTTAGCACCCAATAGCAAGTGACTCACCCAATGTTATGCCTAAGTAAAGCACTAATTTCTCTCCTGTGCTAAGCCCTTCTCAGCTTGCTTTCTTGTGTGTGGTTCACATTATCTCAGATGATTATAGAGGCTGCTGAGATAGAACATTCAAAAGTAGTATAAGGGGAAAAAAAACCAACTATAAATTATTTTATCTAAGAAATTTTCTCAGAATAAGTCCTCTCCTCTGGTAAATAGAAGAGATGGGAATGAAAAAAAATTATTTTTGTTAAAATATAACAGTGATTTTATATTTCCCCTTTGAGTGGAAGCTGTCAAAAAACTGTTCCTTTACATTGTATTGGTTTTGTATAGTGTCTATAATCTAGAAACTCTCTGAGTTTAAGTTGATGGTGGGAAGATAATTTCTTCCTTTGATTTGCTGAGCTATTTTATCACTTATTAATTAACTCGCTAAATCTTTTCCTCTAAGTCCTCCTCTGTGATAATCCAAGTTGTTCATTAAGTATATCCAGTTTTCCTTCTGGGCATATGGTAGGGTTATGTTTCCAGCTCCCATGGAGTTAACTGTGGCCATGTGGCTTACTTTGGCTTCTGTGATACATGGCCCTTCTGGGTGATTTCTTTAAGAGCTGGTATGTGATTTAGCACGTTCTCTCTTTAAGCTTGAGAGTGATGATCTGCAACTTTTGAGGTAGTGCTGGGACCCTGAATGACAGCAATGAATAGATATCCCTGACAATCTGTAATGCTTATACAGCTTGAAAAGGAAACAGCCGCTATTCCCTGCCCCCACCCACCTTTTTTCCTTCTAACTCCAACTGAGATTTGGAGTTGTTTTTGAGTTTGGTGTACAAACCTGTCTACCCTGACTGCCATAAGAATTGGTACCTAGAATTTGGGATGCTGCTGTAACAAATAAGCTAAAATATGTGGGACTGACTAGGGTGGGTTTGCTATTATTGGATGTGTTTTGCAAAGCATACAAGAAAGACTGAGTTATTCTAATTTTTTTTTTCTGAAAAATTTTGTATATTTGCAAGTAGGAATAAAAAGGAAACAGAAAGACTCTAAAAACTCAAGATCTTGCCTGATTGCTTTCCAATCTAAATGGTAAAACATAAGAATAAGAAATTCTTATTATTGTTTCAAGGGCCACCTATTGTTAAAGCTTCTGGATGGATCAAGCTTACATCCTGTAAATACTTTCAATTGAACAAAAGGGGCTAAGAGAAGAGAAATTGAAGTTGTGGGTCTTCCATGAAAACCTGACACCCCAAGGTATCAGCAGTTAAGACGAGAGAGTTGGAAGTGGCAAAATAAAGTAATAGATCAAATCTAAGAATATTGTCTAGAAAAGAACCATAGGTACAATTATTGACATGAAAATTATCAGAATAAAGTTGATAAGAGGCCTAATTAAATTAAACAAATTGGGTACTAACAAAAAAATCACACACCTAGAAAAGCTCAAGATTTAAATGATTCTTGGAGTTATAACTGTCTAAGATCAGGAAGTGGGTTGAAAAAGCTGCTCAATCCCCAACAGGCCCCTCTCTGATGCTTATTTTTTATATGGCCAAAGAGTTTAATAAAAAGGAACAAACTGAGAAGATAAATCCAAGGACCACAGTGAACCATGGACAGGGAAGTCATCAGGGACTAATCAAGGAATATTCTTCACTCCAGGATAGGGACCCTCACAATATCTGTCTAGGATTTTAGATTTGTCATGGACCAGTAACTCCTGTGTGCCCTTTGCTTTTCCTTTCCTGGATAGAGTGATGATGAATGATAGAGAGACCACTCTGCATTATCCCAAGATCCTGGACTTTGAGTTTGATGCTATAATCAAATGAAAAATTTGAGTTGTTTCTCCTGGGTAGGTGTAGATGTGTTTTGCATGCAAGAATGATTATGAATCAAAGTTTTGATAATCAAGACAGTTTCTAGTAGTCATCAGTTCTGTTTACCAAATTTTTCTGGTTTTCTTTTTAAACACATGGTAAGTTGGTATTTTCTTGGTCCCTTTGTCCAAAGAAGTGTAAATAGAAATTACTCCTGGGTTAAAGCTTAAGGACTCAGAGGGTAGTTAAATAAACTCTCTCTTTAATTTTGGTGTGGTTACCAGCACCTTTGAAGCATCCTTCCATCAACTCAAATCCTTGTGAACTATGAACCTAGAGCCTGCAGTGCTAATCTGCAATGGTTGGTAGTGTATATAAAATGTTAACTATTGCTGTCTGAAGCCACCATTATTTGAGGGATTATTGCTACCACAACATACTCTACTCTATCCTGATGTATCCAACCCCCAACTGGAAAATGGGGATATTAAGTGGATATTAATAACATGCTGTTGAACATTGGTACATTTTTTTTTCACAAGACAAAACAAGAATCAAGAAATACTTAAGTTTCTCAAAAGCAGTTTTGCTCTCTAAAGGAAAAGTGTCTCATTATCATGATGTTAAAAAGTGTCATCTTGGTTGAATTCTAGCAATGCTAAGTAAATCTATGTATCTCAGAATTTGATCGAGGGATAAACAGGCAGAGTTTAGACATATTAGTATTTGTAAACATACAAATCAATTTAGAGAGTTAATCGAATTTCATTATTTCTAATCCTGAAGCTGATTTCCTATTGGGACCTGGAAGAATTCTGTTCTAAGCAAGTGACTAGAAACACAGTGTATGTTTGAGGGGGAGATGGGTGGGTGTGTGTATATGTTAAGTTCTACTGAATCACTGGGCACAGTCTATTCTTGGAGGCAGCCAGGACACAAGACTTGAAAGAATTATATTCTCATCCAATATTTAAATTCTATATTCCCTGATAATTATGGATTATTGGTATTGTTTAGTAGCTAAGTTGTGTCCAACTCTTTGTGACCCCATGAACTGCAGCATGCCAGGCCTCCCTGTCCCTCACTCTCTCCTGGAGTTTGCCCAAGTTCATGTCCTTTGAGTTAAGGATGCCATCCGACTGGATCACTGCCTAGTTCTGGCTAAGGGGCTTACATAACTCAGTGAAACTATGAGCCATGCCATGCTGGGCCACCCAAAATGGACGAGCCATAGTGGAGAGTTCTGACAAAACATGGTCCACTAGAGGAGGGAATGGCAAACCACTTCAGTATTCTTGCTGCGAGAACCCCATAATTATGGATTGGTGAATGGAAATTTCTCTGACATGCTGAACCCAGATTCACTTTTTCCTTCAAAGGTTAGTAGTAGTGTGCAGTGCTTGTATTTAACAATCTAACCGTACTCTATTTTATACGTACAGTTTCAAAGCAGTTTTGTAATATCTCTTATTTACTTTATGGTATCCTGCAATGCCTAGGGAAGAGTAACTTAGACAGAATCAGCCAACCACAATAACAAGTTAGGCATATTTTATTATTGCTTTAATGGTAGACTTTTGCTATTCAATCACTCAACAGTTGCCTGGTGCTTGGGTTTGAGACTGCTTTGAGTAGTAGATTTCTACATGTTATAAGCAGTAATCATTTGGTAAATGCTAAATTCCAGTCTAATCTACTTAGTTTTGGCTACATTCTTAAGTCCTCATTGACCAATACCAAATTCATTTGAAGAAAAGTTGAAGGGTAGTACACGGATTCTCAAATTTGACTTCACATTAGTATTACCTGCAGGATTTTAGCAGAAGGTAATGTCTGAGTCACCCTCTCAGAAATTCTGATTTAATTGGTTTGGTGATTTTTGAAAGTTTCCAGGTAATTCTAGCATATAATAAAATTTAAGAATGATAAGTTTCCTAGTTAAAAGCACAAGCTCTGGACTCATACAGATCTGGATTTATATCCCTGTTTCCTTTCTGTTGTAAATTAAGCAAGTATTATATTCTTTAATCCTTAATTTCCTTATCTTTAAAGTTAGTGTATAATGTTATTGTAAGTTTAAAAAATGAGTTAATACAGGTAAAGAGTTTTAAAAGTAATTGACAGCACTCAATAAATATTTTAACATTAGCTTAATTATGAATTCAAGGTTTGAGATCTTAAAAGCAGGATGAGGATTGGTTTGCAGAACAAAATTTAGACACCTCACAAGGAGGAGAGAGGAAGCCACAGGAGTAAATGTGTTGAGTTCAGCAAAGACATGGTGCATTCTGGGAGTGATGTAAATTCACTGAGGTTGGAACATGGTATGGATGAAACAAACCAGAGGGAGATGTGGCTCTGCCATTGCTGGAAGCCAGATTCTGAGAGTCAGGTGTTCTAAGATTTAGAGTTGCATTTTCACCCTTAAATTGGTGGTGATTCTGAACACTAGTATTTGTACACACTGATGATCTGCAATTATTCATTTTGTTATGAATAAAATAAAAATTAGAGTCATGTTTATTCATACTGTAACATTACCTTCCTCACTGGTATTCTGATCTCCCCCTTAAATATGAGGAAATAGGGTAGGATACAGAAGGTATGCAGGAAATCACTCATAACCTCTCAGTTTGTTTTAGTCCCAGGCCACACTATGGATGTGAGAATTGGACTATAAAGAAAGCTGAGCGCCAAAGAATTGATGATTTTGAACTGTGGTGTTGGAGAAGATTCTTGAGAGTCCCTTGGATGGCAAAGAGATCCAATCAGTCAATCCTAAAGAAAATCAAGAACATTCATTGAAAGGACTAATGCTGAAGATGAAGCTCCAATACTTTGGCCACCTGATGCAGAGAACTGACTCATTGGAAAATACCCTGATACTAGGAAAGATTGATGGTGGGAGAAGGGGATGACAGAGTATGAGGTGGATGGATGGCATCACTGACTCAATGGACATGAGTTTGAGTAAGCTCTGGGAGTTGGTGATGGATAGGGAAGCCTGGTGTGGTGCAGTCTGTGGGGTCACAGAGTCGGACATGACTGAGCAACTGAACTGAACTGAACATTTATTGATTGAGAAGTACTAATTGTGGGGATTGAGTTATTTTTATGTTGTGAGGTGTGATTTTAAAGCTATATTTAGATAAATCTACTTTCTTCCTAGAAGAATTTACTGCACCTCAGCAAATGTAGGAGAAGCCAAGCAAAATCCAGTGGTCCTGCTGAACTGAGATAGAGACTAAAGATAAATACAGTTGTCTATTTCTTAAATTATTTAAGAAGTACTATAATATTATTTGAAGATAAATTACTATAACTGATGATATTGTAAACCCTAGAGCAAAACTGAAAAAAATAAAGCAAAGAGGTCTACCCTAACCGGGAGAAATATCAATAACCTCAGATATGCAGATGACACCACCCTTATGGCAGAAAGTGAAGATGAACTAAAAAGCCTCCTGATGAAAGTGAAAGAGGAGAGTGAAAAGTTGGCTTAAAGCTCAATATTCAGAAAACTGAGATCATGGCATCTGGTCCCATCACTTCATGGGAAATAGATGGGGAAACAGTGGAAACAGTGTCAGACTTTATTTTGGGGGGCTCCAAAATCACTGCAGATGGTGACTGAAGCCATGAAATTAAAAGACACTTACTCCTTGGAAGGAAAGTTACGACCAACCTAGATAGCATATTAAAAAACACAGACATTACTTTTTCAGCAAAGGTCCGTCTAGTCAAGGCTATGGTTTTTCCAGTGGTCATGTGTGAATGTGAGAGTTGGACTATAAAGAAAGCTGAGTGCTGAAGAATTGATGCTTCTGAACTGTGGTGTTGGAGAAGACTCTTGAGAGTCCCTTGGACTGCAAGGAGATCCAACCAGTCCATCCTAAAGGAGATCAGTCCTGAGTGTTCACTGGAAGGACTGAGGTTGAAGCTGAAATGCCAATACTTTGGCCACCTCATGCGAAGAGTTGACTCATTGGAAAAGCCCCTGATGCTGGGAGGGATTGGGGGCAGGAGGAGAAGGGGACGACAGAGGATGAGATGGCTGGATGGCATCACCGACTCGATGGACATGAGTCTGAGTAAATTCCGGGAGTTGGTACAGGGAGGCCTGGCGTGCTGCGATTCATGGGGTCACAAAGAGTCGGACATGACTGAACGACTGGACTGAACTGAACTGAACTGATACCCTAACCAATTAAAATAAGAGATAAAATGGAACACGAAAAAGAAAAACTATATTTTTCAAAAGAAGAAATTAACATAACAAAGGAAAAAACAGCCTTGATGTACTCCTCTCCTAATTTGGAACCAGTCCATTGTTCCATGTCTGGTTCTAACTGTTGCTTCTTGACCTGCATACAGATTTCTCAGGAGACAGGTAAGGTGGTCTGGAATTCCCATCTCTTTCAGAATTTTCCACAGTTTATTGTGATCCACACAGTCAAAGGCTTTAGCATAGTCAAAGAAGCAGAAATAGATATTTTTCTGGAACTCTCTTGCCTTTTGATGATCCAGCTGATGTTGGCAATTTGATTTTTGGTTCCTCTGCCTTTTCTAAATCCAGCTTGAACATCTGGAAGTACTCAGTTCACTTACTGCTGAAGCCTAGCTTGGAGAATTTTGAGCATTACTTTGCCAGTGTGTGAGATGAGTGCAATTGTGCAGTAGTTTGAGCATTCTTTGGCATTGCCTTTCTTTGGGATTTGAATGAAAACTGACCTTTTCCAGTCCTGTGGCCACTGCTGAGTTTTCCAAACTAGAAACATGCAAAAGTTTGTTGGTTAAACCAATTAACTACTACTCAGAAATGAGGGAAAAATTATTGACACATGCAACAATGTGAATAAAGTTCAAAAACATTATACTGGGTAAATAATTTATGGATATATATGTACATGACACATAAATACACATGTACTGCATGATCATGTTTTATGAAACTCTAGAAAGGACAAATGTAATCTGTAAAGAAAAAGGTAGATTAGTAGATACTTGAGGTTGTAAATTGGAAAAACTGACTGGGAAAGGGTACAAAGTTACTTTGTGGGGTAATGAAAATGTTCTTGATATTCCTTGATGGTTATGCAACTGTATATATTTGTAAAAGTGCATCAAACTGTAAGTTTAAAGTGTATGTCCTTTAAGTGAAGAGTTATGTAAAATCAACTGAGGACATGAGTAGTGTTCCATATACATTATATATATATATATAAACAGAAGCAGTGCTAAGAGGTATTTCTAACAAAATTATAATGTTTAGGGTATAGCCATATTATGTCAGCTTTTGTGAATTCCAACATAGTTATATGAATTTTAGTAGGAAAGTTAACTTTCGTAGGAAAGATAATTCTAAATTCTAGGCTATAGTCCCCTTAAAAATGCTTACCTAAAATGGGAAGATGTTTAACATTAATATATAAAGCTTAACAAATATTACCTCTCCATTTCACTAGTTGAGATTATTTGGTGTCATCAAAGTGTCTCTACACCAAAGGGAGTATAGTTTGTTCTTGAATGGTATCTATCATGGCAAATAGCTGAGAAAAGATTGAGAACTGGGTAAACATGCAGACACTTCACTGATTTGTAAGCAATGGATACTTTGATAGCATTGTTTTTATCAAAAAAGAAACTCTGACAATAATATAGTGTAATTGAGGGATAACTTGATATCAAGTAGACCAATGGAGGTTATTTCAATAGTTTAGGCAGGACATAATGATGGTTTGAATTAAGGCAGTGGAGTGGAAACCAGAGCATATGTCAAAGAGATTGTTGCTATGGTTTGGCTAGTTACAAATTTAATGACTTATGATGGAGTCTTTTGGATGTCCATCTCATTGAAAATAAAATTGAGTATTCTCACAGCCTATGAAGTCCTGCATGATAAGGTTTCTGTCTGCTTCCCAGCTTTCCTGTTGCCCTTCTACTGAGCACCAACAAGTGACATACTCATCTTCAAAAGCAGGTCATTGCCTCCTCAGAGACTTTGTACTCACTCTTCCCTCAGCCTGAAATGCTCTTCAGCCATATGTTTCCATGGCTGACCCCTTCTCATCATTTAGACCTCAGTTCAAATTTCAACTTTTTTTGAAAATTCTTTTCTAACCATACCAGTGCCCGTCCATTCTCATCACATCATAGTGCTGTATTTAGCGTGGGTCACAATGTAAGATTATTTGTTTATTTATTGTCTGTCTTTGCCACTGCCATGCAATGTGAAATTTACAAGGGTAGCATGCATGTCTTATTCCCCCTTGTAATTACAATGCCTAGAACAACTCATGGTACAGATATTTGGGGTATATTTACAGGTATATTTGGGGATAAGAAGGGGTATGCTCGCTATATATTTGAATGTTTTAAAATAATAAAGGTTATGAATAAAAATCATCAAAATACAGTATCATAAAATTTACAAATAAACAGATTCAGATAAATATATAAATACGTATATTTAGATTACATATGTTATGTTATTTTATAAGACTCAGTGTAAGAGCGACTGAAAGTTATATCTGAGAGGATAGATATCATCTCCTTTTTTGTCATATTGTACTTCTCACTACTGAACCTGTTTTCTGGATCATTTATTCATTCATTCATTCAGCACTTTCTGAGAACCTTTGGGCATATAAAGATGAAGACATTCACAATTCAGTGGGTCTCAAATAAGATGCATTGGAAAAGTACTGTGGGAATACTGAGATAGAAGAGATAATCTATGTTCAGAAGAGGGGTTAAGGAAGTGGGAAAATCTTTGAAAAGGACTTGACATTTCAGCTTGGCTATAAATGATAATAGAAGTATATCAAGTAGAGAGAGGAGAAATGGCTTTCCAGGCAGATGGAAAAACTTGAGCAAAGGCAAGAGGTATAGAACTTGAGGAGGTCATTTGTGGTGACTATAGTATAGTGTGTGTTGAAGAGTGGTAGAAAATGATGTTTCAGAGGTATGTTGAAATTTGATAATGAAGGACCTCCAATGCCATGTCAAGAATTTTATCCTGTAGGTAATTGAAGAACCATCAAAGGATTTTATTTAGGAATGTGACATGATCAGATTTGTGATTTAAAAGATAATTCTTGTGGAGTGATTGGGTGAGAGAGTAAGACTAAAGGCATGGAAATTAGTTGAAAAACCTTAACAATATTTAAGCAAGAAATGAGGCCTAAATTAAGGAAGTGGAATTGTGACTAGGGAGGAAAAGGACTGATTTCAGGATTAGAATTGATGGGTCTTGGTACCTATAAAAGAGTGAGAGAAAAAGAGGGAAGAGAGTTGACACTGAGTTTCTGGTTGGGAGTCTTATAGATGGGGTTGTAATTGATCCACTGTGACCTGCAATTGATTGGCCCTCCTGGTTCGCCTCATTTCCTTCATTGACCTTTCTCCCCAACTTTAACTTCAGGACAGAAATTTCCTTCTACTATAGGCTCATTAATACCTCTTTCCATTCACCAGGTATAGAACCTGCTAGCTAATCAATCTGCATGAGTGAGCTCTCCATTTCCTCTGCGTCAGCAGTGAATATCTTACAGATTGATTCAATATGGTCTCAATTCTGTCAAAACTGTTTCAGCATACCTAGAGATCTGTTTCACTGCCTTGTAATTTTTCACATCTTCTAAAAACCTGCTGTAATATTTTAATTCATTCAACTTTATCTTTTTATCCTTTTGTATCCATTTATATCAGTCCATAGATGATACTAACTCCATCCTCAGTGGTCTCTAAAGGTTTGTTCTTAGTCCTTAGGTAAGGTGTAGATTTCTGACTGTGGATTTCTTACTGAGATGAGTACTGTGGGCAGAGAAACAGTGTATAAAGGGCAGATTCTTACTTCTCAGAGTTTACAGTGTAGATGAAGACCTGAACCTCTTAATACCTTCTCTCTTCCTTTTCTTCCTTCCTTCCTTCCTCTCATTCTTTCCTCTTCTCTTTCTTCCTTCCTCCTTTCCTTCTTCCTCCCTCAATTATATTAAATACAAATACTGTGAAGGCAATAAAGATAAGCAGATATGAAGCCTTGTATCTCAAACCTTCAGATATGAAGGTTTCTAATCACACAACAATGATTACCACACACAATGATTAAGTGACAAATTATATGACACAGAGCTAAAGTTTGGATAACAGAGAAGGCCTCACAGAGAAACCAGTACACATTTGGGGAATATCTCTTACTAGTAGTATTAGGTGTAAGAATACTCATAAGTATAGAATATCTTGATTTTAGGAAATTTGCACAAAAATCAGGATATCCATGTGGATAAATTGAAAAATGTAGGCTAGCTATATGTTGATAAGAGTTAACTGGATTTAAGGGTGGTTTTTGAGGTTGAGAATAAACCAGGACTGTGTCAAAGTGAATAGAATTATCTAGGAATATGGGGTAGGACTCTGTCTTTAACCTTGTCTTATTCACCAATGATTGGATAAAGTCATACAAACCTGGCTCATCTAAATTAGTGATGATGAAATATGGTTTCATTAGAGAACAAATTATATCAAGTCTAAACATGAACATGGAATTATAGAAGTTCTGAGTCAAAAATAAAGTAAAATTGAACTTACTTTCAAAAAATATAGTAAGGCAGCATCAGGGCAACCTCCCTTGACAAGTGACCCATGAAATAGTTTTGGAGTTGTAGTTGCCCATGATATCTGTGAGATAAGATGTAACATTGCCACTAAAAAAGCTAATCAAATACTTTGTTCTATATCAGTGAAAAAAGACTGGAGGTGGGGAACCTTTCCCCGAAAACAGTGTTAGCTAAGCACATAAGTAAAGTCGAGTGCTCAGTATTTCTTAGGTTTAGAAGGTGATATACAAACTAGAGCATGCTCTGAGAATACTAGTTATGATTTTCCAGAAACCTTATCACATAGGAACTAGACAAGACATAACTACAAAAGAAATCCGCTCCAAAAAAAGAAAACTTCAAAGTTTTGAAAGATCATGGAAGAGGGAGTAGGTTTGTTCTTTCCTGTTTTAGAGAGCAGAAACAGCATCAACGGTAACAGATTTTGGTGAATCGAGTGAGTGAGTGAAAGTCGCTCAGTCGTGTCCGACTCTTTTCGACCCCATGGACTATACAGAATTCTCCAGAATACTGGAGTAGCCTTTCCCTTCTCCAGGGGTTGTACCCAGGTCTCCCGCATTGCAGGCCTATTCTTTACCAACTGAGCCACAAGGGAAGCCCTTTTTGAGTTAAATTTGGACTCAAATCAGAAAATGTTCTAGAAACAGTTGAGGTAGTCCCTGTCGTCTACATAGTAAATGCCCTTTCACTGAGAGTGTTTCAATAGTCTACATAGGTGGTCATCTGTCAGAGATGTAGTTAAATGAAATTCAGTATTGATGGCAAGCTAGATGAGATGATCTGTAAGCTTTCTTCCATGCCAAGTCCAAACATAGCCTTATTTTTGTATCTTCACTCACTTAATAAAGAGAGCTGCACAAAATATTGATTAAAGTAATAATTATGGTGAGAGAAATGGAAGGAAGAATATTAAATATTCTTTCTACTGTATTGTAAATAATGAATAGAACATAAAGCAAATTTTGGTGGATATTTTGGACATTGTTTTGAATAAATAAGCCAAAAATGGAATTTTTTACTTCATTTTGGTGCTGAGGTAAAAAGGGAACCAATAATACTGGTTCCAGTATTTCCTTTAATCCTTTTGAAATTATTGCTTATTGTGGAATAGATAAAAAAATATCTACTCATTAGGCTTCCAGTTAAAGCATTTTATTCCACAAATACTGATGCTTAGCATAAATAGGACACTTAATATTTGCCAAGTGCTTCCTTAAGAATTATTAACTTGTCTTTACAACAACCATGGAAGAGCAATGATGTTTATCTTTGTCATCAGATGAAAAAACTAAGGCCCCAGATATGCAGTCACCAAGTCTATTATTTTTCAGAAGACTTGAAGGGCTTTTGTTGTTTTTTGTTTTTGCTATCTTGATGTTATATGTACAGACAGTGAATCTAGGGAACCAAGGAGTTGATGTGATTCATTTGTTGACATTGCCCTAAATCTCAAGCTGACTTTTTTTCTGAGTTTCATTCTTTGAACTTAGCTAATAGTTTTGTAGTTATTATAGTAACAACAAAATTTTTTCTTTGTAACTCATTTTTGCTGTCTACAAAGAAGTTTTAAATGATTACATCTCATTTAACAGACAAAATTAGTGTTCTTAACTATTCTATATCCCTTAAACAGTTATTCTTAAGTTGTTTTAAGTCCAAGGCATGTATTTAAGCAAATTTGTTTACCATTGGCTGAAAAAAGTGGAAATTCAGACGACATAGTTCTTAAAATCTATTACTTGGCAAGCAGAATTATTTTAAATTACTGCATTAGTACTGACTCAGTCAGAATAGCATCCGCTGGAAGACTACCAAAGAGTCCCAGGGAATTGGTGTAGTCATTACAATAATAAACAACAAATTGGCAGCCTCTAATGCTGGAAATTTTATTGAAACACATTAATTTTTTTTCAAAACTTTAGCAGAATCTACACCAGTGATCTCAGCTTAAAGAAATTTTATATACCATTTTGCTTATTTCATATTCCTCAACAATTGCCAGATTCTTAAATTTTTGCTGGTCTAATGGTTATAAAATTACATAACACTAAAGCCCTTAATTTGCTTATCTTTGGTTGCTGATACAAATGTGAATTTTTTAAAAAAATTATTCACCATTTGTGTGATCTTTACTATGAAATAACTATTTGTACCTTTTACTCATTTTCTACGTTTTTTTTTCTTTGCCCTTATTGATTTCCTGGATTTTTAAATATAAATGGTAAACTTCCAGAAAAATATCTACTTCTGCTTCATTGACTATGCTAAAGACTTTGACTGTGTGGATTACAATAAACTGGGAAATTCTTAAAGAATGCCAGACCATCTTACCTGTCTCATGAGGAACCTGTACGTGGGTCAAAAAACAACAGTTAGAACTGGACATGGAACAATGGACTGGTTCCAAATTGGGAAAGGAATATGACAAGGCTATATGTTGTCACCCTGCTTATTTAACTTACATGCAGAGTACATCATGTGAAATGCCAAGCTGGATGAATCACAAGCTGGAATCAAGATTGCCCAAAAAAATAGCAACAGCCTCAGATAAGCAGATAATACTACTCTAATGGCAGAAACTGAAGAAGAACAAAAGAACCTCTTGATGAGGGTGAAAGAGGAGAATGAAACGACTGGTTTGAAGCTCAACATTAAAAAACTAAGATCATGGCATCTGGTGCCATCACTTCATGGCAAATAGAAGAGGAAAAAGTTGAAACAGTGACAGATTTTGTCTTCTTAGGCTTCAAAATCACTGTGAATAGTGACTGCAGCCATGAAATTAAAAGATGCTTACTTCTTGGAAGAAAAGCTATGACAAACCTAGACAGTGTATTAAAAAGCAGAGACATCACTTTGCTGACAAAGGTCTGGATAGACAAAGCTATGGTTTTTCCAGTAGTCATGTATGGATGTGAGAATTGGACCATAAAGAAGGCTGAGTGCCAAAGAATTGATGCTTTGAATTGTGGTGCTGAAGAAGACTCCTGAGAATCCCTTGTACTGCAAGGAGATCAAACTAGTCAATCCTAAAGGAAATCAGTCCTGAGTATTCACTGGAAGGACTGATGCTGAAGCTCCAATACTTCGGCCACCTGATGTGAAGAGCCGACTCAATGGAAAAGACTCTGATACTGGGAGAAATTGAAGGAAAAATGAGAAGGGTTGACAGAGGATGAGATGATTAGATAGCATCACTGACTCAGTGGACATGAATTTGAGCAAACTCTAGGAGGACAGAGGAGCCTGGTTTGCTGCAGTCCTTGCAGTAATAAAGAGTTGAACATGACTTAGCAACTAAACAACAGTGAACTTTTGGTTTTATAATTTATCAGTGCATTCTCTAAGTTTATGTTTGGAATTTTTTTTAATATTTCCCTTATGAAATTTTTTGCTAATCTTTTTTTGTTGTTGTTGAGGAATATATGTTAATAATTTCTTAAATAATAAAGTCAACTTTTTAGAAAAAAAATTAAATTGAGAATTCTGCATACTTATTTAAATCATGCCTGTGGAAAATAAAAACTTTTAGTATGCAACACAGTTAACTCTGGTAAATAACAAGTTAACCAAAAAAAGTTGACGTGGGCCATCCTAAAACATGGTATAAATACAACTGGGAAGAAACAGATTTGGGAACAAATTGAAATGGTTTTGCTAAACACAGCTCAAATGTGGAATAACTGGAAAGCAGGTCAATAGCTTCTGAAAGTCAACCAGTGGTCAGTATTCTGCTGAGGAAATGTTCTGCTAATCATTACTAATGCCATGGTAGGCAAATTTATCAATTTTTCCCTATTTGGTTAGTAGATTTCAAGTTCTTGTTTAAGAAGTCCTTCTCTACCAGTGATGATAAAGATATTCTCTTATATTTTCTCTAAATTTTGTAAAGATTGTTTTTTTTAACATGTTGTGTTGTTCAGTTGCCAAGCCATGTCCGACTCTTTGTGACCCCATGGACTACAACACACCAGGCTTCCCTGCCCATCACTGTCTCCCAGAGTTTGCTCAGACTCATGTCCATTGAGTTGGTGATGCTATCTAAGCATCTCATTCTCTGCCACCTATTTCTCCTTTTGCCTTTTACTTAATCCATCTAGAATACAGATTGAGATTCAATTTTATTTTTCCCAAGTGAATTATCAGTTTTTCTAATACAGTTTATTGACTAGTTTTTCTTTCTTCAGTAATCTGTAATGTCACTGACACTTGTGGGTGTATGTGGGTCTGTCTGTTTCTGCACTCTTTATTACATTTTTATCAATGTTTGTATATTTGTGTAAAACATCATTGACTTAATACAGTTTTATAATAAGCTTTGATTTCTGACATAATTATCCCACTTAATGTGTTTCTCCCTCCCGTTTTGGGAGTATCTTGGTTTTTCTTAGAACTTTACTTGCATTCATTTTAGAATACTTAATTTCTCAAATATTTGATTTGAAGTTTGAGTGGAATTTTATCACCTCTAAGATTAATTTTGAGGAAAATTGCTAAATTAAATACATTAAGCCATCCTATCCATAAATGTGGTATATTTCTCAATTTATTTAGGCAATTTAGAAATGTATATTTCAGTTCCACATGGAATCTTTCTTCTCCCTGAAAAATACTTTTTCTATTTTATTTGGTTAAACTTTTAATTAACTTTTTGTTTGCTTGAAAATGTCTTTAGTTTTTATTTTTGAGGACTATTTCTCTTTTACGGTAGCAGATATTTTCTTTCAGCATTTTGAAAAAATCATTTTATTGTCTTCTGGCTTTGACTTTTTCTTTGGCGAAATTAGCCATTAGTCTTATTGGTGCTTATTTTATGGTGACTATCTTTTCTCTGGTTGGCTACAGGATCTACAGTTACACTTGGTGTGACATTTTTAATACTTATCTTGCTTGACACTCTAGTACTTTCGAAAATATGGCTTAAAGTCTCTCAACAATTTTAAAACATTCTCAGTTATTATCTTCTCACACAGTACTTCAACTTCATTCTCTCAACTCTTTTGGGACTTTAATTAGATGTAGATTAAGCCTTTTAATTTCATTGACCATAATTCTTATACTCTCCTATGTTTTTCACCCCATCTTTTTCCACTCTGTGCTATATCATGCGTATTTTCTATTAGCATATTTTTGTTTATTTACACTGATATTTCTGCTGAAATATTGATATGTTTTCTAACCTATCCTAGATCTACTTCTATATTTTAAATCACTACCAGTCCTTTTAATTCTGTCTGTTCGGCAGTTAATCCTAGTCATGGAATTCTAAGTTAAATTATTGTATTTTTAATTTCTAGAATTTCCATTTTATAGTTTATATTCTCTGTTAAAATTGCTAATCTTCTTTTTTATTTATTAAAGCATATTAAGCATAGTTATTTTGAAGTTACTAGGTGATAACTCCATTATTCAGATTCTCTGTAGATATACTTCTACATCCTATTGTCTCTCTTACATTTTGGGTAAATTACCTTGCTTAATTATATGCCTGGTTGTTATTATTATTTTTGTTGCTAAAATCTAATCACTGCATATCAAAAAAATACAGTGATAACTTGAGGCTTAGGGTGGTGCTATCTTCCAATAGAGAAAATATATGTTTATTTCTAAGGTTTGCTTTAATTCACATGGGAATTTAGGTCATTTGAGAGTGTTTTTTGTTTTGTTCACCCTTATTCGAAGCCTATGAGATCTGTCAGTCTCTTTCCTGTTAGCAGATTCTGAACTTGAATTTCTTTCCATTTGGCCTCATGAGTCTATTAAAGCTCTATGAAAAAGTTTATTCTGGAAATAGTAGAGACTCATAGGGCAAGCTACACTTAAAAGTAGGATGAATTTTCTGAATTTTTGCAGTTTGAATTCATAATTCTTTACTTTTTTGTTACTTTTTGAATGAATTAAAACATATTATGCAAAATAATTGCTCACATTTACTAGTTGTTTTGAGCTGGAGAGTTGATCTGAAAGATCTAATTTGTCACTACTGGAAGCAGAACTCCCAATGATATAAAAAATTCAAAGTGTGTATATGTATATTATTTCAATGCATTTTATTTCTTTCCCAAATCCGGTCATTTTTGATCATGTTTGTTCTTTGCTCATAAATCTTGTTTTTCTATTTCTCTCTCTTTTCAAAACATTCCATTTGTAATTATTTTATATTCTATAACTAATATTTTTAGAACTCCAAAGGCTTACAGGTTTAAACCTGTAGTTTGTTTCTGTTTATTTATAAATAGTGGATTATGTCTTCATATACTTGATAATTTTGGTTTTTGTTACTATGAGCTCATATTTTTTTAAACTTCTGTGGGAATCTTGAGGGCCTAGCTTGGGGATATTTTCCTCCAGAAAGATCTTGTTCTTGCTCCTGGTGGGTACAGTTAGATGGGTGGTACTAAGGTGATTCCATAGCTCTGTTGGTAAAGAATCTGCCTGCAATGCAGAAGACCTGGGTTTGATTCGTGGGTCGGGAAGGTTCCCTGGAGAAGGAAATGGCAACCCACTCTAGTATTCTTGCCTGGAGAATCCCATGGACAGAGGAGCCTGGAAGGCTGCAGTCTGTGGGGTCACAAGAGTTGGACACAACTTAGTGACTAAACCACCAAGGTGATACCATTCTAATATAATATTTTAGCTTCAGGTTTCTCTGGCTGCACAGATATTATATATTTGAAGTTGTGACCTGAATGGTAGCAAGTTCACAGGGTTGATTCTCAGGAGAAACTATTATACTTTGTGTATGTGTGTTTTCCATCCAGAGTCCTGATGAAAACAGACAAATTCCTCATAGGTTTCCGTTGTTAGTACACAGGTATTTTCAATATCTTTGTTCTAGCGCTGTAGCACCTTTCAGGCCTCAGATTAATGAAGTCCATATCTCTTGGGTCCTCATTTGGGTTGTTTGCATGACCTGGATGCTTTGGGTGGTAAAAAAAATACATCTAAGACATCCAACAACAGATAAAATAGCTTATTAATAGTGATGTAAATATTTTTTAAGTCAGGAATAATACAGAGGTCAGGAAGAAAATATGAAGGTATGAAGTTGCTAAAAATAAGACAGTAAAAGGTGATGGGTGCATTGTTTAAAAGCTTCCATTCCAGTTTAAAAAAGAAGATGACTAAGAAAATGTCTCCTGTAAGTACTTGACCCAGAGACTGCTAATTTTTTACCTCTACCTGCAGCCAACAAGCACCTTCATAATATACTTTAAGTAGACTTAAATATATGCTAATATTTCCTGAGGTACTGGGGTGGTTTAGTCACTAAGTCATGTTTGACTCCTGCAACCCCATAGACCATAGCCTGCCAGGTTCCTCTGTCCATGGAATTTGGAGTGGGTTGCCATTTCCTTCTCCAGGGGATCTTTCCAATCCATGGATTGAACCCATGTCTCCTGTACTGCAGCTGGATTCTTTGCAACTCAGCCACCAGGGAAGCATCACACGACAACATCCACTTTCACATTCATATGTGATCTATAACAGTTTAACTTGCTTGAATGCTCAGTTGCTAAGTCCTATCCAACTCTTTGCAACCCCATGGACTGTAGCCTGTCAGGCTCCTCTATCCATGGGATTTTCCAGGAAAAATGCTGGAGTGGGTTGCCATTTCCTCTCCTAGGGGGTCTTCCCAACCCAGGGATTGAACTCTTGTCTCCTACATCTCCTCCACTGGCAGGTGGATTATTTATCCCTGAGCCATCTTAGACTATTTAAAACTATTCTTGGTATAGCCTTTGTTCTCTATTTTTTCCAAGATGCAGAAACCTCTTTACCATACATTAAAGATAATGGTCACAGAGTAAAGATTTCCTAATCATAGTAAATTGAAGGAGTTTGGATACAGGATCGGTTCCATAAATTAGAGATTTCAGGGGCTAAAATTAACAGTATTCATGATGTAGAGAACAAAAGTTACTATTAAAACATTGTGCATAAAATGCACTCACTACTAATCCATATTATATGATGATGAGAGAAATGAGGTGAAATAGAAGATTAATGAAAAAATCAATGCTAATTTCTGTCTTCTTACTAAATAAGAGTCGATTTGTATCATCACTATTAGCATCTCAGTATAAATGGGAATAAGATTGGGTCTAGAGGGAAAAGTTGTGTTGAATTTTATGGCTCTGTGTAGGCAAAGTGTAGTGCTTAATTCCACAGCTTTCCACTTATGGTGTGACCACACGCTAATTTTTCCATATCCAGACCAGATATTAAGCGAACTCTTTCTATATATCAAGAAAAATGCTGCAGAAATATATTTCTTATTTAATTTCTACTATTCTTTTAAATGGCAGTTTGCAGAATGCATCTGGGTGTACAGCTAATGACCCATGAGCAATAAGCAACTGTTTAAGTAAAATGCACTATGAAAAAGCTTTTACCAAACAGCATTTTAATATTTTAAATAGATTTTCCATTGCAGGCTCTTTGTAACTGGATTAGTTCTCTGATGTGTTCTGACAGAGCTGTGGTTAGGGATACTCCATTAACTTTGTCTGTCATCTTATTTTCCCTAGTATCCAGCAGAACACCCTTATATTTCATAATTTGTATTGCCATCAGTGCTGATTTGTAAATGTGCAAATTATAATTAACAGTGGCTACTACTTCTATTAAATATTAAATCATTCTTGCAGCATATATTTTCCACAGCAGATGGAGCCCTGTGGTATGCAAATAGACTTTCCTTACATTGTCAGCAATTTTTAACCTATATTTTAGCTTAAAGAATACATTTTCCCCCTGTTTGCTTTACATTTTCTATAGCATTTAGGTTAATATTTATTTGCTGCAGATTTTCTTTCTACCAATAAGAATTTCATGGACTATTACATACCAGCACTGTGGTTTTGTTTCCCTTCATTAATAGCTCCTTAATCATCTAGCTTGCTTGTAAGTACGAGAGCTTGCTATTTGTCTGGATGCTGCAGTATTGCATAAGGAGTGCTTAGTTATATTTTAATATGTATAGCAGAAGCAAAAATGTTGGGTACACCATCGTAGGTTTTAATTTGAAATCCAATCTATGTGCACATTTTCCCCCCAGAATAAGCAAAAGCATTTAAGGTTTTATATTGTGTCTTAAACATTCTATTAAATGTCATCAGCCGATTCAGGAAAATGTATTGCAAAAATATTAGAGAAGTACAAAATGTGTAAATATAATAGATGCTTGGGACATGGAGAGGAATGTAAAAGTCCAACATTTATCAGGTAACCATAAACCACCACGAAACACTGATAGAAAGTAACATTCTTGTGATATATAGTATTTTAAGCATGAACTCTTATTTCTGCTATTTATTGCAGTGCTGTTATATTAAAAAACACTAACCAGAATTATTGCAACCTTTCCTAACTGTGAATTCCTAGAGTATGAATACTTTGGTTGAGGAGCAAGTTCTAACTTAACAATGAAAGGAGGTACATTCTTTAAACCCACCAGAATCAGAAGGTTGTTTCTTTGACAGGTTTTTAATGGCAAGTTAAGACTGCCGGGGAAACCATAGAACTCAAAGGCATTAACTGACAAATTAAGCAAAGAGTAATGAAAACTTCGATGTCTTTGAATCATCATTCATTGAACTGTAATTGCCTTAGAAGCAGAAAATTAAATTGTAACAAGTAAGGGTCTTGACACTTCCCGCAATTTCTAAAAAAAAGTTTGTGCATGTCATGGAGGATAAACAACAGTCACATGAAATACTGGATGTGAGCCTTTTAATTAATTAATTTTATTTAGTTAGTTTTTTAGAATCAGCCATGCAGTAAGACACACAAGCTTACTGTAATAGTCTTACTTTTTTGGATTCTGTAACTTGGAAAAATTTTGATCTATAGCAGATAATGCAATTATAAGAAGGGTCGTGTCCACAGCGTAAGGCCTGTGTTTTTATGGGAACAAGTTAGAAATTACTTGCCCATTATATTATCTCCATCTCTCCCCACATCACGGGGGAGAAAGAAAAATCAGGAATATGAGGAAATAATTTTTCAGATCTTTCTTTTATGGGTATTGTTTGGGGTTTTAGCTGTAAGGATATTAGTTTATTTGCAACTGGGCAAAGAAGATAATCTCCAGGTTGCAGGTTTTCTTTCCAAGAAAAAGAATACCTTCATTGTTGTTGTTTTTATTTTTAAATGGTATGAGGGCTTCTCAGGTGGCAGTAGTGGTAAAGAACCTGCCTGCCAATGCAAGGGACGTAATAGACACGGGTTTGATCCCTGGGTTGGGAAGATCCCCCGGAAATGGGCATGGCAACTCACTCCAGTATTCTTGCCTGGAGAATCCCATGGATAGCCTGGGTTGGAGAGGTGGCTTGCGGGTTATAATCCATACAGTTGCAGAGAATCGGACAAGACTGAAGCAACTTAGCATTCAAGGATGTGGAAAGAATACAGGATACTCAGAAAGAAAAGCATATTTGTTTTTCTATGGATATCCTATAGAAATGAAAATAGAATACACAGAAGCTTTATGAAATAAAATTTTGGATTAATTGAAAGTTATAGTTATAGAACCCACCAAAACATCCCGACCAACCTTTCTGTGGCCTTTAGAGACTGATTTTTCCCAAGAGCTGATACTTCAGCTTTAGGTTGGAAGCTGTGATGAACATTTGAGTGAGAAAATATGTGTCTGAATTAGAGCATCTGCTTTCATTACTTAGCTTTCAAGAGGACATTGCAAGTCAAGGAAATGAGTGGGTTTTATCCTGGAAAGAATCCAGGGGAAACTAGATCTTCTTAAGAAGACAAAGGAAGAGCAGATTTCAACAGCTCTGAGGAGGGAGCTGTGGGTGACACTGAGTGGGCTGATGGATAGCTATGTTGGTCTAGGGACAGTGCATTCTCCCTCAACAGCATGGAGGTTTGTTCAAGGTTTGGGGTTAACCCATTTAAAATCGTCCCATTAAAATACTCCAAAACCGGGTGCACTAAGAGAAAACCTTTGCCTCAGCTGTGTGCTTAATATGGATTGCCTGGAAAGGACTCTGCATGATATTTTAAAAAGCCTTGAAGGAATAGCATAGTGGGAACATGGAGAACAAAAAGGAACTGGACTCCGGTTTGGATTTGCAGATAAAGCCCGTGAAAGGGTCTCCATATAACGTAACTAGATCTCAGTGTCAAGTGATTTCATTAATGATTCACTAACCATCTACATTCAGAAAGAGAGAAGGGGATTTACCTGCTATTCAAACAGTCTGTATATTTCTATAGCTTGAAAAATGAAATGTAAGACAGGTCAGTGATGATGAGTGGAGTATTTCTTAATACACATATAAAAATTTGTCACAGCAGCAGAGACAATCTGGCTAGTTTCTGTCCTCTTTATTCAGGGGTTAAGGCTAAGAAAGTAAGTGTGGGGTGGAGTGGAGAAACAGGGGGAATTGGACTCCCTTGGATAAGCCAGAGAAAAAGGCTTGGTTTTTTTGGTTTTTACATCAAATGGGACCTCACATTGTCAGTTGCTTCTCATATTAGCTAAAGGCAGGGTCCTCTTTGGATATAACTTCTGTCCCTACATATCTTTGTATGTTTAGCCAGCAGCATCTACACAGCCAGGTTTAGGTCTTCTAGTTTTCTGCTTACTGTTTCCTACAAAAAAATTCAAAACTCAAAATCTGTCATCATGGCTTTGTTGTTGTTTAGTTTCTAAGTTGTGTCTGACTCCTTTGTGACCCCATGGGCTGTAGTCCGTCAGGTTCCTCTGTCCATGGGATTCTCCAGGCAAGAATACTGGAGTGAGTTGCCATTTCCTTCTCCAGGGAATCTTTTCAACCCAGGGATCGAACCCACGTCTCCTCCATTGGCAGGCGGATTCTTTACTGCTGAGCCAATCAGCATGGCTGCCACAAGGCTAAAGTACACAGTGTACACAGTGGAGTTCAAGGGTCTTTCATTCCCATTTTACCTGATCCTCCTTCATGATAAGACCTTCCTATCACCCCCTTTTAGGGAGCCCAATCCCAGCCATCCTTCCCTGACATACCTCACTCCTCAACCATCCTCTTCTTGGCCTCATTTAAATGTGTAAGTCTGTGGCCTATATTCTCAGTACTTTGTTAGCTTTATTTAATTTTATAAATATAAGTAGCATGCTGTTAACTTAAAAAGGCTTTTAGATAAATTTTGCCTTTTGATGGAAGTTTTCATTCACATGGGCCAAGAGACTCCGTGCTAAGACCAGTGGGACAGGAGTGTCCTTTGTTTTCCTTCCCACCATAAGTTTAACTATGTCTATGAGGAGCTTTGGTCTATCCATGAGATTATATAAGGACCCCAAACCAGTGCCTTCCTTTGAAAAAAAAAAAGGTGAAATAAATATCAATCTTCAGCACATCCACCAAAATAATACACTTTCAGAATCTGGGGCTTATGCAAACCCTGTATTCAGCTTAACGGAAAAGTGTGTTAGTCACTCAGTGCTCTTCGTGACCCCATGGATTGTAGCCCGCCAAACTCCTCTGTCCACAGGATTCTTCAGACAGGAATACTAAAGTGGGTTGCCATTTCCTCCTCCCGGGTATCTTGACCTGACCCAGAGGTTGAACTTGCATCTCCTGCCACCCCTGCATTTCAGGTGGATTCTTTACCGCTGAGCCACCGGGGAAGCCAAGACTTAATGGAAATTGAATCGTAAATCTAAGTAAAATTACCTTGTAAAGTATTCAGCTTTACAAAATATGTGGACTCTTCTTGACTTCTTCATGTTCTTGGCATTTTATTTTACTTTTTTTGTGGATCTACTTTTGAAGATCCTCTGTGTATTTGTTATAGATAAACACATTCTTTGGTAAGCTTGACTTGAGAGAAACTCTGTGCAAAAAGCTTTGTTTCATGGGGAAGGGAGTATACAAATTTTCCAATAAATTTGCAAAATGCTATAGATTTTGAAGATTTGCAATGTGCATCATGGGATTAAAGCTCTGAGAAGTCCTGTATTGAAAAATCCTGTTTGAACTTGTTTAACTCAGCATTTCCTCAGTGTGTAATTCTTTCATGCACAACATTCTGGGGAACTTGTTTTCCAGTTAGCACAATAGTGAGGGATGGGGTGTGGCATGATGCTGTAGACATCTGCTTGTACTCTAATTACTGTAGTGGAAAAGAAGGGAGAGAATGTTGTGTTGCAAGCTAATGTGGGCAGCAACAGTAAACACACTCAGTTTTAAAATCCATTCATTTATACATTAAGAATTTACTAAATGCCAGCCATGTAAACCAGACTGAATCAGGAATTTGGATGCTCTTCTCAGAAAACCTGATCCTTTTCTAGAGATGTTTGTAGATGTTAGGAAACACTGACATAGTAAAGGTACTCTCGTCTGCACCCACATGATTAAGTCAATGATCGGTGATGAGAAGTCTCTTCCAAGGGTTGAATCTTGACTTCTTGGGATTTGCAGGGAGTACTTGGTATTGATGCTACAACCTCATATAAGTCACAATCTGTGCAGACATCCAGACTAATAAACAAAACAAAACAAAAACAAAAACCAAACAGTAGAGAGCATCTTGTTTTATTAAAATCTGTGCTAGTAGTATTTTCTTTATCTGACACTGAGGAGAGAGCATAGGGCTTGGACCCAGAGGACTTCAGTCTTAATCTGCCTCCTTCATTAAGAGCCTTGTGGTTGGATACACCCCTGACGTTGCGGAGGCACAGACACTGAGGACTCAGTTATTAAAATTTTCCTAGAGTGAATCTGGGAGGATCCTGGGAGGATCTAATAAAAACAATGGCGTTCTTTGTAAGGTGTAAAATTCTATACAAATGTTAGGTATGGTTCCTATTATTCTTGAACTAATCAAAATAATCAGTATATGAATCATTGCTCAAAATACTTTCCATTTTTATTTGTTTCTAAATCTTTACAACAAGCCTAAGTGTTAAATGACATAATTATTCCATTTTACAGATGATAAAACTGAGGCTTCAGAATTTAAATTATAGCTTGAAGTAAAACAGCTGTGACTCTTCAGTGTGCTAGATCTTTGCTAAATTCAGCAACTTTGGAATGAATTCTTTTATTCAACAAATATTATCAAGCTTACATTTACTGTGTGCTGTGCATTGCTTCTCGGCTTCCCAGATGGCTCAGAGGTAAAGAATCAGCCTGCCAATGCAGGAAACAGGAGACCCGGGTTCAATCCCTGGGTCGGGAAGATGCCCTAGAGAAGGAAATGGCAACCCACTCCAGTGTTCTTGCCTGGGAAATCCCATGGACAGAGGAGCCTGGCGGGCTACAGTCCATGGAATTTCAAAGAGTTGGACATGAGTGAGTGAGTAAACAGCAACAATAACACAACATGAATTGTTTCAAGTTCTGAGTAAATAGTAGTGAATAAAATGAACTAAAGTTTCTGCCCTTGTGAAGTTTACATTCTAGTGAGGGAGAGAGACAATAAACATAGTAAACATGTAAACTCTGTAGAATGTTAAAAATGATGAGTGCTATGGAGGACAAACAGAATAGACAAGAGGAATAGGTGAGAGGAGGCACAATATAATTTTAAATAGGTTGGACAGGGTTGCCTGTTGAGATAGTGACTTTTGAGCAAAAATTTGAAGAAGGTGAGAGAATGAGTCATGTCAGAGGAAAGAGTGCTCTGGTCAGAGGGGACAAATAGTGCAAAGGCCCTGGGTTGTGAGTATGTTGGGCATGTTTGAGAAGTGTGTGTTCAGTGGGACTAAAGTGAGCAGTGGAGGGTAAGAAGTAGACCAGAGAGGCCAGATTGTATAGGTCTGTAGACCATTGCCAGGGCTCAGGGTTGCTATTTGTAGAATGGGAGATGTGGAGGAGACTGAATAGAGAAATCTCATGACCTGGTATATATTTTAAAAGGATCACTGGCCATTTTGTTGAGAATATACTTTAGGGGCTAAAGGTGGGTGTAGAGAAATCAAAAACTGCTCATTCCTGGTACAGAATGAAGTGAATTAGAACATGCTTCCAAATCTCATTTGGTGTACATTAAACTCGGTTAGTTCATTTTCCAAATGGCAAAATGAGTAAGCTGGGGAGGCCTGTTTGAACACCTATTTATCTTGGCCAAATAGTTTCTTCTCCCATCTAGAAGTCATTTGTTTGGCCATGTTGGTGCTATAACAAAAATGAGTTTTTCTATAATAGTGACATAAATCCTGGAATTCCAATAGAAGATTGGATTAAATACGATTTTTTTTTTCTTTTGGTGGGTGGTATATTCCAACTGTGTGTGTATGTGTGTGTGCGCGCGCAGGCGTGCGTGTACTCAGTCGTGTTTGACTCTTTGCGGCCTCATGGACTGTGTCCGTCCAGGTTTCTCTGTCCATGGAATTTTACAGGCAAGAACACTGGACTGGGTTGCCACTGCCTACTTCAAGGGATCTTCCCAACCCAGGAATTGAACCCACGTCTGTTGCATCTCCTGCATTGGTAGGTGGGTTCTTTACCATTAACACTGCCTGGGAAGTCCCGTTCCAATTACTTCTTATAAAAGCCAGTTTTATTTCCAGTATAGATTGAGTAGTGATTTGAGAACACCATCTATCCCTCTTCTGATTGAAGATAGGATATAGGTTAATAGTGAAATATCATTAGCAGTCATTTTCTACTATGTATAACAGGATCAGAGCCATGATCTTTTGAAAACAAGGCTTGGAAAACTGACACAATGGGAATCTAAATTCATTGTGAGTAATATTTGATATTATTATCTAGTCTCTAGACTTCAGATCTGTACAACTGAGCCTTAGATGAGGAGTTTGATTCTGTTGTTCTTATTGAACTGACAGAACTGGAAATTACATAAACTATAGTAAGCTCCTCCATGGATATTCGAGTAACTTTGTGGACCATGCTTGGGTTAATGTTAGGATAGAAATGCCATTAGGGCAGAATACTATTAATCCACCGGTGACATGCATTAGTGATACTGGAAAAGTTATACAAATAATGAGGACTTTTGTAGTTTTAGCTCATTCCCCCATTAAGATTTGTAGGTGTTTTATATGAATGTATGATCCTCCCATTCACCCTCAGTGAATGACTCAGCTCCCTTTAACCTACCAAGAGACACACTCGATGAGGCACACTGTTAATGGAATGTGACTGCCTTGTTTTCTTTCAAAATGCAATATAGTTACTTTGGAATTATAACTCTACTGTGTGACCAAGAAGTACCCTCAGTTGAAATATAGATTGCATAGTTTATTAGAAATGTGAATTATATTTTCGTTACTTACTCAAGAGATCATGATTGGGAGGAGAAGTGGAGCAAAGAGGAGACTGTTCAAGAAAATAGTAGATTAATCTGAGGCTCTTCTTCTTCATATCTGATATGTCTTTTGCCAAGAATTGATCAAAAGCCTTTATGGAAGATGTACTCAGACAGTGACAGTCAATTACCTATTAAAAATACCTCTGACGTTTTTCCCAACAGCATGTACACTACAAAATTTGAACCCAACAGAGAAGACTAGCATGGTTTCTATGCAAAGATAGCATGCAAATTCATGAAGCACTTCCTATTTTTATGCTAAACTTATTATGATTTATAATTTTGAGCTAAATACATATATCAAGTCACTAAGTTGTACATGTTAAAATCATATCATGTCATGTGTCAATTATACTTCAATAAAACTGGAAAAAATAGAAATATTTCTGTTAGGAGGCTGGAGGGAGAGCCAGAGTCAGGTAAGGCAGTCCTATCTTTTGAGACTATATTCAGGAATTCAGAAAGAAACTGGAAATGCAAAATGCTGTATTAAGCACATATGTAGTTACCTGAAATCCGCATCATTTTAAAACAAAGTGCTTAAGAGGGTATAAATGTTAGTATTCTGCTGCCATCCCTGCCACCACAAATCTACAGCCTACTATTTTCCTACCATACGTTTTCTAATGATGCTTCTGTTGATAGAAAGCCCCAGTCATTTTTTATTAATGGATGCTGTGACTTCTTCCCACTCTCTTTCCATTGGCACAGCATTTACTGATTAAAGATGCTGGGTGAGTCAGAATATTCCTTGCATAATGATTGGTTAGTTGGAATGGGTACCAGCTCTTCTTTTGTGATAAAGAACAGTGTATATAAATAAGGGTAAGAGATTTTCTTGATGTTCAAGGTCTTTGGTCTCTGAGTTACAGACTATAAATTTCCTGGGCCACATTCTAGATGCAGAACTTCCACTGAAGTCAACAGAAGTTTTGTGACAAAATTAATGGCAGGAAAATGCACTATTATTATTTATTATTATTTCTTTTTGACTGCTCTGAAGATAATTTGGTGCATAAAGTATTGGAGAAGTTTTCAGTTTTTCCAGTGACTCATTTTCATGCAAATGTTTATCACATTTCTGTGTAGTTTTCCTCTATCATATATATTTCCATCTTCCATGGGTAAATCAACATCTTCATCCATATTGTACATTCAGCAGCTGTAAATTCAGCCTGTATTCTCATTAAATGTTGTGAATATGTGATTTTCATTTATGATTTTTAGCGAGTGTTTCTGAAATTTTCACAGCAGCATCTGGCCAGCAAATGGTGTCTGTGAATCAGAACACTACACCTAATTTTATTTTTCTTCTGTGGACTCATTTCTCTAATCCTTTCTTAGCAAACAAGGCAATTTTAATTCCTTTTTATCATAATTCTCAGAGACCCCCCTCATGCATAGACTTTAGGTTTGATTTTGCTTTTCCTGTTATGCATGGTTCAAGGAACAGTGGAAGCAAATGCTGAGTTCCTCTCTGCTAACACTCACATCTAAGCCACCACCATGGTTTAATCTGACCAGTGTAAGCTCACCTGAGGTTTTTTCACCACGTTCAGTTTCATTTCCTTCTGAGCTCTCAATGCTGCTGGAAGAAGAATCTTTTAAAATGCAGAGATGATTATGTCTCTCCCTGCTTAAAACTCTTCTATTGTCCTCAGAGTAAATACCAAATTCTTGAATATAGCTCATGGAGCTCTATATTCTCTGGTCCCTACTTGCCTCTCTAGGGAGTTGTTCCACCCTCTTCTTTACTCTATGCTCCAACCACAGGGACCTTATATCCCACACCATCACTTTCTTTCCCCTCCAGGCCTTTATACACTATTACTTGGCTCACTAGTCTACTCCACATGCCCTTGAATATATCCTACACATCATTCAAGTCTCAACTTAGACTCCTCTCTTTTGAGTGGCCATTCCTACTGCCATTGATGGGCTGGGCCTTGCATTCCCACAGTATCCTGCACTTGACCTTTCCAACTAGCCATCACACCTGTGACTTTTTGTTTAACATCGACCTTCCCCACCAGATTTCTACCTTTGTGAGGCAAGTGACCATACCTGCGTTATTTATGACTCTCTCCCCAGCACCTTGCTTTTGCAAAAGGTGTTTGAACACCTAAGAAGTATGTGATAAATGTTTGTTGGCTTTCTAATTCCACTACTGTTCTCAGTTACTCCTTTAACACTGCCATCAGTAGATGCAAGTTCATCTCTTTCTAAGGAGACAGTAAGACACTCTGGAGACTGCACAGGTACTCATTGTCCTTTGTCATTCTTCTCTGGAGTGGCTTCCTGACACTAATTTTTACCCTCAGAGCTAACTCTTCTTTGAAGTGACAGAAACATCCACGTGTGAATGGAGATCACCTAGCTTGGGAGATGGAAGCCTTGAGTTTGAATTTGCTTATGACATTAGGTTTTAACTTGGGCAGGGTATTTAATATCTCTGGTTATATTATTCTCCTAGGCTAGAAAATAAGATGAATGGACTAGATTGAGTCTACAGGCTCTTCTGTGATGCTAAGAAGCCATTTTAACACTTTTGGGAAAAGTTAGCACACTGTCCTGGAATGCAGAAGAGAAAATGACTGAAAGGTGTGTGTGTGTGCGAGAGAGAGAGAGAGAGTGAGAAAAAACAACAGAGACAGGGAGACACAGAGATCCAAGGTAATTACTTTGATTTCTGTGAATGTTAGTTGCCTTCTCTATCCAATTTATGGTAGTAACTATGTCATGGCGTAGCCCAACCAGTCCATCCTAAAGGAGATCAGTCCTGGGTGTTCATTGGAAGGACTGATGTTGAAGCTGAAACTCCAGTACTTTGGCCACCTCATGCGAAAGGTTGACTCATTGGAAAAGACCCTAATGCTGGGAAGGATTGGGGGCAGGAGGAGAGGGGATGACAGAGGATGAGATGGCTGGATGGCATCACCGACTCAATGGATACAGGTTTGGGTAGACTCCGGGAGTTGGTGATGGACAGGGAGGCCTGGCGTGGAGTCATGGGGTCACAAAGAGGTGGACACGGCTGAGTGACTGAACTGAACTGAACTGATGTCATGGTGTTAAGGATTTTAAAAGATGACATTTATATGATGAGTTGTTAGTGTCCACTTAGCCTGTCTTCCCTCTCCTTCTGATCATGACTTTCTCCTCTAGAGAAGATGCTCCTCTTTACTTAGACCATGTCTGTGATGTAAGTGAAAGTGAAAGTCCTTCAGTCATGTCCAACTCTCTGTGATTCCAAGGACTATACAGTTCATGGACTTCTCCAGGCCGGACTACTGGTGGGGGTAGCTGTTCCCTTCTCCAGGGGATTTCCCAACTCAGGTATCAAACCCAGGTCTCCTGCATTGCAGGCAGATGCTTTACCAGCTGAGCCACCAGGGGAAGCCTGAGAATACTGGAGTGGTTAGTCTATCCTTTCTCCAGGGGATCTTCCTGACCCAGGAATCAAACCAGAGTCTCCTGCATTGCAGTCAGATTCTTTACCAGCTGAGGGATGTAAGGGGCTGCCAATCAAGTAGCAACTCTACTTCAAGTAGCAAGTCTACTTCAACTATCTTCACAGCAAGGAATCTGCGGATGAACTGAGCTTGACAAATCAGGGTATATCCCTGGATCTTTGAAATCAAGGCTTAGGTGAGGCTTTCTGTTAGTAAGAAAATGCAGACTCAGGTTTTGGAAACTGGGGTCTTAGCTTCTCAGCTTTGTTTATTCCCTTTCACTCTCCAATACCACTTCTTGTAGTGTGTCCTATGGAAGCAAGCTTGAATATGACAATGATACATGTGCAGATTTGTTTGTTGTAGCTTAATTTGTAAGGATAAAAAATGAAACAACTTGGTAAATCTTCAAATTTGGGGAGTTATTTAAATTCCACGCAGCCTTTTTTAAACTTAATTATTTTATCATTGGTGTGCATACGGCTGATCACATTGTTGTATAGCAGAAACTAATACAACATTGTAAAGTAATTATATTCCATGCAGCCTTTTAAATAATTTTTTAGAGTATTTAGTGACATGAGAAAATGCTGATGATGTATTTGTCAGTTAAAATTAAAGAATACATAAAATAGTATATATAGTATATATCTAATATGCAATGTACACAAACACATGCATACAGAGTATATATATATGTTATGTTCAGAGCTATATAGAAAAAACACCTAAAGTGGTTCTTCAGCAGGCAGTTGGACTTCCAGTGTATGGAAAACATTGTGATTGACTCCCTAACATCTATCCCATTATCCTCTCTACCTCCATGCCCTGTGCATCAGCCATTGAGTTTGATAAGGTTGACTTTTACCTTGAGTTCTATAGGTGGTCCATCATTGACTGAAGTCAGTCAGCCTGATCCCATCTGTCTAGTTACGGTTATTAGTTAGAAGCAGACACATAATCCATGCCCATGCCATTTAGTGCAAGCACTACCTTGGCACTAATGTTTGATTCACATATAGGCATGTCCTTTCATTTGATCCAATTAAAAGACTTGAAAGACATTTAGTTGGGTGGTAGATACACATTCTCTTTTCTTGACCATGATGAGGAAACATGAAGTCCCAGGTGATATTGGAAGAGATTTTGTGGGAAATCCCCTGGGGAAGGAAGTTGGCCTTAAGGGTAACTGACACACAGGAGATGGAGCAGAGGTATAGTGAGACCTTGTATCTGATGGCATTGTCACATTTCTGAATTAAAACAGTGCTAAATTGTGCCCTAATTTTAGAATGAGCTAATATATTACCTAACCATTTAAGCTAAATGGCATTCAGGTTTTAATTACATGAAAAAAAAGTCAAATTTAAAGTGGTATACATTGTATTCTTTTTACTTCCTAGTATTTTTTAAAGATTTTCTGTACTGAACACATATTGCTTTTATAATTTAAAAATTGCTTATTTAAAAAGTTATTATTAGCTAAGAATTGGCGAAGACCTGTTAAATCGGCATGTATTTTTCTCTCCGTACTCACTCTCCCCTTCTCCTGAACCTCCTTCAGTTCTCTTCCCCAATTCCCACAAGAGCCAGAGAAGCCAGCAAAATGTCAAAATTTTGTTGCTCCATTAATTAGGAGACTTGAATTGGTTGAGACAAACCTGCATTCTGTGAAATTGATTGGCAAGTGACTGGCAGAGCTACCCTCTTGCTAAAGGGGCAATGGCAGAAATAAAATTGATCACCATTTATCACCATGTGGCTCATTATGAACTCATAGATGCCTGGGAGGATTCATCGTCACTGGTTACCTGTGTGCTGACCTAAGAAGAAGCTCTGAAGCCATGCTCTAAGACTCTCTTGCCTAATTTGGCAGTGTTCTCAAAGGAAGAAACCTCATGAGCAATGTGGATTGCAAAGGCCAGAAATAAATTTAAACAAGGCACATATTCACATCTATAAATTACAGTCATATCAAACTTGTAATGCTTGATGCATTGGGGAGATGGTACTTTTTAAGAGAAGTGCCATGCATATGAGCTCAGTTGCACCAAACTCTGTGCCCCATGGACTGTAGCCTGCCAGGCACCTCGGTCTTTGAGATTTTTTGCTGGCAAGAATACTGGAGTGCATTGCCATTTCCTCCTCCAGGAGATCTTCCCTACCCAGGGATCAAACTCACGATCCTGCTTCTCCTACACTGGCAGGAAGATTCTTTATTGAGAGAGGTGATCCTGTGGCAGATGGAGAGGGTAGAGAGAAGTAGTTCCAGAATTCAACTGAGAAGGTGATTCAGAAATGGAACTGGTGAGGAACAAGGGAGCCGGTGGCCAAGCATCTTTAGGATACCAAGCAGACAGCTCTCATAAATACTGCCTTGGGGAAGAAGAATGGCAGACTCTGTCTAATGATGGCATCCCATCTCTATTTTCCATTACCCCATTACTCCTGGTTCCAGATTATATGCACTGGGGCTGCCATTAGCTAGATGTGAAACCTTAGGCCAGCCACTTAACCTCTCTGTCCTTGAGTATTCTCATCTGTAAAGGGCCCGCTAGTCAGACCAGAGTACTTCTAACGATTCTGCCAGCTTTGAAACTCTACAGTTCTACAGTTGGTCCACCCATCTGCCTGTCTGCATGGGTCAGCCAATGAGGAGAGCCCTGGAAGCCTGAGCCCTCCGGAGCTCAGTGTTGATTCTCTGCTGGAGAGGAAGGCGTCCTCCTAAACTGGTGCTCTGGTGAGGCAGGGGGCTTGTAAAGTCAATGCTGCGCTCCTTGCAGCTGCTCTGCAGAGGGGGAGAAACCTGGATTTTAAAGAAGTAAATGGTCCTTTTTTTTGTTTGTTTAAACAAAATTCACTCACAGCTGCAAGCAGCACAATGAAACCACATTTTAAAAATAATCAGATGCTTTTGGGGCCTCCTGCTGCCAGAACAACTTCAGTCCGAGTTGCTGCCGGCTGCCTTTCAAGGCTGCAGCCTCTGGTACCAACTATCTGAGGGGGTGCAGTGGAGTTGAAAGCCATTGGTGTCAGAAAAGAGGCCAAAAGTTTTATGATCTCAGGGACCCTAAAGGCCTCAGCTGTTTGTTTGTTCTGTTCTCATGAGGATGTTACACGTGTTTGAAAGGCATGTGACATCTAATAGGTTGTTTTTAAAGGGTCATTTCATTAAATACTTTAAGAAATGTTCAGTGATCTTTTAAGTTCCATTTAATTACCTAATCTTTATTTTGTAACAGTCATAAAGTATGAGCACGTGAAGTCACTGAGAGGCACTTGAGATGACCAAGGTCTAAAATCATACTAGTTTCTGAATTACCACCTACTCTTCTTGGGCCATTGATTTTTAGATGAAGATGCTGCATCCTTGGAGGATTGTTTAAAATATTCTGTTCTGCCATGATGCATCTGCATGTTGTTCAGGCTGCTGAGATGACCTTAGGAAAAAAGACACGATGGAGTTGAGTAATCTGAGAAAAGCCTAATAAAATACTTAACACGTTGGAAGGGTCGACTTTGTCTAAAATAATTATTAATAAGATTCTTCAGCATGAGGAGTTGAAGTCCAAGAATCACCTTGATCACTGGGGCTGGGCACAGGGGCTTGGAGTCAGATGGCTTCAGGGCAGATTCCTTCTGGGTCACCTGTTAATTGTGTGATCCTGGATAAGGCTCTGATTCTCCCAGATTTCTTGTCTGCACGGCAGAGATCAACAGTGCTACCTGACCTCATGTCATAAGGACCAAATAGCAGTGCATGTATCTAGTGAGCAAACATGCTACTCATGTCAAGAGTCTAGCCAGACAAACATTTATTGAGTACTACTATGTTTTCAATAAATGTTTCCTTCTCTTTATTTTAAACACAGATTTAGGTATCAAATATCAGGAGTTTACGTGGATTTAAAAATCTTCTGAAGACTGAAAAAATAGACATAGGACCAATGAAAGGCAATCCTGGATAGAAAAAGAATGGGTCTTTCACCCCAAGACTGAAAGTCTCACTAAGTTCAAAAACATTTTTATATTTTAAAAGATGCTCTGTATTTATGAGACTTTAAAGGAAAACTGGGAAACAAAATTTGAAGCAAGTCTAATAGTTTGAGATTGCTATTCTCAGTCAAATACATCTTAACATCAGAGTTAGGAACCTGGCTATGATTGAAACACACTTTCTTTGGTCTCATTATAATTAATAGTGATGGTACTATTATTATTGTACTTAAGGATTTTGGATAGAACCACATCTTACTGTTAAGGCCTGAGTCTGTTTTTCTTTAATGTGACAGTTGTAGCAGCAATGATAATAATGTCAACGTCGTTCTAAACTCTGCACACACAGTACTCGTTAATACTCATGACAACTCTTGTGGCAGTACTTCCCCCCACCCCACATTTTACAAATGAGGAAATTGAGACACAAGGAGGTTAAATGACTTGCTTATCGTCACTCAGTTTATTAAGAGTCAGAATTTGAAAAACAAAAAAATATTGGCTTCAGAGTCTGCACTTAACCCCACATTACACAGTCATTTTCTTAATTATGAGTTAAGTGTTGTCACAGCTATCTCGAAATGCAGTATGCCATCTTAAACAGAAGTGCAGACTCTGACGCCAATAGCTTTTTTTTTCAAATTCTCTCTTAATAAACTGAGTGACCATAAACAAGTCATTTAACCTCCTCGTGTCTCAATTTCCTCATTTGTAAAATGAGGGGAAAAGTAGTACCCCAAGAGTTGTTATGAGTATTAACGAGTACTGTGTGTACAGAGTTTAGAATGACTTTGACATTATTATCATTGCTGCTACAACTATATATTATAGTATAGAAAAAAAAAACTTCTCTGAAGTTTGCAGTGCCGTTTGTAGTTGGCACTTGGGAATTTAATATGTCCTTCCACTAAGCATATGGGTTGATGGACACATTTTTATTGTGATGTACTTGTTTGGTTTCTTTGTAAGTTGGAGGAAAGTCCATCATGTCACAATATGTCAGTGAATCATAAGTCAAAAAACCTTATCTAGGATATACCTGTTACATTGTGAGCACTCTACAAGGTGCAATTTCAAGAGAATAACAAGAATTTCCCTTTGACAAACACTGCTCCTGCCTTCTAGAAGCTTAAGGGCTAATGAATCATGCCACCTAAACATAGAAAGAAAAAAGAAACAGAAGACTGGGGCAAATATGCCTATGTATACCATAAATGTAATCCAGTAAACCATTCTATTCCTAAATATCCTTTAACTCTACTTCCCTACTCAGCCCCTGCCCTTTGCTTCCCCAGTGCCGACTCAGGTCCTTGCCACTTGCTCCTTCAGCACTGCAGTAGCCTTCTACTTGGTCTCTCTTCCTCCAATGTATTTCCTTCCAATCCATTTTCCACATCCTCTCCAGGTGACCTTGCTGAAACAGAAAACGGACCCCAGTTCTGTTCTGCTCAGAGCCCTCCCCTGGCTCTTCACCATAGAATAAAGCCTGAGCTCTTCACCATGACATGTAAGGCCCTCCACCGAATCCTCTGCTTGGCTTTCCAAACTTTTCTTCCTTCATGCTTTGTTGTTTCAAGCATTTGGAATGCCTTTTCTGCTCTTTTCTGCTGGGAGAAATCTGTGAATTCTTTCAGACTCAGTTTAACCATCCCCTAATTGGAGAATCCCCCTTTGACCACCTCCTTACTAATCCCCTAGTCAGAAATAATTCTCTCAGTTCTGTGCTCTCATAGCATGTTATGCAAACCTTTATTATAGCCCTCCCCATGTGTTCGGTAGTTCTTGGACTAGCTATCCATCTTCCTAACCAGAGGAAGGGCCCTGGAAGGGAAGAATTGTGTTTGCATGTTCTATCTGCAGTATCTCACACAGTATCTGAGACAGAAAATGTGTTCAATAAATGCCTGTGAATTGAAGAATGAATGGACAAATGAATGATGGAACAAATCATATTGCTCAAGGAAAGGGAGAATTTTGGAAATTTTTTTTTTTGTTTTTACAATTAGCTCACTTAAATATCGGTTCAGTTGGTGTAGGAACTGTAACAAGGCCCAGATGGCACAGTTTAGGGTCTAGTCCCAGAGTGTCACCCTGTAGCCCGGTGGCCTTGCACAGTTCACCTCGCCCATGTGCTGTGCTATGCTGGGTTGCTCCGTTGTGTCTGCCTCTCTGCAACTCCATGGACTATAGCCTGCCAGGCTCCTCCATCCATGGGATTCTTCAGGCAAGAATACTGGAGTGGGTTGCCATTTCCTTCTCCAGGGGGTCTTCCGGACCCAGGGATTGAACCCACATCGCCTGTGTCTCCTGTACTGCCAGGCGGGTTCTTTACCACTGCGTCACCTGGGAAGCCCCACCTAGCCTACAAGTGCCTCAATGTCTTCACCCAGAAGATAAGGATACAGTTATCTAAAACCCCCAGGATTGCTATTAAGATTGAATAAAAGTAATTCATGGTCAAAATGCTTTTGAAAAATACAAATAATAAGGCATTTCAGCACAGCTTCTTATAACCAGGATTTTTTTACATCTAATTCCAGACCAGGGAGGAAAAACATATATGTACGTATATATGTATATTTAGACATATGTGTCTACTTCTTATCATCTTATCATCCCATGGTCATGTGCTCGTCCCCCTTTTAAATTCTCTGTATCATAAAAGAGGCTCTAGAAGATTATTTTTAATAGGTCAGGATGTTCAGAAGCAGAACCTAGAATTACAAACTTTCTTAGAACACATAGTACACATTCATTACAAAAAAAGAGCATGCCTGTATTAGACCATCAAAAGGCATAATTTGAAATGATGAACGTATCCATTTTAAGTTACACATTACTTTGCATAGTTAATATCACTGTAATTAGTCATAGTTCCTATAATTTATTGAAAAAGATGCTCATCCCCTCCAGTGTACTGCAGTGATGAATGTTAGGAGAGCAACTTTGGAAGCTGGAATCAAGAAAATGAGTAACAGTTGGAGAATTAGTATGTAAATCAATAATACCCTTTCTTTTTTGTTCTGAAACCAGGATTTGCGTGACACACAGCAGAATCAGAGAGCTCCCACAAGTGAGAGTTGTCTCCACACCTCGCAGAACTAGGCAGGCCGCTTCAACTGTAGGAAATGTTTAAAATCCTCTCAAACATTTGAGTAAATCTCTAGTAAATATTTAAACTCTGTATAACTAGTCACAAATAAATTAAGCTGATTTTATGCAGTCTCTCTAATTAGAAGGGCACAGCATTTGTTGAAACGTGATTAGTATTATTCATTAAGCAAAAAATTCTCATTTGTATCTTATTATCACTATTCTGCATAAACCAACACAATTTGTCATGAACTCCCTCATTTGCTGTATCCTCAAAAAGCAGATTATGCTTATTTTTCATTTGGACAGTGGAAAATCAAGCCAGGTGTTTGGCAGCACCAGAGTGTTCAGGTGTAACTGTGCCAGTGATGGAACATTACGAGCAGCGTGGATGAAGAATGAGGCAGAGAGAATCTTGGGACTGAGGTGCCTGGAGGCCCATCCCTTCCGAGTGCCCCTGCTGATGAGACAGGTGTTGTGCCGGGCTGCTGGGAGGGGAGAGAGAAGCAGAAAAGAAACTTTTTTTGTAGCGTCAGATCTTTCCCCTTTCATCCGAGCCTGAAAACACTTGCTCTAATTCCTGCTGCAGTGGATCTACCAGCATGTGCGATTTAAAACCACGGCAGCGGTACCTTTGTTTAAAATATTGCCAAAGCGTAAAAATTCAACCCTGTGATTTGTCTAGAACTGTCTGTCTGTCTAGACACATAAGCACTGTACATATTTAGGTTTTCAGACTTGCAGATATTGACAGATAAGACAAAGATTATGTTATATTATCTGGACGAAAGAGGATTGGGGCCGCTTTTCCTCCTCTGCCATCTATTCGTTTTGCCTTTAAAATCTTCTTTGTTTTCTAGTCCAGGTTAGAGACTCCATTAGGGCTTCTGACTGCAGCTGCTTTATGATTCTGGCAAAAATAAGGACGGGAACGAATTGGGGTTTGTGAAATAGTGGCGATATGATAGGGAATTGTCTTTGTAAGGGAGCAGTGAGTTTCAATATGCTACTCTGGATCATGTGTATTCTTTCAGAACTTGAGAACTATGAAGGACTAGATACCAACGCTTTGGCCTGTGTGTCAGTTTCTCTGTTTTGTCTCTGTATTCCCCTGTGTTAAGTCAGTATCATCTCCTATTTTTGTTAACACTTTGCCTTTCCCACATCTTTCTTCATACTACTTCTGAAGTGGTTGATTTTCTGAGACACTGACCATGTGGAGTGGGTGGGAAAAATATCCAAGAAGACATTATTGGAGAGAATGGGGATATTTACCTAACATGACAAAGGGACGAGGTATGATGGTAGTCTTCAAGTGTCATCAGGGTGCTCAAGGCCAGATCGGCACTCTGAAGCAGGGCAGAAGGCCCCCTTGGGCCCTCAAGCCCAGGGGGGTGTGCACAGCCTGAGGAAGCACCCTCCAACAGAGCTGTCCAGTCCTGGAACAGGCCGACTTGGAAGATGGTGAGCTCCCCGCCATCAAAAGTAGTAAAGCAGAGTTTGGTCTGGGAGCTTGAACTATGTGAGCTCCTAGTTTTAATGTTGATAAGTTTCTTTTTATAGGAAAGATTGTGCTCAATTGCCTGTATCAAGCAAAGTGGGAGAATTCCCATGATGATAGAATTTCACAATGTTCAGGAATCTCAAGCTTGCTCTTCTATATCTACCATATTCTGAAGCCTGTAAAGCAGGCTCCCTGCTACCATATGTTACCTGGAAAATGTTCTGTTTACACATGGGGTGGTCTTGCTGAGAGACCAGGAGAAGGCATGGCACTTAAAACTCTAGTTTTAGGATGCCATTGTCAAGATTTCACACAGAGCCCTGACTAGCAGACTGAGGGATTCCTGTTACTGCGGTATGGCCAGAGCACAGCTACAGAGAAGTTGAGTCCCATCCAGAAGTCATCCTTGGCTTTCATAGGTTTCCATGGATGTGGACTTGTCCAGACACAGACTTTGGGTCTCACACTTTGGATATAAATAATTTATCCCCTTTGGAGAATTTTGCAAAGTTAAAAGATATTCAGGAATATATCTGTGTGAGGTGGGATTAAGGGACAATTATATTATTTTCCTAAGTTGGAAATTAGTGGTGAACCTAGTCTTTTGGACAGATGAAATGAAAATTATAAAACTTTTCAATGATGTTTTTAAATTGTGGTCAGGGACCACCCACTTGCTGAAACATAGATTCCTGAGCCTAGGTCCATATCTATTATATTAGGTTTTTAGTACTATGTAACAAATCATCATGAATATAGCAGTGTAAAACAACAACTATTTATTATCTCCTAGTTCTGGAAGTCGCAGGTCCAGTTGGTGTGACTGAGTTTTTTTGTTTAAGGTGTCACAAGTCCAAAATTAGGGTTTCATTAGTCCAAGTTCTTATTGAAGATGCTAGGAAAAAATCCAGTTCCAAGCTCCCCTCAAGTTGTTGGCACAATTCAGGTCCTTGTTGGCTGTCAGCTGGAGGTGGCTCTCTGCTTCTGGAGGCCACCCACATTCCTTCCTGCTTGGCTCTTTCCGTTTTCAAACCAGCAAAGTCATGTGGAGGCCGCCTTATGCTTTGAATCTTTCTTCTTTTGCTGTTTCATGTCAGAGAAAAATCTGCTTCTAAAGGGCTCAGATGATTAGTGTAGACCCAACCAGATAATCTCCAAATTTTAAGGAGTACCCACTTGAGACTTTAATTATATCTGCAAAGTACCTTCATAGCAGTACTTCGATTAGTGTTTGATTGAATAAACAAGATATAGAGATCTTGAGGGGTTTAGAATTCTGCCTACCACACCTACTAAATCAGTGTTTCTTCAGTGGAGCCAAAGAAATCTGTCTTTTAAATACCACTCCAAGTGATTCTGATGAATAATCTACTTTAAGAACTACTAGCTTAGAAGGATACTAGAAAAACTGTGAAGTTAGGTGTTAGGGGAGTAATGTAGAAAACAACTTTTTAGGAGTTTCGCATGAGAGACCTCTGAAGACTGAAGATGCCAATGATGACAGAGATGTTCATGGAGAAACTGGGCATTCAGAAAGGAACAATGCAGGTTTTCCAAGCAAGGGAAAAGATGTGATCAGAGATATGAATGGGAAACACATAACTGATCTTTTGCAGTGCAATTAAATTTAGTTTTATTGGAGTAGAAATGTGTAATAGTGATTTGGGGAAGAGGGTGTGGGATTGGGACTATATTAATGTATAGGACTTTGATTGCTGGGTCAAGGAGTTGAAATAAAGGGATGTCATTTAAAGTTTTAAAAAATAATTTTGTTTAAAAAGCAATTGCAGTTTATTCCTTTTACCTCATACTCCTTGAATTTCTCTGCAGTTGATGGTTATATTTTATTTGCTTTTAACACAAAGTCTTGACTGGATTTTATTGATGACCGAAAACTTCTATTATTTTTTCTTGAGGATGAATAGGAAAAAGTTTCCAAGTTGTAAGAAATAGACTGGCATATATGAAAGGGTAAAATAATCCAGGGTTCTGGTTGAAGGAGAGTGAGTGTGATGATCTGAGTTTCTTTTAGAAGCACCTTTCTTTATACTTTGATCTCTAAAATGTTTTCCACTTACTATCCTCCAGGTATGATGTATTCCAAAGACCCAAAAACCTTAATGGGGAGTGATGAGAGAGGGTTATTAGTCATTACTCAGTCATTAGAATTGAAAGATGAGAGTCAGTTTGTAGCTAGGAACAGAAGGTAGACTACCTTGGAGCCAGGTTTGACAGCTTTGAATATCAGATGAAGACTGCAGATACAGAAAGGTATCATCTGACAAGCATCTTAAGCAGATGGATAACAGAGTGGGTACACTGGAGAATGTTGTTAATTTAATGACTCCAGATAATTCTTCTTTAAAATTGAAAGCAGGCCACTGGGAACAGCCAATAAAGGTGTAACTAGTGACTTTCTGGCATCCTATTAGATTTATATGAAGAAAAAGGAAGGACATATGTAGTTTTGAGTTAAGAAAAATTCAAATTGCTTCTCACAAGAGGCAATAGAAACTTTACTCAGTGAATTTTTGAAAATTCAAATCAAATTTTCTTCCCAGAGAAGTGTGGGATTACTGTATTTTAATGTCAATTTGAAATCTTGTGTGTAAAATATTAAATGAATTATAGAAGGGTTTATCAAGACTCTTCCTTCTCTAACACTGATGGGAAATTTTTATAAATTAAAAAAAAATTATTTTGGTATTCAAGAAAAATTTTGACCATGCCACATGGCTTGCAGGATCTCAGTTCCCTGACCAGGGACTGAATCCTAGCCATGGCAGTGAAAGCCCAAAATCCCACTCACTAGGCCACCAGGAAATTTCATAAATATTTGTATCACTGAAAAACACACTTTAGCCTCTAGTGATGTTTTATTTAGAATTGTAGACTATAGAACCTCAGAAACTCTGCCCCATTAAAGTTCATTTAATACCATCTTTTAAATTCATTTAATAATCAAGAATGGCTGCATCATGCTTTATGAGGTTATAAGACTATAAAGATGAACCAAACACATCCTTGTCTTCATGGAGCTTACACTGTACTCAAGGAGACAACAAAAAAGTGGGATTGTACTGCAAACTGAGTCTTCCACACTCACTTCGAATCAATGAGACTGAACAAGGTGAAGTGAGTTAGTATTAATCACCCCTAAGCTTCTGACCTTCTTGGTACCAGTTGGGCACAGTGGGGAGCTGGAGTGAGCTTACATCCCTACTCAAAGGCAATGAAATGGTGTGAATCAGTGCCTTAATTTAAGTAGGAAGGTGTCTTAGAGGCTAAGGGGTAGTTGAACTTTTACACCACTCATCTGCAATGTGGCATTATGAGTTAGTACTCCATTTTTGCCTGGGGGATACCAGTAAGGCCCAGTGGAAAGCTGAGCATATAAACTTACCTATCCTTTATTCTATACCTTAATAGAGGGACTGTCTACAAAAAAGATCAAATAGGATCTAAAGTCCACTAATACAAAATGTCTAGGTACAACTAAAAAATTGCTCATTATCAAGAACCAAAAAATTACAACTTGAAAAAGAAATGATAGTTAACTGATACCAATACCAAGATGAATCAGATGTTGGAATTATCTGATAAGAATTCCAAAGCAGCCATCATAAACATACAAAAATAACAGTTTTTTTTTTTTTTTACTTGACTGATAAAAATAGAAAATCTCAGCAAAGAAGTTATAAAAAAAAAGAACCAAATGGAAATTATAAAATTTAAAATCATTAAAAGAAAAATAAAATACTGGCTCAGCAGTAGAGATAACAGAGAACAGAATCAGTAAACTTAAGGGTTCTATTGTGTAAATAGAATTTACACTTCCATTGTATAAATAGAATTTACACAATTTGAAGAACTGAGAAAATAGACTCAGAAAAAGAAGAAAGACAAAGAGTTGAGAAAAAAATTGAAGATAACATGTTTGAAAATTTTCTAAGTTTGGTGAAAGATTTAAACCTACACATTCAAGAATCAGAGCAAAACCTAAGTGGGATAGCCTCCAAAAAAAATCTATTTTAAGATATATTAAGATTAGCCTTTGAAAACTAAATATAAAAAACTGGAAATAGAGCTGCCATATGACCCAGCAATCCCACTCCTGGTCATACACACCGAGGAAACCAGATCTGAAAGAGATACATGCACCCCAGTGTTCATCACAGCACTGTTTATAATAGCCAGGACATGGAAGCAACCTAGATGCCCATCAGCAGACAAATGGATAAGGAAGCTGTGGTACATATACACCATGGAATATTACTCAGCCATTAAAAAAATTCATTTTAATCAGTTCTAATGAGATGGATGAAACTGGAGCCCATTATACAGAGTGAAGTGAGCCAGAAAGATAAAGATCAATACAGTATACTAACGCACATATATGGAATTTAGAAAGATGGTAATGATAACCCTATATGCAAAACAGAAAAAGAGACACAGATGTACAGAACAGACTTTTAGACTCTGTGGGAGAAGGCGAGGGTGGGATGTTCTGAGAGAACAGCACTGAAACAAGTATACTATCAAGGGTGAAAGAGATCACCAGCCCAGGCTGGATGCATGAGACAAGTGCTCAGGGCTGATGCACTGGGAAGACCCAGAGAGATGGGATGGAGAGGGAGGCAGGAGGGGGGATCAGGATGGGGAACACATGTAAATCCATGGCTGATTCATGTCAATGTATGGCAAAAACCACTACAATATTGTAAAGTAATTAGCCTCCAACTAATAAAAATAAATGGGAAAAAAATTAAAAAAAAGAAAGCTGAAAAAAAATAAAAAAATAAAATGGAAAACCAATAAGGACCTACTGTTTAGCCCACAGAAATCTGCTCAATGTTATGTAGCAACCTAAATCAGAAGAGAATTTGAAAAAGGATATATGTGTATATGTGTGTGTGTATGTATATATATATATATATGTAACTGAATCACTTTGCTATACACCTGAAACTAACACAACATTGTTACTCAACTATATATTCTAATGTAAAATAAAAGTTTTGGTTTTTTTTTTTTTCAAAAAAAAAAAGAAAACTAAATACGAAGAAAAAAATTTGAAATCAATCAGAGAGAAATGATACATTACTTATCAATTGAACTGAACTACAATTTTAATTGAACATCAATTCAAATGGCAATGAATTTCTCATCTGAAACATAGGAAATAGAAAAAAGGTGGCACAAAAATTTTTAAGTGCTGAAAAAAAAGAACATTCAACCCAGAATTTTGTATCCAGCAAAAATATCCTCAGGAAGGAAGATAAACTTAAGACATTCTCAGACAAAGTAAAACTAAGACTTTGTCACTAAGAGTAAGCTTACCCTTACAGAATGGCTAAGGGACATTCTCTAAACAGAAAGAAAAAACAGAAGAACTTTAGAGAAGAAAGAACATCAGAATGGGTGAAAAATCAGGGCAATTACAATAGACTGCTTTCATGAATTTCTTAAATTATATTTGATGGTTAAATAATAAAAAAAAAAACAATACAACTTCTGATGTGGTGCTTAACATATACATAGAAGAATTATTTAATAAGATTATTATTTTCTTTAAATGGAGAAGATAAATCTAAATGGAAATAACATTTCTGCACTTCATTTGAACCAATAAAACATTAGGACAAGTAAACTGTAATAAGTTACAGTCTGGAATGGTAAAAATATATTTTCCTGAAACTAGAAATCTACTCATCAATCAGAACACTCTCAGTGGACTATACATAGATAAGAAATCAATATTATTGTGTTCACACACACAGGAGTCATTCTGGTACTTACTGGATTGAATTTAGGGCTTCCAAGGTGGCCCTAGTGATAAAGAACCCACCTGCCAATGCAGGAGACATAGGAGATGTGGGTTCAGTCCTGGGTTGGGAAGATCCTCTAGAGAAGGCAACCCACTCTAGTATTCTTACCTGAAGAATCTCATGGACAGAGGAGCCTGGTGGGCTACAGTCCATACAGTCACAAAGAATTGGACGTGACTAAAGAAGTGTAGCTGGAGAAGGCAATGGCACCCCACTCCAGTACTCTTGCCTGGAAAATTCCATGGACGGAGGAGCCTGGTAGGCTGCAGTCCACGGGGTCGCTAAGAGTCGGACACGACCTGAGTGACTTCACTTTCACTTTTCACTTTGGATTGAAATTTCTCCAATTTTCGCATTGGAGAAGAAAATGGCAACCCACTCCAGTGTTCTTGCCTGGAGAATTCCAGGGACGGGGAAGCCTGGTGGGCTGCCGTCTGTGGGGTCGCACAGAGTCGGACACGACTGAAACGACTTAGCAGCAGTAGCAGCAGCAAAGCAGTGTAGCACAGATTAAATTGGATCAGAGAGAACTTTTTTGGCAATGCAAGTTGGGGATGGGAGTGGAAGTAATGGGGCTTGAAAAAAGCAAATGAGTTCCAATATCTGAATTCCTTCTTAAGTTCCACAAAAAAAACCAGACTTTCAGCTCAAATTTGAACACATCTAAGGAGGACTGTGTGTCTTCCCAGGGATTTTGCAGATTATTTTCCAATATAGGTTATTACAAGATACTGACCATAGGTCCCTATGCTATATAGTAACCTTTGCTGCTTGCTGCATTTCTATTTTTTTTAAAAAAATTAGAAACCTAGCTTTTTATTCATACTAAGTCAAACAAGTAGAATCAAAATATAAATTTTTTAGTTAGGCAAAAATTCCTAAATTTTCTAGAATATGTATATTATACATACTATGTATATATACACATACATAAGCTTTTCTACTACACTTGATAAGGCTTGAGAAAGGACAGCAGAAGAAAAAAAGAGATGGGGAAATTGGAAAACATATGCTAAATGCATTGGGGGCACTGAATATGAAATAAAAAATTTGAAATAAATTAGATAAAAGTAAAAGATCATCATATAGTCCAGAAAATATCTTACTATTGTGATTATGTAACTATTACTCAATACCATTGTATCATGATTGGTTAACAGAAGAATAATAGATTTCCATACCACCAAAACTAACATTTAATAGAAAAATCTGTAATCACATTTTATAATACAGATGCATAGCAGAATTAGCTTGGAACTTTTTGAAAACTACAAATGCTCAGGTATTTTTGCTTTTTTTTCTCCAAAGCTCCAGATATGTTTCAAATGAGCAGCCATGTATCTGCAGGTATTTTTACTTATGATTTGCAGTAATATACATGAGCAACTCAAATCCAATCCTTGTATGGGTTCTGTCCCACCAGTATGGAGAAGCAGGAATTAACTTTGCTGCCATAGGCCTGGTGTCTGATTTCCTAATTATAAGTCATAAGTAAACACATCTGTAATAGATGGAAACCTTCCATATTCCTTTGCCATGTTGTGTAATTACATATTATTGGATTCAGTTTGCTTATGTTTTGTTGAGGATTTGTATATCCATATTCATCAAATGCATTGGTCTGTGATGATTTTTTTGGTCATGTCTTTGTCCAGTTTTAATATCAGGATAATGCTGGCCTTTTAGACTGAATTTAGGAGTATTCCATTCTCTTCAGTCTTTTGGAATAGGTTGAGAAGGATAGGTATTAGCTCTTTGTATGTCTGGTAAAATTTCCCCTTTGAATCCATCTTGTCTAAACTTCTGGTTGCTGGGAGTATTTTAAATTGCAAATGTATTTTTACTACTGGTCATCAGTCTGTTCAGATTGGCTGTTTTTTCCTAATTCAGTCCTGGTAGGGTTATGTTTCTTGAAATTTGTTCATTTCTTCTAGGTTGTCCAAATTATTAGTGTATAATTGTGGCATTCTCTTATGATTTTTGTATCTCTGTGGTATTTGTTGTTTCTACTCTTTTCATTTCTTATTTTGTTTGAGTCCTCTCTCTTTTCTTCTTAATGAGCATGGGTAGACATTTATCAATTTTGATTGTCTTTTTAAAAAATCCAGCTCTTGGTTTGATTGATCTTTCCATTTCTGGTCTCTATTTTATTTACTTCCTCTCTGATCTTTATTATTTCCTTCCTTCTGCTGATTTTTTTTTTTTTTTTTTACTTTGGTTGCTCTTCTTTTTCTAATTGCTTTAGATGGTAACTTAGATTGTTTATTTGAGATTTTTCTTGTTTCTTAAAGAAGGCTTGTATCACTATAAACTTCCATCTAAGAACTGCTTTTGCTGAGTGCCATAGGTTTTGGAAAGTTGTGTTTCCATTTTAATTTGTCTTAAGGTATTTTATGATTTTCTCTTTGATTTTTTCATTTTTATTTTTAAAATTTATTTATTTTTAATTGAAGGATAATCACTTTACTATATTGTGTTGGTTTCGGCCATACATTAACATGAGTCAGTCATAGGTGTACATACGTCCCTTCCCTCTTAAACCCCCTTACCACCTCCCATCCCACCCCACCCTTCTAGGTATCACGGAGCCCAGTGAGTTCTCTGAGTCATACATCAAATTCCCACTGGCCCTCTATTTAAATATGGTAGTGTGTGTATTTCCATGCTACTCTCTCCATTCATTCCACCCTCTTCTTCCCCCGACCCCATGTCCACAAGTCTGTTCTCTATGTCTATCTCTCCACTGCTGCCCTGAAAATAAGTTCATCAATACCATCTTTCTAGATTCCATTGGTTTTTCAGTAGCATGTTGTTTAGTCTCAATGTGTTGTTGCTTTTCCTAGTTTCCTTTCTATAATTGTTTTCTACTTTCATACTACTGTGGTTGGAAAATCCTTATATAATTTCTGTCCCCTTAAATTTGTTGAAACTTATTTTTGTGACCTAGCATGTTATCTGCCCTGGAAAATATTCCATGTGCACTTGAAAACATTGCTTATTCTGATGATTCTGAATGGAACATCCTATAGGTATTTATTATGTCCAACTGGTCTATTATGTCATTTAAGACCAATGTTGGTATTTTATTTTTGTCTAGGATGATGTGTTCATTGATATAAGTGAGATGTTACATCTCAACTATTACTGTATTATTTTAAATTTCTTCCTTTATGTCTGTTAATATTTGCCTTATATATTTAAGTGCTTCTGCATTTGGTCCATGTATGTACATACATGTATAATATCCTCTTCTTATATTGATCCTTTTATCACTATATAGTGATATAGATCTTTGTCTTTTGTTATAGTCCTTGTTTTACAGTGTTTTGTCTAATATGAGTATTGCTATCCCTGCTTCATTGTGATTTAGTTAGCATGTAATATCTTTTTTTGTTACCTAACTTTCAGTCTGTGTGTGTACTTAGTTAGCTCTTATATGAGTCTCTGGTAAGCAACATGTTAGTTCAATCAGTCTATGAACTAGTTAGTTCAATTAGTTCTATGTCTTTTGATTGGGGAATTTAGTCCATTAATATTTGCAGTAATTGTTGATATGTATGTACTTATTGCCATTTTATTACTTATTTTACCATTGTTTCTGTAGTTCTTCTCTGTTTATTTCTTTTTGTTTCCTCTCTTGTGGGTTTGATGGTTTATTTTTTAATAGTTTGCTTTGTTCATTTTTTTCTAGTTTCCGTGTATGTATAAGTAGATTTCTGATTTGTTGTTACTTTGGGGTTCATATATGTTGACCTATAAAAGCCTTCCTCAGAGATCAATGCAAAGAAATAGAGGAAAACAACAGAATGGGAAAGGCTAGAGATCTCTTCAAGAAAATTAGAGATACAAAGGGAACATTTCATGCAAAAATGGGCTCAATAAAGGACAGAAATGGTATGGACCTAACAGAAGCAGAAGATATTAAGAAGAGGTGGCAAGAATACACAGAAGAACTGTACAAAAAAGATCTTCACAACCCAGATAATCACAATGGTGTGATCACTCACCTAGAGCCAGACATCCTGGAATGTGAAGTCAAGTGGGCCTTAGAAAGCATCACTATGAACAAAGCTAGTGGATGTGATGGAATTCCAGTTGGGCTATTTCAAATCCTGAAAGATGATGCTGTGAAAGTGCTGCACTCAATATGCCAGCAAATTTGGAAAACTCAGCAGAGGCCACAGGACTGGAAAAGGTCAGTTTTCATTCTAATCCCTAAAAAAGGCAATCCCAAAAAATGCTCAAATTACTGCACAATTGCACTCATCTCACACGCTAGTAAAGTAATGCTCAAAATTCTCCAAGCCAGCCTTCAGCAATATGTGAAATGAGAACTTCCAGATGTTCAAGCTGGTTTTAGAAAAGGCAGAGGAACCAGAGATCAAATTGCTAATATCTGCTGTATCATCAAAAAAGCAAGAGAGTTCGAGAAAAACATCTATTTCTGCTTTATTGACTATGCCAAAGCCTTTGACTGTGTGGATCACAATACACTGTGGAAAATTCTGAAGGAGATGGGAATACCAGACCACCTGACCTGCTTCTTGAGAAACCTGTATGCAGGTCAGGAAGCAACAGTTAGAACTGGACATGGAACAACAGACTGGTTCCAAATAGGGAAAGGAGTACGCCAAGGCTCTATATTGTCACCCTGCTTATTTAACTTTTATGCAGAGTACATCATGAGAAACGCAGGGCTGGAAGAAGCACAAGCTGGAATCAAGATTACCGGGAGAAATATCAATAACCTCAGATATGCAGATGACACCACCCTTATGGCAGAAAGTGAAGAGCAACTAAAAAGCCTCTTGATGAAAGTGAAAGAGGAGAGTGAAAAAGTTGGCTTAAAGCTCAACATTCAGAAAACTAAGATCATGGCATCTGGTCCCATCATTTCATGGGAAATAGATGGGGAGACAGTGGAAACAGTGTCAGACTTTATTTTTGGGGGCTCCCAAATCACTGCAGATGGTGATTGAAGCCATGAAATTAAAAGACACTTACTCCTTGGAAGGAAATTTGTGACCAAACTAGATAGCTTATTAAAAAGCAGAGACATTACTTTGCCAACAAAGGTCTGTCTGGTCAAGGCTATGGTTTTTCAGTGGTCATGTATGGATGTGAGAGTTGGACTGTGAAGAAATCTGAGCACCAAAAAATTGATGCTTTTGAACTGTGGTATTGGAGAAGACTCTTGAGAGTCCCTTGGACTGCAAGGAGATCCAACCAGTCCATCCTGAAGGAGATCAGTCCTGGGTATTCAATGGAAGGACTGATGCTGAAGCTGAAACTCCAATACTTTGGCCACCTGATGCGAAGAGTTGAGTCATTGGAAAAGACCCTGATGCTGGGAGGGATTGGGGGCAGGAGGAGAAGGGGACGACAGAGGATGAGATGGCTGGATGGCATCACCGACTCGATGGGCACGAGTTTGAGTAAACTCCGGGAGTTGGTGATGGACGGGGAGCCCTGGCGTGCTGTGATTCATGGGGTTGCAAAGAGTTGGACATGACTGAGTGACTGAACTGAACTTGTTTTAAACTGGTAGTCATTTAAGTTCAAACAAATTCTAAAATATTTGTCTGTTTTACTCCCTGCCACACACATTTTATGCAGTTGGTGTCATATTTTATGTGTTCATGTTTATCCCTTCACTGTTTATTGCACCTAGGACTCTGGTTCAGTCCCTGGGTTGGGAAGATTCCCTGGAGGAGGAAATGGCAATTGACTCCAGTATTCTTGCCTGGAGAATTCCAAAGACTGAGGAATCTGTCAGGCTACAGTCAATGGGGTTGCAAAGAGTTGGATACGACCTAGTGACTAACACCATCACATAGTTGCTTTTATAATTTTTTCTCTTTTAATCTTCACACTAGCTTATTTAAGTGGTTGATCCTCAGTCCTTACTATGTATTTTTATTTCCTAGTGGTATTTTCCCTTTTCTATAGATTCTTACTTCTTCTTATAGCTTTCCTTTTCAATTTAGGGAAGATCCTTCAACATTTCTTTTATGCCAGGTTTAGTGAATTTCTTTAGCTTTTGCTTGTCTGAGAAGTTCTGTTCAAGTTTAAATGATAATGTTGCTGGGGAGGATGTCCTAAACTATAGATTTTCCCCTTTCAGTATTTTGACTATATCATGCCACTCCCTTCTGGCCTGCAACTTTTTTGCAGTAAAATCAACTGATAGTGTTACGGGGATTTCGTTCTCTATGACTCTCTGTTTTTCTTATGCTGCCTTTAGAATTCTCTCTTAACATTTGTTGTTTTGATAATGACACATCTTTGTGTGGGTCTGCTTGGGTTTATCTTATTTGGGACCCTGTGTTTCTCCTGCCCCTGGCTATCTGTTTCCATCTCCAGTATTGGAATGTTTTCACCCATAATTTCATTAGTTACATTTTTTATGCTTTCCTTCTTTCTCCCTCTGAGACCCCTATACTGTGGATGTTGGTATGTTTGATTTTATTCGACATCTAAATTCTTCTTGTTTTTTAAAATTTGTTTTTCTTTTTGCTATTCTGATTTTGTGATTTTCATCATTCTATCTTGCAGGTCACTCACATGTTCTTTATATCACTTAGTCTGATATTCATTCCTTCTGCAAATACACTCTTTCAACAACACAAGAGAAGACTCTACACATGGACATCTCAAGATGGTCAATACCAAAATTAGATTGATTATATTCTTTGTAGTCAAAGATGGAGAAGCTCTATACTGTCAGCAAAATCAAGACCAGGAGCTGACTGTGGCTCAGGTCATGAACTCCTTATTGCCAAATTCAGACTTCAATTGAAGAAAGTAGGGAAAACCACTAGACCATTCAGCTATGACCTAAATAAAATTCCTTACAATTATACAGTGGAAGTGACAAATAGATTCAAGGGGTTAGATCTGATAGACAGAGTGCCTGAAGAACTATGGATGGAAGTTTGTGACACTGTACGGGAGGAAGGGATCAAAACCATCCCCAAGAAAAAGAAATGCAAAAAGGCAAAATAGTTGTCTGAGGAGCCCTTACAAATAGCTGAGAAAAGAACAGACAAAGGAGAAAACGAAAGATATACCCATTTGAATGCAGAGTTCCAAAGAATAGCACACAGAGAAAAGAAAGCCTTCCTCAGTGATCAGTGCAAAGAAATAGAGGAAAACAATAGAATGAGAAAGACTAGAGATCTCTTCAAGAAAATTGGAGATACCAAGGAACATTTCTTGCAAAGATGGGCACCATAAAGGGCAGAATTGGTATGGACCTAACAGAAGCAGAAGATATTAAGAAGAGGTGGCAAGGATACACAGAAGAACTGTACAAAAAAGGTCTTCACGACCCAGATAATCACGATAGTGTGATCACTCACCTAGACCCAGACATCCTGGAATGGGAAGTCAAGTGGGCTGTAGGCAGTATGACTATGAACAAAGCCAGTGGAGGTGATGTATTTCCAGTGGAGCTATTTCAAATCCTAAAAGATGATGCTGTAAAAGTGCTGCACTCAATATGCCAGCAAATCTGGAAAACTCAGCAGTGGCCACAGGACTGGAAAAGGTCAGTTTTCATTCCAATCCCAAGGAAAAGCAATGCCAAAGACTGTTCAAAACAATGCACAATTGCACTCATCTCACATGCTAGCAAAGTAATGCTCAAAATTCTCCAAGCCAGGCTTCAACAGTATGTGTACTATGCAATTCCAGATGGTCATGCTGAATTTAGAGAAGGAAGAAGAACCAGAGATGAAATTGCCAACATCTGTTGGATCATTGAAAAAGCAAGAGAGTTCTAGAAAAACATCTATTTCTGCTTTATTGACTATACCAAAACCTTTGACTGTGTGGATCACAACAAACTGTCAAAAGTTCTTCAAGAGATGGAAATACCAGAACACTGAACCTGCCTCCTGAGAAATCTGTATGCAAGTCAAGAAGCAACAGTTAGAACTGGACACAGAACAACAGTCTGATTGCAAAAAGGGAAAGAAGTACATCAGGGTTGTATATTGTCACCCTGCTTATTTAAATTATATTCAGAGTATATCATGTGAAATGCCAGGCTAGATGGAGCACAAGCTGGAATCTAGATTGTCAGGAGAAATATCGATAACATCAGATATGCAGATAACACCACCCTTATGGCAGAAAGTAAAGAAGAACTAAAGAGCTTCTTGATGAAAGTGAAGGAGGAGAGTGAAAAAAATGGTTTAAAACTCAACATTCAGAAAACTAAGATCATGGCATCCGGTCCCATCACTTCATGGCAAATAGATGGGGAAACAGTGGAAACAGTGACATACTTTATATTTGGGGGCTCCAAAATCACTGCAGATGGTGACTGCAGCCATGAAATTAAAAGAATCTTACTCCTTGGAAGAAAAGCTATGACCAACCTAGACAGCATATTAAAAAGCTGAGACATTACTTTGCCAACAAAGGTCTGTCTAGTCAAAGCTATGGTTTCTGCAGTAGTCATATATGGATGTGAGAGTTGGACTATTAAAGAAAGTTGAGTGCCGAAGAACTGATGTGTTTGAACAGTGGTGTTGGAGAAGACTCTTGAGTGTCCCTTGGACTGCAAGGAGATCCAACCACTCCAACCTAAAGGAAATCAGTCCTGAACATTCACTGGAAGCACTGATGCTGAAGCTGAAACTCCAGTACTTTAGCCACCTGGTGTGAAGCACGAACTCATTGGAAAAGACCCTGATGCTGGGAAAGATTAAAGGCAGGAGGAGAAGGGGATGACAGAGGGTGAGATGGTTGGATGGCATCACTGACTCGATGGACATGAGTTTGAGTAAGCTCTGGGAGTTGGTGATGGACAGGGAAGCCTGACGTGCTGCAGTTCATGGGGTCACAAAGAGTTGGACACGACTGAGCGGCTGAACTGAAGTGACTGAAGCTGGAGATGGAGGAGCTAGGGCCAGAGTCATGTGTGAGGCAGGGCTTCCTGTCTGCTCGTTGGCCATCACTGTTCTATCAGAAGTGGGGTTGGATCCCAAGCTGATGGAGCAGAAGTCCTGAGGGTCATGTCTAAGTTGACTTTCTTCTGTTTAAGTATGTGGTTGCCTCTCTCATAGCACTGGTACTCTTGTCTCAGGCGGCAGCAGTCTTGGAGAAAGACGGGCTTGTGCAGTCTCTCAGCTTTGATGAGCCATGGGCTACTGTGGGGTAGCCACAGATGGAGGTCTCTGTTGCATCTGATGTGCTGACTGCAATCATCAGCAATGGCAGCCAACCCCCGCCAACTGCATCTAAGACTCCTTTGTCCCTTACAGCAGTTGTGGTGCTGAGCACGCAGGTCCTGGATGGACATTTGGTGTTTGTCTAGGTGAGAGCTATGGTGGTTTGGCCTCTTTCAGAGATATGGATCACCTCTTATGCACTAAGTAAATGCAAACAATAGCCACCCCCACTCTGCTAAGATGCCACCCAGGTCCTGTATGTCCCATGGTTGAGCTCTCTTCCAGTTTTTTATAGACTTTGCTGCAGAAAAGGTACAAGGTAAAGTAAGTGGGGCTGAAGCATTTGCTGGCACAGGCTGAGGTGCACTGCCAGAGTGGTTGTGGGAAACTACCTTCCATTTTAATCTTTCTTACAGCCTTGGTTCTGCAGGAGTCTTTCTGCCAGCTTCGTGTTAGTTTTCAAGGAGACTTGTTCCACCTGTAGATGTGTATATGTTTGATGTGTTTGAACGGGGAAGTGATTTTCAAGTCCTCCTTCTCCTCCATCTTGATCAATCAGGTTGAGCAAACAAGTATTAATTTAGGTCTTAACACTGATATCTGTTTTTTTCTGCATTTGTCAGCCAGGCTAGTCTACATATAAGCTACTAAACTGCTGTTATTTATCTAACTTGAAGTCTCTTTCCCCAAGTCACATATGATGATCATGGTCTTTAGAAGCTTATTACTTTCAGAGTGAGAGAAGGATGATGATAGCAACCCTTCTGGAGTTTGGAACAGAGCTAAAGTTGTTTCCATTTTCCTATGCCTTTCTGATTGTCATAGACTTTGCAATTAGAGCCAGCAAAGCAGTAACATTGGAGGAAGATAGAAAAGAGGGGAATAATGTGAATCCATCCAAATAAGGGCTCTCAAGCATGGTAGAGAAGCAGAGATAATTCTTTTGCTCATACCTAAGGCACCTCCCCTAGTTATCATAGACCAACTGTGCATCTAGGAGAACTTCATTATGTTCTTGTATTTTCCTTCTTGGAGTGATGGAATGATATGTGAAGGGCTTAAAACTCTCATGTGGCTATGGTTTCCACACTTCAGTGGAGCCCTGTGCTTTACATTCTGCGTGGAGTCAAGGATTTCTTCAATGAAATCTTACACAAATAAGATAGATAAGAAGCTAGGCTTTAAAGTGGGAAATGGGGATCTCAGATTCTTAGTTTTTCAGCTCTCTCCTCCTCAAGGCTCCAATGAGACATCTTCTTAGACCACAAGATCTTCATAATATAGCTGAAAATCACTAAATTAGAAGGCAGTATGGTGAACACACCAGCCTAGTTTCTACCTCCTTGTCCTAATGAGCTATGTGGGCTACCCCCTTATAGGCCTGCTCAGGGACACTATCCTTAGCTCACACTTTATGTCGACCAGCTCTTGGCTGGAATCCTGCTCTCAGTGACTAATAACTTAACCTGATTTGGGAGTGTCCTCTATGTTCTATTACTGCCACCATGCTCACCATTCTGAGATGGCATTGTGGACTCTCAGTTTTAAAGGCTGCTGGTCAGTTTCTGTAGATGCTGACTCAGCAGATGCTCAAGTTATTTTCTGCTTGGAGCAGTCTAGGCATGCTTTGTGTGCTTGAACCAATCCATGTTGTGATAGTCTATTTCTTCCATGAATAACTCTGAGTTGGCAACTTATTTCTAATACTGAGGCAGAACTTATAACCCAATGCTTCTAATTCTACTTCTTGAGAGTATCACAGAACAGGGTTCATTTCTCTTCCACATGAGAAACCTCATGTCTTCAAGTGTCTGAACATAGACCTCATGTCTTTGCTGAGTCTTTTCACATTATATGTTATCTTTTCAGGATACATTTTATCGTTTTATTTTCAGTACTAAATAGTATGTTTATCTGATAACCTGCAGAAATGTTTTTTCTACTCTTTAAAGCTTTCAAGTACAAGAACTTCTCTGAGAAGTTCTACAGGAACTTCAGAGGAAAATAAAATTTCTCTGTACCATCATTCTCTGCTTCCTGATTTGGCTATTCTTCTGGACCTGGAGCAGTAATTGATCTTGATTGAGAGATACATTTCTGATCCCCAAGGGACTGGATACAGTACACAGATGGAAAGGGAAGGGCCAGTTGGTAGTGACCTGCACACTATCTGAGGTGACACTTCTGCCCATTCCATCCCCACCAATGAATTGTACTGATGGCTACTGCCATCAAGCCTGACCTTTCCCAGGTTCTGGAAGAAAAGTCTGTTAATGCTTGTTCATCCACCTTGCTCATTCTCCTTGTGTATGAATATCCTCCCAAATGAAACAAACTTTTTGCCTCCCCAAATAGCTAAGTGGCTAATGTATAACAGGCATTCAGGACATAGTTGGTGATTGAATAAAGTGGTAAATAAGGAAAAGCCCCAAAGTTGTCCCCTCTCTTCTTCTCCATTTATGCACTAGTCCGTTCCCTCACCAATTCAGGGTCTTAACATCATGTTACCCTATTTACTGATTTTTCTCTGATAGTACATGCCAATTACCAAATCTGAACTCTTCTGCTATTCTGAGTGGCCGAGTCCATTTATTCCACTTGCAATCACTGATTTCCATTTTGCACCTTCCAACCCCTGTGTGTCCCAGTTTCCTGATCCCAGCAAATTCTGAAGAGAAACGCTTTTGACCTGAGTCCTGCTAACTTGGGCTTCCCAGGTGACCCTAGTGGTAAAGAATCTACCTGCCAATGTAAGAGACATGAGAGACATGGGTTTGATCCCTGGGTTGGGAAGATCCCCCTTGAGGAGGGTATGGCAACCCACTCCAGTATTTTTGCATGGAGAATCCCCATGGACAGAGGAGCCTGGGGGGCTACAGTCCACAGGGATACAAAGAATTGGACACAGCTGAAGGGACTTAGCCCACACACACTGTTTCACAGGCATTGGGTCTTTAGTTGTAGCTACCTAAACCTCTGTTTATTGCCTTGTTTTTCACTCATTAATTCAAGGCACATACATTTACTGTATGCTTACTCTATTGCTGAGAAAACAATAATGGATAAAATATTGGTCCTTGCTCAGGAAAACTAGGTTCTAGTGGCCCACTCTCCTGTGAATACTTTCATCTCTTTGCTGCTGAAAACTTCCTTAAGAGTTTACCCTGGTTCCCAGTGAGTCTGTCAGTTCTCTGGGACCTGGCCCCATCCCTCTTAGCACCACACCTCTCTTCTGCTGTCTCCGTGAACCCTGTGAGCACACCTTGGAAGTCTTGTGCTTGCCGAAGTCAGCAGTAAGCCTCCATGGCTACCCTTGACCCTATAGGGGCATCATCATACCCTGTGGAACTGAAAAGTTCCCCACAAACGTGTACACACACACACACACACACACACACACACACACACACGAGTGTTTTAATGCTTGGCTCTATTCTACTACATCAGAAAAGACAATGTTAGTGATATCAGTTATGTCTTTGATTCTAAGACTTCCTGTTGCATACCCCCAAACATTTACACTTGTGTTGACTAGGTAACTGGGGGTCTCTTCGGATTTCCTGGAATATATGGTGACAAGGGCCTACTGGTTCTGTTTCTGAACATGAATAGTGGGTGATCACAAGGACATATTTTCTTTTTCTTTTTTTCCTAATTCCATATGATGGCATTGAATGTATCAGAGTGCATATTCATTGCCTTTGCCTCCTGGGTTGAAATGTTGTGCTCATGCATAACCAGATAAGGAGAAGTGGGCCCCATTCTCATTTTGAAACTCAATGCACCTGGAACAGAGAACCCCTGATTCTGCTTACCATCTGCTGGGGGAAGAGAAGGCCTCCCACTGCCCCACTTACCATACTTAAATTGAAGGGTGCACTCCCAGCAGGCAATCGAGAGCTTGGATCCACAGCCCAGGTGTGGATTTCACCCTCACATGCCCCACATGAATTTGGAGGGGAATTCTTTGACTTCCTATCTTGGGGGTTAGAGTGAAATATAATTTCTAAGTAGGAGAACTGGTAAGGAAAAGTCAGTGTTCTGTAAATCATAGAAAAAAAGAGACAAAAAAAATAGATAGTAAGTATATGTTTTATTTAATAATGTTCTCAGTAGTTTCAGTCATTTTTCTGTAATTTTCATGATGAATGCAGGCGATACTTTTCTGCATATCCTTAGTGTTGAGAAAACAGGCTGGGGAAATAATTTTTTAGTCAAATATGAAACTGTACATGATTCTAATACCTTAGAGGAGATTTCCTTCTACTTTCCATTGTTCTGCAAATGAAAAGTAAATTATGCTTTGTTAAAAAACTTTCCGTTGAATAGTTTTATAGAAAATGTTTCATTCACTTCAATAAATAAATGTACAATATTTTTTGAAAATTGAGACTCAGGCTTTGTAAAATTTAACTACTCCACCAAATTAGTCTCTCTGGTTCTTATTCTGCAATAGAAAATTATACTTTTTAACTTTTAGTTAAGTAGCACTTAAATAAAATGTCTAATTCACTTCCGAGCCTTTGTGAAGCATTAGACCTGAGATACACAAAGGTAGTTATAAAGTTAGAAAGCTAAAGGATTTTTAATGATTATGCCTCATTTTACTGAGAGGTACATCTTACTGAGTGACAGCATGGTTGAGTGGATAGAACACTGCTTAGAAATTAGGCTTCTTGAAATCTCCTCACAGGACTTCCAATACATCGTTCTTTGCTGGTGCCTTAACCTCTCTGGGTATTTGGTTTTTCTTCCGTAAAATGGATATAATAAATGCTGATGTCTACAAAGCTCTCAAGAATCCTTAAACAAAAGGAGTTTTTAAATTTAAATGATATAAGAAATCATCATTGACCTACCTAAAACCTACAAGGAACATTTAACAGATTTCATTTGTGAGACCACTAATCCAAGTTAGAATTATTTTAGATCATGGGTTATTCTTTGTTCTAAGTTTGTGATATTGTTATTTTGATTGATATTTTGGAAACGGCATGGGGGAGGAAAGGAAGAAAGAAGAACTGAATATACTAAAATAATTATTTTTGCTTCCAAATGTAGAATTGCATCTTAATCAAAATAGTATTCATGCACTACTCAGCATGATATACTATGAGAAGTCCAGAATCTTCACAAAGCCTCAAGTCTGGCTTTATTCTTAGAAAAAAAATGGGGCAATTATGGTTGATATTTCATGTCCTTTTTGGCACTTTATAAACACAGAGCAGTTTTACACAGCAACAGAAAAGGAGGAAAGAAGTGTTAATCTGAAAAGCTGTGCACCCTGAAAACTGTACAATAATTGTTGGCCAACCATGGCCAGTTAGCCATTTGGGATGGGGTAGGGACTTGGCACTGATTTCCTTGCCAGCAGGGACAGGAGCTGTGTGAGCTGCTTTCAAAGGCAAAGGCCTTCTAGCGGTATGGCTTGGTCAGGCAAATAGTCAGTTATGGTGATCAGTTTGAGGAGGTGGAAGAGATGGTTGACAGTCACCGGAAATAAGAAGTGTTAATTCTTGGAGGAATAGGAAGTAAGGAAAGAGGGGTAATCACTGGTGAAAACTGAAAGTGGGTGTAGTACTGGGCTTTGCAGTCAGACCTTGAGCTTCTTGTAGAGTAGATTTTTGAGGTCCTACTAGTCAAGGTCCAAATCCTTTTTCTATCACTTACTTGACAGTGTGATTTGGGGAAAAATATATTACTCCTCAGATTCTCAATTTCCGCTTTTGTAAGATAGATTGAAAAATACCTTTCTGGATTATTGTGAGGAGTTGAAAAAATAATCTTTGGAAAGAGCGGAGTCTAGTCCCTTCCTGTCATTAGTCCTGGAAGGCAAATTGTGACTCAAGGCCAGGAAGATGGATGACCAGCCCCTCAATGTCTACATTTGGTCGGAATTGATCCTAAGAACAAAAGAAGTGGTGGTAGTAGGTAGACCTGAGCCAACTGTGAGGAATGCTACAGAGCCTAGGAAACAGAGGCTGACTGTGTGAGCTTTGCTGTGCCTATGTGGCCAGTTTTACCTTTATCTCAAGAATGAATTCGTGTCTTAGTCACCTTCATATCTCCTGTACCTAGCACAGCACCTGGCACAACATGTAAATAATTATTTAACAAACCAAAGAGAATGAAAAATATGATGTACTAAGTTGGATTGCATATCCTCTGACAAAGGCAGAGCCAGAAGAACTCTGGCCTTCCTCATTTCAGTCTTAAAAAAGAACTTAGTTTAATCACTTGGCCCAGGTCTCAGACACATAGCTCCAACATTTTTATATATTATGAGACTCTCATATTAAGGAGGCTTCCCAAGTGGTGCTAATGGTAAAGAACCCACGGGCAATGCAGGAGACATACAAAATGTGGGTTCCATCTCTGGGTCAAGAAGATTCCCTGGAAGAGGGCATGGCAACCCACTCCGGTATTCTTGCCTAGAGAATACCATGAACAGAGGAGCCTGGTGGGCTACAGTCCATAGGGTTGCAAAGAGTTGGATATGACTATAATGGCTGAGCACTCACACACACAGATTAAGGAATGATCCCCAAAGTAGCATGCATATGAGGGCATTAGGTAGAATCTAACAGGAAATGCTTGCCTAGGTGTAGTAGAGTATTAGCTTGTAGACAATGAGCTATTCCAGGGGAGTAATGAATAATTCATCTTCTATTATATAGCTCCTTCTCCCTAGAAATTTGGTATCTTTTAGATTTCTCTACAACTGGTAGGACTAAATTTATAAACACAATTATTCATGTAGTTATATGATATTTTTCAGTATCTTTTACATGCTATTTCTTATATATGATGTACTTGATTTATGGGCTGGGTTTATCATAGGGATAACAGACGATATCAGAAGTGTGTGTGTGCCCAGTTAGCAAGGAGCTCAAGAAATCTTTTGTTGGGCTCAGACAGAATGAATTTGCATCCCATGTGTTTCTTGGAATCTTAGCCCAAATGTCAAGTTATTCAAGGAGAATTTTATATCCTGGTTAAAGCCAAATCAAAAGAAATCATCAGGTGTTGAATGGTTGCTAGATGAAGGTATAAATCTCTTGTGAATTCCTAGTTATGAGGGGCACATTCACTCAAGGTTTATCCCAGGGGCACACAAAACTTGACTCAGATTTTTTTTAGTATTACATAGAGTTCAGCAAAATTAGATTTTCTAAGACAAAATTCCTAAATGAACAAGTTTTGACAGTTGTACAAATTCAGTGGGGAAATCTCTTACTTAAAAATGGTTTCTGGTCTTAGATAACACATTTAAAGAAAATCCCCAAGCCAAATATGGGTCTTGTTTGGAGCACATCAAAGAAAGGGCCAGCATTGAAGAGACGGGGCCATCCTTGGTGTCCATCAGTTTTCATTTGTTCCTTTGAAGTGAGAAAGGTTTTGGGCATAGAACTATTTACTCAATTAGAGAAATATTTGAAGCATTTTGCAGATTTGCATGGCTAGGCAATATTGCCCTAGTTTCATAGGTGGACCCAGAGTAGTTTTAGTTTATGTATTTATGGCTCCTTTGTAATCATCAATTTTAACACATTTCAGAGATTATGTGTGGCCCGACATTCACTGACTTTAGATATCAGACCAAGAGCACCTGCAGGAAACCAGTGCTTTGAAACAAAGAGCTGATAGCACATCTTATCTTTAATGCCTAATTTAGAAGATAGTCATGTTTGTTGAACAGTCAATCATTGGCATTGACTGTGGTTTTTGCATTGCTTTCTATCATGGTTGCTGCTCCTTGAGAAGACTGGTGTTCATGACTGTCCTCAGTCCTGGGTCTGATGTTATCCTTGGTTATCTACCAAAGACACAAGGTGTAACAACCTCAATTCAATAATCATTCATGATTCACTTAATAGGTACCATAGAAATCTAAAAGAGGCAATGCAAAGGACCATCTTAGTGTCCCCAGGAAATAAAGAGCAGTATGGAATATAGTCCACATTTTAGAAAAGGCTACCATTCTAGAGAAAGAAAGAAGGAAAATTTGAGAAAGCATTTAAATCACAATAATTAATATTAAATAAATAAGAAGAACAGATCATGTGTCATGGGAAGTGTTATTGGAAACCAGGAAGTGGGAGGATGAGAGTGTTACCTGGAGAAACTGGGTCTTGGTCTGGGCATTAATGAGGGCATAGAACTTGGAAGGAATGAAAAGGGTAATATATAGAGGTAGAGAGCTGGCCTCCACAGGCCTTAATGTGGGAAACTGGCCTTTTTTTTCTGTGGAAGAACTCGGAAAGTGAAAGTGGCTCAGTCATGCCTGACTCTTTGTGACCCCAAGGACTATGCAGTCCATGGAATGCTCCAGGCTAGAATACTGGAGTGGATAGCCATTCCCTTCTCCAGGGGATCTTCCCAACCCAGGGATCTGCCTTCATTGCAGGTGGATTCTTTACCAGCTGAACTACCAGGGAAGCCCTTGGAAGAACTCTAATACCCTACAAACATTCCAAGCTTGATGGAATCACTTGTGTGAGACTTTTCTTTGAAGATGAGAAAGAGATTAGTCTTTTGCAGTCAGTGTGGCACAGAGAATCCAAAGAGAAGCAGCCGTCATAAATTCACCTGGCTTTTCATGATCAGAGCCCTTCATTCCATGTCTTAGCTGCGTTATCAGATTGTCCAACCTTCTCAACAGTGTGGTCCATTGCCCCATCACTCCCCTTTAGGAGGACTAGGTAGCCATATTAATTGACTGTTATACTGTTGATCCTAAAATTCTGATTTTCCTCTGGGATTTCCAAAGAAAATCTTTCTCTTAGGTTATTTAGTGATATACGTGCGTGCGTGCATGCTAAGTTGCTTCAGTCATGTCTGACTCTTTGCGAAGCTATGGACTATCGTCCACCAGGCTCCTTTGTCCATGGGATTCTCCAGGCAAGAGTACTGGTGTAGGTTGCTGTGACCTCCTCTGGGGGATCTTCCTGATCCAGAGATCAAACCAGCATCTCTTACATCTCCTGCATTGGCAGGCCCGTTCTTTACCATGATCACCATCTGGGAAGCGCTTAGTGATATATACATTAACCTAAAGAACCTCAAATATTTTCTCAAATATTGATCAACTGTGGCCTTTTCAATTAGTTTGACTGAGCAGCAGGAATTCTTAACAGCTTGTCCACTACTTAATGCATCACAACAGGGCATCAGGATAACAGGATAGAGAATTGAGAAGGTAGAATAATATTACATTAGTTTGAGGACTCCAAAACAACATAGTTTTGACTGTCCCAAAGAATTGTTAAGTTAGTTCATAAGAATAAATAAGTCAAATGTGTTGTTGTTGTTCAGTCCCTAAGTTGTGTCCAATTCTTCTGCAATTTCATGGACTGTAGCCCACTAGGCTCCTCTGTTCATGGGATTTCCCAGCCAAGAATTTGAGTGGGTTGCCATTACCTTCTCTAGGGGATCTTCCCAACCCAGGACTCTGACCCATGTCTCCTGCATTAGCAGGTAGATTCTTTACCACTGAGCCACAAGGGAGGCCACAAATGTGGTGACACACACTTAAATCGAGTATTTGTGCCAGTTATACACACAAGTTACTTTTCAGGTTTTATTACAAAGCTAACCCTAACCTGGGCTTCCCTATTTATTACAAAGCTTTTCCTAAACAGCGTTAGGAAGATCCCCTGGAGGAGGAAATGGCAACTCACTCCAGTATTCCTGCCTGGAAAATCCCATGGACAGAGGAACCTGGCAGTTTATGGTCCATCCGGTCACAAAAGAGTCGGACACAACTTAGCCACTAAACAACAACTCTGTTTTTTTTTCTTTATGATTCACACATTTTTCCTACATTTCTTTGTAAGTATTTTAAGTTTCTGTATGTGTGTACTTGTGTTCCTTTGTGTATGTGTTTGTATGCACTGCTTTCTTGACTAGCCTGTAAACTCCTTGAGGGTAAAACTTACATCTCTTGAAATCACTCATAGAGCCTATCAGATGGATTTAGGTTCTAGTAAGAGCATAGATGTAGCCTAGCTTAATTCATAGAGAATTTGTTTCTGATTCCCCAGTTTATCACATCTACCACTCAAAACATTTCCCTCAAAAGCTTTCTATTTCTTTCTAATTTTTCATTTCATGCTCAATATATGTGTGTAACACCAGTCAACTTCATCGCACTTCTTTTTATTTCCTTGTGTTGGAGCCATTTTAATAGTATTTGTTTCAAGTGAAGGTCTGTTATTCAAAGTAAACACACAGAACTCGGCTAGAGAAAACTATTTGAATAATATTCATATAGCAATAAAACCATGAAAATGTAAATATAAAATATAATATCCAGGGTTAGTAATGTATTCACACACTTTACTGAGTGCTTTTGGGATAGAATATAGCTAATCATAGAAGAATCATCATCTATACTCCATATAAACATCTTTCATCTGAGGAACTTGAAGAATTTTCACTGAAGATGATTATAATGTATATTCATAATAACTGTTCTTCTCTCATCAACTTTTAATATGAAGACAGAGATGGGTCAAACATGCAGATAAGTTTTTGTCTAAAGACTCTACATTTTTTTTTTTAAATTTTAAAGTATAGGTAGGGTACATGGGAAGGCACACTCTCTTTACGGGTAAATATGGAAATTCAACTCTCTCTCCATTCCCGCTAGCTAGTTACTCAGTGCAGTTAAAGAGTTTTGTTATTCACCTTCACAGTCCCAGTGGAGAAGCCAAGAGGATGTTTCTTCCTTCCAGGAAAGCTATTTTGAGTGCCAAAGCATTGTGTAACTATTAGATCATTGATGTTAAGGACTGTGGACTTATGATCTGGGTGTAGTGGAGTGTACTGAATTCTAACGGAGGTGCTATTCATCTCATTGAAGATGACAGATTGCTTGGAGAGTGCTTGTTGAGTGACAGAATCTTTTAGGAAGAGCACTGAACTCAGAGTCCAAGGACTGGAATTTGGAACTTTTGCTCTGAGCTGTGCTATATTCTAGCCATGTGACTTAGGCAATGATAAGGATTATAAATAATAAAAGTAATATAAATAAATAATAATAAGTAATAAATAAATAATAAAGTAATAAAAGCTACACATTATGAAGTGGTTTTTTATTCACCAGGTACTTTGTATCTGTCATTCTAATCTTCACTATGCCACCAAGTGGTAGGTATGATTTTCTCTGTATTACAGATGGGGAAGTAGACTCTAAGAAGTTAAATAACTTTCTAAAGTTCAGTTGACAGAGCTGGGATTTAAAAATAAGGTCTATTTAAGGCCAAAGCTCAGGCTTTTTCTATTAGAAAATGGCAAAGTATTAGGACATGGCAAAATATTAGTACATGGCAAAAATGAGCTAATTAAAAAATTCTCCAATTATGTTGCCTTTGTAAACTACAATTCCTTTCTTTAACCTATAGTGTCACATTTGACATTTATAACTCTCTTGGGGTGGTAATGAAGGCTGGTATTTTATCTTCCACTTTAAAGATAAGGAAAGAGACCTGAGGGTATTGCTCTGGGTTTCCCCTGCCTGATAGTTTCTCTTCCATGTCCCCTGGGTGCTCCTCTTGATTTTGAAGGCATGCCTACAACCCTCTTCTCTATTTTAACTTTGCCACTATATATCCCAAGGGAATTCTTCTAGTCCTATTTTACTGAATGCATTGATGACTTATTAAATCTCTACTTTTATGACTCTTAAATTGATCACCTTCAAATCTCTACATGGATGACTCCTTCTAAGTTTCGGTCATCCACTCAGCACCTCCACTTGAATGTCTTTAAGGCATTTCAAGCTTAACAAGAGCAAGAACAAATTATTATTTTTTCAAATATCTGCCCAAACCAAGACTTCCACACTCTTCCCTGGATCAGCAAAAGGCACTACCTCTACCTAATTGCCCTGAGTAGAAGACTGCTGCAGTCCCACAGTAAGAGAATGGGAATTTGACCAAGAACATAAAGTACAGCTATGGTACAATGGTACAGCTATGAAAAGTTGAGGATGGCTTGCACGTGGAAAATGAAGAAAAGGGAAGAATTAAGGATGGACAAATTTTCTCTTTATAAAATGGGAATATTAATAATAATTGTCTTATGGTTTTGAGGATTAAACATTAAAGGTGAAGTACTTAGTAAAGTATCTGGCATATAGGAAGGCTCCTGCAGGGCTGGACGTTCCTATTAAAGGCACCTTGTTCCTATGGTATGAGTAATTGGAAGAAAAATCTTCATATCTCGCATCCTATTGGGTCTGGCCCTGTGACAGGCAGTGAGAAAGAAGCTTGGAGAACACTAAATGTAACTGGGAAAGGGTGCAGGTCCAAACGTGACTGATAGTTCATCAAGTATTGTTTTTCATCCATACAGACCTTCTGCATATAGTCCATGCATGCTGTGCAGTGTGCAAGTTCAAGAATGCCATTGATTTAGACTGTGATATAACGGGCATCCCAATATAGTGCAATGAATTGGCCTTATTACATGTTTTCTAATTTATTTGGTCCAACAGGGTGCAAAAAAGTTTATTTAACATGATCTGAAATTTCATGATTCTTGGTTGCCTTTTATCACCAAGGTCTTTTCAATTCCATGCCATCTTACCTTTAAAAGTACAAGAATTCCTCTCCCACTTCAAACCTCTACATAATAAATGCTATACAATGAAATCTCAATGGCTCTGTTTGCCATTCTTCAGGAATTATTCACGGACTCTACTTCCCAGGTGACTCAGTGGTAAAAAAATCTGCCTGCCAAAGCAAGAGATGCAGAAGACACCCATTTGATCCCTGAGTTGGGAAGATTCCTTGGAGGAGGAAATGGCAGTCCACTATAATATTCTTGCCTAGGAAGTCGTGTGGACAGAGGAGCCTGATGGGCTACAGTCCATAGGCTCGCAAAGAGTGAGACAAGACTGAGTGACTGAGCAAACATGCACAGTGACTCTAATTAATTAAGGGGCAGGACATGTCTGACATTGGAACAGAATATTTGGGAAAAGATATGTCATGGAATCCTGTATGTGGGATCATTACTACTGTGAATGGCAGAGGAGTTGGATGACTGTCATTTATCCTGCTTTCTCAGTGCCCTGCATTACATATGCCGGTTACAGGTGCTCAATAAATATGCACTACATGATTGAACATCTGATTCCCAATCCTTCTACTTTGTATGAGCAAGATAGGACTGGCACTTCCGAGGCAGTCCTGACATGAGAAATCTCATGGCGGTGGAAGGGAAAACAGCTGCACTGAGTTGGCTGCGCAGAAGATAAAGCACCATTGTGACATTGGTCCTGGACTAATTTGAGACACCGACTGTGCAATTCAGCACTAGACAATCTGATCCAGAGCAGTTGCAATTTCATGCCAGATGTTTTTGGGCCACACATGGAGTCTGAGAGTTGTTAGATTCCAAGTCCCCATGGCACAAATAGGTCTCGGTACATCATTTGAAGTTCGTGAGTAAGAAGGGTCAGCTCTGTCCTGAACTTGCTTATTCTCTCAGCCCGTTTGATTTTTACAGCTCTGCTGGCATTGTATCCTCTTGATTTTCACCTTCTTAAGCTTCACAATCCAAATTCTCTCCTGTGAAGACTCCAGCATAAAAATCACTGTCCGTAATTACTTCTGTTATTCTTCGACTCTTAGTAGGCATAGGATGCATATGTGTTATAGATCATGTGGGACATTGGTCTCCTGCTCCCACTCAGTTGCAGTAAGTTAGTGATGGAATTAAAAATACACATATTCCTTCTTTGATTTCTGCCTGTCTTCTTTCTAATACAATTTTCTATCTATAAAATTTATAAATAAGCAAAAAATGGAACTTTATCACTGTGGAAGCTTGTTATTTCCCATCTCCACTAAGAAACCCATTTATTCTTTGGCAGGGAGTATATGGGATTATTTCAGAACTTGTTAAAATAGTGGAGTCAATTTTGGCAGTTTCTCTAGGTAACCTCTGTGTATCCCCCACCCCCCAACCCTATCTTCCCTAACTGAGGAAGAACTTCAGTATCCAATGGGCTTCTCCCATTACAGTAACCCAGTTCTATATTTAGAAAAAGATCTTTTGCAGGAGAGGTTAATCACACTACTTAAGGCAAATTCACAATAGTTAAAATAGGTCATTAGGAATTCATTCAGGTGTGGCTCCTGTAAATTGACTTCCAAATTTGCAAGGGAAAAGGGGAATGCTTAGTTTTAAGGACAAGACCTATTTAAAAACAATGTTACCTATTAGGAAGGATTATAGTCTACTAAAAGCTGTCAAATCTCAAAAAAAAAAATCAATTTCTGTTTGAAAATCTTAATAAAAAATTTAGAGACTAACTAGAATAAGCCTGGATAACTAAAGTTTGTTCAAGGGAAAAAGGACACCACTATTACTATTAAGAGTATATGTCTCTTGAGGGCAGAAGATACATCTTGGTCAACTTTCCAGCCACTTTTTAGTACCTTACATAATCTTGCACATGAGAAATATTTAGTAAGTTGGTTCTGAGTGAAATTGGATGTTTGGACTTGGTTCTTTGTATTTTATTTCAGAGAATATACAAAGTGTAAGTTACAAAGAAAAAGTGTAGCTTTCCTTTCTAGACCATTTGCGGGGCCATATGAAAGTGAAAGTCACTCAGTAGTGTCCAACTCTTTGCCGAGCCCATCGACTGTAGCAGTCCATGGAATTGTCCAGGCCAGAATACTGGAGTGGGTAGCCGTACCCTTCTCCAGGGGATCTTCCCAACCCAGGGATTGAACCCAGGTCTCCCACATTGCAGGTGGATTCTTCTCCAGCTGAGCCACAAGGGAAGCCCAAGAATACTGGAGTGAATAGCCTATTCCTTCTCCAGTGGATCTTCCCGACCCAGGAATCGAACCATGGTCTCTTGCATTGCAGTCGGATTCTTTACCACCTGAGCTATCAAGGGACCATATTGTATATGGGAAATAATGGAAACCTGAGATGCAAGAGACTAATTCGGCCCAGCCATTAACCAGCTGTTATGTTTTTGGTTGCTAACCTCCACCAAACTTCAATTTGCCTTGACTTCAAACTCAGGCCATGGAAGCTAAATGCCTAAAATATGTTCATTTGGATACTTATTTTGCTCTTATCTAGGTCTAATTCTTACCTGTGTTGGTTACCAAAATAAAGGTATCAATTCATTTCTACCTTTGGAAATGAATTCTACTAAATTCATAAATTCTATAAAGTCTACTAAATTTTCTATCAAGCAGCTAACCCACCCTCTGATTTTCTCAGCCCAGGGAGATCTTCTCTTGAAGAAGGAATTCATAGGGCCTGGACTCCATCTCAGGCCTGTCTGTGCTGATCGTGCGCGGCCACCTCTCCAGTGGACTCTGAACTCTGTGCTTAGCGCCTGTGGGAATGACAATGGAAGGATAAGACCCCCCCTCTGGGCAGGGGAATCTTGAAGAACAGACACTAATCACCCCTGCCTCCGGACACTATCTATCAGAATGTAAGCACAGGCTTATCAGTTATTAACTATTTGGAATGTAACTGCGGGCTTATTGATTATTGACTGTTTGAACACATAACACGTGAATGATGGGGTTATTGTAGTTGTATTTACCCTTCCTTTGTTTATGTAAGTCTCAAGGGAATTGGGGTAGTGGGTTTGGACACATGGGGTATAAAAGATTTTCACAAATGCTGGTCAGGGTCCTTGGCTAAGAGGAGACTCTGCCTTGGGCCCGCCGGTGTAATAAACTGCACTCCACTATCTGCATTGTCCTTCTGAGTGAGTTTGTTTCCTGGAAAGCGTGGCTATAACACTCTAACTGCTTCAAACAGATCCACTCTGAATATCTGAAGTTTTGAAAACTTACTTTGAGAACTTGTAAGATTAGAGCAGAGTAAAGATACAAATGGCTGTCCTTGCTCTACCCAGTTGAAGTTTATAGTATTCTAATTACACTGGACCTGAACTTTTGGTGAGCTGAAGTAGTTAAACTATTTGGTGGGAACAAATCATTACCCATGGGAGATGAATTTGCCCTTTTAGGATGCTGATTAGAGTCATGAAAAAGGAAATTTACTTAATAATGGAAAAGTGAAGGGTATGTTGTTTCCAGAAAGTTTCTTATTCACACAAAATCAGGCCTGATACTGTTTGTTTTATTGTGATCATTTTATAATAACTTGTTTTAATGGACAATTCAGATCTATATGGATGGGAACAGATACAAATAGAAGAGTGAAGACCTTCCTCTGGGAAGGGGGCTGTATGGTTCCATCCAGAGTCTTGTGATATTATTCAATAGGAGCATGCTGTGGGGTCAGTCTGAAAAAATCATAGACTAGGGGAGGGAGGAAACCATGTACTGTAGTTGATAGACAAAGGAATGTAGTCAGGGTGGGATTTCACCCTTCCTTATTTAAAAATAGACTAATTGCTCTTTTTCATTGAAGGATAGTTGATTTGAAAATAGAGGAATTATCCTTGACAACTTCTCCCACCAGTTTCAAAGGGATGGGAATCCAGACCTTGTTCTACAAGGAGAGGAGGCAATTTTGGAGCCGTTTTATTCCTATGTCAAATCAGAAAGTAAACTCTAAGGTTCCTTCCAGTATTAATAACACTGTGAGTACCCCAAGAGACTATATGTACCCTGGGACCAGGAAAAGGCCATTCTGCCAGCATCACTTGGGAAAGGCACAGCTGACTTTGGAAGCTGCTCCTGCCAGCAAAGCCTGCTCCTAAGATAATTCTCACCACTCACTATTAAAAAGCAAAAGACTGGGGGATTTAAACCACTGTGATTTGCCTCTTACAGGATATATGATGCTTATTGATTGCTAAAATTCTATTGTAGAATATTAAAAGTGTGTGTACATGTTGGAAAGTTGATATTAACTAATGAAGAACTTCAATGGAAATAGTTCATTATGTTTAATATTAGACCTCAAGTCAAGAGGAATGTGAAATGGCTACAGGTCCAAGGTATGCTGGGCACTGGAATCTAGGCCTGTTGGGCCAAGCATGTGTCAGAAATGTGGGGCAGTTCTAACTAGACAGTGCTACATATGTTGGTGAAGAACCCAGACTTGGAATTCACATAGAACTGGAATCAAGATTAACATCTAAATCTGAGAGTAGAAGCACCTTCCTCATAGTATTGCCATGAAGAGTCAACATAAGTGAATGCTAAATATTTAACACATAACAAGGCCCAGGACTTGGTCACTGCCAGTTATAAGACTGACTCCCTTGCTGACTACTTTAATTTCTGTTTTGTAGGGTGGTCTAGGGGATGCACTTGGGGAAGGGGCTGGGACTGCCCGAGTATGAGGGGAACCCTTGAGGAATTGAAATAACACCTGTTTACTAAACAGAACAGAGGCAATTTAGTACCTATGAGAGCACACAGGCTGGGCAAACAGTCATAAGAGTGAAAGAAATTAAGTTAGATAAAATGCTTAGCACAATGCCTGTCATGTAATAAGTACTCAGTTAATACTATTATTATTAATGTGTTATTCCCTCAGTCATGTCTGACTCTTTGCAACCCTATGGGCAGTAGCCCACCAGGCTCCTATGTCCATGGGATTTTCCAGGCAAGAATACTGGAGTGGATTGCCATTCCCTTCTCCAATTATTAATATTACCACCTTATTTCCTCTTCTTGTTCTTCTATTGCTCCTCTTCCTCCTTATTCTTCTCTTTGCCATCCTTTTCCTCCCCTCTTATTATACTGCTTAATCCAAGAGAAAATACATGTCCTACAACTTCAAACGTAAAACTTGTTTTCCATCTAATCTTTGGACTACTCTTGAAGGTGCTTCCCAAACTTTCTCACAACTCTTGGTATCTTGGTGATTTTTCTGTTCATGAAGTAGCTAAGTCCAAATAGCTTAGTATTTATGTCCCAACATAATACTTGGAGCTTCCCTGGTGGTTTAGATGATAAAAAATCTGCCTGCCATGAAGGAGACCTGGGTTTGATCTCTGAAAAGATCCCTTGGAGAAGGGAATGGCAATCCACTCCAGTATTCTTGCCTGGAGAATTCCACGGACAAAGGAGCCTGGCGAGCTACAGTTCATGGGGTTGCAGAGTCGTACATGACTGAGCGACTAACACACTAACATAACACTTGAAAAAAAAGTAATGCACAGAAATTGAAACCCAGAATCATATTTTTATTTTATTCTTAAATAACCACAATTACTTATTAATGAAATATGTGTACCTGTTGGATACCTTACAACTTTTTAAACTCTGGAACCAGGTTGGATATCGTCTCCCCCATTTCTTATTCCACCATGAGTTTTGTGTGTCACTTAGTTTATGCTTATGTTTTACATAGTAATCATCAAAAACCTAACCCAACTTTGCAAATATTCTATGTCATTGAAAGGAATGTAGCAAGGCTTAAGTTGAAACGATGCTAGTAGTTCAAAGGAGGTCTGAGAAATATGGATGTGTTCCCTTGAAATTTTAAAATATCCCTGTGCCCTGTGAATTTGCTGCAGTTATTCCTTGGTGGCTTGGCACGCAGTTTGGAAACCAGAGGATTAACTAGATAGATTTTTAGGAATAACAAATACTAATAGTTTGGGTCAGTTAAAGACTAATGCAGTCACAACTCAAAGGATGTAGTGGTCATAAACTCTTATGATTGTGCTTTGACTGTAGGACTCCTAGGATGAACGGTGGTTTGGCTGACTGCCAGTGAATTGAAGCTTGCCCAAGCTTATCTGATCTGTTAATTTTGAACTTTCAAGAGAAATGAGAACACCTTGAAAGGAAAAGCACATCCCTTACTTTTAGTCATCCTAATGGCCTTTGTCTGCTTTCTGAAGCTTAATTATTTGCTCAGAGGTACTGTGTGTTGTGCTAATTTTTCATGGAATTAATGTTCAAGTTATTGGATTAATAACATTAATATATTTGTTTCATCTTTGATCCTTCATTGGATTTTTTGGACTGCATTTAGATCTGTACTTGGGGGTGTGTTGTTGGCTTATCTTCTGTTTTGGAGGAGAGAACATTGTTTCTGGTAGAATTATGGAATCTCAAAAAAGAAGTAATTTTTAAGTAACCTGCTGCCACTACCTTCACATTTTGATGAGGAGAGACTTGCCCAGGTACACTCCTCACTGTGGGGCTAGGTAGGACTAGAACCCAGGTTCTAGCCTCCTACAATAGTCTCCTATTTGACCATCCTTTTCTACCCAGTGCCAGCTTAAAGGATCCCCTCTTCCACTGATGGCATTTCAGTGTATCAGGGCATGTCATTGTAAATGACCTCTTCTGGATCCTTAGTCACTGCTTCCTGATGAATTAGTGCTGACCTCAATCCTACACACAAAGCAACATCTAATCATAACTCCTAACATCACACTGAAATGCTACAGGGATTGGAGAAGTTTCTTTCTAGTATTTTTAGTTTCTTACAATCATTTTCTTAAATAAGTGGTTTCTAGTCTATTTAGCATTACAAACCTTTGTAACTAAATGAAAAGTGATGACCTTGTTCTCCTGAAAATGCACACATACATACATGCATATTTTAGGGGTTCTATAGACCCTCTGAACTCCTATCAACTCTGGGTTAAGAACCTCTGAGGTAGGTAATAGAAAGCTTTTAAAGTATTACTTACTTAACAAGATAATTATTTTGCTCTGCTTTTTTTTTGCTAATATATATAAATCTCATGTCTTTAGCCTTTAACTTGTTTTAGTTTTTGCATATTTTCCAAATAAAAGGAAGAGTAGAGATTGTTAATAGTTTGCTTCTGAGATTATGACAAATCATAAGCAAAGTTTCCTTTGAAATGAGAGATAGTTTACTAATAGTTTCCAGATCCAGATGTCCTTCATGGAGGTGCAGAGTGGGCTTTTAAAGATAGACATGCCTACTCTGTATATACTTTGGCCCCATCTGAAGATCCAGGCCCCTCCTCCCGATCCAGGAGGTAAGTTTTAATATGTGACAATGATATTGATACAGGAGATGCATGAACCACTGAAAATTCGAAATTCTCATTTTCTAGGTATATTACCTCAAGGCTACAGAGGTGCCAAAATTAGTGACATAACTGAGAATTTATTGTAAAACTCCTGGTTCCCTGAATCCAATATAATTTTTTAAACAATATTTTTATTAGAAAACATTACACTATACAGAAAGCTCTAGGGAGCAATGAAATTTTTTTAAAAAAATCAGCTTGATCAAATGGTAACACATTGTCATAGATGCTTATGATTAAAAAATGTATAGGAAGACCAGCTTATTTTGATTTTTGGTTTCACCATATTTTCTTAATTCCCATGCCTTTCTTCTGCATTAATATATATTTTTCTGATATTTTCCAGTTTGTTTATTTTAACCATTCTGTGTGATTTTGTTTTAGATATGTCTAATAAGCCATACAGTGCTATTGTTTTTTCAGTCTGTTCTGGTATTCTCTCTTTTTCATTTTTATTTATTGAGAATGCTGTTATATTTGGGCCTATTTCTATGATCCTATTTTGGATTTCTGTTTGTGCTTTCCTTTTTTTTTAAATTAACTTTGGATTGATCAAGTTTTTAGCAACCAATCCTCTCCCTCTCCCCAACACACACACAATAGTTATTATTTATGGCAGTTTTTAACTTGCTTTAAAAAAAAAACAATGTGTGAACATGCAAATATTGCTTTAAAGACAATCATTGATTACATTTATTCACATATTTTATCAGTTTCTGGTCTCACCATTCATTGATCTCTGCAACTTCTGTGTTAATTTGGCAAATTCCTGATGTATTAAAGATATTCTTTAAAGATCTTTTAGGGAAAGAATGTGAGTGGTAAGTTCCTTTTGTTTTTGCATATCTGAAAGTGCTTCCATTTTCCTTTTCTTCCTGAACAATAGCTTAAGTGAGTAAAAAGTGATAAATCGATAGAAATTTTCCCTGAGGACTCTTAAAATATTTGTTCATTCTTTTCTAACATTTATTTACTACTGACAAGTTTAACCTCAGTATAATTATCATGGCAATCTCAGTTGTTTTCCCTACTAAGTTTCATTTTTCTTTAATATCTTCAAATGTTCAATGCCCTACAGGTTTGATAAGATGTTGTTTGGCTAGATTTACATTTATTTATCTTGCTCAATACCCAGAAAAATACTCAAATGTAAGTATTCAAGTCTTCTTTAGTTTTCACAGAATTCATAGTTATTAATTTTTCAAGTAATACTTTTTTATAATATTTCCATTTTATTTCCAGTTTATGCAGCATTTAGTAGACATAAATTAGATCTTGTCGTCTATTGTTTATGTCTTGTATCTAATATTTGATAATTAAAAAAACCCCTTTTTTCTCTATATGCTTCAATCTGGGTAAAATTTTTCCTTTTAGTGTTCCAATTTTCTAATTGTTTCTTCAACTATTTCTCAGTCCAGACTTTACCATACTATTGATTTTTTTTCTGTAATTTTTTTTCCTTCCAAGACTTCTAACTGATTATTTTTCATATCCATTTTTCTTTTATATCTCTTTTAAAAACAACAATTATTTTTAAGCAAATCTATTTCTTCATTTATCTCACTAAGCATCCTCAAAATACATGCTCTATATAATTGATTTCTTTAGAATGTTATTATTCTGAATATTTTGTTAGCTATCTTTTTTCCCACTGTGTCTCCTAATGAGCTTTGCGATTTTTTGGTTTAATGACTCATTTTGAGAGATATTATCATGTTTGTTGTTGGGTTTTAATCCTTTCTTTTTTCTTGTATCTGCATTCCTGCCTGCATTCCTATCTGTGTGTGTGTATGTGTGTGACTGCCACCTCTACCTCTTTCCAGATTGCTGTCCTTCAAATGCTAATTCTGGATTTACACTCTGTAGTGATGCTGGGAATCTCATAGATGCATTCATTTAACCAATGACTGGCTTGGTTAAAAAATATATTCTGACCATGCTGGTTAGCAATCTATTTTTGCTTGTGATGCTATACTATGCTACATTGTTATCTTTGTTTGGTTTTGTTTTGAATTTTTGACTGCGCAGTGCAGTATGTGGGATCTTAGTTCCCTGACCAGGGATAGAACCCTCACTCCCTGCAATGGAAGCATGGAATCTTAACCACTGGACTGCCAGGGAAGTCCCCATGTTATCTTTTTGTTTTAAGCTGTCTTTATAGAACATACTAGCAAGTTTTGCTTTCTGCCATCAAGCAATAAGCCAGTTAGGCTCTTCTATCCATGAGATTTCCCAGACAAGAATATTGGAGTCAGTTGCCATTTCCTCTTCCAGGGGATCTTCCTGAACCAGGAATTGAACCTATGTCTCCTGCATCTCCAGCAATGTAGGCAGTTATTTTACCCACTGAGCCACCTGGGAAGCCCAATATCTATATATAATTATATACAAATATTAGTCTGAATTTTAAAAGCATAGAAATGATTCTAGTAATATTCTTAAAAAGCATAAAAATATTGAATGTCATATAGGTAGGACTTAAAGATGTTTATTCTAGAACTGAAGACTAACAAAGCTGCCTCATCTTCATCCCATTGAGGGAATTGGTCAGATTTACCACATTCAGGAAAATCTGTATGACCTTCATTTGGATTTTTTTGTGTGTGTGAATGTACTTTTTTTTTTTTTCTAGAGAGAATTTATATGTTTGTATGTAGCATAATACATATTTCTGTGATGAAGCTGATCTGATGGAACCTATGGCATGTCTCTGATGTGTTATAATTCCACTAGACTCTGAATTCCTTCAATGATTAGACCTTCAGCATGGCACAGAGCCAAGTACCTGTTGAGGCCCTTCTACCACGGTACATAGCTTCATTTTTTCTTGTGGTCCACCCCACTAACCTTTTCATTTGAATTATAACCACCATTGTGGAGTCTTCAATAACCTTCCAGACTGTGTTAGAAACGTTTTGTACATTCACACTTAGCACCCTGTACAATGTATCAGGCACTATTTTTTGTAATCCCACAAACATTTCCGGCTTGCCCCCCACCCCTGGTTTCCCTGGTAGCTCAGCTGGTAAAGAATCTGCCTTCAATGAAGGAGACCCCGCTTTGATTCCTGGGTCAGGAAGATCCACTGGAGAAGTGATAGGCTACCCACTTCAGTATTCCTGGGCTTCCCTGGTGGCTCAGACAATAAAGAATCTGCCTGCAATTCGGGAGACCTGGGTTCGATCCTGGGTTGGGAAGATACCCTGGAGAAGGGAATGACTACCCACTCCAGTATTCTGGCCTGGAGAATTCCATGGACTGTATAGTCCATGGGGTTGCAAGGAGTTGGACACGACTGAGAGAAGAGCCTATATCTTTCAGCTCCATGTGGTGCCTGAAAGTGAAGTGAAAGTTGCTTAGTTGTGTCCATGATGCCTGGAGTAAGTTCAAAATACAGACTTTCGAACGAATGTACTCACTACTTCTCTGAGGGTTCTTTGACAAAACTGAAATTTCTGATATGTGGGAGATACAACAATGTCCCTGCTTGCATTAGTCAAAATCTCAGGGATTTTACATAATAAAAGCAGATTTCTTACTCATATCTTGGCTCCTTGCAGTCTTTCAATACAGGTGGCTCATTTGGGACTCATGTCTTGGCTCATGCAGTCATTCAGGACAGGTGACACTCGGTCATATGGCTCTGTCATTTCCTTCAGTGTATGGAAAATGAGAAAGAATGAGAAAGACTAAATTTGCCATATTTTATTGGCATATTTTACTGGCCAGAACTCAATCCTGTGACTCCAACTTGTTGGAAGGAAGGTTGGAAAATGTAATCCAGTTATGTTCCAGGAGAAAAATAAAATGCAGTTTGGTTAATCTAGCCTTGTAACCTAACCACATTGCCATCCGGGAAGTATAGAACCTAGCTACCCCTGTCATGTAATGGGCTATATATCACAACTGTTTTTTTTTTCTTTTTAAAATCATAGCATATTGGCTATCGGCCACTTGGGATTTAATCATCAACATATTCCTAGGCTTTTAGCGTGTCATTTATTATACTTTCTTGATGTGAACAGAAGTTGGTAGGGATATTTGATTGACAAATGTATTTTTTTTAATTTGAGAAGTAACTTTGTACCTTGATGACAGAAATAAGACATGTTGCTGAAAAAATTATAATGCAGTAAAATATTTTTAAAGAGCAGATGAAATTACCTGCCTGAGCCCACACCATAGCTGGTAATACCTATCAATATACCTATCAAGGTAATGCCTATCAAGTATTACCTTTATTACTTTTCTCTAGTTTTAGTTAAATGAGTATTTGTGAAGCTCTCACAGTAGACATCATTTGGGACAAATAACATCATTCCTTTTTCACTGAGTTCATCTTTTTTTGTTGGATCCATTTCTTCTCCATCACTAATGTTTCAACTACTAACTGGTCTGGGATGTGTTCTTTTAGATGAAACAAACCAAAGTAGGCACAATTAACTTACAATAACTAGAGGCAATTCAAATGTTTTTCTTTTTTTAATTGTAAGCAAATCTGCTTTAGCAGTTCCAAAGAAGTGACCAATTTAGCACTTGCTTTGAAGTGTGTTTAAATATGAGTTTCAATATGAAAATGACTATTCCTTGAGTTTTGTATATGGTAAATAAGGAAATTGAATTTTCCTTTGGAATGCTCTATTTCTTATGTTTCAAAGGAAGGAGTCAGGATTTGGTAAATAAGATATGTACCTCCATTTTACAGGTTTTCTTTGATTTCCCTAGCCTAAGTAGTCAACTGAAAGGATTTATTTAAATCAGAGCTATAAGACTTACTATATAATGTGCAGTATAATTTTTTTTTAACTTCCATCTAACTGAGAAATTTATAAGTTGAGATTTAAGAGGGCAGGCATGAGGACTGACTGGCCTCCTATAGTTTCTCTGAAACCTGAAAGATTATTATATCAAAAGTCAGCATTTCATGGCCCCCCTATATCCATAAAGAAAATTAAAATCATATGCCGCACAGCAAGCTTAAACCATTCAAAATGCTCATAAACATATTTAAAGCCAAAATTACAGCTCTTTCTCGACTCTCGGTACCACGTATGGCTCTGGATATGGCTCTTACATTGCTGTGCACACACTGTAGCAGTAATTACTGTATTTTAAGCACCACACTATTCCATACGAGCATTCCGTGGTGGTGATGCAGCAACCTGATGACAAAGAGCTCCTCCTGTCCTATGTAATTGCCCTCACAAGGGAAGCACCGCGTGTCCTTAATGTTCCACTAGACCTTTGCCTTCCTTTGTTAAGAAAAAGGACAACAGGCCTTCTCAAATGTAGAACCAAAGGAAGTGTTTTGTTGAACATGCACAGGGTGGTAACCCATTGGAAGTGTTTTCTTTCTGTACTTTTGATGCAATTTCAAATGTGGGATTTAATAGATTGCATATCAGTTTAAATGAAGGACTCCCTGGTGCTCGATCGCTCCACACTTGTGTGCGCGCCTTTTCCTGCCACTGGGCTCTGAAACAGGGCTGAATCAACAGTCAAATATGATCTCTAATTAACTTGCACTGGAACATACCATCAGTTCTACAGAGATGTAGACAGTGTGAAATCTTTGCAAAATGGAAATTTCTCAGATTCTGACAAAGTGAGAGCACATTGATTATTATTGTTTAATCCTCATTACTAGTATTTTATGTTTTTATTGTTTCTTTTATCCCCATTTTCAGAATTTGAGGTAATTAGTTGAACAGCTCTCCAGTGAGAAAGGCAAATGGTACACTGCCATGATGATGGACCATGCATTATGAGATAACACTTGCTTTTAGAAAGTATTTACCATAAGTTTGGTGTCTTGTGTCCCCTTGATCCCAGCTATGTTTATGCTGCTGCTGCTGCTAAGTCACGTCAGTCGTGTCCAACTCTGTGTGACCCCATAGATGGCAGCCCACCAGGCTCCCGTCCCTGGGATTCTCCAGGCAAGAATACTGAAGTGGGTTGCCATTTCCTTCTCCAGTGCATGAAAGTGAAAAGTGAAAGTGAAGTCGCTCAGTTGTGTCCGACTCTTCGCGACCCCATGAACTGTAGCCTACCAGGCTCCTCCGTCCATGGGATTTTCCAGGCAAGAGTACTGGAGTGGGGTGCCATTGCCTTCTCCTATGTTTATGCTACCACCTATCTTAACAGGCTGTCTAGTAGGAAAGGAACCTATATAGCCTATCATGGCTTTCTCTTGCCACAAATGTAAAATGCATATTTAACCCTAATGGTGCAGACTCTTAAGAAAAAAGTAGAACTTGACAGCATAACATTTAATAGTTTGGGATAAAGGCCATCTTTTAGTGATAGTTTTGCAAGGATGTTTTATATTATATCTTGTTTATTGACATTAAAAACAAATTAGATGTTACCTACAAGTATTTGTCCTTTTGGAAGTAAAATAAACATATATTATTTATATATTCATTTCTGTTTCTGAGAAGGAGTTCAAGAATGAAGTCTGCTGAAAGCCTTTGAGTACAGAGTCTAGGTGAACTTCTACGAGGTCTAGGAAGACACAAGGTTGAGTTGGGCCTAGTATTTGAAAAGAATCTGGCAGGATCACTGTCCAGTATATGGAAGTTTGCTGCAGATTAAAATGACAGAAGAAAGATGGTTCAATAGAGTTTTCTTTCTCTTTGGGCCACTGGAGTCAGTCTTCCTCTCCTCAGTACCATTCTCCTAGAATAAGTCTAACACTCTGCCTTTGGGTAGAGGAGACCTGTCCATAGGCAAAATCTTCCACACACTTCTTTTATGAGAAGTCAATAAAAGCAGCATTGCTTTGACTAAGGAAGGAGTTTGAAGGACAGGATCTCCTTCAAACTCAGCCTCCACATCTTGTCTTCCCCAAGTCTTCTCTCCTTAGAAACCTCAGTGGAAGCTAACGACTTCCCTGAGTGCAGTATGAAAATCACTGACTCAAGGCAACTCAGAATTCCTGGGACACATTTCCATTGACCTGAAGAGAAGTCATCTTTGCTCTCTATTTTGTCTGATAAAATAAAGAAAAATACTGGAAACTCCACGTTTGAATGTGCAAGACATTTTACAATATAGATTCCCCTAAAGACAGTAGAATTTCTGTTTATATACAACAATAACTGGCAACACACATATATTTCCAAATATGGGAAGGAAAACTATGAATACACATATGTGTATGTTTATAGGATCAGAGTTATGCTTATGCAGAATAAGTAGATGCTTATGTTGTGTAATTAGGAAAAAACCTCCTCAGACAAAATATACTTCCCACTGGCCCTGTTGCATGTGTTGGGTCTCCCATTACTCACTTCTTCAGGTAGAGGAAATGGCTGAAAAAGAATTATCAGCTGAATTATGGCATATAGTTTGCCGTTATTGACTTTTAATATTCTATTTTCAACCAAGTCTGCAGAGAGGAAGATTAGGGGAGTTTGTGAAATACAAGACTGAAAAGATTTTTCAAAGAGAATAAAGGGTATGGAGAAGAAGCTAGGTTTTGGGGAAAAATATTTAGGTTGGATTTGGAAGAGACTGACCAACTGCAGTATGACATAGGTTATCAGAGACAATCTAACATTTAAAATCAGAACTATCCAGAAAGGAGGATAGATATGCTGAAAAAAAATCTTTGTTACTTTTGCAGTTGTATAACTCCTTAGGGTTTGTGTGAATATAACCTGTGCATAAAACCAGTAATCAATTAGCATTTGTATGAAGACAGTGAGCGGAAGATTGATTAGATGGCCCGAATCATACTAGAAGTTTTTCACTTGTGTTGTTGTTGTTCAGCCTCTCAGTCTGGTCTGACTCTTTGCGACCCAGTGGACTGCAGCACAAGCCTGCAGCACTCAGGCCTCCCTGTCCTTCACCCTCTCCCAGAGTTTGCTCAGACTCATGTCCATTGACTCAATGATGCCATCCAACCGTCTCACCCTCTGTCATCCCCTTCTCCTCCTGCCTTCAATCCTTCCCAGCAGCCAGGTCTTTTGCAACGAATCAGATCTTCACATCAGATGGCCCAGGTATTGGAGCTTCAGCTTCAGCTGGCCCAGGTATTGGAGCTTCAGCTTCAGCATCAGTCTTTCCAGTGAATATTCAGGATTGATTTCCCTTAGGATTTCCTTTAGGATTCCTTCCCTTGCAGCCCAAGGGACTCTCCAGCACCACAGTTCACAAGGGTCAATTCTTCAGTGCTCAGCCTGCTTTATGTTCCAACTCGCATCCGTACCTGACTACTGGAGAAATCATAGCTTTGACTATAGGGACCTTTGTTGGCAAAGTGATGTCTCTACTTTTTAATATTCTATCTAGGTTTGTCATAGTTTTTCTTCCAAGGAGCAAGTGTCTTTTAATTTCATGACTGCAGTCACCATCTGCAGTGATTTTGGAGCCCAGGAAAAATAAAGTCTGTCACTTTTTCCACTTTTTCCCTATCTATTTCCTCATCTATGAAGTGATAGGACAGGATGCCATGATCTTAGTTTTTTGAATGTGTTGACTGGCTTCTGTACTTCTTACTGAAATGTCTAGGCTCTCTTTCCTAAACGATAAAAGAGAAAACTTGACAAGGGCATCCCTAGTAATTCACCGACTGTTCTGTTGTGCCAAGAAATGCATGGCATAGATCGATTTCTCTCTCTACCCTGTGCTACATAGTAAGGGGTAAGGGTACAAATGGGATGAAGGCAATGGGTCCTTCTATAATACTGAGCAGGTGAGCAGCAAGGAGACAGGTTTTACAGGTTCTACATCCAGTGGACAGTCAGTTAACTATAACAACATCAGATGTGAAATTACCAAAGCCAAAAGATAAACAACTGCTCTAAGGCAGATAAATTTTACCAGCATACTTAAAATATGGGTCTTGGATGAAAATTCAGAAGAGAGGAAGATTTTAAAATAAATAAAAATAAAGCCAGATGAAAAAGAAGCCTACAATGATAAATTGCAAAGTTTTAAATGGCCATTAAACTTGAGCAAGTCAAATGGCTACCAAATGGAGTTTCATTTCTCATTTTATTTATAAACATTCACATAAAATTTCAAGGAGAAAAAAGAAAAAAAAATCCTTGAACTCCTGTGAAAGACATTTTGTGCTGCATATGTTGAATTACTATTAAGTATTCACCTGTCTTAAATGGGCTTTTTCTCCAGCCTCTGTATCATACATCTTAATGTCAGTAACATCTGCAACGGAATGATAATGTGGATCAGTGAAGATAATCACCAGTTAATAAGAGCTTCAAATCGTGCTTTGGCTAGTGTACATCGTTTACTGTGTTTCTTTGGATAATTTACCAGTACCATTTTATTTAATGTTTATGCTTGATCGAAAAGTGCTTGTGTATGAAATTAGCTGCAAAACTGAATTTTTAAAAATTATTAGCACAGTGATCCTTTGGCACCATGCAGTCTTTCCCTTTTAGTTTTCTTTTGAGCTTAGATCTCAGAAGTCATCATTTAAAATCCCTTCTTCGTTTGTCTTTGTGTACATTGGTGACACACACGTCACCTTGCTCTTTTTCGCTAAGTGTATGTATCACAAAGATGCAAAGATGAAAGGTAGAAAATCTGTGTTTTTTTCCTCCATTGATAAATCTCAAGTGCATTGGGTCTTGCAGGGAAACTTTGACCTTTAGTATTTCTGGTTTTGTTGCTGTTTATTTATTTTGCTGCAAAAGGCGATTGGTCATGAAAAATAACCCAGGGGCAATGCGGTGGGTAGTGGCGGGTAGGCGGAGGAGTGACCTGGTTTTGATTAGTTAATTCAGATTAGGGAGTAAATTCTGATTTCACAGCTGCTGCTCAGGTTCAGTGGCACTACCAATTTTTCCATTTCAAGTTCCCATATATAAAGCTGACAGTTTCCTCGGCTAGAACCCTTTTTAATGTTCCTCTTTGGCACAGGTTCTGCCTTTCCCCCCATGATTTTCAGTAGCCTTCCTCCCCCATGCAGCTTTGCCAGAGCTACTCAGTTGTGGGCTTCAAATCTCCTGTAATTCCAGTCCTAGCAGGCCCTTAAAAACATAGCAATGCACAGATGTGCAGTGAAAATTTTAAAATGTGCACTTTCTTTTAGGAATATGAACACTGAATATCACATAAACCTCTGATGTTCCCCTTGCCACCTTCTAGAGCTAAGCTAACACTTCCTTCTGTGTTTATATTCGTGGCTCTTAGGTACGTGGTCGGCCTGGCTTTCGGTTCTTGAGTTTTCCCATCTCTTTCCTCCTGTGCCAAATAGCTCACTGGTTTTACGATATGGGCAGGGGCTGATGAGGGAATAGTTTGAGTCCACAACCTCCACTTTCATTCACTGCCTGAGCTGAGTTTTAATACAGACCTTGGTTAGAGACAAGTCTAGTTCTCCACAAAGTTCCCTTTTACAGTTTAAATAAAGAAATGATAAACATCAAAAGAGCAACAGTTTTCCAAAGAAGCCAATATGTAATAGTCATGCCCAGGAGCACTGTTATAACTGAAAGCCTTACAATGAGCATTGAATTGTAGCTTTGTTCTCGTTTGTTTTTCCTCCCTATAATAGGGTCCCTTAAAAGAAGAATAAAGGGAGGGAGGGAAGTTTGAGAATTGAGACTGAAATGAGTCTGATCATTTAGATGTAATGAAGCAAAGAAACAATCTTCAGTTCTGGAGGCTTTTTGTTGTTGTTATCGGAGTGGGTATAGATACATTGAAAAATAGCTGTGTGCAATCCAATTGCAAAATAAGTCCTGTCGTGTGAGTCTTTAGTAAACAGGTGAAGTGAGTATTTTGCGGGTACAGTGTGTGTTAGGCCAATGGAAAACAGTCTCCTAGAGGACTCCATGCCCTCTGAAATATCAAGAAGAGATGGCTCTAATATTTTTCTTTTGTTAAAAAAAAAAAAGCATTAGTGGTGTGTGTGTATCTTCCTATTTTCCTCATTACAGAGTATTTATGGAGTTAGGATTTTTCCTTTTCTAAAGATGGGCGGTCATTCTTCAAATTACAGATTGAAATCTTCATGCTTTTCAGGGTTGTTGGGTCTTTAAAATGCCATCTCTTCTAAGACACCTCCATAAAATGAGGGATTCTGAAAATAAGGCTAGTTTAAATAATGTACTGGTAGCAGATGGGTTAACAGGCATGAAGCAGAGCTCAGTGCATATGCATTGTTCAGTGTCTTGCTTAGCTGTGAACTCCAGGAAGGCATTTTGCATCCAGGTCAGCTGGTTGGGGCTGCTTGTCATCATCCAGGAATGGTCACTTCTTCTAGGATGCTGGGTGTGTGAGTTGCTTTAGTTTTTATTACCTAAAGTATCTGTGAATAGAGTGTTTATCTGAGGTTGAGAGTTAATCCATAATTAAACTGACGAAGAGCTTGAAAATACTGAATAAAAGGCACTGTAAGTTTGCAGTAGTCAAAACGAAGAAGGAAGATGGGGACTGTTATGCAGAAAATGCAAACTAAGGCCTTTCTATGTGCCTATAGCAAAGCCAGGCAGACAATGCACATTTAAGCTGGCATCATAGTTGAAGACGATGGATGTTGGTTTGATATTTAGAACTTTGGTCTGGAAATCAGGAGATGTAGTCCCAGTCCTGGTTTTAATGCTGACTTCTCTGTTAAAGCATTCTCCCCAAAGCCACGGGTCAGCAGGAAAGCAAGTCATTTTCATGTTTTGTGCCTTACATTTGCCCATCTGTGAAATGGGGATGACAATATTCTATGCTATTCCCTTCTTCACTGGAGATTTGGTTAAGGGAATGAGATAACATGTGTGGATGAGCTATGACTTCTTCTGTGGAAAGATGCTGTAGAAATACAAGCACTCATGTGTTGTTTAAAGGTATCAGCGACCTGCCGTGGTGTAGACGCCTGTCAACAAGTCACGGCCCTACACACCCTTGCTACATCTGAGCATCCTCCAGCCTGCCCGGAAGGCGACATTCAGTGTCTCCATGGAGAACCACTTCAGGGATTGACACCTTGAAGTAAGATCCACTTTAAATATAAGGTGAAAAACTGCTCTTTTTCACATATTCTAAGTCTCTCATGCGTACAAATGAAAATAAGGAGATTTATGAAACGGCAATGCAAATCTTCACGCTAATCAACAGAGTTTAGAAAAAATCAGCCAGGAGCCCTGAACATGCCTGTGGCAAGCGTTCTGCTTAGCCTGCAAGAGATAAAGTACACTAGTACATATCGGTTAGTCTAATTTATTCAGAGTCGTTGCCATATCACAACCTTGTGTTTGATTTTCTTATAAACTAATAATTTCTTGAATGAACTAATACTGCTACAGCCACTAGTACCTCCACCTTGTAGAAGTTTTTTATTGTTGTGTATGCAACTAAATTGAAATATCTTTCACTTGAAATATTGACTTTAATATCTCATTTGAAAAATTCATGAAGCCTTTGATGTTAAATCCATACTCAATTTAGCCAAATGCCATTAGAATATGCAATACGCCTGAATACAGAAAGCATTATTGTCTGTGTTTCTGCAGAAGAATTACATTTTATGACTGTAACGTCAGGATCTTTTTTGGATTTGTGCATGAGGAAAGGAAAGGGAAAGGCAGCACATTAGATGCAAAATGAAAAGTGGTATTGATTAGGCTCTCATTTACCCACTCTCTGCCTCATTCCCTAAATGCATGGAAATAAGGGTTGTGCCACTGCAACTAACAATGCTCTATAATGAATGGAACAATCTTTAGAAAATTAGTGTGAGCATGTATGATAGTGCACAGATGTTGCTCCGAGTAACTGTCATACATTTCTTTTACATCTCCATTTACATAAGTCTCTTTATTTCCTAATAGTATCATAATAGAAACATGACAATAGTTAATGATTTCATAAAACATGTAATGTAAAGGCTGTCAGAAAGGTAGAACCTTAATTGAAACCTATAGCTATACCGCATTAGAATTACATTTCCTAAATGACTCATGTTAAAAATAGCCCTCTTGAAAAGAGAAAGACAAAGATAGGTATTTAAAAACAAAACAAAGCAAAACTCAAGATTTCAGCAAATTAAAAATCTTCTCCCCTCCAGCCACGCCCCCAGTAAAACACAGTGACCGACAAATACTGCAAAATCCACGGCGAGCTAATAGACTTTTTTTTTTTGCCTTTAGTAATTTATGGGCACTTTCCCCCCATCTATCGATCACCTTTTAAAAAGTAAACTGCATTAACATTTTAGATTATAATGGCTCCAGAAAATGTTTGATTTTTATCACTACTAAAACATCGTCGTTGGCGGAGCTTCCGTTAGCCAGTGAGGGAAGCAGAAGACTTCTTTTTGAGTGAAAAGGCCGCAGGCACGTGCCTGTTTACACAGGTATTTCACCATGCCCTGCAGGAACGGTGCTGGGGACAGGCCATGGCTGGGTTTTTTTTTTTTTTTGAGACTACAAAGAACACATTTATGAAACTGAAAAAAGAAGTGGAGGAGAAGGAGATGGGGAAAGGAGAAGCCCTTCCCCAGTGGGATAACTGACTAGCTGTATTATTAATAGAAGACATCCTCCGGAGAGAGTCGGTTAGGCAGTCCTGGAGCGCCAAGGAGTTCACAGCCCCTGCGGTTGCCTGCTCAGCAGCACCATCTGCTGGTCAGCCTGTGGTCTCTGTCAGTCCGGGTCGGGAAGTGGCCTGTTTCCGCTCCAGACAAGGGTCACTGCCTGACTTCAGTTTTAACATAGAGCTTGTGACATTGTACAGGAGGAAGTGATCAAGACCATCCCCCAGAAAAAGACATGCAAAAAGGCAAAATAGCTGTCTGAGGAGGTCTTACAAATAGCTGAGAAGAGAAGCTAAAGGCAAAGGAGAAAAGGAAAGATAGACCCATTTGAATGCAGAGTTCCAAAGAATAGCAAGGAAAGATAAGAAAGCCTTCCTCAGCGATCAATGCAAAGAAATAGAGGAAAACAATAGAAAGGGAACGACTTGAGATCTCTTCAAGAGAATGAGAGATACCAAGGGAACATTTCATGCAAAGATGGGCTCAGTAAAGGACAGAAATGGTATGGACTTAACAGAAACAGAAGATATTAAGAAGAGGTGGCAAGAATACATGGAAGAACTATACAGAAAAGATCTTCACGACCCAGATAATCACAATGGTGTGATCACTCACCTAGAGCCAGACATCCTGGAATGTGAAGTCAAGTGGGCCTTAGGAAGCATCACTATGAACAAAGCTAGTGGAGATGATGGAATTTCAGTTGAACTATTTCAAATCCTAAAAGATGATGCTGTGAAAGTGCTGCACTCAATATGCCAGCAAATTGGGAAAACTCAGCAGTGGCCACAGGACTGGAAAAGGTCAGTTTTCATTCCAATCCCTAAGAAAGGCAATCCCAAAGAATGCTCAAACTACTGCATAATTGCAGTCATCTCACATGATAGCAAAGTAATGCTTAAAATTTTCCAAGCCAGGCTTCAACAGTACGTGAACTGTGAACGTCCAGATGTTCAAGCTGGTATTAGAAAAGGTAGAGAAACCAGAGGTGAAATTGCCAACATCTGCTGGATCATCGAAAAAGTAAGAGAGTTCCAGAAAAACATCTATTTCTGCTTTATTGACTATGCCAAAGCCTCTGACTGTGTGGATCACAACAAACTGTGGAAAATTCTTCAAGAGATGGGAATACCAGACCATCTTACCTGCCTCCTGAGAAACCTGTCTGTAGGTCAGGAAGTAACAGTGGGAACTGGACATGGAACAACAGACTGGTTCCAAATTGGGAAAGGAGTACATTAAGGCTGTATATTGTCACCCTGCTTATTTAACTTATATGCAGAGTACATCATGAGAAATGCCAGGCTGGATGAAGCACAAGCTGGAATCAAGATTGTTGGGAGAAATATCAATAATCTCAGATGTAGATGACACTACCCTTATGGCAGAGAGCAAAGAACTAAAGAGACTCTTGATGAAAATGAAAGAGGAGACTGAAAAAGTTGACTTAAAACTCAACATCCAGGAAACTAAGATCATGGCATCCGGTCTCATCACTTCATGGCAAATAGATGGGAAAACAATGGAAACAGTGAGAGACTTTATTTTTTTGGGCTCTAAAATCACTGCAGATGGTGACTGCAGCCATGAAATTATAAGACTCTTACTCCTTGGAAGAAAAGCTATGACAAACTTAGCATATTAAAAAGCAGAGACATTATATTGCCAACAATGGTTGGTCTAGTCAAGGCTATTGTTTTTCCACTAGTCATGTATGGATGTGAGAGCTGGACTATAAATAAAGCTGAGTGCTGAAGAATTGATGCGTTTGAACTGTGGTGTTGGAGAAGACTCTTGAGAGTCCCTTGGACTGCAAGGAGATCCAACCAGTCCCCATCCTAAAGGAGATCAGTCCTGAATATTCACTGGAAACACTGATGCTGAAGCTGAAGCTCCAATGCTTTGGCTACCTGATACAAAGAGCTGACTCACTGGAAAAGACCCTGATGCTGGGAAAGATTGAAGACAGGAGAAGGGGATGACAGAGGATGAGATGGTTGGATGGCATCACTGACTCCATAGACATGAGTTTGAGAAGGCTCCGGGAGTTGGTGATGGGCAGGGAATCCTGTCATGCTGCAGTCCATGGGGTCACAACAAGTTGGACACGACTGAGCGACTAAACTAAACTGTGAGTTGCAATTTACGACCAATAAGGGGTGGGGGAAAGTAAAATCATGTTAGAGAAGGCTCAGCAGAACTGGACTGGCCATATAGAGTATATATGAAACTGGCCATTTATGTCTTTTTTAAAGAAGGAAAGAATGTAAAGCCTTGTTTTTATGGAGTGAGAAGTGTAAGAATCCCAGGGATTTTAAAAAACAGGACCAAACCATCTGTGCAAGAAAATTTATTCTCACCTTGATCCTTCAACATCTTGGGTATCTTCCATCCTATTAAATTAAAGCATTACTGAAATATGTTTAAAATTGAGCACCATCCATCATAGAGATTGAGTTAGAATATCTACATAATATTTACACATCTCAACAGGAAAAGTAATTTTTCTTTTCAGTAGTTATCATTTTCGAAAACCCAGGTTGACTTGCAAGCCACTGTCTGTCTCATCCCTTAGTAAGCATTTCCTTCGCTGATGCATTTCACTGATTTGATCTCACTGATAGGGTAATAAAAATCATTGGTCACTCAGACACAGAGAGGCTGGGAGCCATGTGTTGAATCACCTGCTGTTAATTCAGAATGAGGTATACAGATGGGACTCGGGGACCCAATTGTGTTAATCTGAGAAATCCCTCGGCAATATCCCATGGATTACAATATTGCTGAAAATATCCAGTATATTACTGCAAGTTAAATACTTCTAGAATTAATTATTAAAAGTGTATTTACCAAGGTTTAGCAACTATTTAATATGTGTTGCTTCCCAATGGGAGATTAGCCTATCTAAGGGCTGTGGAATCTTGGGGCCTTTGGAATTTATTTAACAAATGATAAGCACCTGATTAAAAATAAATTAAATGCTAGTTAAAGTATTTAGGGAGCTCATTTCAAGTGTTTCATTAGTAAGGAGTTTCCCCATCCCCTCTTTATTGTTTTAGAGTTACTGACTTTATATACTGAGTAGGAAACAAAATGGCTGCCAGAGAAAAACTGAATGAATGACCATGTTTCTTAATTAATTAATTTTTTCTCTTGTAAGAGTTTTACTTTTTTAAAGGGAATTTCTGTTTTTTTTTTTTTTTAACCCCATGAAAATAGACTTCTTAATGTTATAGAATTTTGGAAGAAAGTGTTTGATAACAGGTCCACCAGTTATAGGTTGTTCTTATAGAATTTGTCTGTGTTTCTATTTTCCTCTTGGAATGCATATGTAAGTGTCCCTGACTCTCTTTTCCAAGTTTTTTTTCTGGAGCTAGAATTTAGATATTAATGCAAGAAAAAATAATCATTGTCTCTTGTAGAATCTTACATAGAAAAAAATGTAAATCATAATTTATGACAAAATGGTTGAATTCATCTTTTGGATGTATTGTGTGCCCATTATTATTATTTGCCAGCCATTGTTTGAGGCCCATTCACATACTTTTTTTGAGGTCAATTTTCAAGAAATTGTATGCTTATAAATTTATATGCATGATATGCACAATGCCAGTCTGCTTAAGTTTGAATCAGAAAAGTGTAACAGCTCAGACCAACATAGATCTTTCCTTAAACAGAGCTTTTGTAGAAAAAAAGGACTGTTTTGAAGCCATTCCAGGAAAGCAATGGAAGTTTTACATCAAAACAGACCTAAAGACATGTTTATAGATGAAACTGTATATTTTGTTTTAGTACTTAAATTATGTTTCATGTGTTTGAGGTCAGTTTCTTTACATCTGGCTGTTTTTGTTTTTTAAAGTGAAAGTCCCTTGAGAGTAGACGCTCATCTTTATGTAATTAAAAGACATCCTGACTCTCAGTATATTATGCTTGATACAAACAAGTAGAAAGTAATGATGAGTTCTGAACTTGGATCTCATCCATATCAGTGTCTAAGAGCTGTAGATCAGGATGAAACAGGGGGAGTGGGGGTCTGGGGGCGTGGTAGAGAGGGCAGAATCTGGTGGAGAGGAGTGCTGTTTTTGATAATGAGACACTGCCTCTCCCTTGTGATCCTCAGTTATGTTCCAGTAGAGATCTCAGAGCTGAAAAGCAGATATCATTAGATACCTGGAAGGACTAATCTCAAACTAAAGATAGTGATGCAAGTGTACATCTTATAAAGAATATGGCAGCTACGGTGGATTTATTCAGATAGGGCATTCCTGCTGTTGACCAAGTATAGGCCTATAGTCACGAAATCCTGATTCTAAACAGGACTCAGACTTGGATTTGGGGTAACAGAAACCTCCATGGAGCCACAGACTAAGACAGATAAAGTGCTGGTAAATAAGAGAACCTGATCACAATACAAAGATTGACTGGTGTGGGTTGTGGCTGAGAGCTGAAAGTCAATGATAATAATTGAGTCAGTTTATCTTCAAGATCAGGGATAATCAACCTAAAAGATAAAAGGAGTGGCCTTCTTCATTTATCAGCCACATCCTGAAACCAGAGGACACACCTGCTTAAAGTTCCTGCATTAGGCAACTCCAAAGAAAAATGTAGCCTTTCCACAAATCCTGTAAATAAATGTATGTAATATAAACTTTCCATAGTTAACGTGGGTAGATTTACCACTATGAGGAGAGTGAACAAAATTAGGTGAAAATAGAATGCATCTTGGCTCTGCTCATTGGCCATGGCCAGTGGTCAGGCAGCAGATGTGGTCTTTATGCTACTAGCAAAGGCTTTGAAACCTCTCCTGGATTAACTCCCACCCTCATGACTCCCTGAGCAATGCCGATAACAATTAGCCAAGCGACTGATGCTGCTGTTGAAATTACCTCTTTGGTCTCACAAAGAGCCATCCTCAGTCTATGGAGAATAGCCAGCATGTCTGCAGAGATGGCAGCTTAAGGGCTGAATGCATCCCATTGTATGTCAGAGTTGCGTTATTCCATGGAAAACCCTTCAGCAGAAAGACCATCTGATGGTATTTTATGCTGCCAGGTAGTATTGGTGAATGCTGGGCAGTTTTGTCTTGAAGCAAGGTTCTTAGAAGTTGCCTTACATGCTACGGAGGTTCTTGGTTTCAGACAGCTAAAGACACTGATACTGACTACCTGTTTGTGGTCACTATATGTTTGTGTATATTGTTATCATAATGTTCAGGTCTCGAACTGTGGGAAAACCAACATGCTGAATATATGTATATGGTATCTAGCTTACAGTGAAACTATTCTGATATTACTGTTAAATAAAACCATTTTCTGGTGCATTAACACTAGATCCAATCCATTCCTAATCCCTGAAGCTAAAAATAATATGAGTGGCTGCTTTCTGAGGCAGAAGATGTTGGTTTTAAGACATTGGGGAATGTGGAATTTGGGCTCAAAGGGCATGGCTTCCTCTGATGGATATTCATATCTTTTGGTATTCTATACATTGCTTGCTACTTAAGAAGGACCAGATGAAAAGGGCTACTCAGTGAATACAGTCCAAATTAGAGTAGATTGTTACTAGGTGAGTCATTGAGAGAGCGTAAAGTAATAACTGATGATGACTAATGCTTCTCTGTTGGCTCACTGGTAAAGACTTCGCTTAGCCAATGCAGGAGACATGGGTTCATTCTTTGGCTTGGTAAGATCCCCTTTTGGAGCCCAGAAAAATGAAGTCAGCCACTCTTTCCACTGTTTCCCCATCTATTTTCCATGAAATAATGGGACTGGATGCCATGATCTCAGTTTTCTGAATGTGGACTGAAACTGAGCTTCAGTCTATTCTAGCCATTCTAGAATGGCAACCCACTCTAGAATTCTTGCCTGGAAAATTCCATGGATAGAGGAGCCTGGTGGGCTACAATCCATGGGGTCTCAAAAGAGTTGGATTTAGCTACTAAAACAACAACATTTATCGAGTACTTCATATATACTAGGCACAGTACTCAGTTCTTGCATTCATGAGTTTATTTCTTCCAACCACCTTTGAAATAGATACTATGATTTCTGCTTATTTTTCAGATGAATAAAACCAATGCTTAGAAAGGTTAAGAAAACTACCTAACCTGGTAAGTGACAGAGCTGGTTTTGACTTCGGCTTATCTGATTCCAGATCTCAGTCTCTTTCTCCTGAGTGTTTAGGTAATGAAAATGTTGGTGTCATATGGAATCAAAGAATTAGGGTTAAAAAATAATGTAATACAAACTATTCTTAAGACTCCCAAGAGATAGTGAAACTTGCGACAATCACCCAGCAGCCCCTCCACCCCAGTTTTGGACACAGAGCTTACCTCCTGGTAGAGGGTTTCCTCCCTGCTGACATTGCTCTGCCTCCCCTCTATGTGAGAAATATGATAATGAATTTGGTTGGTGCATTTCTTTATACTTTCTCTACATACCTGTCTATCCTGAAACGATGTATCTTGTTGTTTCACGTTACTTTTCATTAAACTCTGATGGGTGTTTCTTTGAAAGTTGGAAAGAAGGAACCCAAAGAGAAGAGGGAAACCATAGCGCCAATCTCCCATGGGAGTGTGTTGTGCAGTGGTAAGCCTGTTTTACAGATTTTTGGTATTTTCTCAGGGCTGTATTAAAAGTCAGAGTGATTTTGCCAGTGTATATTCAGGGAAAATGTTTCTGAACCACAAGCACACAAAAGAGATCTTGAAATAGTTGCCCTCTTCTATAACTGGGAGCAGAATAGAATTTACCCTCTTGCCTGTATGGTGCCATGGTCAGATGGCTAGTTTTCTCTGATTCTGCTTTTTCTGGCATTCGGAAAATGTACCCCAAGAAGTTAAAATCATCATCCTTACTCGGTGCGCGGTGGCAGCTGCCTGCCTGGTGGCTTCTGGTAGTTTCCTGAAACGTGTGGGCAGAGGAACAGAAGGGCTGAGGAAGGAAATAGAGTGACTGGAATAGCTTTGCCGGCAGAATGTTTGTAGCTGAAGGTGGAGCATATCCAGAGGACACTGTTAGGAATATTTTAAAATCACAGGTGTGCTTCTGCTCCCTGCAATTTAAAGATACACTGCAAATGCAATTTGTATAACTGTTTCACAGAGGGGCTACATGGCTTCCTTATTTCTAAGATAGGATTCTTGTGGCTCCTCCCTAGGCAAAGAGAAGATGAGCTGTGTCTACTTCTTCCAAGAATGAATGAATTTTAAAGTTAACTCTATTTCTCTGGAATCTGGGGTAGAGCCTGTTGGAACTCAAGAAAAATCTCTGAAACAAATGAATAGCTAGAAATGTCACATTTTCCCACTTTAGGCTAACCACTAACCCAGTTGTCTTCAGTTCAGTTCAGTTCAGTCACTCAGTCATGTCAGACTCTTTGCAACCCCATGGACTGCAGCACACCAGGCCTCCCTGTCCATCACAAACTCCTGGAGTTTACTTAAACTCATGTCTGCTGAGTCAGTGATGCCATCCAACCATCTCATCCTCTGCCGTCACCTTCTCCTCCTGCCTTCAATCTTTCCCAGTATCAGGGTCTTTTCAAATGAGTCAGTTCTTTGCATTAGGTGGCCATAATATTGGAGTTTCACCTTCAGCATCAGTCACTCCAATGATTATTCAGGACTGATTTCCTTTAGGACAGATTTGTTGGATCTCCTTGCAGTCCAAGGGACTCTCAAGACTCTTCTCCAACATCACAGTTCAAATGCATTAATTCTTTGGCGCTCAGCTTTCTTTATGGTCCAACTCTCACATCCATACATGACCACTAGAAAAACCATAGCCTTGACTAGACGGACCTTTGTTGGCAAAGTAATGTCTCTGCTTTCTAATATGCTGTCTAGGTTGCTCATAACGTTCCTTCCAAGGAGTAAGATTGTTTTAATTTCATGGCTGCAGTCACCGTCTGCAGTGATTTTGGAGCCCAGAAAAATGAAGTCAGCCACTCTTTCCACTGTTTCCCCATCTATTTTCCATGAAATAATGGGACTGGATGCCATGATCTCAGTTTTCTGAATGTGGAGCTTTAAGCCAACTTTTTCACTCTCCTTTTTCACTTTCATCAAGAGGCTCTTTAGTTCTTCTCTTTCTGCCATAAGGGTGGTATCATCTACATATCTGAGGTTATTGATATTTCTCCTGGCAATCTTGATTCCAGCTTGTGCTTCATCCAGTCCAGCATTTCTCATGTTGTACTCTTCATATAAGTTAAATAAGCAGGGTGACAATATACAGCCTTGATATACTCCTTTACCTATTTGGAACCAGTCTGTTGTTCCATGTCCAGTTCTAACTGTTGCTTCCTGACCTGCATACAGATCTCTCAAGGGGCAGGTCAGGTGGTCTGGTATTCCCATCTCCTTCAGAATTTTCCACAGTTTATTGTGATCCACACAGTCAAAGGCTTTGGCATAGCCAATAAAGCAGAAGTAGATGTTTTTTCTGGAACTCTCTTGCTTTTTCGATGATCCAGTGGAAGTTGGCAATTTGATCTCTGGTTCCTCTGCCTTTTCTAAAACCAGCTTGAACATCTGGAATTTCATTGTTCACATATTGTTGAAGCCTGGCTTGGAGTATTTTGAGCATTACTTTGCTAGCATGTGAGATGAGTGCAATTGTGCAGTAGTTTGAGCATTATTTGGCATTGTCTTTCTTTGGGATTGGAACGAAAACTGACCTTTTCCAGTCCTGTGGCCACTGCTGAGTTTTCCCAGTTTGCTGGCATATTGAGTGCAGCACTTTCACAGCATCATCTTTTAGGATTTGAAATAGCTCAACTGGAATTCCATCACCTCCACTAGCTTTGTTCATAGTGATGCTTCCTAAGGCCCACTTGACTTCACATTCCAGGATGTCTGGCTCTAGGTGAGTGATCACACCATTGTGATTATCTGGATCATGAAGATCTGTTTTGTACAGTTTTTCCATGTATCCTACCCACCTCTTCTTAATATCTTCTGCTTCTGTTAGGTCCATACCATTTCTGTCCTTTATTGTGCCCATCTTTGCCTGAAATGTTCCCTTGGTATCTCTGATTTTTTCAAGAGATCACTAGTCTTTCCCATTCTATTGTTTTCCTCTATTTCTTTGCACTGATCACTGAGGAAGGCTTTCTTGTCTTTCCTTACCATTCTTTGGAACTCTGCATTCAAATGGATATATCTTTCTTTTTCTCCTTTACTTTTTGCTTCTCTTCTTTTGACAGCTATTTGTAAGGCCTCTTCAGGCAGCCATATTGCTTTTTTGCATTTCTTTTTCTTGGGGATGGTCTTGATCCCTGTCTCCTGTACAATGTCATGAACCTCTGTCCATAGTTCATCAGGCACTCTATCAGATATATTCCCTTGACTCTATTTCTCACTTTCACTGTATAATTGTAAGGGATTTGATTTTGGCCATACCTGAATGGTCTAGTGGTTTCCCCTACTTTCTTCAATTTAAGTCTGAATTTGGCAATAAGGAGTTCATGATCTGAGCCACAGTGCACTCCCTGGCTGCAAAGAATATAATAAATCTGATTTCAGTATTGACCATCTGGTGATGTCCATCTGTAGAGTTTTCTCTTGTGCTGTTGGAAGAGGGTGTTTGCTATGACCAGTGCAATACTCTATTAGCCTTTTCCCTGCTTCATTCTGTACTTCAAAGCCAAATTTGCCTGTTACTCCAGGTGCTTCTTGACTTCCTACTTTTGCATTCCATTCCCCTATAATGAAAAGGACATCTTTTTGGGGCATTAGTTCTAAAAGGTCTTGTAGATCTTCATAGAACTGTTCATAGAACTTCATAGCTTCTTTAGCATTACTAAGTCAGGACATAGACTTGGCTGACCATGATACTGAATGGTTTGCCTTGGAAATGAACAGAGATTATTCTGTCAGTTTTGAGACTGAATCCAAGTACTTCATGTTGGACTCTTTTGTTGACTATGAGGGCTACTCCATTTCTTCTAAGGGATTCTTGCCCACAGTAGTAGATATAATGGTCATCTGAGCTAAATTCACCCTTTCCAGTCCATTTAAGTTCGCTGATTCCTAAAATGTCGACATTCCATCTTCTGTTTGACCACTTCCAATTTGCCCTGATTCATGGACCTAACATTCCAGGTTCCTATGCAGTATTGCTCTTTACATATTGGACTTCCATCACCAGTCACATCCACAACTGAGTGTTGTTTTTGTTTGGTTCCATCTCTTTATTCTTTCTGGAGTTATTTCTCCACTGATCTCCAGTAGCATATTGGGGAGCTACTGACTATACAACCTTTTATTTATGTCTGTTAGCCCCACCACACTTATCTAGTTCAGCTTTGATTTGGGATTAGTGCTAAAGATTGCTTTACACATAGGTGGATTCTGAGCACACCTTCAAAGGTAAAAGGAAAGACTTTTCTGTGCCCACATTTTTCATTTATTTGCTAAAATTGGAAATTCCATCTGAGAAATTTTATTGAAAGGGTTAGAAGAAGGAAGTAAAAGTGAACCTCCTAAAAGTAGTAGTTGCTCAGAGTTCTAAAATTATATATCATATCAAAAAACTTTTTTGAGTACTTAGCCCCAAATATGCATATTTATTGATTTATAAATTATATATGCAGTATTGCAGGAATATGGTCATACATAATAGAACATATGCAAACATTTTAACTGGAGGAAACAAAAGTGAAATAAAATATTTTATTTAGTAATGGGGCAAAGCCCTTTATTGTCACAAAATTATTATTATTATGACTATGATTAGTTATAATTAAAAGATATTTATCATCTTGGTTTAAATACTTTGTGATACTACTTGATTTGGTTCTAAGTTCAGCTTATTTTAAAAGTTTATTTTAATATCTTTTATAGCTAAGAGAAATGCTTCATTAAAGTGTGTAGATAAAATGAAAAAAGACATTGTGGCTGCATTTACCAAATTGTGATACCCAGTTTTTCTTTTCCTCCAGCACTATTCAGGCAATTGTGTTGCTCCTTGGCAAGCAAATGTCCATCTTTCTTGATGCTAATTAGTTTGTCTTTGCAAGCTAATTAGAAGGTATACACTTTAATATTTTAACAAATGAATTTAAATTCCTCTGTGAGTTTTGTCCTAGAGGATTTTTAAACAGGTCACAATATTCTATTTTCAAGTTGTTAAGAAGTATGAAGAGAACTTTTTACAGTTGACAGACATATCATTTTCATTAATAAAAGTGTATTAAAGAGTGTTAGAAGATGGTAGAGGAATAAGATGGGGAGACCACTTTCTCCCCTACAAATTCATCGAAAGAACAGTTGAACGCTGAGCAAACCACAAAACAACTTCTGATCATTAGCAGAGGACATCAGGCACCCAGAAAAGCAGCCCATTGTCTTTAAAAGGAGGTAGGACAAAATATAAAAGATAAAAAGAGAGACAAAAGAGCTAGGGATGGAGACCTGTCTCAGGAAGGGAGTCTTAATAGAGGAAGTTTCCAAACACCAGGAAACCCTCTCACTGGCGGGTCTGGGGAAAGTTTTCAAATCTTGGAGGGCAACCTAACTGGGAGGAAAAAATAAATAAAACCCACAGATTACATGCCTAAAAGCAACTCCCAGCAGAAAAGTACCCCAGATGCTCGCATCCACCACCAGCAAGTGGGGGCTAAACGGAGAGGAGTGGGCAACATTGTTTAGGGTAAGGACCAGGCCTGAATGCTCCGATGGCAATCGGAGGGAGCTAACCTGAGATAGCAACTTAAACTGTGGGATAGCAAGAGAGAGAGAGAAAATTAACCGGCGAAAAGCGCTAGCCAAACACACTGCTGGCCCGTTCGCAGAACAAAGGAAGGACTGAGCAATTCCAGAGAAGAGCTAGATGGCTGTGGGCCAGCCCATCCCCCGCCGGAGGCAGGAGGCGGGGGGGAGGGGAAAGGGGCAAACTTTCCCATCTCAAAACTCACTACTGGACACTCCATTGCACTCCAGAGAGAAGAAATCCAGTTCCACACACCAGAACACTGACGCAAGCTTCCCTAACCAGGAAACCTTGACATCTGGGACAATGTGAAACGCCCCAACATTAGAATCATAGGAGTCCCAGAAGAAGAAGACAACAAGAAAGGCTATGAGAAAATACTCGAGGAGATAATAGCTGAAAACTTCCCTAAAATGGGGAAGGAAATAGTCACACAGGTCCAAGAAACCCAGGGAGTCCCAAACAGGATAATCCCAAGGCAAAACACCCCAAGATACATATTAATCAAATTAACAAAGATCAAACACAAAGAACAAATATTAAAAGCAGCAAGGGAGAAACAGCAAATAACACACAAAGGGGTTCGCATAAGGATAACAGCTGATCTATCAATAGAAACTCTTCAGGTCAGAAGGGAATGGCAGGACATAAAGTAATGAAAGAGAATAACCTACAACCCAGATTACCGTACCCAGCAAGGATCTCATTCAGATATGAAGGAGAATTCAAAAGCTTTACAGACAAGCAAAAACTGAGAGAATTCAGCACCGTCAAACCAGCTCTTCAACAAATGCTAAAGGATCTTCTCTAGACAGGAAACACAGAAAGGTTGTATAAACGTGAACCCAAAACAACAAAGTAAATGGCAACGGGACCATACCTATCAATAATTAGCTTAAATGTAAATGGCTTGAATGCCCCAACCAAAAGACAAAGACTGGCTGAATGGATACAAAAACAAGACCCTTATATATGCTGTCTATAAGAGACCCACCTCAAAACAAGGGACACATACAGACTGAAAGTGAAGGGCTGGAAAAAAAATTTCATGCAAATGGAGACCAAAAGAAAGCAGGAGTCGCAATACTCATATCAGATAAAATAGACTTTAAAATAAAGGTTGTGAAAAGAGGCAAAGAAGGACACTACATAATGATCAAAGGATCAATCCAAGAAGAAGATATAACAAATATAAATATATATGCACCTTACATAGGAGCACCACAATATGTAAGGCAAATGCTAATGAGTATGAAAGGGGAAATTAACAATAACACAATAATAGTGGGAGACTTTAATACCCCACTCACACCTATGGATAGATCAACTAAACAGAAAATTAACAAGGAAACACAAACTTTAAATGACACAATGGTCCAGCTAGACCTAATTGATATCTATAGGACATTTCACCCCAAAACAATCAATTTCACCTTTTTCTCAAGTGCACACAGAACCTTCTCCAGAATAGATCACATCCTAGGCCATAAATCTAGCCTTGGTAAATTAAAAAAAATTGAAATCATTCCAGTCATCTTTTCTGATCACAACGCAGTAAGAAAGATTAGCTCTCAATTACAGGGGGGGAAAAAAAACTTAAAAATTCAAACATATAGAGGCTAAATAACACGCTTCTGAATAACCAACAAATCATAGAAGAAATCAAAAAAGAAATCAAAATATGCATAGAAATGAATGAAAATGAAAACACAACAACCCAAAACCTATGGGACACTGTAAAAGCAGTGCTAAGGGGAAGGTTCACAGCATTACAGGCTTACCTCAAGCAACAAGAAAAAAGTCAAATAAATAACCTAACTCTACACCTAAAGCTGGAGAAGGTAATCGCACCCCACTCCAGTACTCTTGCCTGAAAAATCCCATGGACGGAGGAGCCTGGTGGGCTACAATCCATGGGGTCGCTGCAAGTCAGACACGACTGAGCGACTTCATTTTCACTTTTCACTTTCATGCATTGGAGGAGGAAATGGCAACCCACTTCAGTATTCTTGCCTGGAAAATCTCAGGGACAGGGAAGCCTAGTGGGCTGCCATCTATGGGGTCGCACAGAGTCGGACATGACTGAAGCGACTTAGTGGCAGTAGCACACCTAAAGCAACCAGGGAAGGAAGAAATGAAGAACCCCAGGGTTAGTAGAAGGAAAGAAATCTTAAAAATTAGGGCAGAAATAAATGCAAAAGAAACAAAAGAGACCATAGCAAAAATCAACAAAGCAAAAAGCTGGTTTTTTGAAAAGATAAACAAAATTGAGAAACCATTAGCAAGACTCATTAAGAAACAAAGAGAGAAGAACCAAATCAACAAGATTAGAAATGAAAATGGAGAGATCACAACAGATAACACTGAAATACAAAGGATCATAAGAGACTACTACCAGCAGCTCTATGCCAATAAAATGGACAACTTGGATGAAATGGACAAATTCTTAGAAAAGTATAACTTTCCAAAACTGAACCAGGAAGAAATAGAAGACCTTAACAGACCCATCACAAGCAAGGAAATCGAAACTGTAATCAGAAATCTTCCAGCAAACAAAAGCCCAGGACCAGATGGCTTCACAGCTGAATTCTACCAAAAATTTAGAGAAGAGCTGACACCTATCTTACTCAAACTCTTCCAGAAAATTGCAGAAGAAGGTGAACTTCCAAACTCATTCTATGAGGCCACCATCACCCTAATTCCAAAACCAAAGATGCCACAAAAAAAGAAAACTACAGGCCAATATCACTGATGAACATAGATGCAAAAATCCTTAACAAAATTCTAGCAAACAGAATACAACAACATATTAAAGAAATCATACAGCAAGACCAAGTGGGCTTTATCCCAGGAATGCAAGGATTCTTTAATATCCGCAAATCAATCAATGTAATACACCACATTAACAAACTGAAAGATAAAAACCATATGATTATCTCAACAGATGCAGAGAAAGCCTTTGACAAAATTCAACATCCATTTATGATAAAAACTCTACAGAAAGCAGGAATAGAAGGAACATACCTCAACATAATAAAAGCTATATATGACAAACCCACAGCAAACATGATCCTCAATGGTGAAAAATTGAAAGCATTTCCCCTAAAATCAGGAACAAGACAAGGGTGCCCACTCTCACCACTACTATTCAACATAGTTTTGGGAGTTTTGGCCACAGCAATCAGAGCAGAAAAAGAAGTAAAAGGAATCCAGATAGGAAAAGAAGAAGTGAAACTCTCACGGTTTGCAGATGACATGATCCTCTACATAGAAAACCCTAAAGACTCTACCAGAAAATTACTAGAGTTAATCAATGAATATAGTAAAGTTGCAGGATATAAAATTAACACACAGAAATCCCTTGCATTCCTATACACTAACAATGAGAAAACAGAAAAAGAAATTAAGGAAACAATACCATTCACTATTGCAACAAAAAGAATAAAATACTTAGGAGTATATCTGCCTAAAGAAACAAAAGACCTATACATAGAAAATTATAAAACACTGATGAAAGAAATCAAAGATGACACAGATAGATGGAGAAATACACCGTGTTCATGGATTGGAAGAATCAATATTGTGAAAATGAGTATACTATGCAAAGCAATCTATAGATTCAATGCAATCCCCATCAAGCTACCAATGGTATTCTTCACAGAACTAGAACAAATAATTTCACGATTTGTGTGGAAATACAAAAAACCACAAATAGCCAAAACAATCTTGAGAAAGAAGAATGGAACTGGAGGCATAAACCTGCCTGACTTCAGACTATACAACAAAGCCACAGTCATCAAGACAGTATGGTACTGGCACAAGACAGAAATATAGATCAATGGAACAAAATAGAAAGCCCAGAGATAAATCCACATATCTATGAACACCTTATCTTTGACAAAGGAGGCAAGGATATACAATGGAAAAAAGACAACCTCTTTAACAAGTGGTGCTGGGAAAACTGGTCAACCACTTGTAAAAGAATGAAACTAGAACACTTTCTAACACCATACACAAAAATAAACTCAAAATGGATTAAAGATCTAAATGTAAGACCAGAAACTATTAAACTCCTAGAGGAGAACATAGGCAAAACACTCTCTGACATAAATCACAGCAGGATCCTCTATGACCCACCTCTCAGAATATTGGAAATAAAAGCAAAAATAAACAAATGGGACCTAATTAAACTTAAAAGCTTTTGCACAACAAGGGAAACTATAAGCAAGGTGAAAAGACAGCCTTCAGAATGGGAGCGAATAATAGCAAATGAAGCAACAGACAAAGGATTAATTTCAAAAATATACAAGCAACTCCTGCAGCTCAATTCCAGAAAAATAAATAACCCAATCAAAAAAATGGGCCAAGATCTATACAGACATTTCTCCAAAAAAGACATACAGATGACTAACAAACACATGAAAAGATGCTCAACATCACTCATTATCAGAGAAATGCAAATCAAAACCACAATGAGATACCATTACACGCCAGTCAGGATGGCTGCTATCCAAAAGTCTACAAGCAATAAATGCTGGAGAGGGTGTGGAGAAAAGGGAACCCTCTTACACTGTTGGTGGGAATGCAAACTAGTACAACGACTATGGAGAATAGTGTGGAGATTCCTTAAAAAACTGGAAATAGAACTGCCATATGACCCAGCAATCCCACTCCTGGTCATACACACTGAGAAAACCAGATCTGAAAGAGACACGTGCACCCCAATGTTCATCGCAGCACTGTTTATAATAGCCAAGACATGGATGCAACCTAGAAGCCCATCAGCAGACGATGGATAAGAAAGTTGTGGTACATATACACAATGGAATATTACTCAGCCATTAAAAAGAATACATTTGGATCAGTTCAAATGAGATGGATGAAACTGGAGCCCATTATACAGAGTGAAGTAAGCCAGAAAGATAAAAGACCAATACAGTATACTAATGCATATATATGGAATTTAGAAAGATGGTAATGATAACCCTATATGCAAGACAGAAAAAGAGACACAGATGTATAGAACAGACTTTTTGACTCTATGGGAGAAGGCGAGGGTGGGATGATCTGAGAGAATAGCATCGAAACATGTATATTATCAAGTGTGAAACAGGTTGCCAATCCAGGTTGGATGCATGAGACAAGTGCTCGGGGCTGGTGCACTTGGATGACCCAGAGGGATGGGATGGGGAGGGAGGTGGGAGGGGGGTTCAGGATGGGGAACTGTACATGTAAATCCCTGGCTGATTCATGTCAATGCATGGCAAATCTACTACAATATTGTAAAGTAGTTAGCCTCCAACTAATAAAAATAAATGGGGAAAAAAGTGTATTAAAATGGAAATTATTCTAAATATTAATTTTTAAACATTATTTCCATTGTCTAAGTTTTAGTTTTTTTGTTTTTGGTTTTAATGCAGCTTCTTACCCAAGGTTGAAACATCCAGTTAAACATTAAAGACCAGATCAAGTATGTTTTATTTCCAAAAAAGTTAGCAAGTTCATAATTAATGTCTCAAGATTTTCTAGTTCTTGGTCATGAGATAATTAGCTAACTTCTATGTGATACAAAGTATTTTTATGAGCCCTTTCTATTTCTTTGTAGGGAATTGTAAATATTTTACTATATTTTAAAGGTTTTGTGGTTGTCATGGCTGTTGTTAATCCAGTAGGACTTTGACACTTTTAGCTTCAACTTTTTGCTGTAACAGCTTGTGCACAATGCCAATGAAAAGATTTTTTTTGCATAAATTTTTAAATCTCATCCACTTGTGAGTCTTTGTTTAGTTACAACTTGGTAACATAATACATACATCTCTTAAGCTAAGCATGCTGCACAATCTCAGAAGACAAGGGAAGCATTCTGAGCACCCCCCCTCCACCCCACCCCACACACTTGACTTCCTTTTCTGTCCATAGGGTACCTTGTGTAACTTACGTGGTATGTGACTACTTGAAAAGCAGACTGCATGGGGATACTGGGGTCAATCTAATATCTATGTTAGATATTAGTAAACTTTTAAAACATCTTACAGAAAAACTCAAATGAACTTTTGGTCAATCCAGTAGAAGAACTGACATTTTCCTTCTCTATCAGAGTATATCACTATACACCCCAAATCAGAAACTGCATTTATAGCACTGATTCTGTTACAAAGCAAATCTCCTTGGGTTATGGAAGTCCTTGAAGAAATTATGTCATTCAGAATGAATTAATTCGACTTTTTGAAAACAGATTTTGATAGAGAACATGAGTGAAGTAAATAGACTCAGTCCTTGGAGATGGTGAATGGTTATTGAAATTCAAGGAGAGACTGAGATGATAATGTACAAAACTAGGAAGCTGGGGGAATGATGCATAAATTCTAGGGTTTTGCAGCGGTCGATTTTTTCTTTCTACTTTTGTGGAAATTCAGAACTGCCTGGCAGGACAAAGCACACGCTGCAGCTGTAATATTCCAGTTCGGAGTACATTTCTGTACTGGGCCCACCAGAAGAAAAGGGATTGGGCCAAGGAATAGCCAGTCCTCAAACTGGACCTGGACATGGCCCCAAGCCATGGCAAAGATGTTTGGTCAAAGTGTAGGTGATTTGAATCCCAAATGATGGTTATCTTTCCATGGAAAGTTTGTTGCCCTCCCTTGAGTTATGAATATGGTTTGGCTTTTCTTCTGAGGTCTAAAATGTAAGTGTTCAAATAGCTTTTCTGACTTCTGCCTGTTTTCAATGGGGGAGTTTGAGTGGTGGTTGTCCAGTTTAACATGTTAGAGTAAGGTCCCACAGCAGGGTAGTGGGAAAACCAGTATTTTCAAAGACTATAAGTTCTCTCAGGAAAGCTGCTGGGGTTGATAACCTTCTTCTTCTTGTTCTCCTTGAGCCTGGCAGCAGAAGTAGAGGATTTCATTTTGTTCACTGTATTATTTTAATTTCTGGGATAGTGGGCCATCACCTCACCTCTTTTTTCTGTTTTCTTCTTAGTTTCCTTTACCCATTCCTTGAAACATTGTCACCAGATACAGGAAGGCACAACCATTTGTATTCACTATCACAGATGATTGCCATCAAATAACATAATTAGATCATGGTCCCTTTATACTTGACATTGGGAGGAATAAGATGGGTATTTTATAAAATGACATTTTAAAACATCTGTGTTTTTTAACATCTACCTGTTCTCGGAGAAAACATGTTTACCCTTGTGAATTAAAATACATCTATTTTCTGTAAATCCTGAGTGCCACATCAGCTTATGTTACACTTCATGAGATGAAAAAACCTTCAGTGTAACACATGTAAGATAAAGTCTATACTCTGTGCTGAGTCTGATGCTGATGGATGAAAACTTATTAGAGGAATGAGTCACCATGCTTGGAAACTTTGCTGTTAACAGTTTTCCATATCTCTTTTTTCTAATGTGAGCCTTATTTCAGAGAGTTCAGATTAAATGATGAAAGACTAGATAAAAATTCTACCAAAAAAAAAAAAATCTCTCAAACTTGTATACTTTTCAGATTGATATAACTCATAGGTGAAAGTGGGTGGTGAAGAGGAACAGGAAACAGTACATTATCAAGTCTTCCTCCACAGAATCCATATAAGCAACTCTGATTACAATGGCCTTGTACTGGTTAAAAGGAGCTTGTGAGACACAGAAATACATTCTATAAAATATTAATAACTATGGGATGATCAATGTCAGTGAAAATTCTGGATTATGGAACTTTAAATATGTACCTAGTGCTTTTAAATATAATAGCACTCTATTTATGGAGATCCCAGGTCTCTAGCAAATGTAGTCATCAAGACTAGACTAAAATTCAGAACATAGAAAAGGTCTTACTGACAGTGCCGGAAAACCTTCCAGAAAGCATATGTAATGTGCTTCATAGGAAAGCATTGCTTTACTCACAGAACCTCGTCTGGACCATTGTGTATAAAATAAGGCACTTTATTATAAACACCAGGGACATACTGATAGAAGGTAATGAGCAGTGATGACAAGAGGGAGAAGAACTATTGAAGGCCAATATAAATATGATAATTTGACATGACTTAATAAAGGACAAAGCAGTCCCTTATAGCATAATAGGGTTATTTTCATGATGGTGACCTTGAATAAATAAGAATGGGTTAAATTATGCTCTATGCATTCTGTTTGAAAAGGCAGATGATTGTGCAATGTTTTTCTAAATTCTTTCAAAAAGGATTAAATAATAGTAATTTTCACTCATTGAGCATTTACTGTGGAACAAACTTTGATCTAAAGACTTTTTAAGAAAAAAAATAAAGACTTTTTGTGTATCATCTCATTAAATATTCAGAACAATGGAACAACATTAGGAAGTTACCATCATTATCCCCATTTTACAGATGAGAAGTTGAGGAAAAAGACTTGAACTTGACCAAGGTGGAGGCAATTAGACTCAGCCTCAGCCCCCACTTAAGTACTGTGCCACCCCTCCCTAATTGAAATAAATAAATACTTCTGCTTAAAGTTAAAATCTCAGTTGCTTAGAAATTTTACTGTATGGATTCCTGATGATGCAATATAAATGAGACATTTAAACATCTATTAAAATAGCCTTAATTATGACTCAGCTGCAGTTATGTTACCTAGTAAAGTCTTTCCCTGATTTCCCTTAGTGATAGATAAGAATGTTTTTACAATTAAGGCTTTGAGTGTTTTCTGTAGATGGAGGTTTATACACAGTATGAAGATAGCTTCAAGGTTGACAACTTGCTGTCAAGATACTTAGGGAAATGCTGAATCTATCCTAGAACTTGAGATTTACAAAATCATTAAGCCTTGTATAATGTATTATTCCTTTGCTTCGCAAAAATATTTTTTTACAGATAGTACAAAGGTAAAACTGAGCTTTGCTCCTGTCAGAATTATCTAATTTCTAATTAGGGGAGCCTGATTTAATGAGATTTTCCTAAGTAGTTGGATAAGCCTTGGATGACTGACTTTAAGTAAGTGATGTATTTTTTTTTTTTTAACCAGTTAATCATTTGTTGTTTTCATAATTGATCAGTCCAGCATTTCTCATAGAGCTGGGTAATTAGGCATTTATTAGAGACACTATGGGACTATGAGATGAGAGATAAGAAAGAAGAATCCCAAAGGGACTTACAGGCTGCTGTGGTTCCTCACTCCCCCGCAGGCTGCAAAGGGCAGGGGTACTGCGTCAGAGCTGGAGGCCTGCCTGGACACTGGTCATCACCAGGTGAGGGTGATGCTAACTACTGCTGCCAAATGTTTGAGTTTGTTCACACACTAGTGTCAGCAGTTTGGTGAAGTTAGTACTAATATCAACTGCCAGAGCAATTACCTTTCTCCACAATCTCTTTTTATGTACACAAGACTACTGGGAATCACTAAAAATTAGAGAGAAGACAGTCATCTAAAACTCTTTGGGTCATCATATTATTTCAAGATATGACACTAGAGATCAAACCAGTCAATCCTAAAGGAAATTGACCCTGAATAGAGATCAAACCAGTCAATCCTAAAGGAAATTGACCCTGAATACTCATTGGAAGGACTGATGCTGAAACTGAAGCTCCAATAATTTGGCCACCTGATGTGAAGAGTCAACTCAATGGAAAAGACCCTAGTACTGGGAAGGATTAAGGGCAAGAGGAGAAGGGGGTGACAGAGGATGAGATGGCTGGATGGCATCACCAACTCAATGGACATGAATTTGAGCAAACTCTGGGAGATAGTGAAGGACAGGGAAGCCTGGCGTGCTGGAGTCCATGCTTTCACAGAAAGTCAGACATAGCAAATGAACAACAACAACAGGGTAGAAGATTCTGGATGTATATAATAGTTTATCAGAATTGGTTAAATTCAGTTAATTTCTCTGAAAGTTATCATAGAACAGGCAAACAAAATGATGATATTGGCTACCAAGTAGTTTGTTTAACCTTAACGATTTCACCTCAAATCTGTATTAGTCATGTTCTTGAGTTTTAATAAAAATATTTCTAGAAAGTAGATATGCTCTGGGTTTTCCAACTCTCTACACATCCATGGAGTTCACCAGATTCAAAAGGCAATGCCTTTAGAGAGAGCCTGGCTTGGCAGCTTGGAGAATTTACTGTGAACAGACAAAAGACAGCCCAGCACAAACTGCAACTCAACCCTCACACATAGAAACACGTGCTCCCAAAGCCCATTTCTTGCAATGAATAATGAATTACCTCTCCTGTTTTCTTGAACTTCAGCCTTTTTCCAAAGGGCTATGCAGAAAAGTGCATTGATGTGGAACAACCAGGTAAGATGAGACAGTCAGTTCAACCCATGTTATTAAAGAAATTGGTTCACCTTTTTGATTCTGTGTCATTGTAGTTTCAGCCATTCATTTGTTCAAAAAGCAGTTTGGTATGTTCTGGGAAATAATGAATATTGATCATAAAATCAATCACTTATTAAGAAACAGACTAAGGGAAATTGTTTATCCAATCAATTGTAATTTTTGATTTGTTATTTATATTTTCCAATTTCGTCCACCCCTCCCTGAGGCTCTCCTGCTCTCAGGAACACCAAGGGAAGGGCTTATAGATACTGGCTGAAACTTCTGAAAGAGCACAAAACCCGTTACATTCACTATAGATTGTGCAGACTTACATGCTGCTGCTGCTGCTGCTAAGTTGCTTCAGTCATGTCTGACTCTGTGCGACCCCAGAGACAGCAGCCCACCAGGCTCCCCCATCCCTCGGATTCTCTAGGCAAGAACACTGGAGTGGGTTGCCATTTCCTTCTCCAATGCATGAAAGTGAAAAGTGAAAGTGAAGCCACTCAGTCATGTCCAGCTCTTTGCAACCCCATGGACTGCAGCCCACCAGGCCCCTCCATCCATGGGATTTTCCAGGCAAGAGTACTAGAGTGGGTTGCCATTGCCTTCTCCAGCAGACTTACATAGCCTATAATAAGAGAGAATGTGATTGAGAACTGCAGACATGCTGCCTCTGACACCTGTGGCTATTGGGCTGAAACTATATAGTAAAAGGATTTGTTGAAAAGGGTGTGCACATACTGTTCATGATGTATGTTAGCTATGTCATGCTTTAGAAGATAAAACACTTGTACCCAATTAAAATGTGTGTTTGTGTGCTCAGTCATTCAGTTGTGTCTGACTCATTGCGGCCCCATAGACTGTAGCCTGCCAGGTTCCTCTGTTCATGGAATTTTTCAGTATAGAATACTGGAATGGGTTGCCATTTCCTACTTCAGGGGATCTTTCCAGGGATCGAACTCATGTCTCTTGGGCGCTAACCAAGATATTGAGTATACCTGGAAAGAGAAGTTGATTGCTTTGGATACATATGATATTTGTTTTCATTGAAGCGTTCCTATTTTTAAATGTTTTTCATACAATAAAAATGAAATTCACCACTCTTAGGGTTGTCTGAAGCTGTAACAATGAAAATGTGCCCAATTGGGGCAGATTTGAAAAAGCTAAGCGATGCAGTATGTAGATGGAGCTTCTAGGAATACAGGGGCAGGGGGAGGATATATATATCCTTCAAGATCCTGGGAAAAGTGACCACTGTTTTCTTGTGTGAAATATTGATGAGTACTTTGATGAACCCTCTGGGGAAAGCTTGAGTGAGTCCTGCTATGAAATAGCAGACCTGATCACCATTCTAGATGTCCTTGTTAAAACAAGGAGAGAATCAGGTACAACCTCAGAGCACATATGTTTCTGGTTTCATTTTTCACTTATGTGGGAAACCAGGGCTTGAAACCAATGTATAAACTAATCTCATTCCTAGTAGAAATGATTCCAACTTTTTGCCCTTTTCCCACAGCGCATCTAAGGTAGGGAAATTGTAACTGCATCCCCAAGTGGCTAATTAACTTTCCCTGGGATTTGTGAGCACCAGGTGAATATATTGCTTGTGCTCATACTTCATCTGAAATGTGATTTTGAATATCCCTCTAGCTGGCTGCAGACACTGATGAAAATTGCCTGTCTCTTCTTTTTTTTCACCCTGTTTTCCGACTTCCTAAGATCAGAACCCTTCATTCACAGCTTGTGGTAGCGAGTCTAATTTATACATGAATTTGTAAGTTTAGACAATTAGTGAATCTCTTAATGGCTACAGAAACTGGGAATCCCTTGTTGAAAAACTAAAAAAGATTGTTAATTTGATGTTACTAGTTGGACATCCCACATGGTATAGTGGTAAAGAATTTGCCTGCCAATGCAGGAGACGCAAGAGATATAGGTTCAATCCCTGGGTTGGGACGATCCTCTGGAGTAGGAAATGGTAAGCTACGCTGTATTCTGGCCTGGAAAATTTCATGGACAGAGTAGCTTGATGAGCTATAGTCCATGGGGTCGCAGAGTTGGATGTGACTGAGCACACACACACAGTTGGACATGCCAGTTGCATTTATCTTTGTTATTGTTCAGTTGCTAAGTCACGTCTGACTCTTTTTGACCCCATGGACTACAGCATGCCAGGCTCCTCTGTTCTCCATTATCTTCCGGGAGTTTGCTCAAATTCATGACCATTGAGTCAGTATACCTGCAAGGCTCCTTTGTCTGTGAATGTATCTTTAGACTTAACTATTTTGCTTTTCACCTGCTTTTACCTATTACTTTGAACCTTCCCTCTGTAAACTAGTCTTCAGTTTGGTTGACATTCCTCCTAGCTATAAACTTGCTTTCAGTACAGGAGCAAGAGCTACTAATAGCTGATGTGGTAATGGTTTCATGAGCATTCCTTGTGGTTGTGACTGTCTCTTCAAAAAATTCTTTTTATTAATCTGCTTCTGGTCTTTTTATTTCCTCTTCTTGGCTTGTTTTCCCCTTGTTTCCTTCACCCTAGGTTTCACCAAACCAATCATTACTTGTCTTTCGCATCTCCAACAACTCAGTCCTCTCTGGATCTCTCCTTTTTTTCTGTAAACTATGGATATCCCTCTCCTTACAAACCTTGATTACCAGCCCAGCCCCGCTATCCAGCCTGCCTCTGCCCCACAAGCTAAGAACTTACTTCTCAACTTTCCTTCCCTGAAAAACTCCAAGAACAGAAACGGATGCTTACCACCTTACTCTTCAGGATATTACTGTTTTGTTTCTAAAAAGTAGACCTTCTGTTCACTGCTGTCACTTCTTAACCATCTTTAACCATCCAGACTTTGCTTTATGACCTTGACTATGTTTTTGGGAAGATTGACTTCCAAATCTTTCAACCACTTTTTAATCCCTAAGTTATATGACTTATCTGCAACATGTGATGTTTCTCCTCCATACCACCTTTTTTTATTCCTTCGTTGGAAATGTATCCATGAACATAGAAGCTAAAAATTTCTGTCCTTATATTCTAAAGGAAGAATGCAGACAGTAATTGATATGCTAAACAAGAACTGTATTATCAATTGTGAAACATACAGAGAGCCAGGACTGGATGAGGCAAGTAAGATGTCTCAAAATTTAAGGCATCAATCCCTCTCAGGATTGGCATTTGTACTACCTTACTTCTTTGAATTCTGTGCCCTAGATTTCTCATTTGAACCAAAAGGGAGACCTGTAGTGCAGAGGTCCCCAATGCAGGAATGTGTTTGTTAGGTTCCAGGAGAAGCAGTGATAGAATGGAGACAGTGAGCTGGGGCAAGTAGTGAGAGATGAGTTTGGAGAGGTAACACGTGGAGAGGTCACGTGGGGACTGAGAGTTGTTGGCCATTGTAAGCTCTTTGGCTTTTAAAGACTGGGGAGCAAGTGAAGGGTTATTGGGTAGAGGACTGATGTGATCTGCCTGCCATTTGGAAAGTCTCACTGGGATTGCTGTGTTGGTCTGAGAACACTGCAGGTTTACAAGTAGAAGCAGGGATGATTGCATCAGTCTGAGGCAGGAGATGAGGGTTTGGATGAGACCTGGTGGGAATGACAAGGGTGAAAATTGGTCAGACTGAACAGATTTGGAAGATTGGGTCAACTTGATTTCCTGATGGACTGGATACAGATGTGAGAGAGAGAGAGGTGTCAAAGTTCATGCCTATGTTTCTGGCCTGCACAGTTGAGCAATGTGAACCTCTCCTCCTCTGGCTTCCAGCAGAACATCTTCCAGTTCCCTCTTCTATGTTTCTGACTTTGTTGTCTTCTTCACGCAATCTTTTCCTGCTTCTGCCCCATTATCACAGCTGTTAACTCCACTGTTTCCTCAGGCTTCTCCTCTTTCTGTTTTCCCTCTTGTTCCCTGTCATGACATCAAGGCTATCTTGTGCTCAATCGCTCCAGTCGTATCCGACTCTGTGCGACCCCATGGACTGTAGGCCATCATGCTCCTCTGTCCATGAGATTCTCCAGGCAAGAACACTAGAGTGGGTTGCCATGCCCTCCTCCAGGAGATTTTCCCAATTCAGGGATTGAACCCTCACCTCCTGTGTCTCCTGCATTGCATTGGAAATTGAATGTATCCAAATTCCTGTCTCTAGTGCTAACCTGTCTTGGGCTCTGATGCTCTGTTTCCAGCCTTTTATTTCCAGATTGTTATTAAAGCCACAGTCATCCTCTCAGTCATCTGGATTTGAAACTCTGTCCTTATTGCCCTAGTACCTTATGAAACAATGTTAAGAAAATTTTCTTCACTAGGACTTCTCTTTGATGTCTTTCAAATAGGCCCCATTTGCATCTGTTTGTGTGGCCTTGTTTTTGCCTTTTCCCTCCATTTATGTGTCATCTTTACCTGTCATAAACCTATTCATTTTCTAAGACCTAGTTGAAATATTCCTTCACAAAGCTTTCCTATTCCCTGCAGGTAAAAGTCATCCATACCCTTGGTCAAGACTTGATGGCCATTTCAAGACATGGATCACAACTACCTTGCACCTTAAGAATTTAGTTTCTTGTTTCCTTGATTATCAGCTCTTGGAAGCATGGGCCATGTCTGTACCATGCTTGTAGCCATGGTGGTGCTTGGTAGTCTTTATTTACTCCTCTCATTCCCAAGAAGTCCCTGAATGCCTAATCTGTTTGGGCCTCCAACACTAATCCTGACACTCAGCACAAATATACTGAATAAAGTAGTAAATAGGTGGAGAAATGTGATAGTGAATAGATGATCAGCCAGTGGAATTTGTGATATCCTTACTCTTGATACCTTTTAGCAGTGGAGGCAGATAAGCAATATAAAAATCTAAGTATACTGATTCTCAGGAAAAGCAGAAGGAATTCTTTGGAAATGTAGGCTCTTTTAACCCATTTTGGTCTCTAATAATTAATATCAATATATTATTATTATTTTTGCTTTCAGCTGCTATTCTTAGCTTCTCTCTCTTACAAGTTCCCAAAGAGTAGAACTCTTATGAGTCAAATCATTGCCCTTGAGTAACTTTGTCCTTTCTCCTTTTCTTTCACCCTGTTTTAGCATTGGTCAGTTTCTCTCCAATCCCTGCTAGTAATTGGAATTTGATTAATATTTTGTGAGTTCTTTAAATAGGAGGGAGACTACAACTCTAAGATTATGCATTTGTATATTATTCATTTGTATGTAATATACAATGTGTGAAGGGAGTCATATGCATAACTCTCTAAAGGTTATGTATGTGAATTTGCTTTAGACAAATACACTGTGTTTCCCTTGCTCATTCCTTTAAATTTCAATTTCCTAATATATGCTCCATCCCTGTTGATCTGTTTTAAAGTTTTGGGGGAAATAAAGAAGCACATCACAGTTTCCTTGGCTACTGCATGTGCTTGTGTGCTCAGTTGTATCCCACTCCTTGTAACTCCGTGACTGTAGCCTGCCAAACTCCTCCGGTCCATGGAATTTCCCGTGCAAGAATGCCGGAGTGGCTTGCCATTTCCTTCTCCAGGGGATCTTCCTGACCCAGGAATAGGATTCACATGTCCTGCATTGGCAGGTGGATTTTCTTTATTCTTTTTTTTTTCTTACCACTGCACCACCTGGGAAGCCCTGGCTATTGCACGTATACATAAAAATAAAAAAGGATATAAGACCTCCCTGGTGGCTGAGTAGTAAAGAATCTGCATGCCAATGCAGGAGACATGGGTTCGATCCCTGTTCTGGGAGGATCCCCTGGAGAAGGCAATGGCAACCCACTCCAGTATTCTTGCCTGAGAAATCTCATGGACAGAGGAGCCTGGTGGGCTACCGTCCATGGGGCTGCAAAGAGTTGGATATGATCTAAGGATGGAACATATGCAAGGAGAACTCTAGCAGTTGAGCACTTGGCTTTTGGATACCTGAACCATCTTGTGGGAAACTATTCCAGCAGGCTGAAGCAATTCTAGCAGTTTGCCCTTCTTGTGCAGCAGATTATTTTTGTCCTTGCTCCTCCCTCTGTTTCCACTTCCCCTTCCCCCTGTTTTATTCACTGGTGTCTTTTCTCTCTGTTTCTTCTGTCTCATGGTTTCTGTTTAATTGTTGCTTCTGCTATCATATGGCTCTTCCTACTTTGTGGATTCAGTTCTGCCCATGTGCCTTTCAGAGTGTGTGAAACAGGGCTCTTTATAGATCTCTCCACACGTCACCTACAAGTTCCTCAGGGTGAAGACCTGATTGATTAATTTGTTTTCAATAAGACAAAGACACTCTTGGTTAGAATTTTGCACTGAATCGCTGTATGGGCTTCCTGTGGCTGACTTTGGAACAGGTACTAATTTCTGCTACACATATTGAAAATAAAAATTTTAGGAACAGAGATCTCAAAATACAGGGTAAACCGTATATAGATAGTTAGATGTGGGTGACTCTTCGGGGGAAGATTTTGTGTCTAATAAGTTCTCAGGGTAGATAATTATTTACCAATTTTTGTTTAGTTTAGGAAATATTTTCAATGAATTATTTATAGATTATGTCTATACAGGACGAAGTAAACTGGAGATTTTAGTTCTCCTATTATGTTGCTTACTTTAGGTAATAATAGCTGATGATATATAGAACATAAAAGAATCATAATGCTGAAAAGGGTGTCAGGTATAATCTTATTCAGTAGTTCTCAAACTTATTGTTCTCGGGGCTACTTTACAATCTCAAAAATCACTGAGGACCCCAAAGGGTTTTGGTTTATATGAGTTGTAGCTCTCATTATTGTTAGATGTTGAAAGCGAAGATTTCAAGTGTTTATTCATTCATTTAAAAATAATATTACTAAATATGTTGTCAATAAATAAAATAACACATTTCTATGAGAAGCAACTATATTTTTATTAATGAAAAGAGTGACATTGTTTTACTTTGGTAAATATTTTTAAGGTATGGTTTAATGGAAGATAGCTAGATTTTCATATATACTTCTACCTTTATGTTGATATCATGTGTGTTAAAAGATAAATTGAGGCATGTTAAACTTTTCATGACTTTGAGTATGCATGGATTGAAATTGGGCACTGCCAAAGAAAGTGATTAGGAGGGGCCCACCAACAGGAACTAGGGGCAAGGTTCTCATAGAGAAGATGAAAGCAAAGCAAAGAAATTATTTGATTGCCTACAGCTTAAGGTTGTCTAATTTAGGAAACCTACCTCAGCTATTTGTGAGTAGTGTTCTTAAGTTTTACTTTCCTGGCTTTGGGTTGATGGCTCTTGCTTAAGTTTTGATTTGCTTATGTGAGCTACCAAGGTATTAGACGTACCTCTGTCTAATGACTGGCTCACATAGTCTCTGGAAAGTTCCAGTGGATACTTGTGAGCCACTGGGAGTCAAACAGGCAGATGACCTCCTAGTATTATTATTCAAAGAGATTTTGATTTCACAAACAACCTGAAAGGAATTCAGAGACTTCCAGGGTCCTTGGACCACATTAAAGCAATCAAAGAATCTTATTTTACAGAGAAGGAAACAATGGCTCAGAGAAGTGAAGTGACTTGCTCAGGGACACACAGTAAGTTGATGGCAGAGCTGGTGTTGAACACAGCTATCCTGTTCCTACACTGCACCTAGATTCAATTACTAAAGGAACGACTCTGTCCACATTGTGACTTGAGGATGACAAATTGCAAGGTCTCCACTCATTTCTCACTGTGGAAGCTTGGCTTCAGGTAGTTCACTAAACTCTAGGAGATGGAGTGGTGTTGAAAGGGCTCAAAGATTAGAACACTCGATCCAGGAGATATCATCCTTTCATTAGCCTGTGTGTGCTGGAGTTTCACCCTAAAGCCTTATGTACTGAAGATTTATTATAGAAAAATAAACAAACAAATCAGAACCTAAGAGGACATGATTGATTCACACCAGTCCCTTCAGGATTTCCCAGGCTAGATCAGATGGGCAAGTCCAGAAGCGTGAGTCTCCATGACTGCCCTTAATTTCCCCATGGTCCAAGGCTAACATTGTCCTCTACCTTTGTTTCTGCTCTTGGCAGGAAATCATTTTCTCCTGGTTAGACTTCATTGGAATTCAACCCAAACAATGATAGGACAGACAGCTATATTCTTGCACTTTCTTGAGCCAGTTCTTTGGGGGAATATTTGTGTTCAGTGATATAATGATGTAATGCAAGGCTTATAGCATATTTGTTGTTTGTTTAATTGCTTAGTCGAGTCCAGTTCTTTTGGAGACCCCATGAACTGTAGCTGACCAGACTCCTTCATGGGATTTCCCAGACAAGCATACTGGAATGGGTTGCCATTTCCTCCTCTAGTGGATCTTTCTGACTCAGGGATCGAACCCACACCTCTTATATTGGCAGGCAGATTCTTTACCGCCAAGGCACATAGTATTTAACGAGGAATGCAATTTTGAAATCCTTTAAAGTTAGCTTTGGGCTTTGCTGATGGCTCAGACAAGAAAGAATCTGCTTGCAGTGCAGGAGACCTGGGTTCAATCCTGGGTTGGGAAGATCCCCTGGAGGAGGGCATGGCAACCCATTCCAGTATTCTTGCCTGGAGAATCCCATGGACAGAGGAGCCTGGTGGGCTACAGTCCATGGGGTCACAAAGAATTGGACACAACTGAGTGACTAAGTACAACACAGCATAAAATTAATTTTAAGGCAACAAAAAAGAAGTATATTTTTATTCAAAATTTTACTCAAATACATATATCTATGTATCCATGTCATATGTATATACATGTGTGCTTGTATCTGTATGTATCTGTATCCACGGGTATGCATGTCTATATGCATGCATACACGTTTCATCTTGAATTTGAATGGCCTGTAAATAATTATAGCAATAAACACTCTCTTCTTAAAACAGGTGCATGTACTTTTAGAGAAACATATGAAAAACTATTGAAAGTATTCAGTTTTAAACTTAGAATTTAAAATGTGAGCTTTCTTTTGACAGACAGCATATGACTAAGTATATTCACTTTAATGCATAAAACTTTCCAGATTATCTAAATAAGTGATTAATTTCTCAAAGTTTCAGATTCAAAAATAAAATGCTATTTGTATATAAAGTGAATTATTCTCCTTTTGAATGAAGAATTTTCATGTCAGGTAATCATTATGGTTCATGACTTGAAATGTAAGGGCCCAGGAATATTTTTATCTCATGGAGTTGGTGTGTTGAGAATGCAGTTTATTGATCCTTGTGCAGTTAGGTGGGACTATGCTCTCTTCCAAAGTGAGCTGGGGAACATTCTATGACTGGCCAGCGTTCTATGGTTGCATTTTCTCTGATTTTGAAGAGTATTCTAATCTTCTCCAGATGAGTGGAATCACAGCCCTTTTTAATTGACAGCCAAAGGCAAACACCACACTGTCCAGCAGATCAAGTGCCACGTTATTCCTATGTCCACATTCCTGGTGAGATGGGCAAAACATTAGGAAGTTTTCCTGAGAAGACTTTCTGAGCTTTTATAATATTAAGACTGACATTTTCAAAGTGAACTAGTATGCCATAAGCCTTTTTGTCCCCCTGAAAATATTAATAAGCTTTTCTCACCAAAAATAGTTATAAAGAAAGACAATTTTGCCTACTATCTACCAACTAATTTCAGAGTGTTGTTCTATGATCTATGCTGTTTTCTAAAGTTTTCACAGGAATTTTGGAAGTCTTTTATTTGCCTCTTTAAATCTCACTCTCTCAGCTTTGCATCCTCTAGGTAACCATAACCTGGATTTTGGTTAATCTTTTTTTTTTTTTTAATTTGCCAATTTTTAACATTATATAAATGACATATACTCTATTTATTCCTCTGTGTTTTAATTATTTCCTGAAGTGTTATGCTCTTGAGATTGCTCCATTACTATAAATTCTTTTTTTTTTTTTTAAGGGAAGAAGACCAAAAATCTAAGTTAAAGGGTCATTTCTCTGTTACCTTTTTACGAAGATCTCATCAAGTTTTTAGCTGCTTCGTCACTTATTCCTCTCAAGTTGTGCATGTTATTATTTATTCAAATTTTATGAAAGCCACTATTATTCACCTATGATTAGTTGAGAGGCATTGAAGGGCCACCACTATCAACCACAAACAAAAAATATCTCTAAAAAATTCTGTATGTTCTTATAATTCAAGTATGTTTCCTTTGACAGGTTAGTTTAAAAACTGGGTAAATGTCTTTGAAAGTATTAACAAAAAATGAAGACTGTGAAAGAATGGACCAATAGTGTTTGTAGTCATATACGCTAACAAGAAAAAAAGACTTTTTACAAGTTTGGAAGCCTAAGCTGTCCTGGTTCCGATGAATTGGTCCATGACAGTAATGAATGGTGGACTAGTTGCGTTAAAGCAGTGAGGGAGCTAATAGCAGGTTTGAGACTGGGTTTGAATAAATCATCAACAAACACACAATCGTGCTGGAAGAACAGGCCATACCCTGTGCAGCCATGTGCTCCCTAGTTGCCTGGAGACCATGAATCTTGGGCATTGTAGAAATATTGGAAATAGTTTTTGTCACCTTAAGTTTCCTAAGCTCTTTAAGATACAGAACATATTTAAATGTTAAATATATTTAGTGTAAAGTTCAATATGTATTTTTCTTAAACTAACACTGCCACTATTACACATAAAGTGTTCATGATTATATGTAAGGTGTTCAACAGCTTTAAAATTAGGGTCTATATTTGAAATCTTAAATGGAATTGACCTTTCGTATCACTTTTGAATAAGTGCAACACAACTACTGTGCTACCTTCTAGAATCCTTTCAGTGATTGTAGAATTCATTCAATATGGTATCATTAAACTTGTAGGAGGTAGAAACCATTATAAAAAGCCCATTCAAATTTGGTTAAAACTATTATGAAAATGATTTATTTAATTTATATGTATAAATAATATAACCAAAATGCAGGAAAAAAGTTACTAAAACATAATTCTGTACTAAATTAAAACAGTGTTTTCATTTTGCCTCTCTTATTATGACAGTTGAATTATATATGCTGTACTAAATGGATGTCTGGTGTAAAGAGCAAAGATCAAGAAATGAGTGTTTAGGACAGTAAATTATATGTTAAAAATCTATAAATAGCTTAATAAATATATTCCCTCATGTAAAAAGCAGAAAATTGCAGGCTACAAAGTAGATTATTCAAATGGTGCTGTTTTGAAATCACCTTAGGAACAGTACATGTTGTCTCATTGAGTTTAAAACTTCTGCATATAAAACTTCAGTTTTATAAAATTTGCTACTTTTGAAATGCTTTTATTTTTTTCTTATGTCTCATTTCATCCGTGAAATTATTTAAAGTGACATAAATATCTTATTTGGTTCAGGAGGGCAGAATTCATAGTTGAGATAATCAGAGAAGAGAGAAAATAATAGTTTTCTTATTTTTGGCATGCTCCAAGCTGCAGTCCCTAGGATTGTCCACGAGATTGTGCATGGTATTCTTCAGGTACTGGAGTGGGTCCCTGTGCCCTCCTCCATAGGTTCTTCCCGACCCAGGGATTTAACCCATGTCTTCTGCAACTCCTGCATTGGCAGGTGGATTCTTTGCCACTGAACCACGTGGGAAGACCTAGCTACTCTATATTCTCCTTATTTTTGACAGCAACAGTTATGTTCAGGAAACTATGCTGGGACAACAAAGATGAAACAGATAAGACAACTGCCCTCAGAAAACTTGTTGCTTTAGAAGATAATGCATGTACTCAAGTAAATAACACTATTATGTAAAAAATTAATAATGAAGTTGGAGATGTCTAGAACACAAGATTCATGTTGGATTATCCAACAGAGGAACTCTGTGACATCAAAGTCTTATTTTGGGGAGGGAGATTCCTTAGAAGTAGGGGGAGAAAATGGCCATATTAGCTTTTTTAGAGAAATGCTTCTAGAAGTCCCCTGAAGAGGAAAGTTAAATTTTAGACAAGAAAGGGATTGTTTATTCATTCTAAAGTTGTAATATCTAATTTTCTGAAATGATTTGCATGCCAGGAGAGAGAATTCTCCTGAAAGGAGAGCAACAGTAAAGCCAGGCATGGGAACCATAGCAGGTACTGTGTATGTATCCTTTGCAGGAAAGGAAGCCCACAGATCATAAAGACATAAAAAGCCTTTATGTCTTTTTAGGAGAGAAGTGGGACAGCTTCTAGGCCAGTAGAGTGGGGTTACTGGTGTATTTAGAACATTGAACTTTGTAATTATTTCTAAAGTCTTTGGTTTTCTCGTGGCCAATGGAGCAGAATGATTCAACAATTCTAGTTTCACAGGGGTACAGAGAATGGAGACATGAATCCTCCTGGAAGATAAGTTTATTTTTATCCAAATATACAAATAGTTGTTTGCAAGTAATTTGTCTTATGTTATCATGCTAAATTATGAGCTCTCTAAGGGAGTGGCCACACTATTGTAAAGGATGCTTTTAATTGTTAGTTATAAAATAACCCAATGCAACTGTCTTAAACCACAAATAATTTATTAGCTTACATAAAAAGTTCTGAGGTTGGGTGGTCCTAAGATTGGTTATTTCAGGGGTTCAATGATGTCATCAAGGGTGCAGTTTCTTTCTAACGTCCCCTAATGTCTTCCTCATCAAGTCAGCTTCCTTCATGGTTGAATGAACTGTGCTAGGAGGAATGGATTCCAGGCAGTGAATGACATGAACAAAGGTGCAGAGTCTGAAGACCACAGGGCAATGTAGGAAACAGGACATTTTTTTTATTTGACTGAACTATAGTAATTAATGGGGGCTTATATTGAACAGGGTATGTCCAGGCATTGTAGGGCCCTGAATATGAAACTAAGAAGTTTAGATTTAACTCTGCAGACTATTCAGAACCATGGGTACATTTTAGCTAGAGCACTGATAGAACCAGGAAAGGGCTACAAGAATATGAATTGAGCCTCTCAGCAGGATGGGCTGGAGAGTAGAAGGCTTAGAGGTGGCCTAAATCAGAATGAAGCCTAAAGCAACAGCTCAAACAAGTAGAAGTCAAGGTCTGAAATAGGGTAGAGGATGTTAGATGACCTCACTGGGTCAATGGACATGAGTCTGAGCAAACTCTGGAAGATAGTGAAGGCTGGCATGCTGCAGTCCATGGGGTTGCAAAGAGTCAAACATGACTTAGTGACTGAACAACAAGATGATGGGAAAAGGTCTAAAAATATCGATACAAGAGCTAGTGCAGAGGTAGAATTGACAGGATTTGTCCACTGGTTGGGTGAGGAAAGGGAAGTGAAGTGTCAAAACATATAAGACATATCATTAATGCAAATAGGAAACACAAGGAAGGGGATGGGAAACGTTTTATGGCTTATCCTCTATACCAGGCACAGGCGTTTTGCAACAGTGCAAGGATTCGCTTCCAGGACATATCCATGAGGGAGGTTTACTATCCCATTCTACCAATAGGGAAATTGAGGCTAAGGGAGAGGTTTAAGAAATGTTTTTGTGCTTAAACAGTTAGCAAATGGATTTGCTAAAATTTAAACTGGTTCTTCCCAATTTCAAAGTTCATGCTTTATCCTTTCTATCTTCTAAAATGCAGGGAGATACTCACTTATTTTTATTGTTTTTCTTGAGTCCCCAGTGACTTGGAGAATGTTCTCTTAAATGACATGCAAGGGTACCCAACCTCTGACTTTGACTTGCTTTTGCAGCTTCATTTTCCATTACATATCTTACTTCTTCCACCCAATAATGATTATTATTTGGAATTTCATAAGGATACCAAATTTCATCCTTCCTTCCTCCCTCCTTCCCTCCCTCCTTCCCTCCCTCTCTCTTTTTTTCTTTCCTTCTTCCTTCCTTCTTTTCTTTCTTTCTTTCTCTCTCTTTCTCTCCTTCTTGTTACCTGCTTTCTTATCCCAGAATGCATTTCCTCAACTCTCATTCCTATGGGAATTACAGCTATCTAATTCCTCCATCACTGTTTTTCTGATTATTCATTTTTACTCATTTTGAATTCCCAAGTACTTTATTTGTGATTACTTTAGTAACACCTGATCACATCTTCCTCACAAAACTCTCAGATCCTTAAGGATAGATAGTGGTTTCATCAGCCCTCATATTCTATGAAGAATGTCTTACAAGACCATATGTTTGCAGGAAGTTAGGGATGGAAAAAGAAAGGAAAGGAAAAGAGAAATACAAGAGAAAATAAAAGAGAAGAATGATACAGAAAAGTGAAAAGTAACTTGAAGATTAGTTTCAATTATATTTACAAAGTATTCTTTATACGTCTTTTTTTTCCTCTCTTTAAATTTAAGTATAGGTGATTTACAGTGTTGTGTTAATTTCTGTTATACAGCAGAGTGACTTTGTTATGAATATAGATATACATACTTTTTTCATAATCTTTTCCATTATGGTTTATTCCAGGGCATTGAATATAGTTCCCTGTGCTATATAGTAGGACTTTGTTATGAATCCATTCTAGTTTTAAAATTTATTTAATTGTAGGAACATTGTTTTACAATTTTGTGTTGGTTTCTGCTGTACAACAGCATAAATCAGCCATAATTATATGTAGATCTCCCCTCTCTTGAGCTTCCCTCCCCTCCCTCGGCCCACCCCTTCAGGCCATCACAGAGTGCCAGTCTGGGCTCTCTGTGTTATAGAGCAGCTTCTCAGCAGCTAGCTGTTTTACACATGGGAGTGTGTATACGTCTATGCTACTTTCTCTGTTCATCCCACTATTTCCTTCCCTCATTGTGTCCACAAATCCATTCTCTACATCTGCATTTTCATTCCTTCCCTGAAAATAGGTTCATCAGTGCTATTTTTCTACATTCCATACATTTGTGTTAATATACCATATTTATTTTTCTCTTTCTGACTTACTTCACTCTGTGTAACAGGCTCTAGGTTCATTTACCTCGCTAGAACTGACTTAAATTTGTTCTTTTTTATGGCTGAGTAATAGTCTGTTGTATATATGTACCACATCTTCTTTATCTGTTCATCTTTCAGTGGACATCTAGGTTGCTTCCATGCCCTAGGTACTGCAGATAGTGGTGCTATGAACATTGGGGTATGTGTGTCTTTTTCAATTATGGTTTTCTTAGAGTATATGCTTGGTAGTGGGATTGCTAGGTCATATGGTGGCTTTATTCCTAGTTTTTTCTTTTTTTTAAGGGATCTCCATACTGTTCTCCATAGTGAATGTATCAATTTGCATTCCCACCAAGAGTGCAATAGGGTTCATTTGTTAAAGAATGGGAAATGATCTTTATGAAGACTCTTGTCACTCTAGTAAGGAGATTTTAATAATAGGAAGTGGATTTATATTAGAATATATTCCAGTATGACTTAAGGAAAATGTAGTCAACATTTCAGAACTGAAAAAATCCTCGATCATCTAGAACTATAGTAAAGAATGAAGCCAAAACATCGTACAGAGCATGTGTATACTAAATATTCCTAGAAATTTTTGAAAGAATTGATAATCTGTTTTTTTAAAGATTTTTTTTTATGTGGACTATTTTTTTAAAGTATTTATTGAATTCTTGATAATATTTTTTTTTTCTGTTTTCAGTTTTATGGCCACAAGGCTTATGGGAACTTAGTTCCTTGACCAGGGATCGAACCTGCACCCTCTTCACTGGAAGGCAAAACCTTAACCACTGGACTACCAGAGAAGTCCCTAATAATCTACTTTGAGGGATTCTTTCCCCCTCTGTGATTCATACCACAGCACATTCAACTTATTTCATGTATCTCTCTCCTTCACTAGGGGCAAGTGTTGGGCCTTATAAATCTTTGCTTTCTCAGAGCTCAGCACAATCCCTGGCACCTGGTAAGCCCATAATCAACACTAAATGAAATTGTATGTACAGTACACAACCGTGACACAGACTAAGCAGGTTGCTGGTGCTGAACTGTATTCACAGGGAATTAAGCAGGTTGAAAAGTGTCATAAGATTTAGCTTTTGTTTAGCCAATGATTTAAACAATATATCAATTAGTATATCATTAACTTGGGGGTTTATCTACTATTTTACCTTACTGAGCACAGTACTAAAGAGGGAATAGGTACATACAACATGGATCCTGCCATTCAGGAGATTGTTCTCTGCAGTTAATCCTAGTGTGGGGAGATTTGACCAAATTACAAGAAATAAAAGCTATACTATACAAAACCATGGGCTTCCCATCATGGATTTCCCAGGTGCTGCTCAGTTCAGTTCAGTTCAGTTACTCAGGCATGATCGACTCTTTGTGACCCATGGACTGCAGCACGCCAGGCTCCCCTATCCCTCACCAACTCCCAGAGCTTACTCAAACTCATGTCCATCGAGTCAATGATGCCATCCAAACATCTCATCCTATGTCCTCCCCTTTTCCTCCCGCCTTCAATCTTTCCTAGCATCGGGGTCTTTTCCAATAAGTCAGTTCTTCACATCAGGTGGCCAAAGTATTGGAGCTTCAGTCCTTTGGCTTCAGTCCAATGAACACCCAGGACTGATCTCCTTTAGGATGGACTGGTTGGATCTCCTTGCAGTCCAAGGGACTCTCAAGAGTCTTCTCCAACACCAAGTTCAAAAGCATCAATTCTTCAGTGCTCAGCTTTCTTAATAGTCCAACTCTCACATCCAAATGTGACTACTGGAAAAAGCATAGCTTTGATTAGACAGACCTTTGTTGGCAAAGTAATGTTTCTGCTTTTTAATATGCTGTCTAGGTTGGTCATAACTTTTCTTCCAAGGAGCAAACGTCTTTTAATTTCATGGCTGTAGTCACCATCTGCAGTGATTTTGGAGCCCCAAAAAATAAACTCTGTCACTGTTTCCACTGTTTCCCTATCTATTTTCCATGAAGTGATGGGACCAGGTGCCATGATCTTAGTTTTCTGAATGTTGAGTTGTAAGGCAACTTTTCCACTCTCCTCTTTCACTTTCATCAAGAAGCTCTTTAAATCTTCTCTTTCTGCCATGAGGGTGGTGTCATCTGCATATCTGAAGTTATTGATATTTCTCCCAGCAATCTTGATTCTAGCTTGTGCTTCATCCAGCCCAGGGTTTCTCATGATGTTCTGTGCGTATAAGTTAAATAAGCAGGGTGACAATATACAGTCTTGATGCACTCCTTTCCTTGTTTGGAACCAGTCTGTTGTTCCATGTTCAGTTCTAACTGTTGCTTCCTGACCTGCGTACAGATTTCTCAAGAGGCAGGTCAGGTGGTCTGGTATGCCCATCTCTTGAAGAATTTTCCAGAATTTGTTGAGGTCCACACAATCAAAGGCTTTGGCATAGTCAATGAATCAGAAGTAGATATTTTTCTGGAACTCTCTTGCTTTTTTGATGATCCAGTGGAAGTTAGCAATCTGATCTCTGGTTCCTCTGCCTTTTCTAAATCCTCTCAGTTCGGTTCAGTTCAGTTCAGTCGCTCAGTTGTGTCCGACTCTTTGTGACCCCATGAATCGCAGCATGCCAGGCCTCCCTGTCCATCACCAACTCCTGAAGTCCACTCAAACCTGTGTCCGTTGAGTTGGTGATGCCATCCAGCCATCTCATCCTCTGTTGTCCCCTTCTCCTCCTGCCCCCAATCCCTCCCAGCATCAGGATCTTTTCCAATGAGTCAACTCTTCACATGAGGTGGCCAAAGTACTGGAGTTTCAGCTTCAGCATCAGTTTTCCTATGAACACCCAGGAGATGGCTTCAGATGCCTCCGCACAGGTCTTCTTTGTGTAACCACCCAGCTGAAATCAAGTAAGGCTGTTCCATACCCATGTTGACATCCACGGTAACTACTGCATTCTGGTGTCAAGGAGCGTTATCTCCACAAATGCTTGCCTTATAGCAATTTAAATTTTGAGCTTTAATTAATGAAAAGCTTTGCCTTCTATTAAAAGAGCTTTATGAACTATCAGAAAGGTATAGACATTTACATAAGTGCAAATTTATTTCTGGCTGGCTGGCTGTTTATCATCTAGCTATATTTGGCTTGGCAGTTAGTGGGGCCTTTGGGATTCCATCCATGGTCTCTCCCTTAGAAGGATGCTCTGCTCTCTCCTGCGGATTTTGGCTCCTCCTACTGAAGGCCTGGTCGGATGCTTTGTGGGGAAGAGGAGGCTGCATGTATTCAGTGTCAACTCTTGTCAGGAGCTTGCCTACAGTGTTGTTTGATCCCAGATATACTAGCCTGAGGAATCTCCTTCTTTTACTTTTCCTTTTTTTTTTCTTCTCCCTCTTTCTAGTCTAAATGCTATCAGATAAAAACAATAAACTCTCCTAATTCCTAATGAAATGATTTTCTCCCTTTCACTGCCCTAAAATGCGTATTTTGTATTTCCCAATATTCTTGACATTCTTTCAGTTCAGTGGTTTTTTGCACAATAGTCCACCTATTTGACATTTTGGAGTTCACACTTATGCTTCTGGTATTAATTTCCACCTCAGAAATTTATTACATCATATGCAAATATTAACTGAAAAGACATGGCCCCAGCCCTGAGGTGTTGAGACCCTGGGAAATGTTTTTAACAAAGAAGCGTGATCAATTACAAAGGCCCCGCATTAATGGAGAAATTCATACATATTGATAAGGAGCTGATTGTGTGCACACATGCTCAGTGTTTCTGGGGTTCAGGGAAGGAGTGTCCAGTCAGGGTTAGCAGCAAACCCGGGGGTTTCCTGGATAGGTAATCCTCATGCAACTCTGTAAGAGATAGGTAAGATTGCATTCTATCTAAATCATAATCACTACAGCATCATAGGTAAAACTGAACATTTTCTAAAAATTTGTTTCTGATATGAGATCAAACTTCAGGATAGAAATTGGTGCCTTTGGATTCAGAGATATTTTGTCGTTAGGAATATGGGTAGATACTCTTCCCATCTAAGAATTCAAACAGGCATGAATTCAGAGTACACTTGAATTAGATCTTAAGTAGCTATAATGAATACACCAATTATTTTCTTTTTGTAAACTAAATTTGCAGGTTTAGTGTTTCTTTAATAAAGTGCTTTTCTTTTGGAAAAGGGAGTTCAGTCAACTGAGACCTCTTTTCCAGAAAGCTCTGCTTTACGTAAAGCAACTACATCATAAGGGAGGGGAAAAAAATGGGACAGAAAGCACTAGCTATGGTTAGGAAGAAATCGAGTGAGTGAAACTAAGGGCATGTGAAGAACAGTCAATATCCAGCAACAGCGGCAAAACAGTTTCAATTTTCTGGATTATTAATTCAAATTCACACGCACATGCCAGTTAAAATTAAAGGCCTCTTTTTATTGCACTAGTTTAAATTAAAGATTATATTCTGCTCCACAAGTCTGAATTAAATAGCTTATTTTGCACACCAAGCTCTCATTTTAAAGCTAATAAAGAAAAGACATAGCATGTACGTGCAAGCTCGAGACAGGAAGGGTCTAAATTACTACACCTGTTTCACTTGGGAGCTACTTTATTAGTGTTACAAAACTTGGCTTTCAATTTGGCACTCAGAAGCACATTTAGAACAAGCATTTCTTTGTTTTGACAGAGAAGCTGTGGTAAATGAATGACGTTTGAGCTAGGTGTGAAATGTGAAGGTACAAAATTAACTGGTAAGGTAATTACTGTTCTAATTCTGCATAAACAAGCGTTTTGAAAATCATTAATAGTTCAGGGAAATAATGTTAGTGATTAAATAAGGTGGCTTGCATCACTGAGCACAACTAAGCTCCTTTAATTACATTTGAAAGCAAGGGAAAGCAGCTAATTAAAATTAGCACAAGGTTCCTGAATGACCAGCACTGCATTGTTGCTCTAACCTGTATAATTGTGTGTTTATTAATACGTCTTCATTTTCCCTCTCGAGCATTTAACAAAATTATTTAAAATAACTAATAACCTTTAAGGAGTAAATGTGACTGAATCCAGTTATCAAAAGGAAAACTGCAGGCCTCGCTCAGGCCCACCATTGATTCCCTTTCCCAAATCCCATTAACACTGGTGGGAACTCCATGGTTGAAACCCAGCAAAGTGATGCCAGGCACTTTGTGCCATTAGACGGTTAGCATCCCTGGCAATGCTTTATGGGATCCTGGCTTGACCACTCATTGCCCCCTTTAAGGAAAAACAATATAATTTGGGGTTAGATGTCTCACTTGACTGTTTTCAGAGCCATCCATTCATCCATGCAATTAACTCATTCATTTGTTTATAAATGTCATTCCTTCAGTAAAATTTATCGAAACTTTAGTACTATTCCTGGAGTTATAGAGATGAAAAGGTCATGGTTCCAGGAATGACCAGCTATATAATTTGAAGGAACAGTACAAAGTGAAAATGGGAATCCAACAATCATCAAGGATTTCATGACAGAGCATTAAGTCAAGTGTGGAGCCTATTGAGTGTGGGGCCCTGGGCAATTGCACCAGATTTGCAGCAGGGAAGCTCAACTCAATGAGCTCAAGTTGGAAGATAAATACAAAAGCAAATGGTGATAAGAAAATGTGTTTCTTGTATGCATTGTTGCGGGCAGAGGAACAATACCCCAACAATTGTTCTCACGTGTGCTGGATTGTACAGATGACACCATGAGTCACTGCCCACTTCTACCGAATACTCCAATCTTTAACCTGCTGGAATCAAAATTCACTCCTCTATTCATACGTTTCCTAAAAATAGTAATCTTGGTTATTTATGTGGAGATAGGTATTCAATAAAGGAATTTAAGAACATGCTCAAAGTGTGTTGACTGTTGAATAAATGGAATAAAATGACCTATTATGATAGCAATAAAAGATTTTTTTTTTTTAGTGCTTGTTATATGTTGTAAGTACAGTAAAATAATCTAATTTGAAAGTTCCAGCAACTTTACAAGATAAGTACAATCATTGCCCACATTTTGTAAATGCCAAATTTGGGGAAAAGTATTTAAGAAACTATGTGACAGAGCTGTATTTAACTCAAATGGTCTGGCTCTGCCTGGAGAAGGGAATGGCAAGCCACTCCAGTATTCTTGCCTGGAAAATTCCACGGACAGAGGAGCCTAGTGGGCTACAGTTATGGAGTCACAAAGAGCCACGGCTGAACATGCATACACATTCTGTCTCTATAGCCTGTGTTTTCAGTCACTGTGCTGAAAGATGATGCGGTCAAGAATAATTGCTCTGACTTGGTCCCTGTTTTCTGCATTTCAATTTGTGAGCATAGATCGACTTGGATTATTTGAAAATCTGAGATGTTTGTTGCATGCCAATAAAGTAGTTTAAACATTAGATATAATGGGGAAATTTCAGTTATTTTTTCATTTAGGGAAAATAATTAGTACTTAGGTAGGAATTTATATATCAGTGGAAATTTTATGTTAGAGTTGTCATCAGCCCCCTACGAAGTGGCCCAGTGGACCTGGTAATTACTCTGGTCCAACATCTCTGGGAGAGATCCAATGCTTTTCAAGTTTCTTCTTGCCCTGAAAAATGTCTAACAACAGACTGTGCCATATCTGAGAGAAAGGCTGCAGAAAATTTTAAAGATTCTTTTGTGTTTTGAGAAATTTGAGTTTGCATAAAGTTTGCAATAAAGTACACATGAGGTGTGTAAAGATGAACCCTCGTTGTCACACTAGCCTCCAAATTGTGCTGAGGAGGAAGAATGGCCGTAGGACTTGATCCACTCTAAGACCACAAAGGAAGCCTAGATGGGAATACTAAACATCTCCATATAATGTTCTAAACAAGATTTATAAGAAGATTTTTCCTTGTCCTTCCCCTCTGTGTGTGTGTGTGTATGTGTGTGTAGAAGTCGTTTCTTCATTCTCTTTCTCATATTTTTTCTCATTTAAATTTTATCAGATGTGAGAAGTGAACCAAATAATGCAGCAGCACTCAACTAATTTCTGTTTTCAAATTATTTCTATTCCAATCCTCCATTCTTGACTTTTTCTCTGAAGATCCACATGAAAGTGGGTCAGATGTATTGACGTGGTTGACCACACAAGTTTTCATGCTTTTTGTCTGTGTGGCCACAGGTTTAACATGATGAACATTCATTTGATAGAGTCAATCAAAGGAGTTTGGGATAACTGAGGCAAGCTGGAATCAAGATTGCTGGGAGAAATATCAATAACCTCAGATATGCAGATGACACCACCCTTATGGCAGAAAGTGAAGAGGAACTAAAAAGCCTCTTGATGAAAGTGAAAGAGGAGACTGAAAAAGTTGACTCAAAGTTCAATGTTCAGAAAACAAAGATCATGGCATCTGGTCCCATCACTTCATGGGAAATAGATGGGGAAACAGTGGAAACAGTGTCAGGCTTTATTTTTGGGGGTTCCAAAATCACTGCAGATGGTGATTGCAGCCATGAAATACTCCTTGGAAGGAAAGTTATGACTAACCTAGATAGCATATTAAAAAGCAGAGACATTACTTTGCCAACAAAAGTCTGTCTAGTCAAGGCTATGGTTTTTCTAGTGGTCAGGTATGGATGTCAGAGTTGGACTGTGAAGAAAGCTGAGTGCCGAAGAATTGATGCTTTTGAACTATGGTGTTGGAGAAGACTCTTGAGAGTCCCTTGGACTGCAAGGAGATCCAGCCAGTCCATCCTAAAAGAGATCCATTCTGGGTGTTCATTGGAAGGACTGATGCTAAAGCTGAAACTCCAATACTTTGGCCACCTCATGCGAAGAGTTGACTCATTGGAAAAGACCCTGATGCTGGGAGGGATTGGGGGCAGGAGGAGAAGGGGACGACAGAGGATGAGATGGCTGGATGGCATCACCGACTCGATGGGCATGAGTTTGAGTAAACTCTGGGAGTTGGTGATGGACAGGGAGGCCTGGCGTGCTGCAATTCATGGGGTCGCAAAGAATCGGACATGACTGAGTGATTGAACTGACTGATGCTGTCTGAGAGAACCATGTTGGTGGCATTTTGTTCCGTTGTAGCTGGATTTCATTTAGTGTTGGCAATGAGATCTACTCATTCTTCTATATTACAATTGCATCATTTCATATTAAATGTTTTGTGGGCTGATGTGACTGAAAAATCTTGGAACTACATCATTCACTCTTATTTTCTTAGTTACCCAAAACCACAAGGGCAGATGATAAAGTTTTCTTACTTAGCATATTTAGAAGTCTTAGTTGTTTGTTTAGTGGAAAATTAAATCATCAAAAGTCATAAAATTTTAAGTGGGGGAAGAACCATTGGGATAACAGATGCTTTTAAATTAAATGAAACATTGCAAGTGTTCACTGATAATCTCAACAATAATATAAGCTCTACTTTTGTATCCCGTCCTGTTTTTAATCTACTGCTTAGAGGTCCCTTAAGACTCCCATTCTTCATTTACTTTATTAATTTTGCTGATTTCTTGGATTGGACTTCTCCAATATCTGATCTGAGCATAATTATACTACCACATCATCTTTGCCAACATTTTCCTAACCCATTGAATGTTGATTGTTTCTTTGCAGTTCTTTTAAAGATATTCAGTATCTTCCCAATTGTTGAATCTGATGTCTGTACTTATCCTTCTTTTTCCTTGACCTTACTGCATCATTTGAGATGGTTGGAAATTCCCTCTTTTCTTGAAAGATCCTTCTTCTATGGTTTCCACAAACCTTTCATGCCCTGGTTTGCTTTCTACCCATCTGACTTATTCTGCTTGATCTTGTTCATGGACTGCATTATCTTTTCCAATGACTTGAACACAAACCATACCTCAAAGTTTAGTTTCTGCATATATTTCTTTGTACTTTGAAATGGTTGTGTTAGCCATATTGGCAGTGTCCTATGTGATTTTTTAGGAAGATGAATTTTCCTTTACATTTCTTGCCATAGTTTGTAGTTATTTATGATTATTGAGTCCTTAATAGATTGCCTGCCATAAGAATACAGCATTTGTGTGTACTTTTCTCATCAGTTCCCATCGAGCACATTGCACATTGCATTCCCATTTTGCAGTGTTTGGGATGGAGAAAACACTTGATAACTCTTTGTTGAAAGAATGAATGAATAAATGAGAAATTTCTATATTTCCATTTTGTTATTTCTTCTGCGCACTGGTCTCAGGTCTTTAGTTGCCTAATGGATGTCTGTATTTTAGTGTCTACGGCCACCTGAAACTTACCATGTCTAAAACCAAACTGTCATTATTTCTCAAATCGTATCTGAATAAGCCTCTCAGTTTGTCAGTGACCCTACTATTTCCCAAGTTACAAAGATTCTCAATTATTGACTCATTCTTAACTCCTTTCTATTTGCCTTATATACATTTGTCTTCTATGCATTTCTATTTACTGTATATGCATTGTCTCATGTTAATTCCCATAGCATACCTATGAATAATACTGTAATATATATAAATATATATGTATATAGGCATATTAGTGTTCCCATTTTAGAATTAAAAAAAACCCTGAGGCATGAATAAATTGTTTCATCAAATTCAGATGACTACGAATTTGATGGAGCTGAAATTTAAGCCCACATTTGTATATTAGACTTCCAAGCTTGGACTCAGAGCAACTTTCATTTTTATTTACTACCTGGAAGTTTTTTCTTTCCATTGCTGCCACCCAATCTGTTTTCCCATCCCCTTGAGCCTGCACTATTGCAGTATTACTTAAAAATTTTCTCTTCATTTCTTTCTCTTTCCTTGCTTTTTACAATGGTCTCAAAATATTATTGTCTACTCTAACTTTCCATGACTCAACAAAGACTTTGAAATAAGATCCATTTGCTAAATTTTATTTTAGGGTCCTTTCCAATCTAATCTTCACTAAATGTCTAGTCCAGTTCTAAACATAGCCATAAATATATGCTACCTTCTGGCCAAATAGACTTAACTGCTTCCTCTATTATGCAACCTGCTTTTCTATTGCAATCTTTTACACTCGTGATGCACTGGCTGCTTTTTAAAAAATTATTAATCTTATTCTAAGTCCAAGTCACGTATTCATGCCTCTAAGGAGCCTTTCTTAATTGCTCCATCTGATAATAATCTCAACTTCTTATGAATTTCTTAAATATTTACCGATAATATTCGTTACTAAAATGCCTTATACGTAGTTCCTAACAAATCCTTGTCAAATGAATTCATGTGTTATTTTATTTGTAAGTTTTCCCAATGAATTTATAACATTATAAATGTTATGGATCACGTCTTATGCAAACCTATAAACTTTATCTTTGATTGTGACTCAGTAAGGAATCCCAGAATACTTAGGTATTTTATTTTACTTATTTTATAATTACTCTATTTTGTGTGGAATAAAAGCACAACTTAACTTCTCTGCAATTAAACTTAACAAGTATTTATTGAGCACTTATTGTATGTTAAGTCTTGGGAATGTAAAGATAAATAAGCCATGATTTCCCAAAACCTAAATATCTCTTAGGGGGAAATGAAGACATTCAATTGACTATGAAGAAAGAAATTATTTCTCTCTGGGATGGTAGAAGTCAGAGGTCTTTACAGAGAAGGAAACTTGACTTCGGTATTGAAGAAGAATACTATTTCACAAGGTGAGGAATAAAAAGAAAAGCGTTCCAGATAGAAGAAACATTATAAACAAAGACTCAGGAGTGTGATAGGGTGTGCACATTTAGGGACTAGCAAGTAGAACAAGATGGTCTGAGCTTGAGGGAGGTGGAAGGAGATGAGGCTGGAGAGAGAGACTGGAGTACAAATCGGGTCTTGAGTGACAAGTAAAGGCTCTGAATTTTACCTGAGAGACAATGGGAAGACATCAAAGCTATGGGAACTGCAAATGGCATAACTAGAACTATGCTTTTGAAAGAAAATCTGTTTGGAACACTGCAAATGGTTTCATGTGCAGGAGCCAGGGTGCAGGGAACCCAGCTTGGGGTTAATATTAAGCTCAAACAATAAATGGTAGGAATTTACAGGAGGGATATAATGGATTTCAAACACATTTGGAATGGATGAATTCCAAACACATTTCAGAGATAAGACAACTTAAATTCCAAAGATGATGCCTCAGTTGACAATGTATATTGTCAATAAATGCATTATGTGCTTGTGTACAAAGGCAGGCAGGTTCTTTACTACTGATGCCACCTGGGAAGCCTGTACTATAGTATGGTGGTTGAGTCGCTAAGTCGTGACGGACTCTTGAGACCCCATGGACTGTAACAGCCTGCCAGGCTCCTCTGCTCATGGGATTTCCCAGGCAAGAATACTGAAATGGGTTGCTGTCTCTTTCTCCAGGGGATCTTCCCCATCCACAGATCAAACTCGCATCTCTTGTGTCTCCTGATTTGCAGGCAGATTCTTTACCTCTGAGCCACCAGGGAGCCGGTACAGTAGTGTATATATTGTCAAATACTGTATTACAATCTCAGTTATTTTTTCCTCTCATTCTATGATGGATTTGTAGGGTTGTATTCACCCCATCACCCTCAACTTCTCTTATGTCCAAGAGCAACTCATTATTTCCAAGGTTGAGGAGGAAACTACAGGATAGCGACAAAAAAACAAAACAAAAACAAATCATAATTCAGAGGACCAAAATAAGGATAAAACTGAAACTTTTTCTCTTTAGCGCTATATTTTAATCAATTCTACACTTGAACAAAGAGAACCACCAGGATAAATTATGGGATATCTCCCCCTAGAATCTCTCATTGCGTTTCAGAGAGTTCTTTGTTTCAAACTTTGTAGGTAGGTCATATTTTATGAAATGAAATTTCTTTGATAATTCATGGTCATTCATGTGGACATAATTTTCATTTGCATGACAACTGTGGAAGGTTCACATTCCTGTAACCAGGAGTGGGGCTTGGGAAGGGAGGGTCAGGAGTGGAAAACTGGGAACAGAGTTTGATTTGGTGTTGTAGCCATCCTGACACTTTCCACCTCTGGGTACTTATTTTATTTTAAATCCCAATGTCTCATTCCATTAGTGTTTTGATTTTTTAAAAAGGTGCAAACTCCTTAGCCTGTTCTCCATTTGAACGATGTTCTCTTTGAGAACACAGAGCCAGCAAATTACTTAAAACAGCAAAGTGTCATGATTCAATAGTCATAACTTTTCTTCATATTAATAATGGTTTCCCCTCTGAATTATATCTACATGTCAATCATATCAATAGCCTAGAAAAATGATGTTTGGCAACGTTACAAAACACAGATTTCTTGGAACCTGGTTATTTTCTATTTTTTAAACCTTTAATACTGAGCTAAAATCAATACTAAATTTGAAAAATAATCAATAAAGATATATTATATTCTGTTAAATATTTGGTGTAAATCTTTCAGCCCTTACAACTTTTGACCTTATGGTGGTGTATACTGGTGAATCATAAATTAGGTGTTTTTAAAACACATATGTTTTTAATTAATGCATGATATAATACAACAATAAATACAACCAAAAATAAAATGCTAATTTATATTTTATATTTAGATATAATCAAGTCAGGTTGAAACAGACACTTGATGTTTCCCGCATTGATTCAGCATTTATATCTCAGATGCAAAAGGATCCAATGAATAATAATTTACATATATATACATTTTAAACAGTAAAAATAGATGGAATCATGTATAGGTTTGCACGGCAAGATAGTGGAATACTAGAAAGCAGTGCAATTGTGAGATGTAAAAACTTGGGAAATTGATAAGCAATTTAAGAAAGATGTAAATTATAGCTCCAAATAAATTATGCAGTTAAGTATTTTAGAGTCTCTACTAGTAAAGTCTAGGCATTCTGTGTTCTTTATAAGCAGCTTTCATGTTTTTCAAAATTAATAAGAACCAAAAATAGCTATCCTGGATTAAAAGATTTTTATATATGTTTCTATTAAGGTAGGTGTGGAATGGTGTTGGTTGACCTTGCGGAGATAGACAGTGAGTCAGGCTGACATAGGGGAGGGATCCCTTAAGAGTGTTTGTTGACCACAAGTTTTTCACTTTCTGTTGGTAATCCGGTTTTTCGAGTATGAACTGCTCTGATTAATAAACCTACACAGCAGCAAGGTCAGATGATTATGAACATAAATTCTAGCATTGCACTGATTGTGTGACCACGGGCAAAAAATTTGATTTTTCTTTACCTTGGTTTTCTCATCAGTAAACTAGAAATCAAACAATTAGGGTAAAAAGTCATCATCTGTGTAAAGACAAAATGTCGCTGTGCCTGGCATATAGTAACTCTATATAAATGTTAGCTATTGGTATCTTTATGAGCTGGAATTCTACCTCCTTCTTTATTCTGACTTTACCTTGGTTTACTTCCTGATTCTGAGAACCTAGAAATGGATTTGCTGTCTCTTGAGTGAATCTGTTTCATTTCCTTTTTACCCTTTAATTCTGACTTGGTAGTTTACATTGTCTCTTTATCCCTTGTGCTTTGCTTTTTGGCCATGAGCCCACAGACCCAAGATTTGGATGAATTTGGTTTCAGAATTGTCTTCTCTGTTTTGGACTCATTACACCTACTCTTCCAGTTGTAGCAACTCCAAACCCTGTATTTATTTTGGGCTCCTTACCTTCCCTCTCTTGCCACATCAATTCATCTTCAAGTTCAGACAATTCTTTTTTTTTTTTAATTTTTTATTAGTTGGAGGCTAATTACTTCACAACATTTCAGTGGGTTTTGTCACACATTGATATGAATCAGCCATAGAGTTACACGCATTCCCCATCCCGATCCCCGCTCCCACCTCCCTCTCCACCCGATTCCTCTGGGTCTTCCCAGTACACCAGGCCCGAGCACTTGTCTCATGCATCCCACCTGGGATGGTGATCTGTTTCACCCTAGATAATATACATGCTGTTCTCTCGAAACATCCCACCCTTGCCTTCTCCCACAGAGTTCAAAAGTCTGTTCTGTACTTCTGTGTCTCTTTTTCTGTTTTGCATATAGGGTTATCGTTACCATCTTTCTAAATTCCATATATATGTGTTAGTATGCTGTAATATTCTTTATCTTTCTGGTTTACTTCACTCTGTATAATGGGCTCCAGTTTCATCCATCTCATTTGAACTGATTCAAATGAATTCTTTTTAACGCCTGAATAATATTCCATGGTGTATATGTACCAGAGCTTCCTTATCCATTCATCTACTGATGGGCATCTAGGTTGCTTCCATGTCCTGGCTATTATAAACAGTGCTGCGATGAACATTGGGGTGCACATGTCTCTTTCAGATCTGGTTTTCTCAGTGTGTATGCCCAGAAGTGGGATTGCTGGGTCATATGGCAGTTCTATTTCCAATTTTTTAAGAAATCTCCACACTGTTTTCCATAGTGGCTGTACTAGTTTGCATTCCCACCAACAGTGTAAGAGGGTTCCCTTTTCTCCACACCCTCTCCACCATTTATTGCTTGTAGACAATTCTTTATTATATCTTTTACATCTGTCACTTCCTTTCTGATCTCATTGCTACCATTCTGTTCCATTTCACAGTATTCCATAGGTGAACTCCTCCTTCTTCCTACTTCTCCTGTGCACAGATACTACATCAATCTTTCCAAAATGTTGCTTTTCACTTGTCATTCTTACTCCCACTACCTCTTCAAAAACCATTGCCTACTGAAGTATAGAGACAGTTTATCAGACATTTAAGACTTTAATTTCACTTTTCATCACTACCTTACATTCATTCATTTGTAAAATATTTATTTTATGCCAGACATCACAATAAGTAGTGTCAATACAACAATTTTTATATAAGTAGACAAAGTCTCTGCCAATCAGGAAACTTACAGGCTACTGAGGAAATTGAAAAAAAGTGTTCCTGTTGATATCATATATGTTCCTATTTCTATGCTTAAAGGATTCTTGCCTCCTCTGTATTGATCCTAGTCCTTGCTTTCCTTCATGTTCTCCTGAAAGTTTTTCTTTCTAGAAGCATCTTTGAAAGGATGGAAGTTCTGAGAGTCTAATTCACTGCTGGCTTCAGGAAATGCTGTTGCTGGTTGCATTCACTTTTGCTCTTTAACTTATTGCACTGTCCTCTCCCAAATAACAGTTAAACACAAAACATCTCTATTCTCGCCTTCTAAGACAAATCCTCCAATCCATCAGTTTTACAGATTATCCTGGGGGGTGGGGGGAAGGAAAAAAAGACTATATAAACAGCTTGATTTCCAAATGTTTTTCCTGCTTGATTTCTTTGGACCTATCTTCGTTTCTTTTAGGTCCTGAAAACATGGATAAAACTTCATTAAGATTCTCTGACTTTCAGCTCAAATTTCCTGTATGAGTCAAAACATACTAAAAGTTTAAGCCGTTATTGGAACCTGGAACATTTGGTGAATGTATATTATACATGAGAACTCTGTTGGTTTTTATGCGAGGATCCCAAGATGAAAGAGAAGGGGTTTCTAGTTCCTTTCCTTCTAGAGTTGTCAGTGGGTAGAATTAAATTTATGGGGGAGGCCTAAGAAAACAATCAGTGCCACTGTGAATTCTGTCTCCCAAACACTTCTTACTAACCATTCACTTAATATTGATTCACAATTCATATCCATCATTATTGCCTAGATCACGGCTCACTGTTTGTTCTTAACTGGTGAGCTTCATTCTCTCGCATTCTCTCCTACCCGAGTGAGAAGTATTTTTTTAAAATAAAATTGTATCACCTCTACTGTGCCATTACCATCTTTCAAAATCTTTCTTTAACTACCCATTTCTCTTAGAATAATATTCACACCCCTTACCCTGACTTGCTTTGTCTTTCAAAACTTGCTTCCCTAGCATCATGCTTTTATTTTTTCATTAAATAAATATTTACTGATATCTACTATGTTTCATGCAATATTCTAAATGCTACATATACAATAGGCCTCTAAATTTAAGGTCCTTGATTTTAGGAGGAGTTGAAAAAATAAAGGATTAGGATAATTTTTTGAAACGTTGTTTCTGTAAAAAAATGTTTTACATCCTTGAAAATATCCAACAAAATCTGCTAAAAAGTAATTGTTAAATCAGGTGTAGATAAGACAACTATAAAATTTTTGAAAGAATTCTATAAAAATCTGAATTCAAATTACTTCCCATAGTTCTTCCTCTATCCCTCAAAAATCTAAACTGAAAATTGTTGATAATGTATTACAGATATGGTTTATGCAACAGGGAGAAAATAAAATGCTAGTGAGAGGATTCTTTCTTAAAGAAAAGGCCTTATCTCTACATCAAATGATTGATAAGTTAATATATGTTTATGGTATATATTAAAAAAGCATTTGTGGTTTTCAACATTACATTTATATTTCTTCACTTAAATGCCACTTTAAATCAAGTTATCAAATACAGATTCCAAATCTTTAAAAAATTGAAGTAAATTTACATGTTGTATTAGCTTCTGGTGTATAACAAAATGATTCTGATATATTCTTTTTCATATTTTTCCAATATAGTTTATTACACAGATTTGAAATCTTAATGGCTAGTGAGCTTCTACTGTACTTACAAAATCTATGAAAAAAATACCGCAAGCTCATCTTGTGGAGGCAGCATGGGGTGTGGGTTTATGGACTACGTTAGTTTGGGGGATCAGTACAGGGAGTTTTTGGCGCTGTCTTTGGAACCTTTGGCTTGTCTTTTCAGGTGCTTTAATATGCAGTGCTCACTCTCTAGTTCCGCAATCTTCACATATGCTATTCTTATGCCTTGATGATTTGAATCAATTTCTATCCTTCTCTCTTTTCCTTGGCTGGTGTCTATGTTCCATGAGGTCAAAGTGAGATGCCTCATTCTCCTACAAGCCTTTGCTGGCTTCCCCAAGTCTGGATTACATTCCCTTCCTATGTGGTTCCTACATAGGAAGGAACCAACACTGTGTAATAGTTGCCCATAGCCCCTGGCACATGACACTTTGTGAGAACCCTAGTTGTGGTATATTTCATTTTCTCCTATTTCCCAGATACCTTGCATAATGCTTGGTATATAATGCTTATCAAACACACATTTAGTGAAAGAATGTACGCATCATAACAAATACATTTGAGATGAAAAAAGGGGAGGATCTACCCAGTTAAGTGGGTAGTAAAGTGGTAGTTAAGTTTGCATGAGCAAACATTTAAAATTTTTGAAGAACTTTGTGCAACAGAGAGGGGAGCCATTTAATGCCTTTGAAGGAACCCCTAAGCATGTTGCAACCTCACAGAGAAGGGTCTACACTAAGTACACAATCTATATACAATTGGAATTTTTTCCTGAGATGGCATCAACAGTGGTCAAGAGAATGATAATGAATACATGGCAGAGAGGTAGATATTAATTATTATGAAGAAGAAATCTTTTATCCTGGAGATTTATAACCATTGTTACCAGGAAGAAAGCTTCATATTATAGCTACTAATTTGTTTTTAGGAGGGAAGAATTTATATGCACCATCAAATATTTCAGGCAAAGCAGGCCATTTAGTTATTCTAAAATGCATATATTGAAGTGCCAGAATTTCAGATTTTAATATTTTAACTTGGATATTATAAATGCTAATCAACCAACCTACCCCTATAAACTACAGGCATAGTGAAAGTATATCCAAGACTCAATAAAGATTTTGATTAGTTGAGAAGAGAGGTAAAAAGAGTAGTTATATAAATATATTTATATGAGAAAAACACAGTTAATAATAAAATATGAAGAAAATATTTTTAAAGTTCTACCATAAGACTATTAATTATACATTGGAATTTAGTAGAAAACAGAGCCATTGGAGACTTATATCTGAAGGGATGCATTTACTGAAGTAATAATGTAGGCTCAGAAGAAGCCATGTCATCTTTAAGAGTCCCTCTCAGCATGGGTCCTCAGGGGAAGCATTAGATCAGGATTCCAATTTGTTATTTGCAGTTCATTGACATGCCCATCTCACTGTACCCCAGGATCATCTATCTGTACAGCACATGTAAAAGGCATCTTATCCTTCATCTGCTAGCACCATGTAAAACAGGGCATTTATAAACCAACAAGATGCCCTGTGATCGTATACATGTATGCTAAATGTGGATGTCTTCTTGCTGTGATGTTTTTAATTTGGTTTACAGACAGTTTCTAAAGTTTTTTGTTAGTGGACATGGCCACAAAAGCAGATTTTTTTTTCAGGCTTTTGGAGTGCATTGGTTTAAAAAAAAAAAACACATATTATTTGAGGCTATAATATGGAAGGATGCAAGATATAGTTTCTATTCTCCCAATCTTGAGAAGAAAGGACTCAGAGAAAGCACTCTCAGCTAGAGTAAGGAGAGATACAGGGAAGATCAGGTACCTTTTTAATGTGTCTTTTTCCCACTAAAACCCTGATGTTAGAGGACATTGACTAGTGACAAACAGTGCAATTTTCTTTGTATGTGAACTAGAGCATTTCAGCTAAAAGCTTAAAGGAGCTTACAGGTAAGATGTTCAGCAAGAGTTTCTCCCGTGAAAGAATGCAACTTAATAAATGTGCAGTGGCTCTGTTTGGACCCCCTACCTGTCTACAAATACAAAATCATCGTCTGCCGCCTTAAACTCATGCCTTGCACATGCGTGAACTGTACCCCTCTGAGGTTTACTGGAGTGTATTTCATTAGAACCTCTTCGTGGCACTGTGAACCTTATTGTAATGAATGGGTTGAACTCTGAAAGCGCTGGGCACTGACCTCCCATCCGCTGATATCCTAAATCAGGCCATTAGAGGATTCCACAAGAAAGAGCATGCTGTTTATAGGTTAATTTATCTCTCATTTGGTTCAACTAGATGTGTGCTTATAAAGGTCCTCTAATTGAATCTTATAGATGCCACAGAGATCTTTCCATTTTAAGGAAGTCTTCGGGAATAAATACAGTCAGTTCTCAATTATCTATGGTAATGGGGACCTGGCCAGCATGGATGAGCATAAAACAGAGGCAGTTCTCTACCCTTATTTATGTGACTAATTTAAAACCTCCATCCTTTTCAAATACTGAGCTATAACTGCTGCAGGGGCTGATCTTGGTCACTTACCAATTTATTTTGACTGAAAACCCTCTCATCAAATGCTATAAACAAACAAAAGAGGCCCGCTGCCTGATGACCATGTGTATCCCTTTGAAACATGAAGGAGTATAAAGATACTGATGGAGACAGATGCAGGAACTCACTTGATTAATGAACAATGCCACGAGAAGAGTAAGGCTTTCCTAATCATCCATAGCATACATATGTCCTGGTGGCCTGAGACAGAACAGCAATAATGATAATGAAGGTGACAGTGACTACTGAGTACTTACTCCACAAGTACTGAGCTAAACATTCACATGTATTGGCTTAATATTCACAACAAATCAATGAGGTTGGAGCAATTATTACTCCTATCTTTTAGATGAGGAAACTGAGGCTTAACAGGAATTAAGTACTCACCTGGGGCTTCCCTGGTGGCTCAGTGGGTAAAGAATCTGCCTGCAATGCAGGAGATGCTGAAGATGTGGGTTTGATCTCTGGGTTGGGAAAATGCCCCGGCGGAGGAAATGGCAACCCATTTCAGTATTCTTGCCTGAAAAATCCCCTATACAGAGGAGCCTGATGGGCTAAAATCCAAAGGGTCACAAAGAGTCAGATACGGCTGAACAACTAAGCACAAGCACATTGTATGCAATGCTAGTAAGAACCACGTGGGGGCTGCAGGTAAGGCAAGTCTGATCCCTGAGATTTCCTGTGCTTGCACACGGGGCACTCCCACCTCGCCACACCTCTTGTGAGACTCACAGGAATCCACCACAACAATGCCCAGGACACCTGCTCGCTCACCACTCTCTTGGCAAGCACACATCCTCTTCTCTTCCTGTATCTTGATTTGACATCTTCTAATCATTACTTTGCCAACAAAGGTCCATCTAGTCAAGGCTATGGTTTTTCCAGTGGTCAAGTATGGATGTGAGAGTTGGACTGTGAAGAAAGCTGAGTGCCGAAAAATTGATGCTTTTGAACTGTGGTGTTGGAGAAGACTCTTGAGAATCCCTTGGACTGCAAGGAGATCCAACCAGTGCATCCTAAAGGAGATCAGTCCTGGGTGTTCATTGGAAGGACTGATGCTGAAGCTGAAACTCCAGTACTTTGGCCACCTCATGCGAAGAGTTGACTCACTGGAAAAGACCCTGATGCTGGGAGGGATTGAGGGCAGGAGGAGAAGGGGACGACAGAGGATGAGATGGCTGGATGGCATCACCGACTCGATGGACATGAGTTTGGGTAAACTCCAGGAGTTGGTGATGGACAGGGAGGCCTGGCATGCTGCGATTCATGGGGCCGCAAACAGTCGGACATGACTGAGCGACTGAACTGCATTGAACTGAAAACGATTAGTTAATGCTCACATACAGATTTCTGGTACTGAAATATGAAGTGCTATTGGTGCTTGAGATAACCATTCTTTACAAAGCAGTGATTGTATGTACAGTCAGGGCAACCATCTCTGCTTTAATTTGATGCTTTTTCAATTCTCTTGCTTTTGCCTCCTTTTGCCAGTGCCAACACATAAATGCTTAATTTTTTTCTTTTTAAAAAATGTTTCAACTACATGGAGCACACATGTCAACATATTACTAAATTATTGTCATGAATAAAGAGCATACTAATCACCTGGAATGTCTACTCTTTGATACATTGCTGTCTTTGCACACTTTGCAGCAGTCAATTTCTAAATATTTGAAGGTTTGTGCTCCCGGTACTTAGTTAATCCATTTATCACCTTACCTTCGAGGGATAATTGTGGGTGCATAATTTTAGCAACATCATTATGCCTGTTGATATAATCCAGAGCCTCCACAGTGGTGCAGCCCCTGATTATATGTTCAATTAACTGCCACATGTTGTCGGCACCTCTCATCCACCAGGTTTTCTTCTGCTGGATACTTACAATAATTTGTAGCAAAAATAGTCCTGCCAGGAATTGTCACAGCAACCCCATGGCCTCACAAACATACACACAAGTGACATGTAGTTTTGTTTTCCAGTCTACATCTTTGTCAAAGAAAGCTCGGGGTCAGGTTGCCTGTTTTCTGGTCTGAGTTCCCTGTGACTTTGGGCAAGTCACTAATTTTTTTCCCAGAAACTACTTCATTTGGGTATGAAATGAATATGAAAATATTTAGCCTGCCTAACTTCACAGGATTATTGTGAGGTTCAGTGGTAATCATATTTGCATGCACTGTGAAATGGATAAAGCAGGGGCAAAATGTGACATGTGATTACTCTTACTCTTGACATATATTTCCCTGATGTTATATTCATACACACTAAGAAATATTTTTACTTTCCATCTTATATTTGTGCTGTTGGGCAATTTTTATCTGTACATTCACAATAGGAAACACAGTTGTTTTCCCATTTTTTACTATATGTAAATTATCTTAAGTGAATGTGTTAGTCGCTCAGTAGTGTCCAACTCTTTGCAACCCCATGGACTGTAGCCCACCAGGCTCGTCTGTCCATGGAATTCTCCAGGCAAGAATACTGGAATGGGTTACTACTTCCTTCTTCAGGGGATCTTCCTGACCCAGAGATCGAACCCATGTCTCTTATGTCTCCTGCATTGGCAGGCAGGTTCTTTACCACTAGTGCCACCTGGGAAGCCTAAATTATCTAAAGGCATGACAGCAGGGACAAAATCTCATTCTTCTCTGTTTCCTTTATGAAACCTAGTCTTGGGGAAGTGTTTTAGCTTTATGTGTCTTCACTTAGTGGCTTGGAGGTTGTTTGGTTTGAGGGATATACACTGTCGGCATTAACTATGTCCTTAATCTTTATATATTAGGGCTTGTGAAATTAGGGCTTTCCAGTGCTGGGTGGTGCTTTGCCATGGAGACAGTGATGTTACAACAATGCCTTTGAATCTACACAGGAACACATTAGAAGAACAAATTACAGCCTTGCACCTAGGACTACAAAGAAGACCTCCACTTTGATAACATCATCCCCATCCCCAGTATAGCCATGTCCCACTTTTCCATTTTGCTGAAGTAGTCATTTTGTTTAGATCAGTTTTTTTTAACGTGAAAACTCTTGTGTTAAATATGAAGCTAATAACCATGTATCCAACTGTCCATAAGGATGGGGAATACAAAAGAACAGGAATTCAACTGGATTATACAGTTGACTTGAAGGAGTTTAAAAAGGCATCATCTTCAAGTGAACAAATTAGAGAAAGATGCCACCTCTGTGAGGGAACAGCCAGTGCCAGGACCTTCAACTTGGAAAGCAGAGTCCAGACTGTTTCAGCTGCCACTCACTGCCTTTGTGCATAGGGTGAACTGCAGAGTGACACATAGTAACCCTGGACCTAAGAGGCTCAGGCTCATTTGCCATCGAGTAGAGAGTGGACCAGAAGCAGACTTCATCCTGCCATGCAGGCCAGGAGAGTGATAACCCTGGGTTCTGGCTTTTGGAGAAGGGGAGAAGCAATAAAAAAAAGGTCATGTTCTTGACTGCTAGAAAATCAGACAACATTGAGAGAGGAAGTTGGCATCTTCTAATAGGAAGACAAAGCCCCCAAACTCTGATAGACATATACTTGGCTCCCAAATGCCAACATCAGGTGATCCTAAAGGCTGGCTATTGTCAATACCAAGTTCCTTCCTCTCCACCTGTCTCCTACCCCACATAGATTCTCTGTTGCCCTTTTATAACATCTCTCTCTTTCTTTAACCTCAACCTGGCATTTTCATCTTGGTGAGGTTTTTTCTGTGCAGGATTATAGGCAGGAAAAGGAGGTGGCTGAGTGGGCCTTGTCCTGGGGCATATACATCTCTAGGGCATGACTGAGTATAAGAAGCCAAGTACCTCTGGAAATATAACAGTGGACATTAATCTATTCCATAAATATTTATCGGGTATCTACAATGTGCCAGGTCCCAGCCATACAGCAGTAATCAATTGTACAAGCTATTTTCTCTGCCTGAATATTTCTCCATGACCTACCTAACTACTCTTCCTTGTCTGTCAGGTCTCAGGCGAAATTCCTTCTTCACTCACCAGCCCAAATTCTTATAAATTTGGGGAGTCTTTTATACTCTATCATAGCATTCTCTACTTTTGCAATAACTATTGCAATAACACTCTTGCTTGCTAGACTCTAAATGACATTAGGGTAGAATCATGGATGCTGCAGCTCTGGGGTGCACCTGAGTGGCTGGCACATAGTAGGTACTCAAGCTGGTTGATGAATGAATGAATAAATGAAGGAAGGAATGGCTGTCAAGCATAAGGCCCAGTTAATTTATCTTTTGATAGACCTTTAGGAAAACATTGTTGTGTGTTTGCATGGGAGGTATTTATCTATTCTTAAAACCTAATGAGCTTTCAAAAATTTACTAAAGTTCCCTATTTAGGTTTTCCCTAACTTTGCCCTAGAGATCCTTTTAATAAGAATATTTTAAATCAGAATATCAGGATAAATTTCTTTTCATCAGCTTTAACAATAACACAGCCCTTTTATATGACAAAAGGGAAATCTCAGAATTTCGTTCACTGGGGTGATTTATATGATTAATTGAGGCTTGCTGCTGCAATAAAGCAATCGTGATAAATAACAACGTGTTGGGATATTTTAATTGTAAAAAGACCATTTCTATGGCCTTTGATTGATCATGGTGACTGTAATTATGACTGAAACTTTTCATTAACCTTTTTATATTTAATTTCTTGTTTTGAGTTAACATCATTATAGATCCCATTTCCATGAACAATACAACAGATGCCCTTTAAGAAGCACCTAAACTTCCCGGCACTGTGGCTGCTGAACAAGAAACAGAAACAAACCTTTTCCGCAAGCAAATCTGAAAAAGAAAGGGCTTCAAAAAGCCTCCGCTGTCTGTCTTCCCTCCTAGGGAGGTCTCATTATGATGTGGGTACACCCAGTGAGTATAATATTCAAAACACCCATAAAACATTATTTGACATGAAAATTTTGCTTCGTCTATGAGCTGCTGCTAATGAATTACATATGATGCAAGAAGCAGCATGGCTGAAATATTTTTATTAATACTAATAATATTTTTTGCTTATACAGCAACTTTCATTAGAGAAAACTGAGTTGGAAAGGAAGCTGTAAAGACATACTTGAGGTAAAATTACTGACTCATAACTTTTTAGTCTTGCCACTGCTCCTCTACCATGCTGGGGGCAGGGGGCAGAATCGAAGCTAATTGTCATTCACTTCGGGAACTTTCAGTCCAAAGCTTCCTTGACCTACATCTTCCCCAGGGAATCCAAGCAAAGTTTTGTTAGTTTGTTTTTTAAGGAGCAAGACATAAGTCTTTCTTTCCTTATGGTGTGAAGTTAAGTCCCACTCAAGAGGAAGTGGTAATGAATGTTGCTATTCTGTTGTTGGCTGTCAATGGCAAAGTGCTTACTGTGTACCTAGCACTGTTTCCCTGGGGGCTCAGTGATAAAGAACATACCTGCCAATGCAGGAGACCTGGGTTCAATCTCTGAGTTGAGAAGATCCCCTGGAGAAGGAAATGGCAACCCACTCCAGCATTCTTCCTGGGAAATCCCATGAACAGAGAAACCTGGGGGCCTACAGTCCATGGGGTCGCAAAGAAGTCAGACACTAAGCAACTAAACAGCAACAACAACTAAACAGCAGTAACAACAAGCACTAAGTGCTTACACATACACGTAGTTTCCACAACATCCCTGTGAAATTGGTATGATCATAGTTATTTTATAGATAGGGTGGCTGAAGCACAGACAGGTTAGGCAACTATCCCTGCTTGTCCAGACACCTCATAGGAAGTGTTTCTGCCCCTCCAGGTTTTGGGCTGAAGAGACTAGGGTAAGCTGGACAACTGTTAGCACATGCTCTAAGAGCATTCCCTGCCTTTGGCAGTTTCTACAATTTCCCCTGCCTTCTATTCCTTTGGTACTTGTAGTTTCCTCAGTTTGCCGTCAGATTGTAATGCCCATGAGGATGAGGATTTGAACTTGGAATTCTCCAGGCCAGAATACTGGAGTGGGTAGCCTTTCCCTTCTCTAGGGGATCGTCCCAACCTAGGGATCGAACCCAGGTCTCCTGCACTGCAGGTGGATTCTTTAGCAATTGAGCCACAAGGGAAGCCCAAGAATACTGGAGGGGGTAGCCTATCCCTTCTCCAGGGGATCTTCCCAACATAGGAATTGAACTGGGCTCTCCTGCATTGCAGGTGGATTATTTACCAACTGAGCTATCAGAGAAGCCCTATAAAACAGATTTTTGTAACTAAAAACAAGAACATATATTAGGGTATAAGTTGTTTTCTCAAGGGGACAATGATAAAGGATTTTGAAATCAGGACTATTCTGGTAAATCCAAGATGTGTGTCACCATAACTACAGTTTTTCCCCTTATCCATGGATTAACTTTCTGCTGTTTCAGTTAATGTGATAAACTGTGGTCTTAAAATGTTAAACAGCAAATTCCAGAAAAACATATTTCATAAATTTTAAATTGTGTGGCCATTCTGAATAGTGTAATAAAATGTGATGCAGCCAAACTTTGTTCCATTTGGGATGTGAATCACCCTTTGCCCAAGGTATCCTTGGGCCACAGCACTGGAAAAAGCCACTTTTCATTCTAATCCCAAAGAAAGGCAATGCCAAAGAATGTTCAAACTACTGTACAAATTGCACTTATTTCTCTTCCCTGGGGCTCAGCTGGTAAAGAATCCACTTACAATGTTGGAGACATGGGTTTGATCCCTGGGTTGGGAAGATCCCCTGGAGAAGGGAACAGCCACCCACTCTAGGATTCTGGCCTGGAGAATTCCATGGACCCATAGGCTCACAAAGAGTCAGACACGACTAAGCAACTTTCACTTTCATCACATACTAGCAAGGTTATGCTCAAAATCCATCAAGCTAGACTTCAGCAGTACGTAAACTGAGAACTTCTAGATGTACAAGCTGGATTTAGAAAAGGCAGAGGAACCAAAGATCAAATTGCAAACATTCATTGGATTATGGGAAAAGCAAGAGAATTCCAGAAAAACATTTATTTCTGTTTCATTGACTACACTAAATTCTTTGAGTGTGTTTAGTTCAGTTCAGTTCAGTTGCTCAGCCATGTCCTACTCTTTGAGACCCCATGAATCTCAGCAAGCCAGGCCTCCCTGTCTATCACCAGCTCCCAGAGTTTACTCAAACTCATGTCCATCGAGTCGGTGATGCCATCCAGCCATCTCATCCTCTGTCGTCCCCTTCTCCTCCTGCCCTCAATCTTTCCCAGCATCAGGGTCTTTTCCAATGAGTCAACTCTTCGCATGAGGTGGCCAAAGTATTGGAGTTTCAGCTTCAGTGTCAGTCCTTCCAGTGAACACCCAGGACTGATCTCCTTTAGGATGGACTGGCTGGATCTCCTTGCAGTCCAAGGGACTCTCAAGAGTCTTCTCCAATACCACAGCTCAAAAGCATCAATTCTTTGGTGCTCAGCTTTCTTCACAGTCCAACTCTCACATCCATACATGACCACTGGAAAAACCATAGCCTTGACTAGGTGGACCTTTGTTGGCAAAGTAATGTCTCTGCTTCTTAATATGCTACCTAGGTTGAGTGTGTGGATCATAGCAAACTGTAAAATTCTTCAAGAGATGGGAGTACCAGACCACCTTACTTGTCCCCTGAGAAACCTGTATATGGGTCAAGAAGCAACAGTTAGAACCACATAGGGAACAAATGGACTGGTTCAAAATTGGGAAAGGAGTATGTCAAGGCTATATATGGTCACCCTGGTTATTTAATTTCTATGTAGAGTACATCATGCAAAATGCTGGACTTGATGACTCACAAGCTGGAATCAAGATTTCTGGGAGAAATACCAACAACCTCAGATATGCAGATGATACCACTCTAATGACAGAAAGTGAAGAGGAGCTAAAGAGCCTATTGATGAGGGTGAAAGAGAATTAAAAAAATTGGCTTGAAACTCAGCATCAAAAAAATTAAGATTAGGGCATTAGATCCCATCACTTCATGACAAATAGAAGGGGGAAAAGTGGAAGCAGTGACTGATTTTCTTTTCTTGGACTTCTAAATCACTGCAAACAGTGACTGTGGCCATGAAATTAAAAAAAAAAAAAAAAAAAAAAAAAAACACTTGCTCCTTAGAAAGAAAGCTTGACAAGTCTAGACAGTGTGTTAAAAAACAGAGACATCATTTTGCCAGCAAAAGTCCAGGTAGTCAAAGCTATGATTTTTCCAGTAGCATGTACAGATGTGAGAGTTTGACTGTAAAGAAGGCTGAGTGCCAAAGAATTGATGCTTTTGAATTGTGGTGCTGAAGAAGACTTCAGAGTCCCTTGGACTGCAAGGAGGTCAAACCAGTGAATTCGAAAGGAAATCAACACTGAATATTTATTGGAAGGACTGATGCTGAAGCTGAAGTTCCATTACTGTGCCCACCTGATGTGAAGAACCAATTCATTGAAAAAGACCCTGATGCTGGGAAAGATTGAAAGCAAAAGCAGAGGGAGTGGCAGAAGATGAGACAGTTAGATAGCATCACTGACTCAATGGACATGAATTTGAGCAAACTCTGCGAGATAGCAAAGGAGTGAGGAACTTGGTGTGCTGCAGTCCATGGGGTCACAAAGAGTTGGACAAGACAACTGTGCATTTTGTGCATTTTGGTAGAGAATTGGGCCCTAGTACTCTGTTACATACTTTACTTTTTGGAGGCTCCAAAATTGCTGCAGATGGTGACTGCAGCCATGAAATTAAAAGATGCTTACTTCTTGGAAGAAAAGTTATGACCAACCTAGACAGCATATTAAAAAGCAAAGACATTACTTTGCCAACAAAGGTCCATCTAGTCACGACTATGGTTTTCTCAATAGTCATGTGTGGATGTGAGAGTTGGACCATAAAGAAAGCTGAGCACCAAAGAATTGATGCTTTTGAACTGTGGTATTGGAGAAGACTCTTGAGAGTTCCTTGGACTGCAAGGAGATCCAACCAGTCCATCCTAAAGGAGATCAGTCCTGAGTGTTCATTGGAAGGACTGATCCTGAAGCTGAAACTCCAATACTTTGGCCACCTGATGTGAAGAGCTGACTCATTTGAAAAGACCCTGATGCTGGGAAAGATTGAAGGCAGGAGAAGAAGGGGACGGCAGAGAATGAGATTGTTGGATGGCATCACTGACTCAATGGACGTGAGTTTGAGTAAACTCTGGGAGTTGGTGATGGACAGGGAGGCCTGGCATGATGAAGTCCATGGAGCCACAAAGAGTCGGACACGACTGAGCGACTGGACTGAACTGGACTGAACTGACTGTGTTATGGGGCTTCCTAGGTGGTGCTAGGAGTAAAGAACCTGCCTGCCAACACAGGAGACATAAGAGTTGCAGGTTCAGTCTCTGGGTTGGGAAGATCCCCTGGAGGAGGGCATAGCAACCTACTCCAGTATTCTTGCCTGGAGAATCCCATGGTCAGAGGTGCCTGTTAGGTTACAGTCCATAGGGTAGCAGAGGGATGGACACGACTGAAGCGACTTAGCATGCACGCTCACACTCTGTTACCTATTCAAAATGTCAACATCACCACTCTTTATGTGATATTCATTCTCCAGGGAATTTGTTTAAATTAATGCACAATACAGAATATAAAAATTATTTATTTTCATTCAAAATTGCACTTTTAAAATTTCATCTCCATGAAATATCTGAGTCATGGTTTCTAGGAAACCAAATAATCTGAGAAGTTTAGAGACCATAGAATGAAGTTTCCAAGACTATTGTTGAACTCACAGATTTATTCCCAGTCCTTTTATATGGAACCTGGTGGCCTGCATTCTTGGGCCCAATGTATAGACTCTAATTCTCCACTGAACAGCCCTGAAGAGGTATATTCTCCTTACCATCCAACCTTCCACTGCTTTATATGGTTATCAGAAACTTCCAAAAAATACCCTTGCTCATTTCACGAATGAACCCTCTCTTAATTTCTGTTTCTTATGTTACAACATAGTGTTTCTGACTATTTCAAGTAGCCACCAGTTGCTTTATATGGCCTAGTAACATTTGGAATGAATATTAATATCAGAGGCACACTGTAAAATACCTTTTAGGTGGAGTCATTCCTGGGCAGAGACCCACAAATGTCCAGTCATTTCCATTTACCTTCTGATTCTGTTACCTTCAGCAGTAAAAGGTCACATTCTAAGTGGATCTGCAGAGTGTGGTACCAAACGGGAAAGATTTGGAGTCTGAAATCCAAACACCTGGTTTGGCAACTCAGTGCTGTTTATTTCTCAGTTTGTCCTTGGTCAGATCACATAATCTCTTTGAACCCCAGCTTCCTTATAATAATAATAACTACCTGATCAAAGAAGGTAATGAATGTGAAAGTGCCTGAGAACTCTACCATAGTTTATACAATGTAGTTCAGTATTTTGATTTACACCTAGTTTGGGAATGATGATATGTAGGACACTTTCAAGTGGAAGTGATAGTCCAACAGAAACTAAGTTATAATAACTTATTGGATAAAGTACAGTCAATTCTGCTATAATCTGACATGCCCTTCTAAAAACCATATGTGATGTTTATGGATGCCTGAATTGTCTAAACCAGCACTATCTAACAAAAATATAATGCTAACCACAAATGGGAGCTGCAGATGTAATTTTAAAATGTCTATAGAAATGTTAAAATAAACAGGTGAAATTAATTGATAGAATATATTTCATTATATATACTAAATATCATTATTTTTACATATGATCAACATAAAATGTATTGTATAGTCTTTTTTTTTTTAACCAAAAAGGACATGTAAAAGATCAATTCAATTTATTTATTTATAACAGAGTCATATTTTGAGTAGCCACATGTGGCTAGTGGCAACCGTGTTGGAATGATGGCCAATGTGACTTGGGTCACATGCAGTCCTTTGGAGCAGGAATTGAAGTGCAATGCCCACACTACATGATTGGAGAATGGGGAGCAATGGATGGAAACTAGGGTCTATTTCTTAGAAAAGAGAGAATGGAACATGTAGAAACAAAATCACCTTTACCATCATCATCATCATTGTTCCCCTCACAAAACCTCTTAACTTTCAAGGAGTTAAAATTCCCCTTTTCCAGACCATTTTAAGCTAACTCACATTTAAATTAACTCTCTTGTTTAGTGAAAAGGTAGCAGTTTCACAGAGAGAGTATTTGACTGGGATTTAGGATGTGGGATTTTGGGCTGACCTCTATTAGATCTATAAACCGTCTGACTCAGCTGGACGAAATTCTTTGGTCTTCACTCTTCATCTATAATATAAAAAGGTTACAATAGATGTCTTCTAAAGTGTTTTCAACTCCAATTTAAAATCAACTTTATTGAGGTATAATTTATGTATAATAAAATGTACCCATTTTGATGTATATTTCAATGAGTTTTTGACAAATTTAACACACTCAATGTACAGAAAGATCCCCATCTTTGAGAATGTTACCTTGTGCTCCTTCCCAGGCAATATTCTGTTGATAGATACTTAGGTTTTTTTCTAGTTTCTGGGTCAAGTAACTTTTAAACTTGACCCAAGTCAGGGGTGAACTTTGAATAGATTTTCTGGGTCATGTGGTAGATGTATTTTTAATGTTATAAGAAGCTGTCAAACTGTTTTCTAAGTGTCTCATCACTTTATAGCAGCATATGAGGGGGATATGGTGACCCACTCCAGTATTCTTGCCTGGAGAATCCCCATGGACAGATGAGCCTGATGGGCTACAGTCCATGGGGTCACACAGAGTCAGACACGACTGAACGACTCAGCACAGCACAGCACATAGCCACATATTTGAAAATGTCAGTTATTGCATGCCCTTGCCAAGATTTGGTTTTGTCAGTCTCCTAATTTTAGCCATTCCAATGTATGTACAGTGGTGTTTTATTGTGGTTTTAATTTGCGTATCTCCCTGATGACTTGATGATGGTAAACTTCTTTCCATGTGCTTATTAGCCATTTGTACAACCAATTTTGGGGAAGTCTGTATTCAAATCTTTTAACCATTTTTATAACTAAGTTGTTTTTCTTATTTATCAGTTATAGATACAGCAACCTGGAGAAGGAAATGGCTACCCACTCCAGTATCCTTGCCCGGAAAATCCCACGGGCATAGGAATCTGGTGGGCTGCAGTCCATGGGGTCGCAGAGTTGGGCATGATTGAGTGACTAACACACACGTAGATATAGCAAAGACATTTTTGCCTGTGCCTTGAATTTTATTTTCCTAATGATATGTTTAGGAAAGCAAAAACTTTGAAGTCTTTAATCAGTATTTTCTTCTATGACTCATGAGTTTGATGTCTTACTCTAAGAAGTCTTTATCTACCCCATTTACCCCAGGGAAGTTTTCTTTCCTACACTTGTCTGGTAATATTATTTAATGAACTTTTAGTTTTATTTTTTACATTTAGACCTATTATCCATTTTGAGTTAATTTTATGTATAGTATAAGGTAAGAATGGAGACTAATTTTATTTCAAACGAAGTCAACTTTTCTATTGTTTTTATCTTTTCCCCCAGTATATTATATGCAATGTATATGTATGTAAAACATTACTATATATTACAAGTAATATATATAATAAAATAAGGAGATTGCATATATGTGTGTGTGTGTGTGTGTGTGCACACATGTGTATAAAATCTATGCATCTTCTGTGAAATGTTTACAGCAAAGATCATTATTTTTGTGTTTGTGTCTCTATGTGAAGCACTTTGGGACTGAGCGAGCTGAGCATGGATCTCTTTTCTGAATGCAGTCGTGAGGAATTAGGAGGATAGCCACACATTCGGAGCCTTGACTCCATCTTACATCTCTGCTCAGGTGCTAACCAAATGAGGACAGAATGTTTTGAAAGTCTTATGTAGAAGCAACTACTAGTCAGACTCCACAGATTTGGGTTTCTGGTTATTCTTTCTCTCCTCCTCTCGGCATCTTTCCATCTAAAGCTCCCTGTTCCCGGGTCCAGCATACTGATTTCAAAACACTTTACTCCTCTGCATTGTGGATGTATCATCAAATGTATAGTGCTTTATATACAAGTAAACTAGAGTCTATAAGACTAGAACTATTCATACTAGACTTGTAAGGGAGACAGTTTTTCTATCTGTAGTAGCCTTGAAACTAATTTATATGTAACTCTGTGTAATGCATCCTCCATGAGTTAGGCTGCCTCTGGTTTTGAAATGTCCTTGGAAGAAAGAATGTTAAACTGACCCCCTCTGTAACAATTTTGTCTGTTTGTGTTTACTTTGCACTGGTTTGAGCTGGTGCATTGCTCTAAGCTGTGGCAGACTTGATTTCTTATAGTGCTTGCTTAGTCTTTGTTATCCTTCCACTACTTAGTACCCCGTCCTTGACTGCATAATACTGGGAGTACCCTGCCTGCAAATGTGCTTTTGGCAGAATAAGATATCTTCATCTTTGAGGTCACGTTTCAGGCTTTTGTTCAGTCACAAGTTCTGTTTGGATTTATCCTCGGTGTGTCTACTTGAATATTCAAAAAGTCATCAGCTAGTCTAATTTGTTTTTTTTTTAGCCATGTAAAAGACTGATTTGCTTTGACAGGTGGATCAGAAACAGAATTGGAGCTATTTTATCTGGACCTAATTAAACAACCTTCATTACCGGCAGATATATGTTTGTGACTTAAAATTAGCATGATTGGAATTAAAACTCAAAATATAAGGCATTGAATTCAGATATGGTTGGTTTAAAAATAAATTCCATACATTTTAAATGCAGCAAGTCTGGCTTTTAAATATCCCATAGTGACAAATTCCATTTAGTGTTGTGTGTGTGTGACTGTGTGTATGTGTGTGTGTGTGTGTGCACACCCATGCATGCATGGCTGTGGCTGTAGATAACAGTAAAGATATGGCCCATATTTTCTGATCAGTTTCAGAGCAGCATTCTGAATGATGAAACTTTAGCAAAATATTTTTAAAATCTCATCTCTTTCCCTCCAACCCGCAAATGTTGAGTTCAGCTTTGAGGATTTCATGTACCTTTCTTTATCCTCAAAGATTACATTCTCTAATCAAATTATTTCTGTTCATCATTGTCAAGTTTCTGAGATTTTGTGATTGCTTTTTATTATACATATCCTGATTGTGTGCAGATGTATGTATATCTAGACACAGCGGAACCAGCTTAAAATGTTCTTCTGCATGTAACATTTAAAATAACATTAGATTTTTCTTATAGTATTTTATTTCCTTAACCTTTTGAGAAATGTTTTAAAAGATTTTGTGTGTTTATATATACACACACTGTACACACATATACAGACACATGTGCATAAAATATTTTTGTAGTTGTACCTTCTAAATGATGATAAGAACTTAGTAATTATCAAAGTATAAATTCTTGTCTTTCTTTAGACTTTTTGAGGGTTATTATGCACTGAGATATATGAGCCAGATTTTACCTTATGAAGAAAAATAAAAGGTTGAATAAAACATATTGACATTTCTGTTCAACGTTAAGGCAGCAGGAATTATGGTGGATTCCTTTTCCTAACAAACATTAATATGAGAGTCCTGGTGTGATGAGAACTGGATATCAAGAATCTAATCCCTCCCCTTGCCTTCGTGCATCAGAAGCCCTCTCCAAATTATTAAAATTCCAGGTCTTTTGTGATACTTCTTGATGCATCACTGTAATTTTAGCTGCTTTAAAATGCAAGCAAGAGCACATCCTTAGTATTTATAGCCTCCTTATGTACCTAACATTTTTTTATAAAATATAAAATAAAGCGTTTGTGTTTATCCATGTCCTTTTAAAAATTAGAATTTCCAGATGGCCCCTTCTTTTTCATGCTTTTACAAACCCAAACAACTTTTCCTTCATGTTTGTTACCTTTGTTTGGATTTGCTCAGCCCATGCTTGTTTCTGACGAGGGGTCAAGTTCAGCCATTGCTTCTGCTCTTGATCTTTGTTGTCATTTCCCTTCATGTAAAAGAGGTCTTAACTCAACATATGTTCAGTGGTAGGAATTGTTTTTTATTTGTGCTCCAAGTGGAGTGATTCATTTTTCTCTACACATTGCCACCATCTTTGAGTCCTTCTTGAATCCCAGCAAGTGCATATCTGAACCAAGGTGGCTGGAATTTAATTTGGGAGCATCACAATGACCTACTTGGTCAAATTTGAAATGTTAAGTTCTTAGATTTATTTTCTCCTTAGTTATAGGCAGCTGTGTCACCTTGTGCATAGGTTGTACCATTCTCTTTCTTTCTCCTTCATGCAGTGAGTATGATAACAGTGTCTTTACCCAGGCTTACCGATGTTGTCTGACAACTCCCTGAATTCTGGAAGAAACTTCAGAAAACTAGTCATATCCAGTAATGTTGGAAAAAGGATTTCTAGATGGTTGGCTTACCCACCACTATGCGAATTGTGTAACTGTAAAATTTTATCAGCCTTCCTTTGTCAAAGCACATCACATCTCATAGTATTCAAAAATGTGATTAATATTTTCAATTTTTGAGATAGGCAAACAAGTTTGAATCTGAACCTCTTACTATCCAGGCTTTGTGACCTTGAGCAAATTACTTAATGTCTATACGCTTCACCTTTCTTACCTATAAAATCAGATAATTATAGTCCCCTACTGGGAAAATAGAGGATATATAAGGGGAGGAGAACATGGTGGTTGGTGGCACAGACATTGGGGCTAAATAGCCTACATTCAGGTGCATTCTTCCACTACTTGCCATGTGATTTGGGGCAAATCATTTAGTCTTTCAATACTTTGGTTTCATTTGAGAATGTGGATTATGTTAATAATAGCAGGCACCTACAGAGTTGTGAGGATTAAAGTATTTTACCCATAAAGCATTATAACTGCCTCTGGAACATGGAAGGGGTCTCATAGACTCATGCATCAACTAGTATTTGTGAGGTACCTACCATGTGTAGGTGCTGGAGACACAAAACTGAACAGAAATCCCTACCCCCTTTAGCTTTCATTCTAGTGGGTGGAAGGAGACACACACATATGAAAAGCAAATAAATATATAACAAGAGCTATAGAGAAAAATGAAGTAGAGAGAAAGGATAAGGAGAGTGATGAGTGGGATGCATTTTGTAATAGAAAAGTCAAAGTAGACTAACTTGGAAGATGTCATTTAAACAACCATGTGAAGGTGGGAGGCTCATGCTGTCTAGAAAAGGCCACATGTGACTTAAAACCCCCAAGTAGGAAGAGACTCAGAATAAGTAGAGGGTGATGATAGTAAAAGATGAGGTCAGAGAGAAGATAATGGCCAGCTTGGAGGTCTCACAGGCTACATCAGACATTCAGCATTTACTCTGAGTTGAGAAGGAGAGTTGCTGTAGGGTTTCAAGATAAAGAACAACATCATCTGTTACGTTCTATATAGAACACCATGGCTGTTAAATTTAGGGATGGACCATAGGGAGCAAAGGTAAGAACACGGAGAGCAGTTATTACTCTAATAAAACCAGATCAGGCCTGAAGCTCTCTGGGATCAGGATGGTACTGGTGGAGGTAAGGAGAAGTGAGCAGGATGTGGATACATTCTGAAAGTGTTGATGTTGGAATTTTCCATCATCATTGTTAAGCAAGATAATCCATAATGCCTTTGAAACATTGACTGTCTCAGAGTAAACTTTTATTAACAGGTAAACTGGTATCAGTCTGAAATTTCCTTTGCATTTTGAGAGGAAACTGAGGCTTCTTAAATGCCGCAGGAGGGTTTAAATGTAATATCAGGAAGGACTTCTTTCCACAGAAAGCCTTGTGAAACTCTGGGTTAAATATCTAAGGAAATTTGTATTCTACTTTTCTAAATCCTTTCATTTAGGAAACTACTTTTGCAAAGTTTTCTTAGTTGTAGGATTCATTAGATCAGGAGTAGGTAAACTACAGTCTGGGGGCCAAGTTTAGCCCATCTCCAGTATTTGTAAATAAAGTTTTATTGGAAACACATCAGGTTCATTTGTTAAGTATTGTCTAGAGAGGATTTTACACCACAACAACAGACTTCAGTAGTTGCAAAGCCTAAAGTATTTACTCTGTAGCCCTTTACAGCAATGCCTTAGGTCATGTGTGGCTTGGTATCATAAAGAGAGAATTATTATCATTCAGGGCATGATTCACTTCAGTATTTTTGCCTTGAGAATCCCATGAACATAATGAAAAGGCAAAAAGATAGGACACTGAAAGATGAACTCCCCAGGTCCGCAGTTGCCCAAAATGCTATTGGAAATCAGTGGAGAAATAACTCCATAAAGAATGAAGACATGGAGCCAAAGCAAAACAACACCCAGTTGTGGATGTGACTGATGATGGAAGTAAAGTCTGTTGCTGTAAAGAACATTATTTAATAGGAACCTGGAATGTTAGGTCCATGAATCTAGGTGAACTGGAAGTGGTCAAACAAGAGATAGTAAGAATGAACATCAACATTTTAGGAATCAACGAACTAAAATGTACTGGAATGGGTGAATTTAACACAGATGACCATTATATCTACTACTGTGTGCAAGAATCCCTTAGAAGAAATGGAGTAGCCCTCTTAGTCCACAGAAGAGTCCAAAATGCAGTACTTGCATGCAATCTCAAAAACAACAGAATGATCTCTGTTCATTTCCAAGGCAAACCATTCAATATCTTGGTAATCCAAGTCTATGCCCCAAACAGTAATGCTGAAGAAGCTGAAGTTGAATAGTTCTGTGAAGACCTACAAGACCTTCTAGAACTAACACCCAAAAAAGACATTCTTTTCATTATAGGGGACTGGAATGCAAAAGTAGGAAGTCAAGAGCTACTTAGAGGAACAGGCAAATTTGGCCTTGGGGTACAAAATGAAGCAGGGCAAAAGCTAACAGAGTTTTGCCAAGAGAATGCACTGATCATAGCAAACACCCTCATCCAACAACACAAGAGAAGACTACACATGGTCAACATGTGTAGATGGTCAACACCAAAATCAGATTGATTATATTCTTTGAAGCCAAAGATGGAGAAGATCTATACAGTCAGCATAAACAATACTGGGAGCTGACTATGGCTCAGATCATGAACTCCTTATAGCCAAATTCAAACTTAAATTAAAGAAAGTAGGGAAAACCAGTAGACCTTTCAGGTATGACCTAAATCAAATCCTTTTCGATTATACAGTGGAAGTGAGAAATAGAGTCAAGGGAATAGATATGAAAGACAGAGTGCCTGATAAACTGTGGACTGAGGTTCATGACATTGTACAGAAGACAGGAATCAAGACCATCCCCAAGAAAAAGAAATGCAAAAAAGTAATATGGCTGTCCAAGGAGGCCTTACAAATAACTGTGAAAAGAAGAGAAGCAAAAAGCAAAGGAGAAAAAGAAAGATATACCCATTTGAATGCAGAGTTCCAAAGAATAGCAAGGAGAGAGAAGAAAACCTTAAAGAAATAGAGGAAAACAACAGAATGGGAAAGACTAGAGATCTCTTCAAGAAAATCAGAGATACCAAGGGAACATTTCATGCAAAGATGGGTACCATAAAGAACAGAAATGGTATGGACCTAACAGAAGCAGAAGATATTAAGAAGAGGTGGCAAGAATATACAGAACTATACAAAAAGGTCTTCATGACCCAGATAATCATGATGGTGTGATCAGTCACCTAGAGCCAGACATCCTGGAATGTGAAGTCAGGTGGGCCTTAGGAAGCATCACTACAAACAAAGCTTGTGGAGGTGATAGAATTCCAATTATGCTATTTCAAATCCTAAATGATGATGCTGTGAAAGTACTGCACTCAATATACCAGCAAATTGGGAAAATTCAGCAATGGCCACAGGACTGGAAAAGGTCAGTTTTCCTTCCAATCTCAAAGAAAGACAATGGCAGAGAATGTTCGAACTATTGCACAATTGCACTCGTCTCACAAAAGTAATGCTCAAAATTCTTCAAGGCAGATTTCAACAGTATGTGAACAATGAACTTCCAGATGTTCAAGCTGAATTTAGAAAAGGCAGAGGAACCAGAGATCTAATTGCCAACATCTGTTGGATCATTGAAAAACAAGAGTGTTACAGAAAAATACCTACTTCTGCTTTATTCACTATGCCAAAGCCTTTGACTGTGTGGTCACTATAAACTGTGGAAAATTCTTCAAAAGAATGAGAGTACCAGAACATCTGACCTGCCTCCTGAGAAATCTGCATGCAGGTCAAGATGCAACAGTTAGAACTGGACATGGAACAGCAGACTGGTTCCATACAGGAAAAGGAGTACATCAAGGCTATATATTGTCACCCCGCTTATTTAACTTAAATGCAGAGTGCATCATGAGAAATGACGGACTGGATGAAGCACAAGCTGGAATCAAGATTGCTGGGAGAAATATCAATAACTTCAGATATGCAGATGATACCACCCTTATTGCAAAAACTGAAGAAGAACTAAAGATCCTCTTGATGAAAGTGAAAGAGGAGAATGAAAAAGTTGGCTTAAAACTCAACATTCAGAAAACTAAGATCATAGCATATTGACCCATCACCCATGGCAAATGGATGGGGAAACAATGGAAACAGTGACAGACCTTATTTTTTTGGGCTCCAAAATCACTGCAGATGGTGACTGCAGTCATGAAATTAAAAGACACTTTCTCCTTGGGAGAAAAGTTACGACCAAACTAGACAGTGTATTAAAAAGCAAAGACATTACCTTGCCAACAAAGGTCCATCTAGTCAAAGCTATGGTTTATTCAGTAGTCATGTATGGATGTAAGAGTTGGATTATTAATAAAGCTGAGTGCTGAAAAATTGATGCTTTTGAACTGTGGTGTTGGAGAAGACTCTTGAGAGTCCCTTGGACTGCAAGGAGATCCAACCAGTCCATCCTAAAGGAAAGCAATCCTGAATATTCGTTGGAAGGACTGATGTTGAAGCTGAAACTCCAATACTTTGGCTACCTGCTGCAAAGAACTGACTCACTGGAAAAGACCCTGATGCTGGGAATGATTGAAGGTGGGAGAAGAAGGGGATGACAGAGGATGAGATGTTTGGATGTCGTCACCGACTCAATGGACATGAGTTTGAGTAAGGTCTGGGAGTTGGTGATGGACAGGGAAGCCTGGTGTGCTGCAATCTGTGGGGTTGCAAAGAGTTGGACACAACTGAGTGACTGAACTGAACTGAACTGAACTGAACAGGGCATAATTACAAAAAGACAGAGCACTTAGTAATGAATGAAGTTCCCAAAAAGTACTTATAAATATGTTTGTTTTGGAGGAAAAGTCCAAGAGTTATAACACTTTCATTGGAAAGTGTCTTTATCTTAATAGGACCTTTAATCTATACACTATAGGCTTCCCTGGTGGCTCAGTGGTAAAAAAAAAAAAAAATTCCACCTGTCATTGCAGGAGACATGGATTCAATCCCTGGGTCAGGAAGATTCCCTGGAGAAAGAAATTATAACCTACTCCATTATTCTTGCCTGGGAAAGCCTGGTGGGCTACAGTCCAGGTGGTTGCAGAGTTGAACATGACTTAGCAACTAAACAACAGCAACGAATCTCTGTATTACCGTGTTTCAGGTGACTGTCATAACCACCTCACATTCATTAGCTCATTAAAGGCTCACAACAGTCACTGGGCAAGATAATAGTATTAATCTTATTTTATAGATGAGAAAGTTGAGGCACAGGGGTACAAATGACTTGGGATTGCATTGTTGTGAAGTAGTAGAGGTGGAATGCAAAGGTAGGCAGTCTGGCTTCAGATACCATCATTTTCACATCTGTGATTTACTTCTATCCAGGCAACATTTTAGTAGTTGTTTCTTTGCTAGATGCTGTGTGTGTGTGTGTGTGTGTGTTTGTGTGTGTGTGTTGGTTCTCCCAATAGCAGATTCCTAAATGTATCTGTTGAACCCGATCTTGTGAGATTTGCTCAGTGCATAGATCACCAACATCTCTGCTTGCTGTTTAAGTTACTGCCCCACAATAGTGCCATTTAGCTGCTGAGGGACAGAAAAAGGAGTGGAAAAATTGCCACATCCTTAATTGTGTTCTTTCCTTTTAAGTTGATGGAATAACAGAAAGTCAATGCCAATTTTGCTGCTTGTTAAGTGTGAAGTTTCAAGGAATAATACAAAATTAAATTTCATATGTTTATGAGTTTATTCAAGCTGAGGGGGTTCTTAACTCTTGAAATTTCAATGTTGGGGTCCTAAAAATGGATATCATTTTCTTTTAAGTAACAGGCCATTTTCACATAAGATTATATCTGTCAGTAATGAAAATAGTGTATTTTGCTTCATTGTAATCCATTCATCGCTTTAAGGGTTCTGGGTTCCCTAGGGAGCATTTAAATATCCAAATGATGTCCCTGGATGCTGGGTTTTGCATTTGTATCTCTGATTTGGTTTATATATAAAAGCACAAGCTGTCTGACAATCACCTATTGATAACACATTTGAAATGAAACAGTTCAACTTCTGGCTACAGTCTACAGTAATTTTGGATCAAATCGTTCTTTCCTTCTCACCATCCCGTGGCCTATTTTAGATTATAACATGCAAATAACTGTGTTTTTCTGCTAATTTCACCCATTTTTGGTTTACTGCCACTCTGAATGTGCAGCTGCCACAGATCAGAAGTTGCAAGCAAAGAGGGTATCGCGGCTGCTCAAAAAACCTTCTTATTCCTGGACCAGATGTCAGACCCCCCAGAGTTTGTCCGCTGGCAGAGTCTGATCCAGAGCCCATGGATGTGGCTTCTTGTTTCTCTTTTGTTGGAACTTGTCATTCTTTCTCACTCAGAAAATTCATTCCCAAGGCAGTGGTCCACATTTCAAGAATTTCCCCCCTAAGACTGAGATTTCAATTGCTCTAAGAAAAGTAATTAAGGGTTGCTGTTTTACATGTATACATTAAACAAATTGAAATTAAAGAACTCACTAGTTTCTAGTGTTTTTATAGATCAAGGAAAAATGCAGGGAAATAATGCCCCCCTCCCCCCCACCACCTTTTTTTAATGAAAGAGTAGATATTGTGCAGAATGATAATGGGGGAAAAGTGCTAGTCTTTCTTCCTTTCCTTTCTTCCTTCCTTCCTCTTTATGTCTTTTGTTCTAACAAATAGTTATTGAATGCCTACTATAATACACTCTGTGGTAGATTCTGAAGATGCAATTATAAACAAGATGAACAGAATTCATAGCCTGTATAAAAGCTACTGGAAGAGATAGAAATTCAACAAATAATTAGCAATAAATTATGCACAAAATTATATGATTATACTAGATAAATTCTATATAGAAAAAGCATAGACTATGATGGGGAAACAGGCCTAGACCATGATGGGCGTTTTAGACTGATGAGCAAGGGAGACGCACAGGGAAAGTCCCGTGTAAACTGACACTGAAGGGATAAATGGGAGAAGGCAGGGGAGGAGGCATGGACAAAGATGTCCCTGGGAGATGAAGAAAGACGTCTGTAAGGAAAGACTGAACAATGACAAAGCAGACTCTGAGATCCTCGTGGGGAGCAGAGGGATGTGAGATGAACCTGGAGAGGTAGTCAGGGCCATAATTTGCAGTGCCCAGTAGACATTATTTACTAATCTGAACTTTATCCTCAGAGCAAAGGGAAGCAAGAGAAAGATATAAGAACCCAGTATCTGTGTATGTATGTTTGTATAAATGGTCAGAATTGCAATATTTGATGGAAATTTCCTATAAGTTTAAGAACATTGCAAAAAAATCCTGTTGGAATCCACAATCATTCTAAGATTTTATCCTTAAGCCTGATCCCATTTCAATATGTCAAAACTAAACATTTCCCATGTCTTTCAAACCTTCAGAAGTCTCATGAATCATTATGAGTAATTTTGGAGACTGAGTTAGTTGGAACTGAATTCAGAAGACCCAATGAGTGGAGGGGGCTTGGTGTACTGATTTTCGATTTACCTGAATTGGCAAAAACTTTGGGGAATTAGAAAAGGGTAAAGCAGAATTCTGGTGACTCAGCTGGTAAAGAATCCACCTGCAATGCAGGAGACCCAGGTTCCATCACTGGGTGGGAAAGATCCCTTGGAGAAGGAAATGGCCACCCGCTCCAGTATTCTTGCCTGGAAAATCCCATGGATAGAGGAGCCTGGTGGGCTATAGTCCATGGAGTCACAAAAGTGTCAGCCATGACTTAGCGACTAACCAATAATAAAACAGAGCAGAGTTCAAGAGTTCTTGGAAACTGGTCCTCTTTTTATTTGTTGGTTTGTTTTTCCAGTACATTTGAGAACTGAAAGTGTTATAGTGGGTTACATTTAAATAATATTTGCCCCAGATATTGACTTTCCTTAAACAATGAACCAGACTGTCTGTTGGCAGCTTAATACCATTTCAAGTCTTCTAGGCACTACCAATGCTGCAAGGGCTTTGAAGCATAAGAGCTAAGTTTCTTAGAGTCTCTGCCAGTAGAAATCTGCTGTAGTTCCAACAATGAAAGACATTTGCACCGGAGATGGAAAGCAAAAGCGAATCAGAAACCATCACTGCTTCTGTGAAGCACCGGGTAATGGCAAAGATGAGGTTTGCAGAGGTTTCTGGGTATTCTCTTGCCATTCCTCGGTACCACTTAGATGCCAGAGACAGCTGAGATCATTGGTGTCAGTTTCCTTAAATTTATCCACTTCTTAATATTCTACATTTTTCTGGGTCGGTGCTACTATTACTGTCTCTGCTTAGATATGTACTTCTTCTTGTTCTCCTATTAAACCCACACATATTTTCCAAGATCCAGCTTGAAAATATCTTCTCTTTCTTCACCTTTTTTTCTTCCTCATCATTTTCTCCCCAACAACCCCAGCTAAAGTAAACCTCAGCAGCAACTTATATGTATACCTAACACAAAATTATTATATCACTTCCTGTTTGTTTTGTTTTCTGTCTTCACTGGATAGTAAACTTTCTGAGGAATAAAACTCATCTTTATTTTTGGTATCTCAAGAACTTAGAACTCACTAAATGACCATGGACTTGAAATGTTGACTTGAAATAGACTGTCACCTATGTGCCTTGTGTATAAAAGAATAACGGAGAATGACTGGAATATTTTTCATTAAAGGCAAAAAACTTTTCAAATTGATCTAATGCTTCATAAAGTAGCCTAGGGAAAACTTTGACTTTAGTCTTGTCTTGCAAAAGAAGAAAACTACTAAAGGAATTTTCTTGCTTTTCAAAAACTGATGTTTTGAATATGTATTTCTTTCAAGATATAAAAATGTAACTCCTGCTAAAGCCTTTGGGCATATGTACAGTTATAAATATAACATTAAAATACCACTATACATCATAATTTAATTGTGTCATACAACACAGGGAAGGGAAGAGAAGAGAGGACTGGCATATAACTTGCAGTAGAAGCTTCTTGTGGATAGTTAGTGATATGGGATTTGAGATGATAAAACAGAGCATGTGCGAGCAGTGAGGAACTTTCTAGCTAATTGCAAATGCACAGAAGAATAGCAATGTGAGGACTTTGGCGTGTCATCTGGTGAAACAATCATACATAAATCTCCCAATCACAGTCACTGTTACATCCAAGTTGCAGTTTTAGATCCTGAGTCCTGATGAAGTAAGCATAAACACAAAAGGTGGGCTAAATGACAAAATCTTTGTACTAACACTCAACACAAAGGGGACTAAATTCTAAATTTTCATGAGTCTCTGCCTCAGTGTGGAATTTTGAGCAAGTTATTCAATACCTTTTGGCCTCAGGTACCTTATCTATCTATGGGAATAACAGTGTGTAACTTTTACTTCCTTTGCAAGATTGTTTTGTTCTTTTCTTCTGGATATTTTCAGTTCCAGAGCTGACCCCAAGCAAAATTACAAAGTAGAGAAGGTTTTTTTTGGTACTGGCCCATGTCCAAAGTCAGAACTTTACCCTTCCCTCTGATTTCCTCCTCCTACCATGGTTCCTTTTCCTAATGGATACTACTACATAGCACAGTAAGTGTTCAAATGCTATAGGTAGCATTTGCATAACAATTTATAATATATGGAGGATGTACTTTATCCTTAAGACAGCTTTGTGTGTGTATGTATGTGTGTGCTCAGTCGTGTCTGACTCTTTGTGACCCCATGGACTGTAGCCCACCAGACTCCTCTGTCCATGGGATTTCCCAGGCAGGAATACTGGAGTGGGTTGCCGTTTCCTACTCCAGGGGATCTTCCCAACCCAGGGATAGAAACTGTGTCTCTTGCATTGGTAGGCAGATTCTTTATCACTGTGCATCTGGGAAACCCTAAGACAGCTTTGAGAGATAGTAATTATATAATTCATATTTTATAGACTAGAAAACAGAGATACAGGTAGATGTTAAGAATCTTGCTCAGAACCACAGACTCAATAAGTGATATATCCAGATTAGAGATAGGAATTTTACTAAATAAAACAAAAAACAATACTTTTGATGGATATATGAAATCCTTGAAGATTTTAATGTTTTGGAACACGAAAGAATGAACTTAAATAAGAGCTCCCTGGAGATCCATATTCATCTTGTCATGGTTGAATTCCCAGTCCATAGCAAAGTGCCTCACATGTAGTAATTTCAAAATAGCAGTGACTGAGTAATAGTGAATGAATGAATAGTATAGTCAATGAGTGTATGATAGATTGGCATGATGGTATTGATCTATATCTCTGTGTATTTATCAGCTATCTATATATGTGTCTGTATTTTATATATATATATATATATATATATATATATATATATATGTGCACGTGAGTATATTTATATTTGTTTTTTGTTTGTTTGTTTTGTACAAATGGATTATCACCCTTTCATGGTTTTCTTAACATTTGTATTTATTTTCTATTCTGTTTCTTTTCTTTACATAATGGGAAAAATTCTAGTGGATCATTAAAGAATATTTTTGGATTTTTTAAAATAAACTCTTTACTTTGGAATAATTTTAGACTTACAGAAAAGTTGCAAAGAAAATGCAGAGAGTTCCTGTATACCTCTCACCCAGCTTCCCCTAATGTCCACATTCTATACACAGAGTTCATTTGTCAAAGTTAAGAAAGCAGCACTGGCATATTACCATCAATTAAACTTCAGACTTTAGATTTTGCTGGTTTTTCTAAGAATGTCCTTTTTCTGTCCCAGGATCAAACTCAGGACACTATATTGCATTTAAATGTCACATGTTAGTCTCCTCTAGTCTGTGACAGCTTCTTAGTCTTTCTTTGTTTGCATGATCTTGACAGTTTTGGAGATTAGCGGTCAGTTATTTTGTACTTCTTTAATTTGGTATTGTCTGATGTTTTCCTTCTGAGTAAACTGGAGGGAAGTAGACTGGAAGACCTTTTAGGGAAGAAAACCACAAAGGTGGGGCTTCCCAGGTGGCACTAGTGGAAAAGAACCCACCTACCAAAGCAGGAGACATAAAAGTGCAGGTTCAATCACTAGATTGGGAAGATCCCCTGGAGGAGGGCACAGCAACCCACTCCAGTATTCTTGCTTGGAGAATCCCATGGACAGAAGAGCCTGGTGGGCTACAGTCTGTAGGGTCGTAGAGTCAGACACGACTGAAGCGACTTCGCAGGGCACACGGCACCACAAAAGTGAAAAGCTTTTCTTGTCACATTCTGTTTTATCAACATGACTGATCACTGGTGACACTAGTCTTGATCATTTGGTCTAGGTGATGATTTTTCCATTGTAAACTAACTCCCCACTCCTCCCCTGCACACTCTGTTCCTTGGAAGAAAGTCACTAAATCCAGTCCAGGTCAAGGGCAGGGAAGGTGGGGGATGGGGAAGAGGGCACTAACAGCCACCTTCTGGAAGGGAGAGTATCTGTGTAAATTATAAAAACTACTGTGAAGAAAGTTTTTCTCTTCTCATTTTTTATTCTTTCATTTATTTATACCAATATGGGCTCATATATATTTATTTTTTATTTTGAGTTATGATCTAACATGGCTGCTTATTTTGTTATTCAAATTGTTCCAGCTTTGATTATCTTTTTTCTAAAAAAATTTTTTTTTCTGATGTGAACCATTTTAAAAGTCTTTCTTGCATTTATTACAATATAGCTTCTGTTTTGATTTTTGACAGCAAGACATGTGGGAATCTTAGACTCCCCAGCCAGGGATGGAAACTAAAGCCCCTGCATTGGAAGGTGAAGTCTTAACCACTGGACAGCGGGGAAACTCCCTGATGATCTATTTTAAGATTTTCAGTTTTAGGGTCAAAAGGGCTCCACCGTACCAGTCTAGCACAACCAAAGAAAAATTGCTTGGCCTGGGACTTAATCTCATGACACCGAAGCCTTCCATTGTATCCTCATGTTGTAATTAGTTAGAGATTTCTGCTCTGCATGGTCAACAATTCACTGAAGTCAGTCTCATCATCCTTCTTCAAGACTACTGCTAATGGTCTCAAACCATGATGTGGGGTTCCTAAGGCTACTTCTGAAAAGCAGAAATGTAGTGAAAGTTGTAAAGGGTCAAGGCCCTGACAGTTCACCATTTCAAAATGATCTTTGGGAATTCAGGGAGGAAAGGGGGAAATAACACCCCGTGAGAGTCCCACTCACTATTCCCTTGATGTCTTTGATTTCAGTAGCAATTGGAAGCTTAAGACAGGTGATGAATTTGGTCCAGAGTGAGGTTAGTTGAGAAGGAAATGAAAACAGAGGTTTAACAGGAAGATTAGTGGACTTTCTACCTCTGGGCAATAAACGTCTGCTTTGGTCCTCACTAATCAGTTTGCCACATGCCTCATGCCATTTGCTTTACTTAGGATGAGCTCTTAGAGCTCCATTAGAGGTGTTCAAATCACTATTTCAAACAGCCTGGTTTTTTGTTTTTTTTTTTCTCTCTCCCAATGCCCTCCTTTTAACCCACTCCCTGTTTTCTAAGTGTGTTCACAGAGAGGACTGGTCAAGGGGGAAATTGTGCTGTTTAGGAAGCATGGCCCAATTAAAGAAGACACAATGGGGAAATTGCTTTAGTGTCCAAATACATAACTCCAGGATAGAGAAGCCTCTTTAACACCTACAATAAGAGTGTACAAATTTCATAGCTGGTAGCTTAGGGCCAAGAGAATGGGCATCTGATAAATTTGCATGTGAAAAATGATCAGAGCTATTTAAATGATAATACATCTCTGGATGGGGAAGGAAAACTATGTGGTTTCTTTTAGCCTTGTGATATTTAGAAAACATTTACTATTTTTTAAAAGGCAGAAATTAGAAGATTAGAGAAATGTAGGGGATAAATAGTCCTTAATTATTTCCCTTCACAGCTGTAACCTCTTTCTTCCTTTCTTTCCCTTCCATACCTACTGAATAAAACCTTAGCAGTTTTCTCATACCCCTTTTCCTCATTTTTTAATGAGCATTTATACCATAAGGTCAGGATTCAAGCAACGCTGCAAATCTTAAATTATTTCAGCTTTAGGAGATAGGAGAGCAGAAGGTCAGGGACCATAAAGGAGAAATTGCTCGTGAAATGCCCTTTGGAATGCCCCTCATACCCTCTGTTTAGCTTTGAGAAAGTTTCAGTAGTTGACAGATTATGTAATCTGTTTGCCTACCAATAATTTTTTGGCACGGGGAGATTGTACAGGTACTTCGATTTTAGCCAGTCTCTAGTTAATAATCAATAGTCCTGTTGTCTAATGAAGTGATGGCCTTGACACCCTGGCCTTTGTGCAGTGTTAAAACAACATTGATCGCTACCATTATCACACGCCCTTGATATACTGAATAAGGACGTGGATATCAATCTTGGAGCAGAGTAACATTTCATAAATCTTGTAGAAATAACCAGGATTGTCCAAACAGGCATATGCTTCTTGACAGCAATGTGACTGAGGCGTCTAAGACACAGATAACTTATAATTTATCTCTAAACTCAGACTGAAGAAAGACTCAAAAGTAGCACTTAGCATAACAAGTGTTTCTCTAAGTGCCGAAGAGGACAAGGGAGTCACTTGATTTTCACTTTTATAGAAGATGGAAGTGGGAGGAAAGCTCCTATGTCATTTGGAGTGTGGACGATGAAGAGTTGAAAATTTTCTCTTTATTATCCTTTCTGAACTTTGTTTTAAATTTGGTGTTAATTTTAAATGACCTGATAGTTGGAATTATGGAATTTGTATGGAGAGAACAAATTATGGAATTTGTATGGGACTGGCTCTCATCCAGTTAGGTTGAGGAAGTGCATGAAATTGGATTTGTTTTTCCAACAGACTCTCTTTGTCAGAATCACAGATTTCAAACCTTTTCACTCAAATTTAACATTTAGTCTCTTTAAAACTAGTTTCTTTGGTGCTCAGAGATAAGCCACAGGTGTGGGATGGGGTGGGGGAGGGAGACGCAAGAGGGAGGGGTAAAGAATTTCCTGCCAATGCAGGAGGCGCAGGTTCCATCCTTGGGTTGGGAAGATCCCCTGAAGAAGGAAAAGGCAACCCATTCTTGCCTGGGAAATCCCATGGATACTGAAACTTGGCAGGCTACAGTCCACGGTTTTGCAAACAGTGGGACATGACTTAGCGACTAAACAACATAGTTAATTCACTTTGTTGTACAGAAGAAACTAATACTAAAGATTGTAAAGCAATTATACTCCAATAATGAAACTTTAAAAAACTAAAAAAAAAAAAAGAACTAGTTTCTTATTGGGAAAAGCTAAAATTACTGTGATTATTCTGATTATGCTAGTATTAAGAGATTGAATTATTCCTTGTTGCTAAATTACAAATGGTGCAGCATCAGAAACAATGGATCAAAATTTGAAGATAGAATTCTTTCGGACTTTGGTAACATTGCTCTTGAAACAACAGTCATGGTTCAGAGTCTCTGGTAGGCACCATTATCACAAATAGATATTTGTTTAGAGAAGAAAGCCTACACCCAATAAATTTCCAGCTCAGAATATTTGCTGAAAGTTGTGTAAAGATTCTGAGAATCAGGGTGTGGATAATCCATAGCAATTACTTTTCTGTTACAGAATTATCCCTGCACTGTCCATAGAATTCCAAAATGGGTAAACAAGGAAAAAGAATACATAAATTTCTTGACATCCATCTAAAAGTGACAAAAAAGAGCAGGAGCCTTAGCTAGTATGCAGGCAGATAAAACAGCAATATGTTTTATTGTCATTAATTTAAGGATGCAAAGATGATCTCCTATTTTTGTTTTATCACTGTTATTTTATTTAATGTATATTTATGTTATCAAAATGTATTTGTCATTAATTAATGAATGTAAAGGTGGCCCACTACTTAAAAATAAACACCAGTTTTGTATTTTAAGGTACAAAGAGGTCTTGTTCATGAGAAAACAGATGACTGTAAATAATATATTTGTGTCACATACTTTGTGCGCATTGTGTGTGTGGGCATGTGCCTTTGCATATTTCCAGTCTACGCACATATGTAGCTCTTATTAGTGCTACTGTGGATATGCCCACCAAATAGAAAACTGTACCTCTTTATAAGTTGAATGTGAAATAGATGTTTTATGAAAAGTTTAATTATTAAATACTAAAATCTACTTAAAATGTATAATATCTATAGATACTTAGTATGGAGGGTAGTAATTTAAAGTGAACTAAAAAAAGTCCATCTGGAGAAGGAAATAGGCACCCACTCCAGTATTCTTGCCTGGAAAATCCTGTAGACAGAGAAGCCTGGCGGGCTCCATGGGGTTGCAAAAGAGCTGGACATGACTGAGTAACTTAAGAGCAAAAAAAAAAATCCAAGTCTACTGCAGTTTTCCCTTCTTTGGCTTCCTTTTCAGAGCATTTTATCCTTTTATTTACAAAATATTTTTGGATGTTGCATTTCAAAAAATGAGTAGAAGGAGTCTAAGGAGCACCAGCTTCTTTCTGATAGCTTATTCTCAGAAACACTGAGGCGGACAGTGAGAGGGATGTATCTATCTGCCCATGAATGGTATTCAGCTGTCTGTAGTCTTCTTGGGCCCTCATGCTTATTCAAAAACCTTCATAAAGAAAACTACTGATATTTGGACCTAAATAATAAGATGGTATGTGTGTGTGCAGTGGGGTCACTCACATGACTAAAGCCTGAAGCCTTTTTAAATAAATGATTTCCTCCCCTTAAACAAAAGAGGAGAGCTTCCGGCTGTGTAAAACCTTTACTCACTAATCTGACAAAAATGTAAATATTTTTACCAATATATTATTTACTAGGCAAGAAGCTTCAGGGGCGGTGGTGGGATAGAAGAGGAACACAGATAAATGTGCCAGCAGTGAGAGCTTTATGACCACTCCAGACCCAGCTGTCACTCCTTCGGTACTTCCTGTCAGTCTGACTAAATTCTGTCATCCCTCAACCTGGTTTAAATTAACAGGTAATTTGTAAATGTCACTTCAGGTTAGGCCGCTCATTTTGCTTCTACTCTACCAATGCAAAGTCTCGGACTAATTTTTCTTGTCTTCTTTTAATAGGATTTTCATTTATAAATAGAATTATGTTCTGAAAATAAATTACAGTAAGTGATGCACAGAACGGGTAGCAGCAGCACTTTCATAGAATTTCAAGCACCTACATCAGAAGAGATTAATAAAAACACTTCAAAGGCTAAATTCTATTTAAGCAGAAGACAGCTTTTGGTTAATATTTAATCTGAGTAACTGAGATCTTGGTGGAAAATATAATTTTTTAATATCTAAATTAATTTTCAAAACAAAACCATTAATTTTGTTTGGAGAGTTTGTGCAGTGAGAAAGTTTTAGTAATATATTTGTAGAGTGAAAAGTTAATCAATTAATTTTGTGGTGAAAAAAATTAGCTTTTAATGTTGTATTTGTTCTAAATGAATTCTTCTTATTTGATCAGGTATGGTGCTTTAGGATTCTTCTTCTTAAGCCTTTCCATCTCAGTAGGCAAAGAAGTCTCTAGGGGAAGAATATTCTTTCTAATTACTCTTCCATGGCTGCCATGGGCTTCACCTCATTTTTTGAGTAAGAAGTCTCAAGCTCAAACCCTGTGCCTGGAAGACTGCAAGGGTGGCTAATGGGGTTTATTGCACAGAAGGCTTTTGGCATTGTCACTGTAGCAGATCTGTTCCAATCATGGAATTTTTTGCAGAGAAGAAAGTGTGGTTGGAAGAGGCAGTGAGGAATTGTGTTAGGTTGAGAGGTAAAATGAGATTAAACTCTTGCTAAGTCACATGATACTCACATAAGTCACATGGGCAAATATTCACCACATGTTAATTGACTGGGACAAAGAATGCATATGTGTACATATGTGGCTTGAATGAAGAAGTTCATGGAACAGTCAGGTGATCATTTGTGCCACATTATCGGTTCTATCATTTGCTAGCATTGTGGCTTTAGAATATCCTTTCTACTTTCTGAGTTTGTAAATGAACTGTAAATTTAACATCTAAGGCTGATCTGATTCAGTGGGGATTTATGCAGTTGAAATGTGTTGTTTGTGTTGTAATCCTTTTTTGTGATAGCCATGTTGCTGCAGCTAAATTGCTTCAGTTGTGTCTGACTCTGTGCGACCCCACAGACGGCAGCCCACCAGGCTCCCCCATCCCTGGGATTCTCCAGGCAAGAACACTGGAGTGGGTTGCCATTTCCTTCTCCAATGCAGGAAAGTGAAAAGTGAAAGTTAAATCGCTCAGTTATGTCTGACTCAGCGACCCCATGGACTGCAGCCTACCAGAAAGTAACCAAAACCACAGTCCTTACTACTTTTCTAACTAGGATTGAGTATAGCTGGACTAGGAAAGCTTTTGTCTTCTGTCTTGCAGCCAGTACAGCACCATTTTAATAGGAAGAGAAAGGAAATCTTTAAAACTTCGAATCTAAAGTTAGTTTAACAGAAGCTCCAGGTTCAAACCAATGAACTTTCTGAGACTTTGTTCTCCTGCCTTCTTTCTTCATTCTATTTTGCCAACACTCTTGGATTATTCTATGTTGCAAGAGAGATGTGGAGACAGATTGTGTCTGGTTCAAGCTTTCACCCAATTTCTTCTCCACCTCTTCTTACTGTGGTTCAATGAACAAGTGCATTGCAGATTTTTTTAATTCCCCAAGGTGATTATCTCCTTACTTGACATAGCTGTTTAATAATTAAAGTCATATAATCACATTACAGAAAGTTGGGAAATGGAAAAAATTTCTTACTCATAACCCCATCATTTTAACATACTCTTGTCATGTTTCCTTCAAGTATTTCTCTTAAATATCAGTTTTTAAATTATAATGTAATTTAAAATCAATAAGCATATAATTCATAGTGTTCATTCTCTTAATGTATGATTTCCTTTTCTCATATTTACACATAGCTTTTACAGTTATCATATTTTCAAAAGAAAAGACCATTAATTAAAGGAAGGACAATTAAAGCTCTTTTAATAATAATATCTGTGTAACACTCATAATAGTGATTTTGAAGAGTTTATGTCTAAAGCTTTTTGTCATTATAAGTGAATTTTTCACAGAGACAAAGACTAGCATTTTATTTCAGAAATGGTGCCACAGGGGCATGTCTCCATTGGCTCAGTGCTGGGCGTCTCTGCGGAGTCCCACCTGGTGGAAGTGGGGCTCTACTTTTTTTTAGCAAATGCCTCTTCTCTTTTTGGTCAAGCTTGTTTAGGTAGATGTATGTGTGTTAGTTCCTCAATTGTGAGAGACTCTTTGAAACCCTGTGGATTGTAGTCTGCCAGGTTCCTCTGTCCATGGTATTCTCCAGGCAAGAATACTGGAGTGGGTTGCCATTCCCTTCTCCAGGGGATCTTCCTGACCCAGGGATTAAACCCAACCCAGCAGATTCTTTACCATCTGAGCCACCAGGGAAACCCATTTAGGTATGTAAGAACTTCTTTTTGGCAAATGACACAGGTCATAAAATATTTGTCTGTGAAGTAGTTCAGAAGGAACAGGGAGAGAGAGCAGGTGAGACATAAACAGACAATTCTTTTTCTTCTTGCCTTAAATAATTAGAGAAAAGAGCACTCTATAAAGAGAATGGACTGTGTTAAAAGCATAAAAAAGTGCCACTTCGACTCAGATTTTTTTATTATTATTTTAATGAAATATTTAAGCATTTTCACTTAAGGTCTTTCCCCTTGAGCCTTGTTTTTGAGGAAAATGATGTAGACTATTAAGCTGGAGGGAGAGGAAAGTGTACTGGAAGTCTCAGAATCATTATATTAGCTTTTAAGAAATTGCTGTTAAGGAACAGTGAATGAATTTTTACTGGTACAGAAAGAATGGAGAGTTGCTTCCTTCCTTTCATGTACATGCATATGTGTGTGTACACACACAGACATACACATGCACACACATATTTCTTAATTGAATGATTCCATTTTAAATTCTCGTTACAATTGGAAGCCATTATTGGAGGTGCTAGGTGACCCCCAAACCTTTGAATAACTTGCCATCCTTTTAAAAATAATAAATATTCCTTAGGCTTTCACTGAAACCATAAGTTAAAACTAAAGCGCCAAAGGAAAAATTTAGTAAATTCAGCCAATCCCAACGTTGCCATTACTTTATGTGAGCTTGTGGCAAATCATGTCCTTTTGTCCCCCCAGTAGTATTCTTACTTGGAGTTAGAAGAAATAATTGGTAAGGTAGAGACATATCACTACCAGTCAACTTCATGAAATTGACTTTAAAAATCTTTGCAAGATACGATGGGTGGGTTTAAGGATAAAATTAATTAGGTCTCTGTCAGTTTGCATGCGCTTTTTAAAAAACATGCAATAAAGAAAAAAAAGGAAGACCTGCTTCTTATTTACACAGCCTAGTACTTTGAAATTTCTCATGGCAGAAAGCAGTACATAACCTTCATGTACGTAACCTATGAATTATCCTTGAAATAAAATGTTTAATTACAGTTGACATTTCTGAACCCATTGCAGGTGCTGCCCATCTGAAGAGTGACATTGTTTACTACACTACAAGGCTCCAGGCCTAGTGTCAGAGATTATAAACCAATTTCCATCTCTGCTTTAATGTGGGTTTAATATCAGAAGAAGAACTTTACTGTGTAAATATTAAACATTTTGTTTAAATATTAAGTACCAAAGGTCTTTTCGTTTTGATTATTAAAACAGGAAGAGCCCCAACTTTGAAAGAGGTGCCTTGTTGTATTAAGAAAATGACTGGTTCTGTACCCCCAGGTTAATTATCACTGGCCAGAGAAGTGTGTTCAGGCAAAATGTCAGTTGTCTACATGGTGATTTTTGGTCATTAACTGGCAATAGCTGACGGGCAGTCTGCATCACTAATAATGAGCTTATTAGCAACTGTGCATTTTCTCTTGCTCTTTACCTAAGAAATGGTCTGAAAATAAGTGACCAAAAATGCTGTCTCCTTGCTGGATGCAAGTAGAGCGGGATGGAGAATTTTAAGGAAGTGACCCATGAGTGACCCAACTGTAGCTTTCATTGGGTTTGATCACCAAACTGCAAAGGAGAAATCTGAAGGGCTGGCAAGAAGAGATGTATTGTGAAACAAATGCTTGTTTGCCCACCTAAGACTGAAATTAAACCAGGGAAATGGAAATTTATAAATACCTGCAGACAAACACTCAAGACAGATGCAAACTCTCCTCTGAGAGATTCCATCTTCCAAGTAATTGCAAAGGAAGCCTCTATGAGAATCACAATTCCTCTCAATTGTGGAAAAATGAGCTGTGCTTTTTATTCTGTAGTACATAAGGTTTGCTAGCTTTGTATCCTTTTTCTTGTGTATTGTCTTAAAATCCTTGAGCAGAACACTCTGCATCTATTAGGCAGGTATGAGAGATCCAGATGTTGCTCTTAAATTGATAGCTGTTGTATCTGTCTTACTGAAGTGTTTGTAAGAAGGCAAATAAACTCTGGTTTAGGCTTTTGGTATTCAAATAAATTCAGCACTTCTAAATATGGAAGTGCCTTTAGAATGCTGTCTGAGAGAGATGATGAAACCAGAATCTTGTTAGGGGAATGTTTTAGAGCACAGTGGTTTTGATGGGGAAAGGGACCTCTGTTGACTTTTTCTAGAGCTGTTTTCTGAACCTATAAATATTTACATACAGAGGGTTAGATGGTGACATTACAAAGTAGCTTATAGAATATGCATCAATTTACCAGTACCTCACAAGCACTTTTGAAAAAATGTTTCAATTATTTAATCAGTTAATATATATGTATATTAAACATCTGTTTTGTGCCTGGCATTGTGGTGAGCCTTCAGATATTTAAGATATATCTGAAAAGTCAAGATTATTTTACTTTGATTCAATTAGAAAAGTATTTTACGTATTCAACTGTTCAGTGGTAGGAAAATGTTGGTTAGTTAGGTGTGATCAGATTTTACAAGACCTTAGTAACTAGAGAAAGGAGGCGAGTAACAGTACTATACTCAGACTGCATGATTTAGGAAGACTTACATCACAGTGGTAAGATGGACTTTTGGTGAAGGAAGAGGCTGGCATTGGAGAGTCTTGTTATAGCAATAATCTAATGGTAAATTTAAAAGAATTTAGGGTAATGCAGAGACAATGAGAGTGGACAGCTGGTTTGTAGAAAATTTTAAATTTGGTGGTTACTAGTAACTCTTTAAAAAGTATGTTTCTTATCTTCTTTATATGAGAGGTGTCGAAAATATAGCTTCATGGTCAAAGAATGAGTCAAGGATTTGGAAGGGATGCGTTGTTCTCTTAGCCAGATTACTGACACTCAGTGTGACTTCAGAGTTTCTGTACCTTCTGGCTTTGCTGCCCTAGATTGAACATGACCATAGTAGGTGATCAAACTATCAGATGAGACATTTTAACAGGTTTTAAGCTTCCCATGTGAAGGATTGTTTGGAATTAAAGGAAATTCTTTTTAAAATGCATAACTTAATTTTTCCTTCCTTTCTGCCCTCCAAGTTGCCCAAAAGGTGAAGTGTAACTTGCATTTTGAATCAAGACATACACATTGTTAGCTTTTCAGATAATAGTTTGCCTCTTCCTCATTTGTATGTGCCTTTCAAAGATTTCCTTTTTGAAAGATTTAGAGCACTGCTTATTGAATTTAGTAGTTTAATCTGATTCCACTTTCAACATCTACTTTAGTGAAATCTTTGAGATCACTGCTTAGTTCAGGTTTCTTTAGTCTTATAGTGCTTTTTTCCAAGTGTGAATATGCTTTAAAATGTGAGTAGCTTCTCATGGTTAAGAGCCTTCATATTTTTTGTTCATGTTATCTCTTGCCTACTTTTCACTCAAGAAACAATAATTGACTTCTTATTATATGAAAAGATCTCTGCCACACACACTGAAGATGCACCAAAGTGAAAGACGTCTTCATTCTTCTGGGAACTTATACTAAATCTGACATTTAAATGTAGTGACATTGATAAGTGGCATGCGAGTGGTAAAATAACCATCACATAGCAAGCTTATGCCCAGTTGTGTAATGTGTCAGGAGACAAAAGGTAAGGCCTCAACTGAAGAAGCCTTGAATTGGGGCCTGGAAGAAGGTAGGATTGTGATATAGGGAAAGAGACAATTCTTACTTCAGGCACTCTTTTTGCAAAAATATCAAGGCACCAAAGTTCAAGGTGTGGCCAGGGAAGACCAACTAGGCCAGGAGAGGCCACTCTGATGTCTGAGCTTAGTCCATGCTAGGTAAACACAGCTATAGAGAGGAATGTTGAAGAACACTGAAAAATGAAAAGAAAATATAGAAATACTAGTAAATCTCAAGAAGAGAGGAGTAAAGGGGTTCAATCAAGCTAAATGGGCCTGTTGCCTTTTGAAAAAATGTAACTATTTAGAATTTTCCAATGGCATTTCTTTTCCATTCCTCCTTCAGGCTGTGTTTAGCACTGTGTCTGGGTGTCCCTCACTCCTTGCTTAGAAGGTCACCTCCTCCAAATTATGAAAAACAAATGGAGCAATCTTCCCTACTCCTGATTCCTATTTCAAGGAACCTGGACAACATATTCCATTCTCAAAAGTATCATTGATAGGAGTGTTTCCTCTTCACTCCTGGGCTCTTTACAGATCATGTTATCCTTTAAAATATTGACATATTAAAACCTATTCAGTGTGAAGTTTCAGGGATATGTTCTTTGGAGATTCTTGAAATAAGAGTCACTTTATAAGAGGCAGAGCATTGTGGTCTTTTTAGGTAATATTACTCTGTAAATACAGATCACCACAGTTACCAGTGGGTGCTTATTTTACAATATGAAAATAATTGTTTTTCAGAGCTCGTAGAAGGAAAAAACAAACAAACAAAAAAAGATCTTCATGAGTTCACTTGCAGTTCAGGAAAAAAACAACTCAAAAACCTAATGTTGTTATGAAAATAGGACAATTTTCCCAAACCAGGACAGGTACATTAAAGAGGAAATTATGCTTCACCTAAAGTTGGCTTTTTATAGATTATCTTTCCCATGTACCTCTTGGTGAAAGGCACTACTTTTGAATTTATCAGGAGACACGAGAGATGTGCAGTTTTCGAAACATTTTGACCTGGCTTCTGGTTACCAGGATGCTTTAGTAAAATCACTTTTAGTTTTTGTTTTTTTCTTTTTAAATTTTTTAAGTCTTTATTAAATATGTTATAGTATTGTTTCTGGTTTGCCATTTCCTCTTTGAGGAGAACTTCCCGACCCAGGAATGAAACCCGTGTCTCTTAAGTCTTGTGCATTGACAGGCGGGTTCTTTACCACTAGCGCCACCTGGGAAGCCCTGTTTCTGGTTTATGTTTTGGTTGTTTGTCCATGAGGCATGTGGGATCTTAGCTCCCCTACCAGGGATTGAACCCACAACCCCTGCATTGTAAGGCAGATTTTTAATCACTGGACCACCACAGAAGTCTCCATTTTTGGTTTTTGAATAGAAGACATACATATGTTTACAGTAGATCTGTTTAAAGTTTTGGGGATTAGAATTCCAATGACTTTATATTTCACAATGGAAATGTTACCAGGACCTCTTATTCAGGAATTTTTGAAAAACTAAGGCAATTAAAAAGTAATAAACCTAAATCCCCAATCACATCAGTAAAACAGCACATGTTGTAGTTTATTAATCCTTTTTGTTATCATTCACCTACTTTGGGTTTTATTGAAAGCAAACTTTCAGAGAATATTTTATCTTCTAACTGAAGATATAGATATTATTTTAGGATACCTAGTTTTAAGAGTCTAAGACTGACCTGCCAAAAGAACTGTAAAATATCAAAATATTTTCTTGGCTATTTCATTGTTTTTCATGCTTGTGGACAAAAATCAAATTCTTTTTCAGAAATGATTTCATATAGACCCACTTCTGTTCTCCTGACATTTTAAACTTGCTTATGTAAAATTAGTTCATCTTTTTTTATGGAAAGGTATTGAGCATTTCACAAGTCACGATATATCCTCTGGTGTGGAATGATTGTTGAATCAAGTTTCAAAACATGGAAGATGCTAATATAGAGCAGTGGAAGAACTGGGGCAGGTTCTTTTGTGGTATCATAACAGAAAGCACCAGACTAACAGAGGATATACATATGAAAGGGGCTGCCTGTTTCCGGTCTCAATAGGCAAAATCAGAAAAATCTAGATTACCTTTCCTTAGACTTCATCACATGTGGGTGTGCTCAGTCATGTCCAACCCTTTGCAACCCCATGGGCTATAGCTCACCAGGCTCCTTTGTCTGTGGAATTTTCCAGGCAAGAATACTGGAGTTGGTTGCCATTTCCTACTCCAGAGTGTCTTCCCAACCCGGGGATTGAATGCATGTCTCCTACGTCTCCTGCATTGGCAGGCAGATTCTTTACCCACTGAGCCACCTGGGAAGCTCTCCTTAGACTTTACTGATGTTTTAAATTATGTATCAGTAGTTGTTTATAGCAGACTTACAGTTTCTTCCAAGGTACAGAACAAATTGTATCTATCAGGTGATAAGGCAAGAAGGTCAATATCTTTATTTTGCATTAGAAGTAAAATCTGGCATGAGACATACTGATAAAATTTGTGCAGACTGATAATTTTCACAACCTACTTACAAGACAATAATATATTTTTAAGATACTCAAATATTATGTGTTATAGAAATTTGAAAGCCAAGGGAATGGTTCTTAAAGAAAGAAATATAGCCAGAGGTACCTTTCATTTGAAGAAATGCATAGAGAATACTCACTATTAAGAGTTCCTCATAGAATTAATTGCTTGTCCTGTGTATCAATTCAGTTCTATGAATTATACCAAAAGGATTCTTGCATTTTGAAAAAATATGATTAATTATTACATATTTCTAATTCCAAGCAGCACAAACTAGGAAGTTTTCTTTCTATTATCTCAAAACTAAACTCCCATATCTGTTTAGCCTCTATGAAAGGTCTGTGAACTGGAAATTACATTTCAACATGTTCAAATTATTCTTGAGGCTTGATCCTAAGGGGTAGATTTTTAGTGCGTGGCATTGAGATTTGGCTGTGTAATTCCTATTAGTACTAATAACAGTCAATTACTAGTCTCTGGAATGTACCTGAATAATTTCTCCTAAAGACCAAATACATGAAAACAATTCATTTTAGTAACTCCCAATATTGCATATAGTATAAACCTTCATGGAACCAAAGGGAAAAAAGTTATAAATATTAAAAAAAAAGAAAAGAAGAGATACCACCATCTTTAATACAGATTACTTGAGCTTGTGGAACAAATTCCTATTGCTTTTACATCTTATTAAACATAGACAGGGTTGGTGGGGGAATACTGCATGAGCCAAAATAGATGACACATCAACCTTCATGCCATGCCAGCCCCTGGGAATGTGACGCTTTGCTGCCCCTGATTAGTGGTTTTTTCCCAGATCTGTAATAAGTTTGGGGGTCTGGGCTACATTTAATATATGGGCCTTCACTGAGTTTAGCTTGGTTCTCATTCTGCTTCATTTGACTCTCCTATTCCCTGAGTTTAATGAGATTGGTAACCAATACAAATTTAATTTCTCAAACATGACTCACCCTACAAATCAGCCTTGGAGAAAACATCGCCTAGAAAGGGGTTGACTTTGGACAATATTGTACCTTGTCAGGAGCTTGCAATGAGCTTGTGCTCTCGGGTTTGGCTCTGACCCCTTCAGCAGGCATCACCCTCTCTTCACAATGTTCCAGCCCTGGCTTCTTAGTCCCACAAAGCCCACTTCAATATGTTGATCATTGATTCATTTCTCTAACTAGTCACCCATCTCCTCTAGTGGCTGGAGTGCAAACTCCTTAGTCAGACTTGAAGTTTTGTGACTTTGGGCAAATTAGGTACCCTCTCTGGGTTTCATTGTCTTCTTCTATAAAGTAGGGATGAGAACACTACCTATCTCATAGGGTGGTTGAGGGAATTAAAGGAGTTAAGTAAAGTACTTGAAGCAATGCCTAGCCTATGATAGGCACCAATAAATGAAAACTATTATAATCCCACAGACCTTTGTGTGTGTCATCCTCTTATATTTGTATAGTGGCATTTACAGTCTCCCTTATGCCCTCATCTTGTAAGACAGATCTTAGTTTGTCTCCTCAGTCTTTAGGCCCTTATTTTGCTGTTCAAGTTCATGGGCAAGTGAAAAAAGGGAGAGAACTAAGAAAGACCAGACTGACCTGGATTAGAAGGGTCACACAGAATGCAGGGAACAGAATTTGTTTAGAAAATGGGAAGGATGGGGAAAGTGAAAAGGAGGGGAGGCGAGAGGAGGGGAGGAGGCATCAAGCTGAGGAGGAGCTTTAGCAGGTGTGACTGGCGAGACCACTGAGGTCTGGGCACTGCTGCTTACATGCCCATCCGCCAGGAGACTTTGGAGAAGTTTACATTCTTTCTCTCCCACCCTCACTTCTTCCAGCCTGCCTTTCCTCTCTTTTACCTATTTTTTTCTTCTTCTCCTTTTAGTTTAACATGGGGTTTATTCACTTATGCGCAGGACCATTTTCCTCCTGATCACGAGCACTCCACAGATACAGATACTAGCAACGTTACTCCCTCTGTGTCTTGTGGTGACTGCACAAAGGCATATGCCACATACTCCCAAACCATCTGAGTGTCCTGTTGAAAACTGTCTTTTTAATAAGCGTGTTTTAGGAAGGCTTCATTTCACTCACAATTCAGCAACCCAATAATACATAACAGCTTCCATAGCACTTCAGTTCTTTATAGTGTTTCGAATGCATTCATACACATGATCTTGTTTCCTCCACAATAATTTTGTGCATTTATAGGCCAGGAACGAACTATCATCCCTATTTAATACAGGAGGAAAACCATGGCTCAGAGATATGCCAATACTAGAACTAATATGGTCCTGTGATTGTTGCTATGTGTTCCCTTTACCTCATCCCAATATCCCTGAAAGTTCCCACAAGCCTAATGGGCTCATGTGATTTCTTCATTCTCTGGACTTATAGAATTCCCTCTACATTTTTGTATTCATAGTTTTCCTTTATTTTTGTACTAATTAATTAGGTTTATTTAGCCTTTATAGTTTGGTTATAAAAGCTCCTTTTGGCAAGGGGTTGAGTTTCTCCAGGATGTGTGAACCTATATCTGAGGCTACAAGTCTCCAACCAATTTCCTTGCCCTGGTGCAGAAGTCAGACAGCTGGAGTGCTTGTTTTCACTTTTCTGTTCTAGAAAGTCAGCCTTAGGCCATTATATTGATGTGGAGACTAGAACCCACAACCTCTCACCACCCTCTCTGTGGTTTAGCTCCTTGAGTCATGCAGCACTGAAGTTTAGTAATTAGCACTTAGAAAGCCATTGAGGTCAATCCCCACAGCTCCTGTGTAAAATTTGGACCCATTTAACTGTCAAAGCCTCTTAAAGAACATTTCTGTATAATTCCATGTATTTAAAAATAAATTAAACTAATGGCATTATCCATATTCCCTTAGAATGGGATGCAGCAATCGTGTATGGACAGAACAGAAATTTATTAATAGTCACATGTGTGGTAAGGTGACATTCAGATGCGTCTGCTTCCTCTCATAAAGTCACCTGCTGGAAGCCTATTGAGTAAATGTTAATGAATTTGGGTCTACCTCAGCTGCAAATGGATCAGATCTTACTAATGTAACATTACAGCAACCTAGATTCACTTGGATTATTCTGCTGATTTAAATTAAATTGAACACCAAAGCCAGCAAAATGTATTAGAGAAGAATTAGATGTGCTACAGAAATGTTTAAAAGATGTTCTGAGAACCCAAAGAAGAGGAAGAGGAGGAAGGATAAGAATGTCTCTTTGTATTCTTCCAGCTCTGGGGCCTGAGACTCACATTTGAAGAGATGGACATGATGATTCTATTGCTGGAATGGAGTTTGCATGTGACCTCCATTAATGTTTAAAGATTGCTCCATAGTTTAATTTTTAAGACATCATGCTGAGAGCCTGCCATCAACTGCCTGCCAAATTTGGTTTTAAAATTTAGCTGGTTTTTAGCTAGAGGTGAGGAATAAAACCACTAAAGTTTTGTTGTTTTTGTCTTTACTCTTTCAAAAACAATTAAACTTGGATTTTTCTGTTTGATCAGTTATTTCAAAAATGGCATGTATTTGCCACTCAAGTCAAAGTGAATCTTATGAGTGGAGGTTTGATACTTCTCCCCCTATATATACCTATCTCAGTCTTCTTTCATGTCTTAACTCATGTGCAGTATGTTGAGTCCAATGTGGGCTTAAGTCCATGTCCTATGCATGTTCATTAAAGCTTACAACCCTTTATTCTCTGGCTTTTCATATGTGTCGTTTCCTTATCATGAGGATGTAGATAGTTCCTGAACTTTGCTTTTTTATTTTATTTATTTTTTAATTGGAGGATAATTATAATGTTGTGTTGGTTTCTGCTGTACAGCAATGTGAATCAGTCATAATTATACACACACACACACACACACACACACACACACACACACACACACACACACACACACACACCCCCATCCCTTCCTTCTTGGCCTCCCTCCTTTCTCCCACCCCACCTCTCTAGGTTGTCACAGAGAGGCAGGCTGGGTTCCCTGTGTTATATAGCTTTTTCCCAGTAGCTATCTATTTTACACTGATAGTGTATATATGTCAGTGCTACTTTCTCAATTCATCCCACCCTATCCTTCCCCTGTTGTGTCCACAAGTCTATTCTCTATGTCTGCATCTTCATTCCTTCCCTACAAACAGGTTCATGCAGCTCAATATCAGAAAAACAAACATTTCAATAATAATAAAAAAAATTGTCAGAAGACTTAAACAGACATTTCTCCAATAAAGACATACAGATGACCAATAAATACATGAAAAGATGATCAACATCATGCATTATTAGAGAAATACAAATCAAAACTACAACGAGGTATCACCTCACATCAATCAGAATGGCCCTCATCAAAAAAATCTCCAAACAATAAATCTAGAAAGGGTGTGGAGAAAAGGGAACCCTTCTGCTCTGTTGGTGGGAATGTAAACTAGACTCTGCTTTTGATGGAGCTTCTCATAATTGTTTTTAAAAGTTTTCTTTCTGGTGCATGTACCTCATGACGCTTGTGGACTTATTAATTTCATTTAGAAGGTAAGTTCAGTCAGTCAGCAACAAATATTTCCCCCAAAGTTAATTGTGACATTTTTTTTTCTCAAAGGGTATGCCACAGCCATCTAATCATGCCATTCTAAATGCTTAATTATTGTTGCTGTTTTGAACTCACTCTGTGTGTTTGCCGTGACCTTGCTGTCTATTGGGAGTAGACTTCTCTCAGTTTAGGTATTCAGATAAAATGCTTTCTAACACTTGGGTTTCCAAGAAGCCAAAGGTTTGAAAGTTAAAAAGTGAACACTTAGCCTGGTTTCAGCTACTTTTCAGTTAAGTTCAGTTGCTCAGTTGTGTCGGACTCTTTGCGACCCAATAAACCACAGCACTCCAGGACTCCCTGTCCATCACCAACTGCCAGAGTGTACCCAAACTCATGTCCATTGAGTCAGTGAGGCCATCAAACCATCTCATCCTCTGTCATCCCCTTCTCTTCCTGCCCCCAATCCCTCCCAGCATCAGAGTCTTTTCCAATGAGTCAACTCGTAGCATGAGGTAGCCAAAGTATTGGAGTTTCAGCTTCAGTCCTTCCAATGAACACCCAGGACTTATCTCCTTCAGGATGGACTGGTTGGATCTCCTTGCAGTCCAAGGGACTCTCAAGAGTCTTCTCCAACACCGTAGTTCAAAAGCATCAATTCTTTGGCACTCAGCTTTCTTTATAGTCCAACTCTCACATCCACACGTGACCACTGGAAAAACCATAGCCTTGACTAGATGGACCTTTGTTAGCAAATAACATCTCTGCTTTTTAATATGCTAACTAGATTGGTCATAACTTTCCTTCCAAGGAGTAAGCGTCTTTTAATTTCATGGCTGCAATCACCATCTGTAGTGATATTGGAGCCCAAAAAATGTCTGGCACTGTTTCCATTGTTTCCCCATGTATTTACCCTGAAGTGATGGTACTAGATGCCATGATCTTCGTTTTCTGAATGTTGAGCTTTAAGCCAACTTTTTCACTCTCCTCTTTTACTTTCATCAAGAGGCTCTTTAGTTCTGCTTCACTTTTCTGCCATAAAGGTGGTGTCATCTGCATATCTGAGGCTATTGATATTTCTACCGGCAATCTTGATTCCAGCTTGTGCTTCCTCCAGCACAGCGTTTCTCATGATGTACTCTGCATATAAGTTAAATAAGTAGGGTGACAATATACAGCCTTGACATACTCCTTTTCCTACTTGGAACCAGTCTGTTGTTTGATGTCCAGTTCTAACTGTTGCTTCCTGAACTGCATACAGGTTTCTCAAGTGGCAGGTCAGGTGGTCTGGTATGCCCATCTCTTTCAGAATTTTCCACAGTTTATTGTGATCCACACAGTCAAAGGCTTTGGTATAGTCAATAAAAGCAGAAATAGATGTTTTTCTGGAACTCTCTTGCTTTTTCGATAATCCAGCGGATGTTGGCAATTTAATCTCTGGTTCCTCTGCCTTTTCTAAATTCAGCTTGAACATCTGAAAGTTCACAGTTCGTGTATTGCTGAAGCCTTGGTTGGAGAATTTTGAGCATTACTTACTAGCGTGTGAGATGAGTGCAATTGTGCGGTAGTTTGAGCATTCTTTGGGATTGCCTTTCTTTGAGATTGGAATGAAAACTGACTTTTTCCAGTCCTCTGGCCACTGCTGAGTTTTCCCAATTTGCTGGCATATTGAGTGTAGCACTTTCACAGCATCATCTTTCAGGATTTGAAATAGCTCCACTGGAATTCCTTCACCTCCACTAGCTTTGTTCGTAGTGATGCTTCCTAAGGCCCACTTGACTTCACAGTCCAGGGTTTCTGGCTCTAGGTGAGTGTGAGTGACCATACCATCATGATTATTTGGGTTGTGAAGATCTTTTTTGTACAGTTCTTCTGTGTATTCTTGCCACCTCTTCTTAATATCTTCTGCTTCTGTTAGGTCCATACCATTTCTATTCTTTATGGTACCCAGCTTTGCATGAAATGTTCCCTTGGTATCTCAAATTTTCTTGAAGAGATCTCTAGTCTTTCCCATTCTATTGTTTTCCTCTATTTCTTTGCATTGATCATCGAGGAAGGCTTTCTTATTGCTCCTTGCTATTCTTTGGAACTCGGTATTCAAATGGGTATATCTTTCCTTTCCTCCTTTGCTTTTTGCTTCTCTTCTTTTCACAGCTATTTGTAAGGCCTCCTCAAACAGCCATTTTGCCTTTTTGCATTCCTTTTTCTTGGGGATGGTCTTTATCCCTGTCTCCTGTACAGTGTCACGAACCTCCATCCATAGTTCATCTGGTACTCTGTCATCAGATTTAGTCCCTTAAATCTACTTCTCATTTCCACTGTATAGTCATAAGGTATTTGATTTAGGTCATACTTGAATGGTTTAGTGGTCTTCTCCACTTTCTTCAATTTAAGTCTGAATTTGGCAATAAGGAGTTCATGATCTAAGCCACAGTCAGCTCCCATCTTATTTTTGCTGACTGTATAGAACTTCTCCATGTTTGACTTCAAAGAATATAATCAATCTGACTTCGATGTTGACCATCTGGTGATGTTCATGTGTAGAGTTTTCTCTTGTGTTGTTGGAAGAGGGTGTTTGCTATGACCAGTGCGTTCTCTTGGCAGAACTCTATTAGCCTTCACCCTGCTTCATTCTGTACTCCAAGGTCAAATTTGCCTGTTTCTTGGCTTCCTACTTTTGCATTCCAGTCCCCTATAATGAAAAGGACATCTTTTGGGGGTATTAGTTCTTGAAGGTCTTCATAGAACCATTCAACTTCAGCTTCTTCAGCGTTACTGGTTGGGGTATAGACTTGGATTACCGTGATATTGAATGGTTTGCTTTGGAAATGAACAGAGATCATTCTGTCATTTTCGAGATTGCATCCAAATGCTGCATTTCATATTCTTTTGTTGCCTATGATGGCTACTCCATTTCTTTTAAGGGATTCCTGCCCACAGTAGTATATACAATGCTCATCTGAATTAAATTCACCCATTCCAGTCGATCTTAGTTCACTGATTCCTAGAATGTCGATGTTCACTGTTGCCGTCTTCTTTTTGACCTTGATTCATGGGCCTAGTATTCCAGTTTCCTATGCAATATTGCTTTAGAGCATCGAACCTTGCTTCTATCACCAGTCCCATCCACAACTGGGTGTTATTTTGCTTTGGGTCCATCTCTTCATTCTTTCTGGAGTTATTTCTCCACTGATCTCCAATATCATATTGGGCACCTACTGACCTGGGGAGTTCATCTTTCAGTGTCCTATCTTTTTGCCTTTTCATACTGTTCATGAGGTTCTCAAGGCAAGAATACTGAAGTGGCTTGCCATTCCCTTCTCTAGTGGACCACATTCTGTCAGACCTCTCCACCATGACCTGTCCATCTTGGTTGGCCCCACATGGCATGGCTTAGTTTCACTGAGTTAGAGAAGGCTGTGGTCCATGTGATCAGATTGGCTAGTTGTCTGTGATTGTGGTTTCAGTCTGTCTGCCCTCTGATGCCCTCTCTCAGCGCCTACCATCTTACTTGGATTTCTCTTACGTTGGATGTGGGGTAAGTCTTTATGGCTGCTCCAGCAAAGCGCAGCTGCTGCTACTTTTACTTTGTAGTAAATAATTTAGATGGATAGAATACAGTGATTTTCCACAATGCTCATTGACTCAAAATATACAAACAAGTGGAAATTGTTTATTTTCCTAATTGTACAGATTTTCTGCTAGCTCCAAAGGAAGATAAAACCCATTTTGTCAGCAAACACCATGACTGCAAAAAGTGGACTGGCACCTCTTATATCCTTCAAATAGCTGTCAGAACTCATGGACACCACAGCAATGTTGTGGAAAGCCTATGATAAGTTACAATATTCACATAGCTGCCAACCACCTATAACAAGTGCCAGACATCAATAACTGTCCACATTGTCAAAGGCAAGCAGCGAGGACAAGCACCAGTGATACTGCAACCAACATTGTAATAGCTAACCAACAGGACAATATTAATTCATGAACACGGCAGCCTTTGAAGCTAGCCAGAGATGGAAAAACCAAAACAAAAAACCCCACAACAATAGGATGAATTCAATCAGACCATCCAGGCTGGTGTAATCAGAGGCCAGCCAAAACCCCAAATTACCCATTCAGGCCCTTAGGAGAAGGGGACTACAGAGGCTGTGGTTCAAAGGTGGTGCTTTTTTGTCTGCTACAGATTTTCACAGGCTCTTTTTTCGTTCATTGGGGGTAGGAAAAAAGACCCTTAGCGTCCTTTCTCCTGGTAAGAGACAATTAGAAGATCCTGCTAAAGATTTGAGGAACTTGAGAGTTTCCTATCCCCAACCCCTTCAATTACATTTGAAAAGATCGAGACCTAGAGAAGCTAACTAATTGCTCAAAGTCATACTGCCAGTTCTTGGGAATGTCTGAGACTAGAAGACAGATTTGCTGTACTAGATCCTGTACATTAGTCTTTCCAGGCTTCCTGTCTACTCTCGTTTGATTTTGTAAGAGCAAGAATCCTTTTCTCCTTGTTAGCTGGCATCCTAAGAATGTGAGAAGAACTGAAGATGGGAATGGCAAAATGATAGAAACCCCAGACAGAAATGTATTGTCAGTCTCCCAGGACTTATTTTTATAGTGAGTGGTCTTGTCACTCATTAAACCTAGATTTGGTGACTTCACAAATGTATAGTTTATATTTTCTACACTATTTTCAAGATCCAGAGTCTGCATTGTTTTTGTGTTAGCATGCTTAACTCCAGGCAAACACTGAAAGTTCCTATGAATGCCTAAATTACATCCAGAAAGTATCCTTGGATCTAGGAAAATATAAGTCATTTAAAGGACTTGTTTATACTTGCTGTTGTTGTTAAGTCACTAAGTTGTGTCCTACTCTTTTGTGATGACGTGGACTGTAGCCTGCCAAGCTCCTCTGGGCGTGGGACCTCCCAGGCAAGCATACTGGAGTGGGTTGTCATTTCCTTCTCTAGGGTATCTTCCCTACCCAGGGATCAAACCCACGTCTCCTGCATTGGCAGGTGGGTTCTTTACCACTAAGCCACCAGAGAAGCCTGTTTATATTCAGACTGTGTTAAAGTATAGAAATTTCCTCTTTGTGTTTCCACCAAACCTGAGTAGCATCCTGTTCCCAGAGAGGTTAGGATTGCAGAATGCTCACTAACTGCTAAAAATGAACTTGTTTTATAAACAACAGTTTTTTCTTACAAATGCTGGTTTTGTGAGTAGCTGTGGAATTGTGCTAGAAAGCTCTGGATTTTGAGTTACAAGAACTGAGAGATTTTAAGACTCTGATTGGCTACTTATTAGCAAATACTGTGCACCTAAGATGGCTATGATTAGGATTAAATGGAAAAACATATGTACATGCATTGTATAAACTATAGCACATTGTACAAATGTAAGAGCTTATTATTTGGCTCACAATCTAATAGGTATTTGCATTTACTATATTGAAATAATTTATATTTATATAAAATATTTTCTATATGATTGATAGAGATTATGTCCAGATTGGAGATGTTTATTGATAAGCTTCCTATTTAATTTTTGTGACCTATTTATTTTAACAAGACAGTTTACTTTATAGCTGACTTGAAATTTGCCTCAAATATTCAATTGACAGTGACTACAGCTATCAGACCCACTGTTTATGGTGCAAAAATCAAACTAAACATTTATAAAAATTTCCACAGAAGATTCCAGCTAATGAAAGCACCATTTGTGGTGTACTAAAACATGCGCACACATAGGTATTGCCCCATTTATCAGACATGAGAGCTAATTACCTCATACACCACTATATCTCTTCCACTCTCTGCATTTCAATTCCCAATATTAACACATAGGTGGTCAAGCTGACCATCGAATAGCCTGCATGAGCATGAATGCATTAAATAATTTAATGTTGGAAGAGTTTATTAAACGGCCACATTCTAATCAGCATGCATACCTGCCTTCATTAATTTTGCACTGGTCCATGGTGTGTCTCCACAGCCAACACGGAGAGCACTAATGTTAATAGGGGCTCTTAACAAACAGGACCAGTTAATCAAGGAAAATTTACTATTAACCACATGACCATGCATACGGCAATCTAATTACAATCTGATTTAACCCTCACCCTGCCACACCCATTTAAACATCTTTCATATTATTTGTCAATGAAACTGCACAAAATAAGGCATCATTATTTCATTAGAGTAAGAGAGATATTTGCATTCACACATAATTGTGAACATGAGAGGTTTTCTGATTGCCACAGTCCCATGTTGAAGCTATTCAGTTTTGTTAAAGATCACGATGAAGAGAGTCCTGGTCCTGGCTCCTAAATATTTTTAATTCTCTGGAAATAATTGATTACAAAAAGAGAGTTTCTCTGAATGAACATCCATAGTCTGAACTGGTTCAGGAGAAATAGAGGATTTGGGAAGTTTCCGTTTATTGCTATGTGAATGTTATAATATAATGTAGGTTATTTTGTTTGACTTTAACAATGAATCTGAGATATTAACATTAAGCCTGATCATACTAGAAGCCCATCATTTAACCAAATTTGTCTACATCAATACCAGTGAACTGGAGAGATACCATGACTGTCTGCTTTGAAGGAATATATAAAAAAGAAAAGAAATTGTGACCAGTGATTTTTTTGGTTCATTTGTTTTGTTTTACTTCACTTTGTCATGGTTTCTGTTTTATCCCTTTGGGTCACACAAGTTTGTATGTATTTACAGCCAATTTCTGGTTTAGTGATTATGCCATTTTCAGTGAAGAGGTATGACTTCTGAATCAGGGTAAGAAAGAAAGCTTTGAGAGTTTAGAAATCTCAGTGCTGATATTTATGAAATATCAAAGAAAGAAGTTACAACGCCTTTGTCAGTTTTGGCCTTATGACCCTCTTGCTCCTTGAAATATTAGCCCACACTGAAGGGACTAAGGAAATATCCCAGCAGTTGGCAAAACTTTCAATTTGATAACTGAATGGACTTTTAAAATACTTTCTTGAAAGTCTGTAGCCTGTTTTAGACATTTCTTCCTTAAGGATTGATAAAGCCTCTTTCCCTATATTTTATTTTAGGTCAAATTATCCTGTTTTGATGATACAGGCAATCCAATGTGGGTCAGCTATGAGATCAGATGAACTATATTTTTATATGGAGTAGGTTTGGGCAGAAGAAACCATTTTATTCTGTATCATAAGATGGTAGTTCTATATCTATATTACATTTTCTTCTTGAGACTCATGGATTTGTAAGTGATTTTTACAGTTATCCTTTTGATAAAGCAACAATTATATCTAGATTTTATTGCTACATTGTATGGTGGTCTTACCTGTTGGAATATCAACACTATCAAACACAGAGTTGATTTGGATAGCATTGTATTTACAGAAGAATGGCCCACAAGGAACCTCCAACTAATGTCTCCACAAGGAGCCTTGGAGGAACATTTAAAGAGTGATGTGACTGTTTGAACACATAACACGTGAATGATGGGGTTATTGTGGTTGTATTTACCCTTCCTTTGTTTGTGTAAGTCTCAAGGGAATTGGGATAGTGGGTTTGGACACATACACATGGGGTATAAAAGATTTTCACAAATGCTGGACGGGGTCCTTGGTTAAGAGGAGACTCTGCCTTGGGCCCGCCGGTGTAATAAACTGCACTTCACTATCAAAAAAAAAAAAAAAAAAAAGTGATGTGATATATAAACTTCAATGTACACAATTTACCACTAATCTGCTTGCTCCTAGAGATAAAGTAAATTCTCCAAAGCCAAGCCCAGTGTCAAGTAGACCAGGGTTAGAGCTGGCAGAAATGGCTGTCTATGCTGCAGACCACTAGAAGGAAATATGAGGGGGATACTCAAGGACACATGTCACTCTCTTTTAGGGATCCAATTAAAAAAAAAAAGGAGAGAAACAGTATTTGTTTTCTCTGTTACAGTTTCTAAGAATTTATAGAGTAATAGCATATTCAAAGCAAGAAAAAAAAATTGAATTTAGCCAAGAATAAAATATTTTCCCACTTGAATGGTGCAGTGTTTTCAGAAATGGTTCACAAACTGTATAAATAGCTTTGTTTAGGGTACTGATATTTTATATGTAGGATACCTTTGCTTCGTTTCACTTATGTGTTGTCATTTTGATGTTTTGATGAAGTTTTGTCTGTGTGTATGGTTGTCTAAGGAAGCTGTGAGGTTTAGTGGAAAAATGTTCAAGGATTGGGAGCTTTGGATTGTGTTTCTAGTTCTGCTCAGTTCCCTCATTTGTAAAGAGGCAGTGTTATATTAGCTAATTTCTAAGGATGTTTGAACATGTTGATTTTAAATATATGGGGTAATAGAATCTAAGAGACAATATAGGACATAAGATTCCCTTCAAAGTTTCAGGAACCATACCTGGACAATCAAGGGGATGTTAAATGATGACTCTCCTTCCTTTCTTTCTTTTTTAAAAATTTCATGTTAAAAGTAAGTGCACCCAATTCCAAGTCCTTTACTTTATTCCTTTATTTCCCGCCTTGTACAAATTCCAAACTGAGGGCTGATAATGCAACAGTACTCTGCATGACTCATAAATATAATTTAGTTTGGAAATGCCATATGATAATCCCATATAAAGTCTTGTTCATCAAAGGACTTAGCCTTCAGGTCATGATGTTGCTTTGATTATTTCACACATTATTTACATAGTGAAGATCCAAAAGGCACATTTGACATACAATTTGAGAGAGAAAGCTCAAATGTGGTTAATTCTGAAAATATGAAAGGATAGAAATGTAAAATAGGCTAGACAGTAACACACAGAGACTATATATATACATATGTACACATACACATATACGTATGGTTGAACATGACACTGAACTTCCAATGTCATGTAAGTGGAACAAGTATGAGCAAAATAAATAAACAGCATTTACTCTTTATTCAGTAGTTTTGTCTAGATTCACAGAAAGCGTGCAGCAGCTGACTGCACAGCTACAAGGGGGTGGCCATTTCTTTAGTAATCCCGGCCAGCTGGGGCCAGGAGCCAGGAAAGAAGAGAGTGTGGAATGGGGAGGTCATGTGGCGAGCTTGGCGCAAGGTTTATATCCTTAGCTGCCATCCAAGGAGGGTGAGTTCCAGCAGGAAAACCCCGAGAGTGCCCACTTGTGAGTGTGCACGTGTACCCATTAAGTGCATGTGCAGATGTACACAGGTTCACGAGTCAGCTAAATCAGGAATTGGAGTTTTCCCAGGGGAAGGCAGCCTGGAAGAACGAAGGAATGCAATGGAAGAGATCCTTGATCTGCTTCATCTACGTGTATTTACTGTGTTAGCCCAACATGCGAACATGGCAATTATTACTTTGAGACATAGATAAGAAAAAGGAGATTGTGTGAAAAAGAAATTAAAATGGAAAGGGAAACCTTGAAGCCCAGAAATGCAAGCTAAAACAAAAAAAACACTTCCCATTTCCTTTAGTTATTTTTCCTGTATCTTCTCTTTCTTCCTCAGTCACATCAACTTACTATGATCTTTCTCTGGGTAACAGATAAATAGTTTCAGGTGGAGCCGAGACTCATCCTTGGTTTATACTTTCTTAGGGTAATAGAACATCCAGTACCAAGTACCTAGTCCAACAATTGTCCATTTGCTCAGACATTCCTGGTCCCCAACAGGAGATGAGCTGTAATGTGAAATTCACTTTGCAAGGGACAAACTTTAACAATTTATACCGCAAAACTCCTATAAAGATCCAACAAACAATATTTTCCATTGTACTCGCGTTACTACCATTGAGAGAACCAAGGTCAGAGCACATATTCATTTGAGATGGAACTGAGCATTTTGCTCAGAAAATTGGCTCCAAAATACCACAAAGAAAGTCGTAGAATGGATTTTAATAAATGTAGTATTACATACCAACATTATGTGATATTATGCCAACTTAATTAAATGTTAAATTTAGTATTCATTAAAACTTCACTGCATTTGAAAACAAATTGTCGGTTTAGATTTTCTCACTTTGTGAAATTTTCAACTGTGCATGGTAATTGCCGAGAGTTCAGAACAAGTTGTGAATCAAGTCACTTACTAGTAGCCAAATGATTTCAAAAGCAAATTTACATGTATTTTTTGAAAAAAATCATACCAATATTAGGTTAAATGTGGATCCTGGGTATATTTTTAGTAAGTGTTGATGTATGGTGGGGAGACGGGCAAGACTTCCAAATGTAAGAGGGCTTAAGGCCCGTGAAGTCTGAGAAAGAATCTGGTTAAAAAGTCAATTGTTTTAAAGTGACTTTATAGAAGGCACTGGTGTTTTAACAGATTATTTCTAGAATTGTCTGAAGGTGACCAAGCTGCATCCTTTATTCTTAAGCACTCTCAATTGAAGGGCATCCAGCTAGTTTTGGATATCTGCGGGGATGGCGGATGATTATATGAAACCTTTGCAGCAGGAAGGCTCTCCCTGCTGGCTTGATACAGCTCATGGACACCCAGCACTGCCTGGAACAGGTTGTTAACTATAATGACACCCTAGATGTAGGCTCTCTTTGACTTTCTAGGCTCTTCACATGAGCTCTCGTAACCTTGCTCTATTTCGCGTAAAGCCATATAGGCCAAATTTGTCTTGTACACGGCTCAGCATGTCTTGAAGGAGTAGTTTTTTCTCTCAAGATGTCCCTGGGCTTGGGATGTCTGTCCCATTAAGAAGACTTTCCCCAAATCAACATTATGTGGTTTCTTGGAGAAGCTCCTCTCAACAGGAGTTTTTCCTTTCTATTTGGGGTTCTGTCTTCACCCTAATAATCTAGGATAAATGAAAGTGTTGGGTAATGTTTATTTACATCAGACTAGCAAAGAAAATTGGAAGGACTGATGCTGAAGCTGAAACTCCAATACTTTGGCCACCTCTTGCGAAGAGTTGACTCATTGGAAAAGACCCTGATGCTGGGAGGGATTGGGGGCAGGAGGAGAAGGGGATGACAGAGGATGAGATGGCTGGATGGTATCACCGACTCTCTGGACATGAGTTTGAGTAAACTACGGGAGTTGGTGATGGACAGGGAGGCCTAGTGTGCTGTGATTCATGGGGTCGCAAAGAGTTGGACACGACTGAGCAACTGAACTGAGCAAAGAGAAAGAAAGCAATTGTCCTGAGCCACAAGAATAGTCTCCACCTTGACCTTGAGACAGAAGGTTAAGTAAGGCTGGTATTCTTTTTAATGCTTGCTTTGAGCAAGCACACAATTGGCTTTATCATAACCGGCCTTCCCTAAGTGGCGTTATGTGCTGGGCTGGAACTTTTTTCTCAGTTGTACAGAGTGGGTCATTGTAATTCACACAACCGCTTTTTAGAAGGATACAACACTATTTCTTCTTTCTCCTCTTACCCTCTTCCTTCCCTGGCTCCTATCTCCTCTCTCCATCCTTGCCTTCTACTTTGACTATCTTTTGAGCAAACTTCTAATTGAAATCTACATCTTTCTCTCTCTTAGGTCTACTTTCCTCTAGAAAAGACTCATTCTTATAAAAATCATGATAGGTTGACAAGCTGAGGGCAATTACTTAATCAATACCAGTCAGAATGAGAAGCCCATGATGGATGCCCCTTTGGATTGAAAGAAAAGCAGCAGAGACATATTAAATTAGGCTCATCTCATTTGGCCCATCACCAGAAGATCCTGAAGCAAGGTAATTTGGCCTTTAAAAAATCAAGAGACTGTCTGTATCACCCCAGTATGAAGAAAGGTCTCAGACAGGGTAATTAGAGAATTTTAACAATTGCTGGCTTTTCAAGAAAGAATTTTTTCTAAGTCTTTTGGAGCTCAAACTAGAAATTAAAGAAAATTAGTAAGCCCATTTCCTCAGTTCCTATAGGCTAGGTGGGGATATTCCATGAGCCAAAGTGGGCATAGGAAAGAATGAAAAGAAATCATTGTTACCCTTCAGACACCATAATTCTTAACCTACCCTTTTCAACTTGGCAGGTTAATAAACGTTTTAATTATACTTTTAGCTTGATACTTCTTCTAAAGCCAAACAGTAAATCTCTTTAGATTGTGTTGTCATTGGCCGTTAACATCGCTAACAAGGCAATAGATCTCAGGTATTTAGCCATCATTACTTCTCTTTGGCTCAAATCATCAGAATCAACAACAGCACACTCAGAGGAACTAATACACACTTGAATCTAAACATCACTATGAAAAGGTGACCTCTACCCAATGACAATGCACATTTTAAAATGATTGTACAGTTACAGAAATGAACCGTGATATAAATGTTTATTTAAATCACATCTTACAGTATTTTTCTCAGCTATTTCCTCATCATCTAATTCAAAGATCAGTGACCCTGACAAGTCATAAGAAAAAGACATTTTGTGGACCTGGCATGGGACACTCTGCTTATAGAAATCCAGAGAGTTGCTTCAGTTCAGTTCAGTTCAGTCCTTCAGTCGTGTCCAACTCTTTGTGACCCCATGAACTGCAGCACGCCAGGCCTCCCTGTCCATCACAAACTCCCGGAGTTTACTCAAACTCATGTCCAGAGAGTCGGTGATACCATCCAGCCATCTCATCCTCTGTCATCCCCTTCTCCTCCTGCCCCCAATCCCTCCCAGCATCAGGGTCTTTTCCAATGAGCCAACTCTTCACATGAGGTGGCCAAAGTATTGGAGTTTCAGCTTCAGCATCAGTCCTTCCAATGAACACCCGGGACTTATCTCCTTCAGGATGACTGGTTGGATCTCCTTGCAGTCCAAGGGACTCTCAAGAGTCTTCTCCAACACCATAGTTCAAAAGCATCAATTTTTCGGTGCTCAACTTTCTTCACAGTCCAACTCTCACATCCAAACATGACCACTGGAAAAACCATAGCCTTGACTAGACAGACCTTTGTTGGCAAAGTAATGTCTCTGCTTTTTAATATGCTATCTAGGTTGGTCATAACTTTCCTTCCAAGGAGTAAGCGTCTTTTAATTTCATGGCTGCACTCACATCTGCAGTGATTTTGGAGCCCCAAAAAATAAAGTCTGACGCTATTTCCACTGTCTCCCCATCTATTTCCCATGAGGTGATGGGACCAGATGCCGTGATCTTCGTTTTCTGAATGTTGAGCTTTAAGCCAACTTTTTCACTCTCCTCTTTCACTTTCATCAAGAGGCTTTTTAGTTCCTCTTCACTTTCTGCCATGAGGGTGGTGTCATCTGCATATCTGAGGTTATTGATATTTCTCCCGGCAATCTTAATTCCAGCTTGTGCTTCTTGCTTGGGAGGTTGTCTTTTTACTTAGTGTCCTCAAACTTTAGATGTGTAAGAGCGACCTAGACAGCATAATCCAGTATGCTTGGGAAGGATCCAGTTATCTGCATTTTCATAAGTGAAATGACACTATGCTGTGATCCAAGTGATGCTATGCTGGTGGTCCATGGACCACACGTTAAGAAATAGTACATCTCATTCTCTTTTCTATTAGCCTTCTGGTATTGTGGAAAGTACACCAGGTTAAGATGATGGGAATCAATCACTTTTTGCACAGGCTACCATGGAAATGGAGTGAGGCTCATTCAGTCTAATAACACAGTCCAAGGCTTTGATGTTCTGTCACTTGCCCGTGAAGAACTGCCACTTTTCCTCCTCCAGCTGGCATCTCTTTGTTTTTCAGGTCATTCTGTTGAAATGCATTCTATTTGCACGAGTGTTCTATGGAAAATGATGAGTTTTTATTTCATCTTTCACCAACAAATATGTGCTCATTCCTTTTTACTCATGGCAGCAGGTTTTCAGTTCCTTCCTAAGTAGAGGGGAACTCCCTTGCCAGGAAGAAGATAAATTTGTAAATTAATTCATTTCAGTCAGAGTTATAGTCAAGGACTTCAACGTCATCACCTCTTCTGCCTTTTGCTCACTCAAACCAACCACACTGTCTCCCTTTTTCTCAAACAGGTTATGCCCACTCCCTCTTTATGGCATTTATCCTAGCTGTTTTCTCTGTTTGGGATTCTCTCCTCCCAGATGTCCACTCTAAGTCTTTGCTAAAATCCCACCTTCTCCCTAAGGATCTCCTTACCACCATATTAACACTGAAATCCAACCTTTGCCTCTCTACTCTTGATCCATCCATCAAGAAGAGGATCTCTCTCTCTCTCTCTCTCTCTCTATATATATATATATATATATATATATATATATATATATATATTTTCCCATATAACTTATCTCCTTATAATGTATTATTGAATTCACTTAAAAATAGTTGTTATTTTCTCTTACCCACAGGTTATAAACTCCACAAAGTTTGGAATTTTATTTTTTAGGTTGGTGCATAACAGATAAATCAAACTCTGATACACAATAAGTACTTCATCAATAAGTAAATCTTTGTTGGATAAAAGACTAGATGTTTAATTACTTATGATAGTTTCCTCTTCACCAGCATATGCATCAAAATCTAAGAAAAGCTGGAGGAGACAAAAGTTAAGTAGGGTGTAAATCCCATATTATTTAGATTTACCTAAATTCATGTACAATTCAGAAAATATATTTGAATAGTAGGTATTCTAGGGAGTCTTAAATTACTCTATAGAGATTATCCACTTCTCAGCCTCCTCCTCCAGCTCTTTCAAGCTCTTTACCATGAATTTTGATTACTGCTATAATGAGGGCAGAGTACTTAGAGAAAGTAGAGAAACTGTAGGGAAAAAGTTGAATGCATGGGAGCTGTAATTAGCATTATCCAAATGGTATTAAAATCTTGTTAGGGACTTAATGCTATCTTGGCATTTTGTATACATATCTGTTGGAAGTTATTTGCCAAATTTATAGGAATAGCTGCCTTGGTGGAGAATTTGTGACACAGGATGCTATGTTTCACAAACATTATCTACCAACTTCCTTAAGAGTCCTAGTAAGTATGGTATTAGATTCACTGGCTTGTAAACTGCAGGGAATCCAACTCAAACTGTTTAAAAAAAAATGGAGTTTATACTCTTTCATACTTATTTATGTATCTAGAAAGACAAGATGGAATTCCTGGTGGCTCAGTGGTAAAATAATCTGCCTGCGTGTGGGAGACATGGGTTCAATCCTTGGGTGGGGAAGATTATCTGGAGAAGGAAATGGCAACCCACTCCATGAATAGTATCCATGAATAGAGGAGCCAGGCAGTCCATGGGGTTGGAAGAGTCAGTCATGACTCAGAGACTAACTCACAACCACAAAGTCAAGAGAAAAAAAAGGTATTGCTATCAATTACTTGAACATTTAAAATAACATAAGCAAAATAAAAATAGAATTTTAGCCATCTTAACTTTTTAAAATCACATAAGCAGAGCAATTATTTAAATTTCTATTTAGATACTTCTATGCCCTGACCAGTAATGCTGAAGAAACTGAAGTTGAATGGTTCTCTGAAGACCTACAAGACATTCTAGAACTAACACCCAAAAAAAGATGTCCTATTCATTATATGGGACTGGAATGCAAAAGTAGGAAGTCAGGAAACACTTGGAATAACAGGCAACTTTGGCCTTGGAGTACAGAATGAAGCAGGGCAAAGGCTAACAGAGTTTTGCTGAAGGATTACACTGGCCATAGCAAACACTCTCATCCAACAACACAAGAGAAGACTCTACCCATGGACATCACCAGATAGTCAATACCAAAATCAAATTGATTATATTCTTTTCAGCCAAAGATGGAGAAGCTCTATACAGTAAGCAAAAATAAGACCAGGAGCTGACTGTGGCTCAGACCATGAACTACTTATTGCCAAATTCAGACTTAAATTGAAGAAAGTAGGGAAAACCACTAGACCATTCAGGTATGACAAAAATTAAATCTCTTACGATTATACGGTGAAAGAAAGTGAAAGGGCAGTCACTCAGTCATGCCTGACTCTTTGTGACCTCATGAACTGTAGCCTACCAGGCTCCTCCCTCTATGGGATTTTCCAGGCAAGAATACTGGAGTTGCCATTTCCTTCTCCAGGAGATCTTCCCAACCCAGGATTTGAACCCAGGTCTCCCACGCTGTAGACAAAGGCTTTACCATCTAAGCCACCAGGGAAGTCAGCAAATTCTATGATTATACAGTAGAAGTGAGAAATAGATTCAAGGGATTAGATCTGATAGAGTGCCTAAAGAATTATGGGCAGGAGTTTGTGACATTGTACAAGAGGCAGTGATCAACACCATCCCCAAGAAAAAGAAATGCAAAAAGGCAAATGGTTGTCTGAGGAGGCCTTGCAAATAGCTGAGAAAAGAAAAGACATGAAAGGGAAATGAGAAAAGGAAAGATATACCCATTTGAATGAAGAGTTCCAAGGAATAGCAAGGAGAGATAAGAAAGCCTTCCTCAGTGATCAGTGCAAAGGAATAGAGGAAAACAATAGAGTGGGAAAGACTAGAGATCTCTTCTAGAAAATCAGAGATACCAAAGGAACATTTCACGCAAAGATGGGCACAATAAAGGACAGAAATGGTATGGACCTAACAGAAGCAAAAGATATTAAGAAGAGGTGGCAAGAATACACAGAAGAACTATACAAAAAAAGATCTTCATGACCCATATAACCACATTGGTGTAATCACTCACCTAGAGCCAGACATCCTGGAATGCAAGGTCAAGTGGGCCTTAGGAGCATCACTATGAACAAAGCTAGTGGAGGTGATGGAGTTCCAGTTGAGTTATTTCAAATCCTGAAAGATGATGCTGTGAAAGTGCTGCACTCAATATGCCAGCAAATTGGGGAAACTCAGCAGTGGCCACAGGACTGGAAAAGGTCAGTTTTCATTCCAATCCCAAAGAAAGGCAATGCCAAAGAATGTTCAAACTACTGCACAATTGCACTTACCTCACACACTAGTAAAGTAATGCTCAAAATTCTCCAACCAAGGCTTCAACAGTTTGTGAACTGTGAACTTCCAGATGTTCAAGCTGAATTTAGAAAAGGCAGAGGAACCAGAGATCAAATTGCCAACATCTGTTGGATCATTGAAAAAGCAAGAGAGATCCAGAAAAACATCTACATCTGCTTTGTTGACTATGCCAAAGGCTTTGACTGTGTGGATTACAATAAACTGTGGAATATTCTTAAAGAGATGGGAATAGCAGACCATCCAATCTGCATCATGAGAAATCTGTATGCAGGTCAGGAAACAACAGTTAGAACTGGACATGGAACAACAGACTGGTTCTAAATTGGGAAAGGGGTACGTCAAGGCTGTATATTGTCACCCTGCTTATTTAACTTATATGCAGAGTACATCGTGAGAAAGGTTGGGTTGGATGAAGCACACGCTGGAATCAAGATTGCCGGGAGAAATATCAATAACCTCAGATATGCAGATGACACCACCCTTATGGCAGAAAGTGAAGAACTAAAGAGCCTCTTGATGAAAGTGAAAGAAGAGAGTGAAAAAGTTGGCTTAAAACTCAACATTCAGAAAACTAGGATCATGGCATCTAGTCCCGTCACTTCAGGGCAAATAGATGGGGAAACAGTGGAAACAGTGGCTGACTTTATTTTTTGGGGCTCCAAAATCACTGCAATGGAACTGCAACCATGAAATTAAAAGACACTTTTTCCTTGGGAGGAAAGTTGTGACCAATCTAGACATCAAATTAAAAAGCAGAGACATTACTTTGCCAATAAAGGTCCATCTAGTCAAAGCTATGAGAGTTGGACTGTGAAGAAAGCTGAGTGCCAAAAAATTGATGCTTTTGAACTGTGGTGTTGGAGAAGACTCTTAGGAGTCCCTTGGACAGCAAGGAGATCCAAGCAGTCCATCCTAAAGGAAATCAGTCCTGAATATTCACTGGAAACACTGATGCTGAAGCTGAAGCTCCAATACTTTGGCTACCTGATGCAAAGACCCTGATGCTGGGAAAGACTGGGCAAGAGGAGAAGGGGATGACAGGGGATGAGCTGGTTGGATAACATCACTGACTCAATGGACAGGAGTCTGAGCAAAATCCAGGAGATAGTGAAGGACAGTGAAGCCTGATGTGCAGTAGTCCATGGGACTGCAAAGAGTCGGACATAATTTAGTAACTGAACAACAGGAAATCTTAACACTATGTTACAGCCATGGGGTGGGTAATTTTGTGTGTCAGTTTGACTTAATCTCAGGTTGACTTGATTAAACCTCATTCTGGATGTGTCTATAACAGTGTTCAGGATGAACTGAACATTTCAACTGGTAGACTGTGTAAAGTGATTGCTCTCCTAGTGTGAGTGGGCCTCATCCAACCTTATGGAAGCTTGAGATTCCATCTCTCTGCCTGTTTTTAAGCTGGAACATTAATCTTCTTCTGCCATTGGACTAGAAGTACACCACTGGCCGAACTTCTCAGCCTTCATAATCACATGACTATCTCTGTCTATCTGTCTCTCTCCGTATATATGCATATAAACCATTGTATTGTTTCTGTTACCATGGTGAATCCTAATACAAGATGTTCTTTTCAGAAGAATATATTTTTTTCAATATGATCTCTTTATTTTTGCTATCATAAGTGCCTTGCAATGTTCTCTGAAGTTGTGGTCTAAGGTTAATAAACTTGAAATCTTTGACATCCTCAATTAATTTTTCTGTCATTCTACAATATTTTGAAATGAGAAAAATGTTTTCTCTATAAATGTTAAGGTATCAGGTAACTTCAGATCTTATTCTGCAAAATGAAGAATCTTATCAAATTTATTTATGGAAATATGTAAGTAGTTCAGGACAAATATTTTCACAATTACTATATTTTTGTCTCTGTCCTTTGACAAATATTTTTGCAATATTTGACAACTCCAAACAAGTTTTCTATTCGTGATTTTTGAATGTTTTGCCAGCTATAGATGCTGTAAAATCATAAAAATTCTTAATTTCATCCAATTTCAGTATATAACACAGCTTTATCCAATTAATAGGAAATTTATTGTAAGATTCGTCCCACAAACTGAGCTATTCCCAAGCACAGTAATAAAGATTTTTATCTTATAACATATCACAATTATACAAATTTTATCATCTTATTTGTCTTTTATGTTTGCTCCTGCAATTTATTAAAAATTCAAAAGGTTATTGATACTCTATTAGTGTAGTAATTTGATTAAATATTTTCAACTGCTTTTGCACAAGACACAACTAAAATTTGGGATCATTTATAAAAATATACAATATCTCTATGAAACAAGAAGGTTGCTTTTAAAAGCAGTTCTTCAAAAGTGCACACGTTTCTAAAACCCATTTAATATAGATAATGAAGAGACAAAACTTGTATTGCCATATAAAAGTTTTCTTTTTTTTTAAATTCAACATCAGTGTTGTCAAATTTTGTTGTTTAGCTACTCTGTGTGTGTGTGCACATGTGCACACACAACTACAGCTTCTATTTTCCTTGGTGGACTATCTCAACTTATTTGAACATGATTACAAATTATATGTACATCAAAATCAATCCCTAGTATATATCTGCTTCATAGGCTTTTTAAAAAAATGTGGCATAGTTGATTTACAATGTTGTGTCAACCTCTGCTATAAGCAAAGTGACTCAGTTTTACACATATATCTTGGGCTTCCCTGATAGCTCAGTTGGTAAAGAATCTGCCAGCAGTGCAGGAGATCCTGGTTCAATTCCTGGGTCAGGAAGATCCACTGGAGAAGGGATAGGCTACCCACTCCAATATTCTTGGGCTTCCCTTGTGGCTCAACTGGTAAAGAATCCACCCGCAATACAGGAGACCCTGGTTTGATCTCTGGGTTGGGAAGATCCTCTGGAGAAGGGAAAGGCTACCCACTCCAGTATTCTGGCCTGGAGAATTCTATGGACTTCGGTCTATGGGGTTAGCAAAGACTCAGACACAGCAGAGTGACTTTCACTTCTCTTTCACATTCTTTTTAAAATATTCTTTTCTATTATTGTTTATCCCAGGAGACTGAATATAGTTCCCTGTGCTATACAGTAAGACCTTGTTGTTTATCCATTCTAAATGTAATAGTTTGCATCTACCAACTCCAAATTCCCAGTCCATCTCTCTCCTTCCCTCCCTCTTCCTTGGCAACCACAAATCTAATCTCTATGTCTGTATGTCTGTGAGTCTATTTCTGTTTTGTAGATAGGTGCATTTGTGCCATAGTTTACATACCACATATAAGTAATATCATATGGTATTTGTCTTTCTTTTTCTGACTTAACTTCATTTAATATGATAATTTCTAATTGCATCCATGCTGCTGCATATGGCATTACTTTGTTCATTTTTATGGCTGGATAGTATTCCATTGTATATATGTACTCCATCGTCTTTATCATTCATCTGTCGATGGACATTTAGGTTTTCTCCATGTGTTGGCTATTGTGAAAAGTGCTGCTATGAACATAAGAGTGCAAATAGTTTTTGAATTACAGTTTTGTCTGGTTATGTGCCCAGGAGTGGGATTGCTGGATAATATGGTAATTCTGTTTTTCCAAACACTTCTTAGTTTAGTAAGAACTCTGTTTTTACCATACTAATGTATTTTTTAAATTCTATACTTTTGTTATCAAACAGAGCAATTGTGACTTCAAGGTTTTACTTTTAAATTTAGCATTATTTAATGCTAAATGTAAAACCTAGCATTCTGCACCTGCAAATATTTTATCTTTAACTTTATTAACTTCCAAAACCTTACCTAGATTTAAGGTATGGTATGAAAAATTGTGACCAGCGTTAAAATTAACTCATTTTCTTTCTGAAGCATCTAATGATTCTGCTAGGAAACTGGTATTACTTTTTCTGCTAATGAACTCAACATGTTAACAGCTATTGCTTCACTTTTTATTCATTCAAAATAAAACATAAGTTGAAAATAAAGACAATTAATTTAAGACTATAATCCGTTGATCTAAATGAAAAGTCTTAGCTCTTAGAGTGATTTGTAAAACATACATTCTGCACCTGTATCAGTTAAATTATCTTTTTTTCAGCCCAGATTTTGAAACAATCACTAACTTTTGAAATACATACTAATGTTACATCAGCAGATTTTTATCTTCCAGTTTTCATGTTGGTGATATAATTTATGGCTTCCAGAGTAAGCAGTAAACATTGATAAGCATTATGAGAAAATTAAGCATTAAAGTCAACAAGAGAATTAAAAATAGCACTTTCATTTTCTTTAACATACATTTTGAGCTCATTGCTATTGAAATGCTGTATTTCAAAAATTGATAAGCTTTGCCAAAAATTAAATAGTTGTATATCAGTATAAAGCAATAGCAAAATCTCTATACTGAGGATATTCAGCATATACAATATATGTTCTGTAGAAGAACTGTTTAGTCTTATTTCCTGCATACTTTTCATGTACACATAAACCGTATTTCCCTCAGTTCTCACTGATCCTTGATTGGCAACCTGGTACCTTTATGCATCTCACAGGCTGGAGCTGGGCTCCTGTACACTAATGATTGGCAGAGTAGCTGGCATCATATGTTCCCTCCAGTAACACCTGAGATCAGAAAGAAGTAGGCTGTCCCCAGCTATGTACTTACAGGACATGTGTATGCTCCCTTGAAATGGAAGCCTCAGTTATACTGCATTTGGAAACAAATGTAGCAGAATGTTCTTGGTCATCTTTCATATCTTACCACATGTTAAAGTGAAAACTTGGTTCACTACACACATTACTCACACACTATGGAATAGACCATGCCAAGAACTGGCATTTTTTACAGAATGGAAGCATATCAAACCTATTCCAATTTATTTTAAGAAACTGCCATCAGGGACTCACAATATAAAACCAAATGAAATATCACACCAGCTGACATTAATTGCACCCCAGGGCAAATCAGAATCTCTCGTCACCCTAGGCATTGGAATAGCAAGTGCAAATTTAGGAAAGGCCTAAGTAGGCTTCAGTAGGTGTGAGGAAGACAGTGAGAGAGTAACAGAAAGCTAGTTAGACCCAGTTCATAAAGAGTCTTGCATGCCATGGAAAATATTTCAAGTTTTATTTTACATAATCCAATAAGGCTTTGAAAGACATTGATCTGATTAATGTTTAAAAGGTCATTGAGCTGCTGTGTGGAGAGCAGACTATGCAGGATGTGAATGAAGAAGGGAAAGATTGTTAGGACACCACTGCTATTGTCAAGCAAAAGGTGATGGTGTTTAAGACTGGAATGAAACGTACAGAAATGGTGAGAAATGGTCAATTTGGGGAAATATTTTAAATATGTATCTGATGGAATATGCTGATGAATTGAATGTGTGGAGTTAGAGAAAGATACAAGTCAGGGTTTTACTATCAGCCTCTGGAGGAATGTTAGTACCCTGTACAGAGATGAGAAAGATTGTGAGACCAGCAGCTCAAAAGGGGATCTAGGAATGCTGTGTGTTTGTAAATGTTAAGTTTGACGTAACTATTAAGCATCCATGTGTAAATTGGAGTGGATACTTGGACATATGCATTGTGGACTGGTTGGGGGTAAGAAGCATAAATAGGACTTATAAGTATAGAGGTGGTATCAACAAACACGAGACGATAGGATTGCTCAGAGAGTGGGTATAGATAAAGAAGAGAATTGCTGACTGAGCCCTTGAGCACTGTTGTAATTATTTCTTCATTAGGTGTACAATACCCATAAGCAGTATTTTCTGTAATTAATATGTTATTGTGTTTCAAAATTAGCATATGCTTCTTGGAAAAAGCACACACATACATGCACAACAAAACTTACTTGGTTTCACATATTATTTTTTAAAAGTTACATTGCATCAAATGAATGAATAAGGGGTGTTAGGGTACTTTGGTTCTTCTTTAATTACCTTCTAAAGTAAGTCACATTCTTCAGTGCTCTGTACAGCACTTGGTACAGTATTGCAACCTAATAAAAGTAATAGAATAAATGATAGTACCTCTCATTTTACTTCATTTACCTACTAGAAAAATACATAGATAATTAAATATTATAAAATTCATATTTCTGAATGGCCAATGTGATGAGAAAATGACTGGAGATTCATTCTCCATTTGACTTAGAGATGTGACTTTATCACAAAAGGTGTGTTTTCTATCTATAGTCATAAGGCCAATTTAATCAAAATATGACTTTCTCTATACAGACCAATCAGTAATTGCTTTGTGTGAAATGGATTCTGGTAATTTATTAAGCATCCAATAACAGATTATTGATGATGCAAGAGAACAAGTAAGAGACAAAATGCCAAAGGGACCAGTAAATCAAAGAGAGAGAAATTTTCCGGCCACTGACTATAGAGAGAGACGTATTTAGAAATAATACAAGATGAAGAACTTGGAAATGGAGGATGGAAAAAGGAACTACCAAATGTGATGTTGGCTTATGGAAGTGGCTAACCACAAAGATTCTGAATTGGAACTCTCATGTCATAGTTTATAGCAAAGTAACTTAAATTCCATCTCACTGGCTTGGAAGATTTGAGGAGCACCTTTGATCTGGGAGCAGGAAAGCAGCTGGCATAACCTTCTGAAATCTTGTACCATCAACATGTCAGTGCTAGACCAAAGCAAAATGGAGAAGAATAGGCCAAATAGAAGAGTTTTCTTAAAATCTATCCCACAATGGTGCAGATGATAATACTAGTTATAAATAGAGCACGTTAAAATTTACAAAGAACTTTTAACAAATGATCTCATTTAATTACTGTAACAAATCAATGAGCAGGCAGGTTATGCCAAATTATCTTCAATATGTCCAATTAGCAAATGAGGAAAATGAGATTTTGGAGAGGATTTATAATTACCAGTGGTCACACAATTTATGAAAGATTCACAAGCTGTCCTCTGGTCTGTCTGGCTTCACGATACTGCACGTTGATGCCATATATGGTAGGAAGAGAGATCATAGCCCTAGGTGTTTGCAACTGCTGGTGATATGCACCTGACACTATACCCTGAGCATTTGGACACAGTCATTTTGTAAGCCTTTGCCAAATATTCTTAAGAGGGAGGGCCCTAAATAGCAGACCTAGATGTTCTTTAAAGTGTCATTTGAATTGTTCAGAGTGAATCCACATTGCATTTGATTGATGAATATTATTAACTGTCTCAAGCGAAGTCTTTCTTCAAAATCAGTTACATGTGTTTGGGAAAAAAATGGCCTAACTAGCAAATCTCTAGTCACAAACCATGAGAAGGATGCCTGAACTTTGAAAGACCCTAAGAAGATCATGTCTTCTGTGTCGTATTCAGAACACATTACCAAAAATAAAAACTTTGACTACATGTTCTTCATTGTGTTTTTTTGTACTTCCAGGGGAATTAGTTTTCCGTTGAAAATTCCTATTCAGTTCAGTTCAGTTGTTCAGTCGTGTCCGACTCTTTGTGACACCATGGACTGCAGCACGCCAGGCCTCCCTGTCCATCACCAACTCCCGGAGCTTACTCAAACTCATGTCCGTTGAGTCGGTGATGCCATCCAACCATCTCTTCCTCTGTTGTTCCCTTCTCCTCCTGCCTTCAATCTTTCCCAGTAATCATGGTCTTTTCCAGTGAGTCAGTTCTTTGCATCAGGTGGCCAAAATATTGGAGTTTCAGCTTCAGCATCAATCCTTTCAATGAATATTCAGGATTGATTTCCTTTAGGATAGACTGGTTGGATCTCCTTGCACTCCAAGGGATTCTCAACAGTCTTATCTGACACCACAGTTCAAAAGCCTCAGTTCTTCAGTGCTCAGCTTTCTTTATAGTCCAACTCTCATATCATACATGACTACTGGAAAAACCATAGTTTTGACTAGACGGACTTTTGTTGGCAAAGTAATGTCTCTGCTTTTTAATATGTTGTCTGCTGCTGCTGCTGCTGCTAAGTCACTTCAATCGTATCCAACTCTGTGTGATCCCATAGACAGCAGTCCACCAGGGACCCCGTCCCTGGGATTCTCCAGGCAGGAACACTGGAGTGGGTTGCCATTTCCTTCTCCAGTGTGTGAAAGTGAAAAGTGAAAGTGAAGTTGCTCAGTTGTGTCCGACTCTTAGCGACCCCATGGACTGCAGCCCACCAGGCTCCTCTGTCCATGGGATTTTCCAGGCAAAAGTTGCCTAGGTTGGTCATAACTTCTTCCAAGGAGCAAGCATCTTTTAATTTCATGGCTTCAGTCACCATCTGCAGTGATTTTGGAGCCCTGCAAAAATAAAGTCTGTCACTGTTCCCTGTCTATTTGCCATGAAGTGCTGGGACCAGATTCCTATACTCACCAATTATTTCTTCCACTTGAGAGAGTTCTCCTTTCATCCTCATTGCACCAGAACTGGGCATTATATCAGTTTGTGCTTCACACAGGAATTAAAATCAGGCAACAGAACAAAAACCATAGACAATCTTATCCTCCTGGAGAAACGACACAAAATTGAAGCACAGTTATGAGCCCTTTTATTACTTATTACTGAGAGATATTCTCTTGAGTCATCTGCTGAGAAGAAACAATATAGCAAGGTTGTAATGATAATCAAGTTCATCCACCATGAATTGCTATGTAAATTCTAAATAATATACTTATATGTCCATTTCTTGATTTATCAACTTTAGATTGTATCTGTTTATGCCAAACTATAAAACATTAGTATTTTGACACACCTTTATCTCTGTTTCATTAGTTATACTATTTGTACTTCTAGCAGTTACATTTATAACTTAATAATGTATCTAGGCCTCTGCATGCATGCCTGCTAAGTTGCTTCAGTTGTGTCTGACTCTTTGCAACCCCATGGACTGTAGCCTGCCAGGCTCCTCTGTCCATGGGGATTCTCTAGGCAAGAATACTGGAGGGGGTTTCCATTTCCTATTCCAGGGGATCTTCCTGACCCAGGGATTGAGCCTGCATCTCCTGAATCTCCTGCATTGGCAGGCGGGTTTTTCACCACAATTGCCACTTGGCCCTCTACTTATTCTTTATTTATCAATTTAGAGAGTATCAACTGACTCATTAGACAAGCAGGATAATTAGTGAACCTAGTTTTTCCATCTATTTTCCTCCTCCTCCTCCTCTACATTTTAACTCTTGTTAACCATACTATTGTTGTGGCTGTTATTCTGTCACTAAGTTGTGTCCAACTCTTTGCAACCCCATGGACTGCAGCACACCAGGCTTCTTTGTCCTCCACTGTCTCTCGGAGTTTACTCAAATTCATGTCCACTGAGTCAGTGATGATATCTGTCTCATTCTCTGCTGCCCCCTTCTCCTTTTGCCTTCAATCTTTCCCAGCATCAGAGTCTTTTGCAATGAGTCAGCTCATTAGAAACCACAGTAACCACAATATTACATTTACACAATTTGTAACTATAATTGTCTGCTGTGCTTTGTCTGTAAGTTGATTCTATAAATTAAAAATAAATAAACACATATATAATATCATTGTAATGCATATATGATTCTCCTCAGATCTAAGTGAAGCCATTGGATCTGCAAAGAAAATTATGTTTATCTGTGTCACTTAATTTCTACCCCTTGAAGGAGAATATCTATTCTAAACATCAATAGCAAGTGAATTCTTATATCTTAGTCATGCACCTTATAGTGTGTTTGCTATTGGGACTATGACTTTGCATCTGTTTTATCCTATAACTGCTTAATGCCTCTATTTTCCTCATTGAGAAAGGGAAAAGACACATGATTTTATTTGATCAATTTTTGAATCATGTGATTTGTAATAGAATTGTCTTGCTTATTAAAAACTTTTCCATATAGCACTCTCACTGATTTGGCCCATAGCTGATTAAGTTGGCTATATAACTGTCTTCTCTTTTTGCTATCCTATATTGGCATTATTGTGCTTCAATTATACTTTTCAGGATTTTTGTTTTGTTTTGCTGAAATACATCCTCAAGTTTGTGTGAGATTTCCAATAGGATTGATAGTTACTTGTTAGCTTTTACTCCTAATTAAAAAGAATGATGTCAATCTGGTTCTTGATCCTTTGTAAATAATCTATGTTTTCCCTCTGGGACTAAGGATTTCTCATTGCTCTTAAGTTCTGAAATTTCATTAAAATGCATCTAAGTCTTTATTTCAACTTGCCTAGTCAATTATATCTTCAGCCCAGATAAATCTCCTTCTATAATTTATTTGATTATATCTCCCATCTGTGGAAAGAAAATAATGTTTTTCTCAGGAATTTTAATTCGTTACTTTGGTCTATTCTGGATTGACCTTTCCTGTCTTTTATATTGGCTCATGGTTTCTAGTCTCTTATTACTTAGTTCTGGTAGTTTTTTTTCAGTTTTGTCTTCCAAATCACCCAAATTCATTTTCATCCACACTCATTCATGATTGAATTCTTCTACTGTGCTTTTTAATTTTAAAAATCTTATTTAATTTTTTAAAAAAATCTGTCTAACTTCCTGATTACTTCTCTTTTAGAGTGGTCTACATATACTCAGGGATATAATATCTTCATGAACATCTCCTAAGATATGAATTAGATTTTCTTTTAGGATCTCTTCTGTAGCTTAAACTAGTTCTATTTCCCTAGGGTCATCTGTTATATTCGTTTACTTTTGATAACCCTCTTTAATGCTATTGGTTACATAGATGTTATTAACATGAGTATATGAGGACCGTGTACTTAACATAAATTGTGGCAAGAATATTATTGTCACTCCTGTACTTGATTTTACCAAAGGACTCTTCCCCTTCCTGGTGAGGCTGACAGGGGGCCGTGCTTGTAGAAATCAGTCTTCCTTGTGGAGTGTATGGGCAGGAAACAGGCGGGCACGTTCAGTACTTCCAACCATTCCATTGAAAGGGAGAATTTACTCTGGGGTCAGAGTAAAGTGCTTTCTTTACTTCATTCTTGTGCCAGGCTGGAGCTGTCTTTCTACCCATCCTCAAACTCCACCTCTGCTTTGGACTATTGTGTGGGTCAAGAATTATCTCCAGCTCAGGTCTTTCTTTAATCCTATTTTCCCAATAAAGACCCTCTGAGGCAAATTTAACACTTTGTTTAGAAATAGTTTCCTAAGTATTCAATTAAGATAGGGGCAGGTGTTACTCTGTTCCTGTATAGAAGGTGGAGGGATCAATAACCCCAGCTGTTTTATAGACACTCCTTTATTTAGTTGTCCTGAACCATCACCAAAGCCCAATTCTGATTATCTCTCCTGCCAACTCCAGAACTGAATCTTTCTGAGGTTCCTTGGGAAAATGTCTCTCATCCCACTAGATTGGAATCAGTATGAGATCAAAGATCAACTTTTGTTCCCATTATGTATCCAAAGTCTATAAAAGTATCTAGCACATGATTGACACTCAATGAATGTTTGTTGGATTAATGGATGAACAATTAATATTAATTGATTTTAAAGTATTCTTTTTAATATATTTTTGTTATTTCAGTAGGAATTTCCTGAACTGTGGATAGGTCCTCGGATCATTTTGAAATTGATTGAATTTCTAATGAGTCATTAAAATTATAATTGTGAACATTATGTACAAAGTTTATGATATAATATTCACATAAAAGAATCAAAACCATTAATTGTTTATATACTATGATTACCACTTGTAAGATACTACTCAGTTTGTGTATTTGTGTGTGTGTATGTGTGTGTGTGTGTGTGTTTACAGGGACTAGGAAGAACACCACATAAATGTAAATATAATTTGTTGAGTTTCTAGGGATTGGGCTTCATGTTTTCTTCTTATTTACATTTGCTGTAATAGTATTTGTTCTGTAATAAAAACATCAAATTAAATTAAATGCCACAAGAAAGAGATACCACAGTCTTGAGTGATGTAACATGAAAAATATATTTTACCCCGGCAATGAGAAAAGCCCTCTAGTGTCTAATCTAAAGTCTTTCTTTGTCATTTTTGTTTAAGTTGCCTTTCCATCCATGACCTTTACAACTGGCCTTGCCAAACTAACCCTAACACCCTTTATGATAATTCAATATTATCTTCTTAGGTAATCATTATATCCATTCACTGAAGAAATCTTAACTCAATATTCCTGGGTATGTGCTGAAATCTAGGAATACAAATAAGTCTATTTGAGTTTAAGATCATAGCCTAGTGATTTTTAAATGGGAATTCAAAAAGTTTCTACAGTCTTCCTGTGTGTTTGCTGCCTTTAAGAAATCCTTCTCAGTCTTCACTGTGTCTTTTGTCATAGATCTAACTATAATTAATGAAAGTCTAATTTTGTGAGTTTCAAGGAAAAATGCACAGCAGAAATAAGAACAGGGAAAGGGAGGGGGAACTAAAATGAACAGAAAGAAAAGAGAGAAATAAAAGCAAATACAGAAATTATATTAATGCGTTGAGATATTAATATATAGGGAAATTTGAGAGAAAGAGTGTCTTTCTTGGTAAAATATAATCAAAACAATGAAAACTCCCCATAGATGCTATTTCACTTTGCAAATTATATACTCTCATTTTATTTCTGTGCTCTTATGGATGTTTCTACTTGCTTTGTGGTGTCATTCACTTGTTTCTGTATATTGCTTGTATCATTTCTATGGCCACCTATGTGCTATATGAGAAAGTCCAATATATTATGCTTAAAGAAAGAGTAAAAGGTGGTTTTGACTGAGAGGTTAAGGGATTTTTCTATATTAAGGTTCATAATTTTATCTCATGAATTTTATGATATCTATTTTGGTTCCCATGGAAGTGTTATCTCTAACTTATCTAAGTTCTCCATCAATAAGGTTTCCAGAAAATTAAGCTATTGCAATAGACAAGGGATTGATGTACTTTTAATGGAATTTCCCTATGAATTTATGCCTCTACCATAAGCTCAGGTGGTTAAATAGCATCTCTATTCCTTCAGCTCTTCGTGCCAGAAATTTGGGACTCATTCTTGACAACTTCCTCTCTCTCCATTCCTATATCTTGTACATCACAGGTCCTATTGATCTGACTTTCAAAATGGATCTTGACTCCTTCCAGGGCTCCTTGTTTCCACTGTCAGCATTCTGATCCTGACTTAGACCTTGATCATCTCACAAATGACATGGTTCACTGAAATCACTTCCTAATTACACTTCAAACTGTCTCTCTTGATCCCTTCCTTCAATCTATTTTCTATATAGCAGTAATGACAGTGTTTTTCAAAAGCTGGAATTTAACCACATGGCTCCTCTGCTTAAATCTTTTCAATGACTTCCCATTGCTCCTGAAACAAAACTCTGAATCTTTACCATACTCTCCAAGAAACAGTCTCTTAATCTTACTCCTTTCTTTTGGTGAGTAGAAGAGCTCTTTTATACTTCTGGCATTTTGTATACATCCCTTTCTTCCTTTTTTTTTTTTTTAAGTTGAATAAATCCTATGTATGATTCAGACTTCTGATTAACTGTCATTCCTCAAAGAAGAATTATTGGACTCTTTCCCTCTTCCTAAGTTCCCACAGGGTAAGTATGTTATAATCAGGCTATTTTTTATTATTATTTGTTTAATGATTATCTCTCCTGCACAACCTTAAGCCCCATGAGGAAACAGATCCAGATACATTTTGTCATTGTATTTTCAGTAACTATAACTGTGCCCAGCTTAAAGTAGTAGCTCAAAAAAATATTTGGTGAGTAAATGAATGATGATGGTCCTTACCCTGACAGAGGTAGCAATGGCAAATTAGGGCTAGTCTCTAAGCCATGAGATTGTTCAGTTTAACAGAAGCTATCCTGGATGTCTTTTTCTTAAATTGCTTTGAATATTTATCCAGTCAGAACTGTGGTCATTCTGGTCACAAAAGGGCTTTTCTGAAATTTGAAGAAATTCTGTGGTTCCTCAAACAATCTGAAGCAACCGAAGTAAGGAAAGATGACCCAGTCCAACAAAGTAGCAGCTGCCTGTTCTTGTTTTTTAATTCAAATGACAGCATGCATGGGTAATATGTAATAAGCATTTATCAGTGTGCTAATAATATTCAGAATTCTATTAGGTGACTTGAGGAGGAAGCTCAAGATAGATGGAGTTGTTATATATTTTGTGTCTTGACTGTGCCTGCTATTAAAGTCAGTTTAGTGGTCTATTAATGTGTCCATTAGAAACCCAATTTCTTACCTTAGTCATTTTAAATCTCATCTGTCTAATAATTTAGTATATGTTATTAGCCCAAATTTGAACATTTTATACCAACTATAATTCTTAGTTGTTAAACCTGTTTTAACTTATTGGTGCCACATTAAAACCTTAATAGGTGGAATAATTGGCTCTCATAACAATTTGGAGTAAGAGAAGTCAGGAGTGAGTGCTGTTTTCAGATTCTTGAAAAGCTATGAATGAATCCCCTTTGCCCTCTGAAAAGCTATGAATGAGTTGCCTTTGCTTTCTACTGCATCTTCCCACCCCTGCTGATTTTGTATTCTCCCAGTTTCCCAAGCCAGTCCTAATTGGACCCAAACAGGAGTCATTAAACCTGGCCTGGCTCTGGGGAAACACCTTCCAGAGTTTCACAGGAGAATCTCCCTAGGAGCAGCCAGTCAATGGTACAAAATGATGGGCTTTAGATGTTCTTGCTTCAGAGGGAAAAGCCTGAGGCCATCCTCAGGGAGAAAATTGATTCACCAAGACTTCTGAGTATTCTGCAGTCCTGTGGCATTTTAAAACTCTTCTTTACATTTTAATCTTATGCATGAAAAGCCACCCTCCCACCAATTTGTGTGTCTATTCTATTTCTTAAAAGCACCCAAAGCATCACCCCCTGAATGGCAAAATCAGCTTCCCCACCCCCCAAAATGGACTCCTAGGTTCAGGTCTTCTTGAATTGTAATCTTGCAGACAAAAGTAGGTCAGGTCAACATGTGTCAATGTGCGACAGGATCAGATATATACATTGCTGGACCCTTGAACCTGTTTATCCTCCTTGCCTACCTGCAAAGTCTCTGGTGCATCCTGTATGTCTTTGAGTGTTTTCTCCTCTCTAACTGAGAGAAGCAAAGCCTTCTGGGCTCCAAGAAAATGGTTTTAGGAAAGCAAGAAACAGATGGAAAATAAATGGGTTCAAGTGCTCCAGGGACCCAGTTCCTGCTGCAGAAAGCAGAAATGGAGTATCTAAAGAGCAAAAGAGTATACTCAACTTTTGTCTTTAAATTTTGCGTTGAGACAGAGAAAGTATCATGATGAAGAATCAGAGGTTCTCTCTTTAGTGCAAATGACACATAGACTGAATTCTAGTTAATACCAAATGTTCTCTAGATTCTAGAGGTAATTTACTGATGGCTCTAACTGTGTGCAGGGTGAAAGGTACGTCCTAAGTTTGATTCCTGGCAAAGCAATTTTCTCCTACATTCAGAACTGTTTCATAGGGAGAAGAGTATCTTTGAAAGACTAATGAGTTTGAAAAAAAAAAAAAAAAGAAAGACTAATGAAGTCAGACTTGGTTTCTGACCTTACTGTTGCTATAACAAGAGCAACACACACCTGAGGTCTGCAGTTCCCTGCCCCATGTTCTCAGGTAAATGATTGACATCCTCTGTGAACTCAAATCCTTTCACCATCCCCATTTCATAATTCTCACCAATTTCTAAGTAAAAGTTGCTTTAGATACCACTCCCAGGCCCTGAGGCCTTGTTCTCCTTTAAGTCCTTGCAGCTTTAATTCACGAGGCCAATGTAATTTGGAGTCCAGGGAAAATCCAACCAGCAATACAGCATAAGGTGAGCTCATAAATTTGGGAGAATGAATTTTGCCAAGAAGTCAAGAGCCTTAGTAAATGGTGTTCTTGCCAAAATATGCTGCTTCCTAGGAAACAATTAATGATAAAGAGTGTTTCTTGAGTTCTCACTTTGGGACAGGTACTGTTCTGAGAGCTCCCCTTGAATTTACTAATTTAACCCCCATCCCCCCCGCCCCGCAATTGCTATGAAGAAGATCCTATTTTTCACTCTCATTTTGCAGATGAGGAGAGTACAACACAGAGAGATTGAGTGACTTGTCCAAAGTCACACTGATGTTGACCAAGGCTAACTGTCTCCAGAGCATAGGTACTGACCACTAGGAAGTGCTGTCACTTGAAACAAAGACAGCAGACTTTGCTGGTTGCCTGGGCATCCTAGCTAAGTATAAATCTAGCCTCATGCAGAGCAACAGGTCCAGTTGAGTTTTACTGATACACTCTGTGCACTATAACTTGTGTACAATGGCTTGGGGCTACCAGGAACATATCCGCTGAGGTTTATTGCCTGCCAGTCTAGGATTTACAACCTGCATATGGTAGTCGTGTGTTTTTAACATCCCCCTCATGTATATTTTCTCAGTGAGATAGCAAGTTTCCCAAAGATTTGTGTGTAGCCCTTTATTTCTCTTGTATGTTCCTTATTCATAAAGCTTTGGGGCTTAGTAAGTGGTTTTGACTGACTTTCAGCAACTTTGCATGGTGGTCACAGTGATCATATTTGCAAAATGAAAAAAGGGTTTAGTTCCATGGTTCAGCTGCTTAAGAATTTTATTCCAGATTCTGAGGCTTTACTCTTAGTCTGGTTTTATAAGACAGCAAACCAATAGACATTCAGTGTACATTTATTTATGTATTTATTTATTTTTATTGAAGTATAGTTGATCTACAGTCAATGCATTTTTTTTTTTTTTTTTTTTTAGTGTTCTCCATCAGGAAAGGCCAGCAGCTAGGTACAGAAGGCTCCAAAGGCAAATAAGACACGGATCTTCAGGAACTCACAATATGGTGGGGATTAAGTTAAACAATATGCCTCTAGAGGGATGGATATCTGCCTGGAAGAATCTGGAATGGCTCCTTGGAGAAAGTAGAATTTAACTGAACTTTGCAAAAAGCAATAGAATTGAGAATATATAGAACAAAGAAGTTTCAATAATTATCACCCTTGCACGTGAACAGGGGTAGAAATTTCAGCCTAAGTTGATGCACCCATCATAAGAAAAAGTTTTTCCTATTTCTGTCTTGGAACTTTAACTGGGATGATTTGTTCTTCAAAAAAAAAAAAAAATTCTGTATGATTTAAGAAAGGAAGAACTGATCATTTCACAATTTACTTGGAATGAGGATTGGGAGGACTAAATTGTTAAATGCTTTGCATGTGTGAAACAGAATGTTAAATGCTTTAAAATTGTATTATTTAATTCTCACATAAATATAAGAAAACCAAGTCTTAAAAATAAAAGTGACTTTCTCAGAGCAGAAATTTAAACTCAGGTATGTCTGAATCCAAAGTCCATACACTAACAAAAAGTGTACCTCATTCTGTCAAATTATCTGAGCTTCATCTTGCTATGGGTTCTTGCTTATTTTTCTCTGTGAACACTGCATTTATAGGAAATTTTTAAAATGTATAAGTTCACTTTTATTCAGTGTGCATCCAAGTTTCACATTAACTGCCTATTTTTCTTTTATTTTTCACCCCAAGGTTTTTTTTTTTCAGCTAAAACTTTTCAACCTTCTGTGATCTCTTTATAACTGCCTTTAGAATGCATAATTGTGCTCGATCAATTTGTTAGAGGCTTTTGAAGTGTTAAAAAAACTACATTAAAATTATTTTCTTTCAGGTTTTATGTTAATGAACATAGGTGCTATTCAGAGCAAAGTCAGGGTGTCAAGGGAACTTTAGTTAAAGTTATTCATACATAAACTAAAAAAGGAAACATCTTTAGTGGAGGAAAAATACATTTAATGAGTAAGTACGGCACACAATTCCTCCTTTCAAAAATGTCAGCTTGTATTGAACCTCCATTCTAGATATCTTACAATTACTTTGTCAACAGAAGGTAGAGCAGTGATGGATGACGCATTGGTTCTTGAAACCAAACTTTCTGTGAGTTACTTAGGCTGAAACTAAGTGCTTTTACATTCCAGTCTTATTGATGATAGTGGTTTTATATTTATCACCCTGTCATTTCAGTTGACTGTATCAGGCTCTTCCCTGTAAGAATATAGACACTAATGGAGGTGTGTCCTTAGTGCTGGGAAGGGTCACAGATCCATTCTGCTAACACAGTCAGGGCACAGACTGTTTCCCGTGGAAGCTTGGAGGCAGCTTTTCCCATTTCAAAAAGAGATCAGTAAAAGGGGCCTTAAAAGGCCTTTGGAAATTGTCTTCTTACTGGCTCTCTTTTGACCATGACCCATCCTTGTGGTGCTGCACACAGAGGCATTCGGCTCTCACTAATGGAATGTTACTATTTTGCTGCCTCCCCTATAATAGGAAGAATTCTACCAGGACCTTGGTGAGTCCAGGACCTGATTGCAACACTTTATTTATAAGAAATTCTGTCAAGAATCAATAATAGTCTTGGGTCTCAAGTTCTTTCTTTAATAATACTTTGATATGATTTGTCACAAGCTCGCCCAGAGTATCCACCAGATTTTATTACTTACCTTGCAGCACAGTGTCTTATCTTTGAGTCATGAGATCAGCCATGGGGAGACCTTTAAAAAGCTGTATTCTTTACTGTTTGGTTATTACAGAAAGTCTATATGACTCAATAATATCTTTTATAGGGTGTGCTGTCACATCTTCACACAGACGTTTAACCCCAATGTAGATATACTGGATGCCTGGAGGCCATTTCAGTGACATGGACATTGTTTTTCATGATTGGCTGCCTGATGTATCAACAGCAGCAAAAATAGAACTATACGAAAAGCACAATGAAAAGAATACCAAAAACACTCCCACCGTAACAAAGAACGTTGACTTATTCTCCCAGCCTGGCGTTTCTGACTGGATCTTAAACTAAATGTCCGTTTTGACAGAGATTTTGTTTAGAGTCCAGAGTTTTAGGTTTTTATTACCTGAAAGCAGCAGAAATTTGGAGGTGAATTTAGATTCCTTTCCTGTATGTGGTCAGCTCCTCAGGTTTCACTGTACATCTCAATAAACGCGCTCCTCCTACATCAGTAGTGTGCGCTACAGCAAGAGCTCCAAAGATATTCTGTACCGCTCAGCCGTGGAATTCGTACTGTTGCAGCTAATGCCTGTTGGTAAATGCTTGTATCATTACATGTTGTATTTACACAACTGTATATTGTCAGCCTAAGGTTTCGTCTCTCCAATCTGTTTTTCTTCTCTGGAAGAAAATAGCAGAAAATGTCTAATACTCACTGCAGACAAAACACACACATACACACATACTCAAACACTCACAAGCAGACACACATGCAAACCGAGATTTCAAAATGGTAATCATTTTGAATTTTGAAATTAGAGGAAATGAGGGAGAAACACTCCTTAGAAAGTTATTATTTTAGATCTTTCATCTGTCTCCAAATTGGTACTAATTTTCAATGTAGATTTAAAAAAATTTTTTTGGTATGTGAGCAAACATTTTATTTAAAAAGTTTTCTGTTTTGTTCCCACGCTGCTGCAGTTGTTGCCCAAGGGGAGTCTTCTAACGAGGCCAGCTGCTTTCTCCAGCAGTTTGGATCCTGGCTGACCGTGAACACGGCCTGAACAGTGACAGCCTACCCAGGCTCAGCCAGGAGCGTGCTTTCACTGCCCAGAAGATGTGTGTGCTAAGTCGCTTCAGTTGTGTCTGACTCTGCGATCCCAAGGATTATAGCCTGTCAGGCTCCTCTGTCCATGGAATTTCCCAGGCAAGAATACTGAAGTGGGTTGCCAATTTCCTACTCCAGGGAATCTTCCTGGCTCAGGGATTGAAACTGCCTCTCTCATATCTCGTGAAGCAGTAGGTGGATTCTTTACAAGACATCCTGGCTTGATTTCCTTGCCTTGTCCAGCATAAGCAGAGGCACTAAAGCCAGTAGGCCCTGATGACCCGACTGCTGGCTCTGGCTATGACCCGCCACCCTACTTTGTCTCTCTCCTCTATTTTAGATCAACATACCTTTCAGTGCAGACTCGGGACACTTCCCAACCCCCACTCACCTTCTCTCCTTAGACTGGACTTAGGCTGAAGCTAAGCCTAGCTCATGAGTGATAGGTCTCTGCTCCTGTCACTGTCCTCCTCAGCCTCCCCAACAGGGAGAAGTGGTAGGAATGTTTAAGAAATTGCTCTGGACTTGACTCAGGATCCCTTGGTTTACCTGTAAGATTGTGTCCAAGGCAGGAAAAGGAATCTATAATTGCTCAATACGTACTGTATGCTAAAATCTGAGCCAGGCTTCTGTGTACACTAGCTCCTTTCATGATTATACCATGCTCTCCAAGATACAAATGAGGAGCCCTTCATTCAGAGAGTTTGCTGCCCTTATGAAAATGGAAGTGTGGGAACTGACCTACAGATTGAAAGGGGTTTGACTAAAATTCATCCTTTCTCTACCCAAATTGCCAAACCATGCAGTTAGCCTCTTGCATACTATCATCCATGGACCATTGTCCCTTGGAGATTCTCACAAGACTACTTTCCAGCCCATTCCCTGCATCACCTGTGCCCTCCCTTCTCTTCCTGTTCAATGCCAGCTCAGTCCTACATCTCTGTGAATTCTTCTCCAATGAACTGATTCAGGCTTTTGCTATTTTTTCCAAACTCTTCATTTTGCAATAATTATAGATTCACATGTGATTGTAAGACCTAGTGGAGAGATGTCCTCTATACTCTTCACCCAGTTTCCCTCAGTTATTCATAGTATAGAATCACAAATGGGATGTTGATACTGAAACACTTCACCTGCCTTCTTTAAAATTCACCAGTTTCACATGCACTCATGTCTGTGTGTCTGCATGCCTGCACAAGCATATGTGAGCATGCATGTGTGTATTTCATCCCAGGCCACTTTATCACATGTGTAGATTCACGTGATAATCACCACAATTAAGATACACAGCCGTTCCATCCCAGGACCGCCCGTGCTGCCCTCATACTGCCGCCGCCACTTTCCTATCTACGCTTACCAGCTCCTGGCCATCTCTCATCAGCTCTCCACTTCCACTTTGTTGTCATTTCAAGAACATTATGTAAGTGAAATTGTATGGTATGTCACCTTTGAGGGTAAATTTATTTAGCTTTGAAAATTCTGTTCTTGACTGAAGCATATTTTGTATAAAATTATTCATTTATTTGAAACTAATTGTAGGTCACCTGCAACTCACCAGGTACTTTGAGATACTGGACATACAACAATGAGCCACACTGACAAACATCCCTGTGCCATATAATTGGGTCCTTATTTGTGGTGCAGTGTATTGCTCTTGATGTATATTTCTTATCTAAACTTTCATTCCATCGATAGATCTTAAGCTTCCTGAGAGCAGACAGCCCATCACACAGCCATTCTGTTTTTACACGAGAGGCCTAGAACCACAAACTTTGACTGAGCACACAGAACTTAGACTCATGGTACAGGGAGGAGCCCACAGAGATCATCTGGTCCGTTCCCCTGTGAAAAGCATTTTAAGGGAGGGGACATTATTGCTCTCCTAACACTTGGAAGGGCCTTGCCCTGAACAATGACATGTAAAACAATTTAAACCTATTAGCTCCTTTCACAAGGCATTCCAGTCTTCAACACCCCTCCCTCAGAAAGCTCACACTCTCAGTCTCCATGCTCCCAACAGCAGAAGCTTAACCTCTACAACTGGTCTGTGCAACAGACGCACAGCATCTTCCGAGTGAGATCTGCACGTCACAGGAGAACAAGGCTCATTATTGTGCAGATGGCAGCCTTGTTCCACTCACGCAGCACCCATGACTGTATCCACACCAGCCTCCCCTTGTGGTCACTGTGCAGTTCTCTGTGTGGAGGGTAAAATAACAAGTTCTTCTCTTTCTCTTAATCATGGAGATTTTGTGAGGACCTTCTGGAGACCTTGTGATGATTCCTCTAATCTGGTGCAGAGGTGAGAAAAATGAACTTAATAAGCTTTGTAAACGTTGATCAGCTTCCACAATTGGTCACCAGCAGGGAGAAGGGTATGACAGAGGATGAGATGGTTGGATGGCATCACCGACACAATGGACATGGGTTTGGGTGGACTCCAGGAGTTGGTGATGGACAGGGAGGCCTGGTGTGCTACAGTTCATGGGGTCACAAAGAGTCGGACACAACTGAGTGACTGAACTAAACTGAAATTCAAGTCTACAGAAAATGAATTTCCAATGTAGAATGTGACTGTTATTATAGTCTCGTAGATTCCTATCGAGAAATAAACCAAGAGGAGTGAGTTCTATTGTGAACCGTTGTGTCAAAAGTTTTGTGATTACAGAATTGAATTTCCCAGAAGTACATAATTGTTTAAATTGAGTTATTTTACTCCTCCCCAATTATAAGTCTATTGTCTCTTTATTATATAAGAATTGTTGACAAAGAATGGGAAGTTAAAACTTTACTGAAGGATGTTGTATTCAGTTTTCTGTGTAATAGAACTTCTGGAAACCCCAGGATACATAGTAAATTGATTCTAAAATATAACCATTGTCCTGATAGGATTCTCAGGAGGAGAATGAAGTTTTTATCTCAGCACCTTCAGAATACTGACTTGGCACAATAATCTATTTGCTGACTCTAAAATGATAGAATGAATCCTTGTAGCAAATGATACATTGAAAAGATGAGAAATGAAGTAATCCATGAATCTGAAAAGATTCCTTTATTCAGTATATCATCTGTTCAGAGGATTGAGTTGTTGGCATCAGATGAAGCAGATAAGCTTACTAGCAAAGTGGAAATGTGGACTTTTTTATCTGGCTCTTGATGAATTAGCTGGCCTTGCTGGTGCTGCCCAATGTGCATCTTTCTTAAGTTTTGTGTTTTAGGAATCACAGTTTCATTGGAGGCTAAATGATCTAGATTTGGCAATAAAACATTTTTGTAACCACTAGTACAAAGAGGAAGTTTAAGTACAATAAAATGGACTTGGCCTGTGATTCATTTGGGTATAGTTTAAAATGATACTCAATCCTGAACTAATCCCATTTTCCACAACAGTTTCACTATCTGTCCATCATTTGGAGAATTGAGTACAGAATCTATCAGAAAGTAGACTGCTCTCTGCTGAGAGTCTACTTGGACTTCAGAAGTTGTTTGGGCCTGCTCTCTTTGGTTGAGATTGTGAAGGAATAAGCCATGATTGTGGGAGGATATTCCATTTTGTTAATTGACATTATTCATGCATCAGATGAAGAAATCTTACTTTTTGCAATTTACATGTAGTACAGTGAAGAACTGGTGCTCATGAATGAATTATTTGGCTCCCATTGGTTCTGGAAAGATTTGGGGAAAAAAGGATTTCTAGAACAATAAGCAAAAATGAAAAAAAAGTGGTCTGAGAGATTTCTAACAAATTCTTTCAGTTGCTATTTAGAAGACCATAATTATAGCATTCCAGATAATTATTAGAGAAGATTTAGTGGGAAAGGTAAAAACATTTTTATTCATTATTGTAATTTTGTCTTAGAAGGAATTTTAATATTTCTGCCAGGCCTTAGAGGGAAGAAACTAAAAGAACAATAAAATGCTTACAAAAGTTACATCTAGAATTTACTGGGGTTATTACCAGTTTAAACAGAAACTAAATGTCTTTTAAGAATGAGGCAGAAGCCATGTTAACTGGCATTAATGTAGATACGATGAATGAAATTGTCTGAACAGATGACCTTGTTTGGAGTTTGTGGAGTGATGCTATTGATGGTGATTGCCATTTGTATCCAGTTGATAGACTGAGAACATGTGACATGATGTGCCATGAGGGAGGAAATAAGCCAAGGACAGTGGTGTTGTGCTCAATCATGTCCAACTCTTTGGGGCCCACTGGACTGCAGCTTACCAAGCTCCTCTGTCCATGGAACTTTTTTTTTCAGGCAGAAATACTGGAGAGGGTTGCCATTTCCTCCTCCACAGGATCTTCCTGATTCAGGGATCAAACCCATGTCTCTTGCATCTGCTGCATTGTCAGGCAGATTCTTTACCACTAAGTTACCTGGGAAACCCCAGGAGAGTGGTGTTGTGTGCCCTAAAATGGAACAGCAGGATGTTTGTTACTAGAAGTACAATTTGCCAAGTGGTTTATTTTCACTCCAAACAATTGTAGGTGAGTCATAATTTACTGTTAGACTTTTGGTGGTGCACTTTTCATGTCTTGTGATAAACATCCTATATTTTGAGATTCTTTGTCAAGTAATTGGTTATGACTAACCTGACTGACTGAATTTTTCTCTTTTTTTAATTGTACTTTTTTGTATACAAACACTGTGCTAAATACTTTCTACATGTATCTTCCTCCTAGGATCCAAACAATGACAATATTATTATCACTTTCATTTTTTAAGTGTTGGAACAGAAAGCTAGAAGAACCCAAGTTCCTACCATAAATAGGACTGGCCACCTACATCTCCTTTAAAGCACAGTTGTATTAGACTTTTCTTCTTATGTAGCTAAACTTAATCCTAACTGATATACTAACCCATTAAAATTCCAAGGAAAAGGGGAATTGGGGAAATTTTATGTACTAGACAATTTATATGTAATAACTCATATAATTCTGACACCTAGAAATGGTATTTTTTATTTTCATGTCATAGTTAACAAAGACTCTCAGAGAACTTAGCTTACTTTAATGATGAGAATTTGGGAATCCAGAAAAGTTTTTTAACTTCACACAAGTGATAAATATAAGTCAACCACAGGTCTTTATGGTTCCAAATTCCATGCTTTTAATTAGACTGTGTTGCCTTAGACTATAAAACCAAATTTAAAAGGTTTCTGTCTTTAATATCACATGATTACCCAAACTGGTTGAGAAAGGAAGAGAGGGTAAACAGACAAACCTGTTGTTGCCCATGGAAAGTGAGTTGGCATTATTTGTTAAGTGAAGAATGAATAAATGATAACTTTCTTTTCACCAGTTCTACTGCAAGATGTAAAACAACAACTGCAACAATATCAGAACTTAAAAAAAAAAACACTCAAAACCATTAAAACAAAAAATACCCATTGAGAAGATTGAGAATCCCAGGCACAGAGGTAAACTAGAATCTGGCAGGAAATGTAGATTTGGGGATGAAGTGAAAATCTCATAGAATCGTGAGACCACCCCCATATAAGCTCTACTATTATGTTCAAGTCCAAAATGCTAGCAGCAGAGGGGGATTTGGAGGATGCTTCTCTAGTGAAATTAAACTAGTACAGACCTACAGATGACAATAGTTAGATGTCCCAGTGAAAAAGCCGGCCAGTCACTCTTGTGCTACAGAGGCACTCATTAGTTGACAGCTACATTAATGTATGGTTTCCCATCAAATTTTTAATGCCTAACTATGAACAGAGAACTAAGAATGATTAGATACTGTAATACAGAGAAACAAAGGACAGAACCGATATGAAATCTGGACAATGGGAAGAATGAATATCTTTCACTAATGAATCAACAATGGAAAATGGAACAATTTGAGAAAAATAAAGTGTTTTTAAAATTAATTTATGATAGCCAAATTTTAATAAAAGTGTTATACAATACAGTCAGAAAATATCCCAGAAAGAATGAAAATAGAAAGAGATGAACAGATGAAATGTTTTGGAACACCTTATGAACCCAAAATGAGGTCTAACATAGACTTAATAGGCATTCTGGAAAGAGAGAACAGAGAAAATAAAGACAAGGAAGTTATTTTAAAAGAATACAGGGATTTAAAATTAACCCAAAAACTAAAGAATATAAAGTGGGAATTCTTTCTGTGCTCCTAGAAGAATAATTGGACAAAAGGTCACACTAAAGTGAATTGTAATGAAATTTTGGAATACTACCAATAAGAGGATGACACTAAACTTCTAGGCTACAATGTTGAGAGATAGAAGAGTAGAACTATAAAGTTTGGAGGATAGAGAGATTTCTAAACCTCCTTTCCTCTGGATGCTATTAGAGGATGGTGCTCCAACAAAACATGGTCAAAAAAACCCTAGATCCAACATTGCAGAAAGGATAAGGTATTTCTTAGGATGTCTTAAAAGAGAATACAGGAGGCACTACTATGTAGCATGCCTAAGAGTTGCCAGTCCATATTGAAACCAGAAAATACAGAATTCCAGATTGTGAGATGAGAATACATTGTTTTGTTAGATCTGACTGGGTGGGAAATTATAGGAAGAGACACACTTTGAGTCAGTAATTCAGTAGAGATTTAAAAGAAGCCAAGCGAAAGAAGAAATTGTGTAATTATTTATTTTAGAAAATGATAAGTTGAACAATAAATAAATGTAAGCAGAGTCAACTACTTGCCTCACCAAGGAATATATGTGCATAGTAGCAACAAAAAAGAGTGTGGATATGAATAAACTACAAGTTGTTAAAAATCTACTGCAAAGATCAAATAAAGAGAGAATGAAATTATGCCTGTATGTATCTACTTTTGCTTCATTGACTACACTAAATTCATTGACTGTGGGGATCACAAGAAATTATGGAAAACTCTTAAAGAGATAGGAGTGCCAGACACCTTACCTGCCTCCTGAGAAACCTGTATGCAGGTCAAGAAGCAATAGTTAGGGCAGGACATGGAACAACGGACTGGTTCCAAATTGGGAAAGGAGTATGACAAGGTTGTATATTTTCACCCTGCTTATTTAACTTACATGCAGAGAACATCAAGCAAAATGCTGGGATGCATGAATCTCAAGTTGGAATCAAGATTGCTGGGAGAAATAGCAACAATCTCTGATACTCAGACACCACTCTATTGGCAGAAAGTGAAGAGGAACTAAAGAGCCTCTTGAAGACAGTGAAAATGCTGGCTTAAAACTCAGCATTAAAAAACCAAGATCATGGCATCCTGTCCCATCACTCCATGGCAGATATAAGAGGAAAAAGTGGAAGCAGTGACAGATTTTATTTTCTTGGGCTTCAAAATCACTGTGGATGGTGATTGCAGCCATTGGCAGGGCTGTGGTCCCTCAGGTCAAACAACAGGGAAGGATCACAGCCCCACCCAAAACAGAAAATTGGATTAAAGATTTACTGAGCATGGCCCCGCCCATCAGAATGACACCAAGTTTACCCCTCAATCAGTCTCTCACATCAGGAAGCTTCCATAAGCTTCTTATCCTTCTCCATCAGAGGGCAGACAGAATGAAAACCACAATCACAGAAAACTAACCAAACTGATCACATGGACCTCAGCCTTGTCTAACTCAATGAAACTATGAGCTATGCCATGTAGGCCACCCAAGATGGATGGGTCATGATGGAGAGTTATGACAAAGCTTGGTATACTGGAGAAGGGTATGGCAAACTACTTCAGTATTCTTGCCTTGGGAACCCCATGAACAATATGAAAAGGCAAAAAGATAGGACACTGAAAGCTGAACTTTCCAGGTTGGTAGGTGTCCAATATGCTACAGGACATCAGTAGAGAAAAAACTCCAGAAAGAATGAAGAGACGGAGTCAAAGCAAAAACAACACCCAGTTTTGGATGTGATGGAAGTAAAGTCCGATGCTGTAAATAACAATATTGCATAGGAAACTGGAATATTAGGTCTATGAATCAAGGCAAATTGGAAGCGGTCAAACAGGAGATGGCAAGAGTGAACATCGATATTTTAGGAATCAGTAAACTAAAATGGACTTCAGTTCAGTTCAGTTCAGTCACTCAGTCATGTCTGACTCTATGCGACCCCACGAACCACAGCATGCCAGGCCTCCCTGTCCATCACCAACTGCCAGAGTCCACACAAACCCAGGTCCATTGAGTTGGTGATGCCACCCAACCATCTCATCCTCTGTCATCCCCTTCTCCTCCTGCCCTCAATCTTTCCCAGCATCAGGGTCCTTTCAAATGAGTCAGCTCTTCACATCAGGTGGCCAAAGTACTGGAGTTTCAGCTTCAACATCAGTCCTTCCAATGAACACCCAGGACTGATCTCCTTTAAGATGGACTGGTTGGATCTCCTTGCAGTCCAAGGGACTCTCAAGAGTCTTCTCCAACACCATAGTTCAAAAGCATCAATTCTTCTGCACTCAGCTTTCTTTATAGTCCAACTCTCACATCCATATATGACTACTGAAAAAACCATAGCCTTGACTAGAATGACTTTTGTTGGCAAAGTAATGTCTCTGCTTTTTAATATGCTTTCTAGGTTGATCATAACTTTCCTTCCAAAGAGTAAGCATCCTTTAGTATCATGGCTGCAATCACCATCTGCAGTGATTTTGGAGCCAAAAAAATTAAGTCAACCACTGTTTCCCCATCTATTTGCCATGAAGTAATGGGTCCAGATGCCATGATCTTAGTTTTCTGAATGTTGAGCTTTAAGCCAACTTTTCACTCTCCACTTTCACTTTCATCAAGAGGCTTTTTAGTTCTTCTTCACTTTTTGCCATACGGGTGGTGTCATCTGCATATCTGAGGTTATTGATGTTTCTCCTGGCAACCTGTGAATTTAATTCAGATGACCATTATATGTACTACTGTGGGCAAGAATCCCTTAGAAGAAGTGGAGTAGCCATCATAGTCAAGAAAAGAGTCCGAAATTCAGTACTTGGATGAAATCTCAAAAATGACAGAATGATCTCTGATCCTTTCCAAGGCAAACCATTCAATATCACAGTAATCCAAGTCTGTGCCCCAACCAATAATACTGAAGAAACTGAAGCTGAATGGTTCTATGAAGACCTACAAGACCTTCTAGAACTAACACCCAAAAAAGATGTCCTTTTCATTATGGGGGACTGGAATGCAAAAGTAGGAAGTCAAGAAACACCTGGAGTAACAGGAAAATTTGACCTTGGAGTACAGAATGAAGCAGGTCAAAGGCTAACATAGGTTTGCTAAGAGAACACACTGGTCATAGCAAACACCCTCTTCCAACAACACAAAAGAAGACTACACATGGACATCACCAGATGGTCAATACTTAAATCAGATTGATTACATTCTTTACAGACAAAGATGGAGAAACTCTATAGAGTCAGCAAAAACAAGACCAGGAGCTGACTGTGGCTCAGATCATGAACTCCTTATTGCCAAATTAAGACTTAAATTCAAGAAACTAGGGAAAACCACTAGACCATTCCAGTATGACCTAAATCAAATCCCTTTTGATTATACAGTGGAAGTGACAAGGGATTAGATCTGATAGACAGAGTCCCTGAAGAACTATGGATGGAGGTTTGTGACATTGTACCGGAGGCAGTGATAAAGACCATCCCCAAGAAAAAGAAATGCAAAAAGGCAAATGGTTGTCAGAGGAGGCCTTACAAATAGCTGAGAAAAGAAATGACATGAAAGGCAACGGAGAAAAGGAAAAATATATCCATTTGAATGCAGAGTTCCAAAGAATAGCAGGGAGAGATAAGAACACCTTCCTCAGTGATCAGTGCAAAGAAATAGAGGAAAACAATACAATGGGAAAGACTAGAGATCTCTTCAAGAAAATCAGTGGAACATTTCATGCAAAGATGGGCACAATAAAGGACAGAAATGGTATGGACCTAACAGAAGCAGAAGATATTAAGAAGAGGCAGGAAGAATACACAGAAGAACTGTGCAAAAAAGATCTTAATGACCCAGATAATCACGATGGTGTGATCACTCACCTAGAGCCAGACATTCTGGAGTGTGAAGTCAAGTGGCCTTAGGGAGCATCACTACAAACAAAGCTAGTGGAGGTGATGGAATTCCAGTTGAATTATTTCAAATCCTAAAAGATGATGCTGTGAAAGTGTTGCACTCAATATGTCAGCAAATTTGGAAAACTCAACAATGGCCACAGAACTGGAAAAGGTCAGTTTTCATTCCAATCCCAAAGAGAGGCAATGCCAAAGAATGTTCAAATTACCACAGAATTGTACTCATCTTAACACGCCAGCAAAGTAATGCTCAAAATTCTCCAAGCCAGGCTTCAGCAGTACATGAATCGTGAACTTCCAGATGTTCAAGGTAGATTTAGAAAAGGTAGAGGAACCAGAAATCAAATTACCAACATCCATTGGATCATCAAAAAAAAACAGAAGAGTTCTAGGAAAACATCTGCTTTATTGACTATGCCAAAGCCTTTTTCTGTATGGATCACAACAAACTGTGGAAAATCCTTCAAGAGATGGGACTACTAGACCACCTGACCTACCTCCTGAGAAATCTGTATGCAGGTTAAGAAGCAACAGTTAGAACTGTACATGGAACAACAGACTGGTTCCAAATTGGGAAAGGAGTCCATCAAAGCTTTATATTGTCACCCTGCTTATTTAACTTATATGCAATGTACATCAAGTGACATGCTGGGCTGGATGAAGCACAAGCTGGAATCAAGATTGCTGGGAGAAGAAAGACTGGCCAAAGAGGCCTTCTGATTGCCAGCTACAAGAGGCTTGAAAAAAGACTCTGATAGGGCCATAACTCCTGCAGCGGAGGCAGTCTGTGTCCCTGCACACTTGGCGCCGCCAGGGTCCCCACAAACCAAGCAGCTGCACCACCTTCATGCCCAACTCTCACTGGGGTAGAGCTGCCACAAGCAAAATATATCTTGTGCCTATGTGCCTAGGGTTGCTTCTGTCGTGTCCAACTCTTTGTGACCCTGTAGACTGTGGCCTGCCAGGCTTCTCTGTCAGGGAGGGGGGTTCTCCAGGCAAGAATGCTGGAGCATATTGGCCAATACTGGTTGCCATACCCTTCTAGAGCACTATGTTTCCTGCTGCCCTAGCCATCAACTCCCCTGAGTACCTGGTGCTGCCAGAACCCCTGTAGACCAAGCAGCTGCACCACCTCCACACCTGGCCCTCACAGGGGCAAACCCAAGTCCTCTAAGGCAACCTCAGGAGCAAACCGCAGTGGATGACTTACAAGTAGAGGTGGAAATACAACCACAGTTGAAACTCAGGGGCAGTGTGGCTAAGGAAAAAGACCCAAAACCTTCCCACCAGCTGTAGAAGCTGCAGATTAAGTCCACACAATCAACTAGGCAGACTCCGTGTCTATGGAATATATAAAAGGTCATTGAGAGCTCCCACAAAAGAAAATGCACTGGCTCTGATAGCTGTGGACTTTGGAGGCAAGAACACACAGGGGTAGGACCAGATTAGAATCTGAGTGGCCCCCACAGCAGGTCCAGAGATCAGCATAGTATTGGAGGACATCCTAGGGAGGTAAGGTTGACTGTGACTCCCAGCAAGGGAAAGGACTCTGACAGCAGTGACTCAAGAAAAACATTTAGTATTCTTATTTTTTTACTTGTTCTGTAGGCTCTTTTAGATTTTTTCTTCCTTTTTTTTTTTTTTTTCTTTTTCTTTCTCCCTCTGTTGTACTTGTTGATTTTATTGGCACTATGAAATCAAATCAAGCTTTTGAGCTTTTTTTTTTCCTCAGTCACATTTTTTACTGTTATAAACCTCTGCTTTTCTTTTTCCTCTTCTTTATTTCTTCCATTTTGTTTCATTTCTCTTTTTTATAATTTCAGTTTTTAGTTTTTTAAAACCTATTATATTTTTCTACATTTATTCCTTTTTGTGCCTATCCTACTATTCTTTTCCCCTTGCAGTTAATCTTTAAAGTATATAAATTTTCTTCATCCTCCTCTGTTTAACTTTGCACAGCTATTCTTTCTTTATTTACTTTTTTTCTTTTCCTCTCAACATATTTGTTAGTTTTGTTTTCATTGCTTTAGTCCTCACTTGGCACCTTACTTTAGTTTTGTTTTCCAGTTTGTGCTTTAGTTAATTTTGTTCTTAACTGGTAAATATAATTTTTGATTTCCTTTGTTCACCAGGTCAGTCTATTGCACTTTATTTTTGTTGGTCTGTTTTGACTTCGTTCATGGATGTATACGTATATGTGTATATTGCATTATTTTAATTATTATTTGCCTGATTTTGTAATTGCCATTTGTCTGGGATTCATCTTTGGCTTCTCGTTTTTGGATATTTGTTTTAATCTCACTAATGCCATAACACACCACGTGTGGAATCTTCATTCCTGACCAGAGATCAAACCCTGAGCCTGATTGGGAACACTGACTCCAATACCCTAGACTACCAGAGAACTAACCCTGACCAGAGATCAAGCCCTGTTCCTGAGTGGGAACACTGAATCCAATACCCTAGACTACCAGAGAACTAACCCTGACCAGAGATCAAGCCCTGTTCCTGAGTGAGAACACTGACTCCAATACCCTAGACTACCAGAGAACTAACCCTAGGGAGTATCAAATAGTGAGAACTCACACAAAGGAAGCCACTTGCATACAGACCCAGAATCACCCAACCACCAGTAGCATGCTGTTTAGGACACCTCATCAAAAAAACCAAATAAACAAAAAAATACAAACCCGATCATCAACAGACAGTATTATCACATCACTCAGCCTTGCCCATCAGAGGAAAAACAAACAAACAAAACCCAGCACAAATCTCAACCTAGAGGAAACTTACACAAACCACTGGACCAACCTTCAGTTCAGTTCACTCAGTCATGTCCAGGTCTTTGCGACCCCGTGAATCACAGCACGCCAGGCCTCCCTGTCCATCACCAACTCCTGGAGTTTACTCAAACTCATGTCCATCGAGTTGGTGATGCCATCCAGCCATCTCATCTTCTGTCGTCCCCTTCTCCTCCTGCCCCCAATCTCTCCCAGCATCAGGGATTTTTCCAATGAGTCAACTCTTCGCATGAGGTGGCCAAAGTATTGGCGTTTCAGCTTCAGCATCAGTCCTTCCAATGAATACCCAAGACTGATCTCCTTTAGGATGAACTGGTTGAATCTCCTCACAGTCCAAGGGACTCCTAAGAGTCTTCTCCAACACCACAGTTCAAAAGCATCAGTTTTTCGGCACTCAGTTTCTTCACAGTCCAACTCTCACATCCACACATGACCACTGGAAAAACCATAGCCTTGACCAGATGGACCTTTGCAAAGTAATATATCTGTTTTTTAATATGCTATCTAGGTTAGTCATAACTTTCCTTCCAAGGAGTAAGCGTCTTTTAATTTCATGGCTGCAATCACCATCTGCAGTGATTTTGGAGCCCCCCAAAATAAAGCCGGACACTGTTTCCACTGTTTCCCCATCTATTTCCCATCAAGTAATGGGACCAGATGCCATGATCTTAGTTTTCTGAATGTTGAGTTTTAAGCCAATTTTTTCATTCTCCTCATTCACTTTCATCAAGAGGCTTTTAAGTTTCTCTTCACTTTCTGCCATAAGGGTGGAGTCATCTGTATATCTGAGGTTATTGATATTTCTCCCAGCAATCTTGATTCCAGCTTGTGCTTCCTCCAGCACAGTGTTTCTCATGATGTACTCTGCATATAAGTTAAATAAGCAGGGTGACAATATAGAGCCTTGGCGTACTCCTTTTCCTATTTGGAACCAGTCTGTTGTTCCAGTTCTAACTGTTGCTTCCTGACCTGCATACAGGTTTCTCAAGAGGCAGGTCAGGTGGTCTGGTATGCCCATCTCTTTTAGAATTTTCCACAGTATATTGTGATCCACATAGTCAAAGGCTTTGGCATAGTCAATAAAGCAGAAAGAGATGTTTTTTCTGGAATTCTCTTGCTTTTTCAATGATCCAGCAGATGTTGGCAATTTGATCTCTGGTTCCTCTGCCTTTTCTAAAACCAGCTTGAACATCTGGAAGTTCACAGTTCACGTATTGCTGAAGCCTGGCTTGGAGAATTTTGAGCAATACTTTTCTAGCGTGTGAGATGAGTGCAATTGTGCGGTAGTTTGAGCATTCTTTGGCTTGCCTTTCTTTGGGATTGGAATGAAAACAGACCTTTTCCAGTCCTGTGGCCTCTGCTGAGTTTTCCAAATTTGCTAGCATATTCTGTGCAGCACTTTCACATCATCATCTTTCAAGATTTGAAATAGCTCCACTGGAATTCCATCACCTCCACTAGCTTTGTTCACAGTGATGCTTTCTAAGGTCCACTTGACTTCACATTCCAGGGTGTCTGCTTCTAGGTGAGTGATCACACCATCATGATTATCTGGGTCATAAAGATCTTTTTTGTACAGTTCTTCTGTATATTCTTGCCACCTCTTCTTAATATCTTCTGCTTCTGTTAGGTCCATACTATTTCTGTCCTTTATCAAACCCATCTTTGCATGAAATGTTCCCTTAGTATCTCTAATTTTCTTGAAGAGATCCCTAGTCTTTCCCATTCTGTTCTTTTCCTCTATTTCTTTGCATTGATCACTAAGGAAGGCTTAGAAGGACAGAAACCAAAGGAAGAAAGAATTCAACCTTCTTCAAGGAAAGAATTCAACATTTCCTTGAAGCCTTGGAAAAAGAGACTTCAGTACAATAAGTTAAAAAAAAAATAATGAAAAGGCAGAGAAATACTACACAAATAATGAACTAGAAACATGGAAGTCCAAATAAATGAAGAGGAAGTAGACAAACTACCTGAAAAATAATTCAGAATAATGATAGTAAAGATGATCGAAAACCTTGAAAACAAAGTGGAGAAAATGCAAGAATCAATTAACAAAGACTTAGAAGAATTAAAAAATAAACATACAGAGACAAACAACACAATTACTGAAATTAAAAATACTCTAGAAAGAATCAATAGCAGAATGTCTGAAGCAGAAGAACGAATAAGTGAACTAGAAGATACATTGGTGGAAATAACTTCTGAACAGCTGGATAAAGTAAAAAGAATGACAAGACCTGAGGATAGTCTCAGAGACCTCTGGGACACTATCAAATGCACCAACGTTCAAATTATAGAGGTCTCTGAAGAAGAAGAGAAAAAGAAAGGGTATGAGAAAATTTTGGAAGAGATTATAGTTGAAAATTTCCCCAACATGGAAAAGGAAATAGTCAATCAAGTCCAAGAGGCACAAAGAGTCCCAAACAGAACAAACCCAAGGAGAAACATGCCAAGCCAAGACACATACTAATCAAACTAACAAAGACTAAACACAAAGAAACAATATTAAAAGCAGCAAGGAAGAAGCAACAAGTAATATACAAGGGAAACCCCATACGCTTAACAGCTGATCTTTCAACAGAAACTCTGTAGGCCAGAAGGGAATGGCAGGATATATTTAAAGTACTGAAAGGGAAAAATTTACAACCAAGATTACTGAGCCCAGCAAGGATCTTATCCAAAATTGATGGAGAAATAAAAAGCTTTTCAGACAAGGAAAAGTTAAATGAATTCAGTACCACCAAACCAGCTTTACAACAAATGTTAAAGGGACTTATATAGTCAAGAAATACAAGAGAAGAAAAAATCAACCCCAAACAATTAAGAAAATAGCAATAGTAACATATATATATATATATATATATATATATATATATATATATAAATAATTACTTTAAATGTAAATGGATTAAATGCTCCAACCAAAAGACACAGACTGGCTGAATGGATACAAAATCAAGACCCATGTATGTGAGTCTACAAGAAATCCACTTCAAAAAAAAAAAAAAAAGAAGAAATCCACTTCAGACCTAAAGACACATATAGACTGAAAGTGAGAGGATGGAAAAGTATATTCCATGCAAATGGGAAGCAAAATAAAGCTGGAGTAGCAATCCTCATACCAGACAAAATATACCTTAAAATAAAGAAGATTACAAGAGATAAGGAAGGACACTACATAATGATTAAGGGATCAATCCAAGAGGAAGACATAACAATTGTAAATATCTATACACCCAACATAGGAGCACCTCAATACATAAGACAAACACTAACAGACATAAAAGGAGAAATTGACAGTAACACAATAATAGTAGGAGACTTTAACACCCCATTCATGCCAATGGACAGATCATCAAATCAGACAATTAATAAGGAAACACAAGTCTTAAATGATACATTAGATGAGATGGATCTCATTGATATTTTAAGAACATTCCATCCAAATGCAGAATACACCTTCTTCTCAAGTGCACATGGGACATTCTCCAGGATAGACCACATCTTGGGTCATAAATCAAATCTCAGTCAATTTAAGAAAATTGAAATTGTATCAAGCATCTTCTCTGACCACAATGCTATGAGACTAGATATCAATTACAAGGAAAAAAACTATAAGAAATACAAACACATGGAGATTAAGCAACACATTTCTTAATAACCAACAGGTTATGGAAGAAATCAAAAATTTCTAGAAACAAATAACAATTAAAACACAACAACTGAAAACCTATGGGATGCTGCAAAAGCATTTCTAAGAGGGAAGTTTTTATCAATACAATCTTACCTCAAGAAACACAGAAAAACATCAAATAGACAATCTAACTTACCTAAAACAACTAGAAAAAGAACACCGCCCCCCCACCACAAATTAGTAGAAGGATAGAAATCATAAAGATCTGAGCAGAAATAAATGAAAAAGAAATTAAAGAAACAATAGTAATGATTAATAAAACTAAAAGCTGATTCATTGAGAAAATAAACAAAATTGATAAGCCTTTAGCCAGACTCATCAAGAAAAAAAGAGAGAAGAATCAAATCAACAAAACTAGAAATGAAACGAGAGGTTACAAGAGACAATGCACAAATACAAAGGATGATAGAGACTATTATGAATAACTATATGGCAATAAAATAGATAACCTGGAAGAAATGGACAGATTCTCAGAAAAGCTCAATTTTCCAAGACTGAATCAGGAAGAAATTGAAATTATGAACAACCCAATTACAAGCACTGTGGTAAAAAATCTCCCAAAAAACAAAAGACCAGGACCAGATGGCTTCACAGGAGAATTCTATCAAATATTTAGAGAAAAGCTAATGCCTATACTTCTAAAACTCTTTCAAAAAATTTCAGGGGAAGGAACACTTCCAAATTCATTCTATGAGGCCACCATCACACTGATACCAAAACCAAAGACAGCACAAAAGAGGAAAACTGTAGGCCAATATCACTGATGAACATAGAGGCAAAAATCCTCAAGAAAATTGTAGCAGACAGAATTCAGCAACACATCATAAAGCTCAAACATCATGATAAAGTTGGGTTTATACCAGGAACGCAAGGATTCTTCAGTATGCACAAATCAACCAGTGTGATACACAATATTCACAAACTGAAAGGTAAAAACTATATGATCACCTCAATAGATGCAGAGAAAGCCTTTGACAAAAATCAGCACCCATATATGATTAAAACTCTTCGAAAAATGGGCATGGAAGGAACCTACCTCAACATAGAAAAGGCCATATATGATAAGCCTACAGCAAGCATTATTCTTGATGGTGTAAAACTGAAAGCTCCCCCCTAAGATCAGGGACAAGACAAGGGTGTCCACTTTCACCACTATTATTCACCATAGTTCTGGAAGTCCTAGTTACAACAATCAGAGAAGAAAAAGAAATAAAAGGAATCCAGATCAGAAAAGAAGTAAAGCTCACACTGTTTGCAAATGACATGATATTGTACACAGAAAACCCTAAAGATAATATCAGAAAATTACTAGAGCTAATCAGTGAATTTAACAAAGTTTCAGGACACAAAATCAATATATATATATAAATCACTTCCATTTCTATTTACTAACAATGAAAAATTAGAAAGAAATTAAGAAATAAAATCCATTCACCATTGCAACAAAAAAAATTAAATATCTAGGACTAAACCTACCTAAGGAGACAAAAGAACTGTACACAGAAAATTATAAGACACTAATGAAAGAAATCAAAGATGACATAAACAGATGGAGAGATATTCCATGTTTCTGGGTAGGAAGAATCAATATTGTAAAAATGACTATACTACCAAACACAATCTACAGATCCAGTGTGATTCCTATCAAATTTCCAATGGCATTTTTCACAGAACTAGAACAAAAAGTTTCACAATTCATATTGTGAAACACAAAAGAAACACAAAAGACCCAAAATAGCCAAAGCAGTCTTGAGAAAGAAGAATGGAGCTGGAGAAATCAACCTTCCTGACTTCAGATTATACTACAAAGCTACAATCAGCAAGGCAGTATGGTACTGGCACAAAAACAGAAATATAGACCAATGGAACAAGATAGAAAGCCCAGAAATAAATCCATGCACATATGGTACCTTATTTTTGACAAAGGAGGCAAGAATATACAAAGAGATACAGCCTCTTCAATAAATGGTGCTGGAAAAAGTGGACAACTATATGTTCAGTTCAGTTGCTCAGTCGTGTCCAACTCTCTGCAATACCATGAACCACAGCACACCAGGCCTCCCTGTCCATTACCAACTCCTGGAGTCCACCCAAACCCATGTCCATTGAATCAGTGATGCCATCCAACCATCTCATCCTCTGTCATCCCTTCTCCACCCACCCTCAATCTTTCCCAGCATCAGGGTCTTTTCAAATGAGCCAGCTCTTCACATCAGGTGGCCAAACTATTGGAGTTTCAGCTTCAGCATCAGTCCTACCAGTGAACACCCAGGACTTATCTCCTTTAGGATGGACTGGTTGGATTTCCTTGCAGTCCAAGGGACTCTCAGGAGTCTTCTCCAACACCACAGTTCAAACGCATCAATTCTTCTGCGCTCAGCTTTCTTTATAGTCCAACTCTCACATCCATACATGACTACTGGAAAAACCATAGCCTTGACTAGATGGACCTTTGTTGGCAAAATAATGTCTCTGCTTTTTAATATGCTGTCTAGGTTGGTCATAACTTTCCTTCCAAGGAGTAAGCGTCTTTTAATTTCATGGTTTCAATCACCATCTGCAGTGATTTTGGAACCCAGAAAAATAAAGTCAGCCACTGTTTCCACTGTTTCCCCATCTATTTGCCATGAAGTGATGGGACCAGATGCCATGTAAGGTCTGTTTAGGTCTTACTGTTTAGGTTGGACAGCTACATGTAAAAGAATGAAATTAGAATACTTCCTAACACCATCAAAAAGATAAACTCAAAATGGATTAAAGACCTAAAGATAAGACCAGAAACTATAAAACTTTTAGAAGAAAAGATAGGCAGAACACTAGATGAAATAAATCAAAGAGAGATCCTTTATGGCCCACCTCCTACAGTAATGGAAATAAAAACAAAAGTAAACAAGTGGGACCTGATTAAACTTAAAAGCTTTTGCACACCAAAAGAAACTATAAGCAAGGTGAAAAGACAAACCTCAGCATAGAAGAAAACAATAGCAAATGAAATGACTGACAAAGAATTAATTTCCAAAATATACAAGCATCTCATACAACTCAATACCAGAAAAACAAACAACCCAATCAAAAAGTGGGTAAAAGACCTAAACAGACATTTCTCCAAAGAAGACATACAGATGGCTAACAAGCACATGAAAAGATGCTTAACATCGCTCATTGTTAGAGAAATGCAAGTCAAAACTACAAGGTGATATCACATCACACCAGTCAGAATGGCCATCATCAAAAAGTCTACAAACAATAAATGCTGGAGAGGGTGTGGAGAAAAGGGAACGTTCTTGCACTGTTGGTGGGAATGTAAACTGATGCAGCCACTATGGAAGACGATATGTAGATTCCTTAAAAACCTAGGAATAAAATCACCATGTGACCCAGCAATCCCACTCCTAGGCATATACCCTGAGGAAACCAAAATTTCAAAAGACACATGTATCCCAATGTTCATTGCAGCACTATTTACAATAGCTAGAACATGGAAGCAACCTAGATGTCCATCGATAGTTGAATGGATAAAGAAGCAAACTACAAAATGGAATAGCACTCAGCCATAAAAAGGAACACATTTGTGTCAGTTCTAAAAACGTGGATGAACCTAGAACCTATTATATAGAGGGAAGTAAGTCAGAAAGAGAAAGATAAATATCATACTCTAATGCATATATATGGAATCTAGATAAATGGTACTGAAAATTTTATTTACAGGGCAACAATGGAGGCACAGATATAGAGAATAGACTTATTGACATGGGGAGAGGGGAGGAGAGGGTGAGATGTATGGAAAGAGTAACATGGAAACTTACATTACCATATGTAAAATAGATAGCAAACAGGAATTTGCTGTATGGCTCAGGAAACTCAAACAGGCACTGTGTATCAACCTAGAGGGGTGGGATGGAGAGGGAGATGGGAGGGAGTTTCAAAAGGAAGGGGATATATGTATACCTAAGGATGATTCATGTTGAGCTTTGACAGAAAATAACAAAATTCTGCAAAGCAATTATCCTTCAATAAAAAATAAATAAATTTAAAAAAAGATTGCTTGGAGAAATATCAATAACCTCAGATATGCAGATGACACCACCCTTATGGCAAAGAGTGAAGAAGAACTAAAGAGCCTCTTGATGAAAGTGAAAGAGGAGAGTGAAAAAGCTGGCTTAAAACTCAACATTCAGAAAATTAAGATCATGGTATCCTGTCCCATCACTTCGTGGCAAATAGATGGGGAAACAATGGAAGCAGTGACAGACTTTATTTTCTTGGGCTCCAAAATCACCGCAGATGATGACTGAAGCCATGAAATTAAAAGACACTTGCTCCTTGGAAAAAAAGCTATGACAAACCTAGACAACATATTAAAAAACAGAGACATTACTTTGCCAACAAAGGTCTGTCTAGTCAAAGCTATGGTTTTTCCAGTGGTCATGTATGGATGTGAGAGTTGGACTATAAAGAAAGCTGAGCACTGAAGAATTGATGCTTTTGAACTGTAGTGTTGGATAAGACTCTTGAGAGTCCCTTGGACTGCAACTTGTCCATAGTAAAGGAAATCAGTCCTGAATATTCATTGGAAGGACTGATGGTGAAGCTGAAACTCCAATACTTTGACAACCTAATGGGAAGAACTGACTCATTTGAAAAGACCCTGATGCCAGGAAAAATTGAAGGTGGGAGGAGAAGGAGATGACAGAAGATGAGATGGTTGGATGGCGTCACTGACTTGGTAGACATGAGTTTGAGCAAGCTCTGAGAGTTGCTGATGAAGAGGAAAGCCTGGGATGTTGCAGTCCATAGGGTTGCAGGGAGTTGGACATGACTGAATGACTGAACTGAAACTGAACTTGCATCTTGGAAGGATAGTTATGACAAACCTAGGCAGTACATTAAAAAGCAGAGATATCACCTTCCCAAAAAGTTTTATATAATCAGTGCTATGGTTTTTCCAGTAGTCATGCATGGATGTGAGAGAAGGCTGAGCACTGAAGAATTGATGATTTCTAATTGTGGTGCTGGAGAACACTTGTGGGATTCCCTTTGACTGCAAACAGATCAAACCAGTCAATCTTAATGAAAATCAATCCTGAATATTCACTGGAAGGACTGATGCTGAAGCTAAAGCTCCAATACTTTGGCCACCTGATGCGAAGAGCTGACTGATTGGAAAGGACCCTGATGTTGGGAAAGATTGAGGGCAAAAGGAGAAGGGGGTGGCAGTGGATGAGATAGTTAGATACCATCACTGACTTAATGGACATGAAATTGAGCAAACCGCGAGATAGTGAAGGACAGAGGAGCCTGGTGTGCTATAATTCATGGGGTCACAAAAAGCTGAACATGACTTAGTGACTGAACAACAAGTATGTATATTTGTATGTATATTTATGTGTGTAAAATACCTAAAATCTTCATTTACTGTTTTAATAGGTCAATGGATGATGTTTTAATTTGATAAATCACAATATAACTGGGTAGCAGTAGACATAGTTAGAAACATTAAAAAAGTTTTTGCCTTTGGCAATACGTAAACTGGATAGTAAACAGAAGGAATAATCTTAAAAAAAAAAGTATATAGTGCTGTTAGTAATGGTCAAATTCTTCAACTGTATGCTCATATTTCTTTAATTTTTTAAGTTTGTAGATCTTTCCCATCATTGCTACTTGACCATCCCTGAATCTATCAGTTTCCTCTTTAGCTTCACAATGCCTCCTTTCTCTTTCTCCCAAGTTGTCCCTTCAGTAACATGGAATTGGGCTAAAATCACTATTATGCACATTCAGAGTTCTTAGAAAGATAAGAATTTATTCCCCCTGTGGTGCTTCTTTTTCAGTTCTGAGCACAGCAAAGACATGTTACATAACTCGGAGTTTCAACAAACACCTGGAAATCAGGCTGTGTGTATTGCTCAGATGAGCCCAGACATGAAGAGATTGGTAGTGACAAGTGTTGTCACTTCTCTCTCTGACAGCAGGCAAGTGGCACATTGTATATACAAGGTCTGATACCATGCTCTCAAGATGAGAAAAAAAGGAAAAGGTAAGTGAAAAATAACATTTCAGAGAGAGCTAGCTGGGGAAATAATGGCAAATTACACATGATTTAGCTTTGCTCTTGGCTTTTATAAAGACTCAAGAACTATGAACTGAGCGGTTGAGCCCTAATTAAGTCTCCTCTTGATGTCTGCACTGCACACCCAGTTCTCAGGCTGCGTTTTAAAAAGGCATCATATCATCCTCTAATTCATCTGCTTTTTTTCCTGCCTGGCTTTTTTTTTTTTAAATTTCCCCTTTGTTTTCCTTGAGTAAAATTGAGGTTAAAGTGAGTCATTAAGAATTTTTAAAAAATTAAATAATGAAAAAATAGCTCAGATGAATTTTAATTAGAGTCTAATTTAATGGGATTTGAACCCACCACACTGAAAGTCTATAGCTGTAACTTCAGTCATTAAATTGCAAGGCCTTTGCTTAAACTCAGTGGGAGTTTAGAGAGATTATTTTGGCTGCTTGAAGACACCATGTTTTTTCCATTAATGCCAGGGAAATATATTGAGCAACTAAAATATTACTAATAAAAATAAATGTGAAAGTTGTAAATTTCAAACAATGTAAGACCCATAGTTCATACCTGAATTTCCAAATGTGTATGTGACATTTCATTAAGCTTAAAGCTGAAGGCACACTGTATTATGTCTGACCTCTTTGAAATGAGGAACCTAAATATTTCTGCACTTTGTCATCCCTTGAAATCTAACAATAATAAGGCAGAAAATATGATAGGGTCTAAGTCTAGAGAAGGCTGTGATGGAAACTCCCTGGTCCTGAGCTCAGACATGAGGCATCACCATGAACTTTTAGCATCCCCAGTCCTCACGCTGCCTTTCAGTGGGTTGTTTTCATTCATAAAATGGGAACAGTGACATATATCAATTTGGATGGGAGATTATGAGGTAGATCAATTAAAATCAACACCTCAAACCTTTCCAGAAAAGGTAATGCATGTTAAGGGTGAGGCAGAATTCCCAGAGGGATTTGAACTCATTATCTCAGAAGTGAAGTGCTTCCACCTTGAACCACTAGGCTGAACAGCCTCGAGAAATGCCCCTGTTGGTTTCAGTCACTAAGTCAGCCACTGGAGGGAGCCAAGATGACTCCCAGAGTGTAGTTGAATATGCTGAACTGGTAGGGAAAGATAATTTTAAAATGGCACGTAAGGATGACAGAATTTGAACAAAATCCCTTTTATTTATTTATGCCAAAATCTGTGTGAATGTAAAATGCCATCTCAATCATGCTTTATTTATGGTGTGGTTTTTTCTTTTGGGGAAAAAAAGAAAAGAAGCAGAATGTTGGCTTGATGTTCTCCTCTGACTGATTCTCATTCCCACTGGCAAGGGAGCCATGTGGAGAGCTCGGACCCCAGAGCAAGCCCCAGCACAGGCCCAGCCAGGTGTGGGCACGCTCCCTGACTCAACTTGCCTGGTCTGATCTGAGCAGGTTAGAAAAGGCATTGCTTGTCATTTCATGCAGCTAGAAATCATGCCTATGCCTCTCCTTGAATAGAGAGATGTGCAATATGTAAAATTCCTAAAGACAATTTTATTTATAGCTGTTGCAAACAATGTTTATACAAAGTTTATTAAATATGTCACCCACATTGATTTATCCCAACCATTCTCTTCAATCACTAATATTTATGTGATCGGTTCAGTTGCAACAATTATTTTATATGCTGTAGAGTATGTTATAACGAAGGATTCACCCTGGCAATTATATGAAAGATAAAATGCTTCCTGAAGACCTTGGGGCAGGCCAGGAAGTATATTATTGGACACAAGGTGGTTTTAACTGAATGCCACAGCACTTAATTTAGAGCAAGAAATGTAGAGCATCTTACACTTTAAAAATGAAAGCTAGGTTTGTGTTCTTTCTGAATTTTTCTTATTTCTGGGATAGTAGTAAAATCTTCTGCACAATTCCTTTCTCACATCCAAACCTTGGGCCTGGAAACACTTTCATCTCTTTGAAACACTTGTCATCTCTTTGAAATTCTGTCAGTTTTTGCTTCTCTGCAGCATTTATCTTTATTTAGTGCCCAAAGTGGGCAGGAGAGTCTACTTGGCATTTATAAACACCTATGGAGGAAACTAGACACGTGTTCATTGCCTGAAAGGAATTGGCATCTGATGTGAGGGGCTGAAGCATGGTTAACAAGAAACCAGAATTTTCTAAAGAGCCCAAGGTAACTGTTGAAACTATGAGATGATAAGCCCAACAAAACATAAAAAGTTATTAAAAACTCAAGTGAATGCAACTTCTTCTGTTACCTAAGAAAGACTCAAAAGTCCTTTGTTTGGCAAAAATGATTTGACAGACCTATTTCAGTTAGGAGAGTAGGGCCTCGGGGCATGGCAGGAAAATAGACAATAAAACAAAGAGGAATCTAAACTGTTTTCCAAAAGAAATTAGCAGTCTTTCAGGGCTGTAAGTTCACTGTAGAAAGGAGAGAGGGCACAAGTTTGAGATCTAGAAAGAAAGAGGAGGGTGAACAAGAGGAGAAGATGATCACTGAAAATTGTTTTCTCCCAAGGCTGGGAAATGACCTTGAGTGCAGATGTGTGTCATATTCAAGTTGGACAATTTTGCTTTGTTGTTGTGTATGCCTCTGCTTGCTCCCAAATCAATGTTTTGGGACGTGGGGAGTCCAAACCAAAGTAAACTGTTTCATAAAAGCACATAGTAATAACTGAGAAACTGAGACAATTTGGTCTTTGGTCAAAGCAAAAATACAAAACCAAAGGTAACTAGAAGTGTTTTGTCAACACTCACCCTAACTTCCAAAATCTCTGGAGAGACTGGGAGGAATCCTCACTGAGAGATGAGGACTCCTTTTAAAATGATTTAATCTCAGGGGACAGAGTGAACCCTGACCTAAGGGTCGTGTAACATTGCCATAGGCAATGAATGGGTTCTTCCAGTTCTGCAGTAGCAACTGGCTTCTACCCTTTTCTTCCTCCTACTATGTATTTTTTCAAAAATACTTATTTCTCTGCCAGGGGAGATTTTTTTCCACTAACCAAATTGTCCTCTTTAGTTGCTATTAGATTTGATTTTCAGGCTGTTTCATTTCATAGCCCTTTCTAGCAATTAGTATAGACAATGAAGAACTTTGGGGCCATGGATTTGAAAATACTTGTGTAAAACCAATCACTCTCAAGTAGAATCTATTGAACTTGTAGAAACTTTGTGGTCAACTCTTTTAGGAAAGCAATTATCCATGAGTCACATGAATATATCAATTGATTGACTGTTCATTGAACAATCCTGACACCAGGCTGCAAGCTGGACAAAAGATGAAGAAATCTTCATCTGCAGCAAGTATGTATCTTCATGAGGAAGGAAGTGAATGACCATTCATTTAGGAGAACCATCAAAACAGTATGGAGTGACTCTCATCTTTTTTGGTCCAATTTATCATTTAATGCAAAGAGAAAAGATTTGACTTCAACTTGGTAGTAGAAATTTGGGCTTTGCCTCATATGTTCATAAAAGAGGGTTATCTGTTAGGAAAAGTTTGCAGAACCTAAGATATTAGAGACCCTCATTGTGGCTGCTAATGGATATGTTGTAACCTTAGCATTAAGTTGGTATTCAGAAAAAAAACTATATAACCTACTTAAGGGCTTCATAGTTTTACACGGTAAGATGTTATACTATTCTTTTACACTCTTCCTCTGGGAATCTTAGTTTACAACTCTTGACAAAGAATGCTCATTCAGTAAAGTCCTACAGGGATAAATATAGGATAACATTGCTGACAGTAAGATTCCCCAAATTTCTGTGTCCTATGAGACCGTGATGCAGAGTATCTGGGGCCTACTTGATATACTCCCTCTGAGTCCCAAGTTCCATTGAACTGCCAACCCGCATTGCTATCCGATTGCCACAATTCCTTGATATATGAAATCATGGTGGAATTTCCTTGGAATGATATATCTTAAGCCAGGATAGCATTCAATGACTTCCAGATGCCTTCACAATGATGGTCCACTGCGTAAGGAATTACCACAGATTATCTCCCCTTTGATTTGTCACAGTTTTGTATGGAGTTTATTATCAGAAGAAATATTAACCTAACCTTCAACAGCAGCCTATTTCTGAAATCTTCAGACAATATTGCAAAAAAAAAAAAAAGAAAACCAAAAAGGAGCCTGTTATTCTTTTTACTGACATGAGAATGGTCAGTTACTTCTGCTAAGCTCCCAGAAAAGAAATGAAGGAAAATCCCACAGTCCTGAAGTGCTTTCTCTCCTAAGCATGGAACAAATATCCAGTGGTCTAGAGAGTGCTCATCTAGAGAGTGAACTCAGTGGCAAAGGTAACAAAGTGGGAAGGTACTGTCAGCAGCGCACTGAGCGGGGAAGAGCAGAGTTCTTTCTGTCTGCCACCTACCTTGGCCTCTAGGCTGCTGCCATGCATGTGATCTTGGATTCTGCACCACAGACCTATACAAAACTAATTGTTCATGTGATTTTCTTTCTGAGCCACTGCAGATGTCCTTTTCTGTAACAATTTAATTAACACTTTAAAATAATGATGCATTAATTAATGCCAAATTACAATGAAAATCCTGGAGAATTACACTTTATATCAACATTAATGCAAAATGAGTTCCTCCTGGATAATTTTTCTTACAATGAATACAAAAAGAGATAATACTAATTAGGCCATCAATTTAAATTTACCATAATTTCAATCCATGTCATTTATCTGCTTCCCAGCACAAAACAATTCTGGTCTACCACACATCTGTACTGCAGTAGGGATGTCTGTGCAGCAATCAGGCCAGGGTCAACTTTAACGTATTGTAAGATGGGCTCAAATTTTGTATCTCAGTTATTGAAAACAGTGTGTGTGTGTTTAAGAAAAAGAAACAAATTCAAATCTTTAGTAATAAAATGTCTTGATTTGAATAAAGTTACATGCTCGATGTTATAATATGCATGGCATAAGTCATCAGTCTATCAAGTCACATATAATTCAGTTCATTTTTCAGTCTCAGGGTCATGACCCAGGAGTTAGAAGAACTGTTGTATCTCAGGGCCGTTAGTTCCTGAGCAGACCTAAATCACCTCTTCTCATGTTCAAAAGTGATACCACCAGCACCTGTTATATTTCATTTTCATTGCTTCTAATAAGCAGATGTTCCTTTCAGCATGAGGAAGAGAGCAGGTTCCAAAGGTTAACTTTACAACACCTGTGAAGAGGGAAAACATAGCAGTGGCTCTTCCATTTTATCTATTTTTTTTCTTCAGTGACCCCTCACACTTGCCTTTCATATTGAGATTCACTTCATGTCTAGAGCATTGAGGATCTGTAGACTATTGTGCTTCTAAGTTAAAATGCCTCAACTAAATATTTTCAGAAAATAAATGTTTTATTCTTACTTAACTCTTTCAACAGGAAGAGAGCTCGTTGGGTCACATTCCTTCAGGTGTGTGCATGCTAAGTTGCTTCAGTTCTGTCCCACTCTTTGCAACCTCATGGACTGTAGCCCGCCAGGCTCCTCTCTCCATTGGATTCTGCAGGCAAGAATACTAGAGTGGGTTGCCATGCCCTCCTCCAGGGGATCTTCCTGACCCAGGGATCGAATCTGTGTCTCCCACATTTGCAGGCAGATTCTTCATCACTAATGCCACCTGAGAAGCCCATTCCTTCAGGGCTTAATCTTAAATTATATTCTCTTTTTGACAAGGAAGTTTAAGATGATGGAAATTCCCATCTCTTATGTTTGGGAATCCTGACATACACTTTGCTAAACTGCTGCAAAAACATATTTAATAAAATGGCGAACTGTAATGCAGAAGTAGATATGGAAATATGACAGCTAAATAAAGAAACTTTCAACAGTAAGAATCTCTACCTTCAGAAGTGATAACATCAGAATGTGGTATAGTTCTTGTACCTCTGGGGCACTTTCCTGGATGTGGGCTAACTCCTTTTAGCAATTTATCACCATGCCCCTCTTGAAGATCACTTTTCCCTTGTATTAAATGACAAAAACTTTGCTCTTTATAGTTTGATTTTCCCATGTTCTAAATCAGCAGTGGAAATTTCTGCTTGCCCAGGTGTTCTCAAGGAAAGTAGGCAATGGGCCTAAATGAAGTCTGGCAGAAAGAAATTAATTTTAAAAAATCAATAAGCTCTACCTTTGTTTTTATTCAGCTTTAGGGGAATACATATCACTGACATTTACCTTGGACTGTGTCTCTATGCCTGAAATAACAAGAGCATGTCAGAGCGGATCGGGGGCATAGGTGATCCATTCCACCTTCTCTGCCTGGTTGACTGCCAGGTGGTAGATGATGAAGACAGCTGAAAACTCGGTCTTGTAGGACTACTTGGTATCATACAATCATCTTTCAACCATATGTACCTACCAGAGGCATCAAAATGATGCAATTCAACATGTGTTCCTTGTTTACATCTGTAGAGTTTTTCATGAAGATGGTAAAAATCTCTAAGCTAGTTCATCATATATGCCATTAATTATACGCTTGAAATTTCTTAAGGTAATTCTAGAAATTAAACAGCATATCCTCATAGCTTAGCTCAGTATCTCAATATTTGTTTATCTGCCTCTTATGATACTTATATTCTCTTCTTACTCCATTCCCCTATCAGGAAATACTAGTAAAAGACTATGCAAATTTACGAACTTTCTGAAATGCAACTGTTTTACAAAGATACGAATTGTGTCATGTTGCTGGCAGATGAATGTTTTCAAATCTGTTCTTTTAATAGTCTCTTAGCAAGGTTATTATACAAAGAAACTATTTAGACTATTTCTCAGTTGACATAATTTAATCCTTCCAGTTTTAGGTTTATTTTGAATGGTGAAGGCAATGTCTCTCAAATGCTGGATTTCATTGAGTTAGAAACAGTAACTTTACAAAAACAACAAAAAAAGTTAACTTTCTTATTAAATGATCTTCCTGATTTTATTCACCCACATTTATCCAAACACAGAACAAGCAAGAACCATAACACCCTAGTGGCTAGGTCTCAACTTAACCTCATGAGTAGAACCTGTTAGCCTCAAATCTTCTTCCCCTCTGGGATTTTTGCTTTGCTACTTTGCCGATAAACTCTGGAATTAGATGGGAATTCAAATTTCAGCTCTACCCTAGGAAGCTACCTACCCTCTCTAAGCTTTGGTTTTCTCATCTACAAAGTGGAAATGATAGTACAAGTGGTTTTGAAGATGGATGGAATGAAAGTACTTATACAGAGTTGTGTACCTTTAGTTCAATTTCTGTTGGTTGAAAATTCATTCGTTGTTTCTGCAAACCTTGACTGATCACCTATCGGTGACAGTCACAAGCCTCTGGCAATAATAAGATGATTAAGATAAATTCTTTATCTAAAAGAACTTCACAGTCTAGGTGCCCATTTAGGTACAAGATCAGTTCAGTTCAGTTCAGTCGCTCAGTCGTGTCCAACTCTTTGCGACCCCATGAACCACAGCAGACCAGGCCTCCCTGTCCATCACCAACTCCTGGAGTTTACTCAAACTCATGTCCATTGTGTCAGTGATACCATCCAACCATCTCATCCTCTGTCATCCCCTTCTCCTCCTGCCCTCAATCTTTCCCAGCATCAGGGACTTTTCAAATGAGTCAGCTCTTCACATCAGGTAGCCAAAGTATTGGACTTTCAGCTACAACATCAGTCCTTCTGATGAACACCCAGGACTGATCTCCTTTAGGATAAAGTGGTTGGATCTTCTTGCAGTCCAAGGGACTCTCAAGAGTCTTCTCCAACACCGTAGTTCAAAAGCATCAATTCTTTGGCGCTCAGCGTTCTTCACAGTCCATCTCTCACATCCATACATGACCAATGGAAAAACCATAGCCTTGACTAGACGGACCTTTGTTGACAAAGTAATGTCTCTGCTTTTTAATATGCTGTCTAGGTTGGTCATAACTTTCCTTCCAAGGAGTAAGCCTCTTCTAATTTCATAGCTGCAATCACCATCTGCAGTGATTTTGGAACCCAGAAAAATAAAGTCAGCCACTGTTTCCATTGATTTCCCATCTATTTGCCATGAAGTGATAGGACCAGATGCCATGATCTTAGTTTTCTGAATGTTGAGCTTTAAGCCAACTTTTTCACTCTCCTCTTTCACTTTCATCAAGAGGCTCTTTAGTTCTGCTTCACTTTCTGCCATAAGGGTGGCGTCATCTGCATATCTGAGGTTATAGATATTTCTCCCAGCAATCTTGATTCCAGCTTGTGCTTCATCCAGCTCAGCGTTTCTCATGATGTACTCTGCATATAAGTTAAATAAGCAGGGTGACAATATACAGCCTTGGGGTACTCCTTTTCCTATTTGGAACCAGTCTGTTGTTCCATGTTCAGTTCTAACTGTTGCTTCCTAACCTGCATACAGGTTTCTCAAGAGGCAGGTCAGGTGGTCTGGTATTCCCATCTCCTTCAGAATTTCCCACAGTTTATTGTGACCCACACAGCCAAAGGCTTTGGCATAGTCAATAAAGCAGAAATAGATGTTTTTCTGGAACTCTCTTGCTTTTTCAATGATCCAGCAGATGTTGGCAATTTAATCTCTGATTCCTCTGCCTTTTCTAAATTCAGCTTGAACATCTGGAAGTTCACAGTTCATGTATTGCTGAAGCCTGGCCTGGAGAATTTTGAGCATTACTTTACTAGCATGTGAGATGAGTGCAATTATGCAGTAGTTTGAGCATTCTTTGGCATTGCCTTTCTTTGGGATTGGAATGAAAACGGAACTTTTCCAGTCCTGTGGCCACTGCTGAGTTTTCCAAATTTGCTGGCATATTGAGTGCAGCACTTTCACAGCATCATCTTTTAGGATTTGAAATAACTCAACTGGAATTCCATCACCTCCACTAGCTTTGTTCATAGTGATGCTTCCTAAGGCCCACCTGACTTCACATTCCAGGATGTTTGGCTCTAGGTGAGTGTGAGTGATCACACCTTCATGATTATCTGGGTCGTGAAGATCTTTTTTGTACAGTTCTCCTGTGTATTCTTTCCAGCTCTTCTTAATAGCTTGTGGTTCTGTTAGGTCCATACCATTTCTGTGCTTTATTGAGCTCATCTGTGCATGAAATGTTCCCTTGGTATCTCTAGTTTTCTTGAGGAGATCTCTGGTCTTTCCCATTCTATTGTTTTCCTCTATTTCTTTGCATTGATCACTGAGGAAGGCTTTTTATCGCTCCTTGCTATTCTTTGGAACTCTGCATTCAAATGGGTGTATCCTTCCTTTTCTCCTTTGCCTTTCACCTCTCTTCTTTTCACACCTATTTGTAAGGCCTCCTCAGACAGCCTTTTTTTTTTTTTTTTTTTTTTAGGTACAAGAGTAAATAATTAAAATACACTATGTTATAATGGAGGCATGAACAAAATACCATATAGTAACAGAAAACTGGAGAGATTAACTTTGGGGCTTTGGAGGAGGGATTCACATAATAGGTGATATTTTCATTAGAGTCCAGTGAAGAACAAAGGCAGCACCATTCTAAGAAACCAAGACGGATGCAGAAAAGAGGCAGGTTCATCATGTGACAAGTTGTGGATATGGACATATATGGATTCATAGCAGCTTGTTTATGAGGACAGTGATTAAGTGAGTTTGGATGTTAATGATCAAAAACATGTATTTTCCTTCTTATAACTCTGGAGAGATTGGTAAACATAACCAAAGTCTTAAATTTTTAGGTACACTATGCCATAGCATTTCTGTTTGCAGGAATTTATTTTAGGAGAATTGCCATGAAATAAGAATAAAGTTGTGATATGAGTTTCTGATTCTCACCAAGATGGTGAACTAGAAGGCCTGTTGGATCCCTGCCTCTAATCAATCCTAGAAACACTAAGAAAAAATGAGAAACAGACTCTAAGACAAACAATATCACAAAACTGTGAAAAACCAACGAGACCACAGTGGATGGTTGACTTTTGAATGTGTGGTAGTACTGGACGCACAAAGAGACAACAAATGGAGACACAAGATATAACTGGTTATGGCAATGAACATGTGAACCTGGCCAGAAAGGTTTAATTTTTGTTCTCACCTTTCCTTTCATTATCTTGGGACCATTAATGTCTGCTATTTTGCTAGAGACCTACACTCTCAGTATTTGAGTCTGAGGGATAGGATCAAAGTAGCATAGCAAAAATCCCTGAAGGTATGAATAATCGGAGTGAACAGGTTCCTGCCCATCAGTTGTCCTCAGGTAACTACTGGTTTGCCCTGGCCCTCTTAACCCCAGAGTTGGGGGTCACTATGCAGTTTTCTTCCTGACACTGTTGCTTGGCAACAAGACTTTCCCAGAGGAGTTACCTGGTGGGGCTGCAACAAAAGGAAGTGGTCAACAATGATTGTATACTGACTCACATCTCTGCTCTGGGCTCATCCTTCCTTTTCCTTATACTTGCTTACCTGTCTTTGGTCCTTGGGCTCTTCCACTGCACGTTTTACCAAACAGAGAGCAGCGGCACTCACAAGAGAACACGGACTCATGGACTGAGATAGCAAGCATACTATGGCATTTAACTTTCTTACAGAACACACATCAGATTGGGCAACATACATCTTATGAGAGCAAACTTTTAGAAGAGATGGATGAATACTCTAAAATAAGTATGATCAAAATATTTTTGATTTTTGATTAAAATGTTTTTGGAAAACAGAACGAGGAATAATTTAAAAGATCAGAATGAGAAACTCTGGACTTCCCTTGTAGCTCAGTTGGTAAAGAGTCTGACTGCTATGCAGGAGACCTGGGTTCGATCCCTGGGTCAGGAAGATTCCCTAGGGAAGGAAATGGCAACTCACTCTAGTACTCTTGCCTGGAGAATTGCATGGACAAAGGAGCCTGGCAGGCTACAGTCTATGAGGTCACTAGAGCCTGACACAACTGAGCGACTAAGAACACGACAGACAGCAGGCACCCAGTCAGCAGGAGGTGGGATGAGGAAGTAGAAGACAGAAAAGCTAAGTCACAGCAGCTAGAAATAGAAGTGACATTATGTAAACACCAGAAAGCTCAGGGGAGAAAAATTGAATGAAATAGTTAAAGAAATAATGAAGAAAAAAGTACCAGGATTTTTGAAAATTTCAAGACCTTAGAATGACAAGGGCTAGTAGAGCACCAAACAAGAAAAATAAGGAAAGCCTCCCACAGGGACTAGCAAAGAGAAGTAGTGGACTTTACTAGAAAGAGCAGTTCATCTACAAGGAAAGAAGAATAAGATTGGCATCAGATTTCTCCACAGCAACAGTAGATGGAAGAAAAATTAGTGTGCTTAAGAACTAAAAGTAAATATTTAGTTACAAAAATATTTCTTGTTACATTTCTTGTAATAGCGAAATACTGAAAATGCCTTGAATGTCCATACAATGACATACCATGCAGCCACTTAAAATTATGTTACAGAAAAATGCTTTAAACTTAAGAAGATATTCACAATGAATAGATTTCTCTATGAATACAAGAGATTCTGCACATGCATAGGATGATGCCATTTTTGTGTATGTGGAAAGAATATATGCAGGAAGTTTAGTTTTTATCTCTGACAGTTAGCTGGAACTACAGATACTACTTCCTTTTTGCTTTTATAGCATCTACATTTTCTCGTATGAGATTTTGCTACTTTTTTAAAGGAAAAAAAAATAATACTTAACTATTGATTTAACTCTGAGAGAACTCCAAGACTAGATACTAATTGGGAGTGATTTTAGATGCTCAGAAGCTGTTACAACAGTTCTGGGAGATGTGGCAGGATTGAATTAAGACAGTGGCAAAGGGGATGGATCTAGGGGGCTCTATTGGACTGACATGCAGGAAAAATGAATTGGAATTTGTTAGCAGTTGGATAGGGGACATGTCAAGGATGACTCTGAAGTTTCTAGCTCCTCTCATATTTTACTTATCAACTCCTAAATTTAGGTTTGAAAGAACTATTATACATGCCCTTCTAAAGAAATGTTGTGATACAAAAGGCAGATATTTATACTGTGTTTCCAGCAGCTCCTTCTATGAAAGCACTTTTGAAGCTGATTTGTATGTACACCTACATTGTGAGCCACAGATATTTTATTTTCAAGAAAAACATGCTCTACAAACTCTTTCCCAACCTGTGTCATTAAGCAAAAGCAATTGCTTTATTCACCACCAACCTCTGCCTGAGATCTTTTGAATGCAGCTTCAAAGGTACATTCCATGAATATATCTTTTTCCCATGTGTGTTGAAACCTGCTGGCAAAATATGTGTTATTTCATACCTCTATGAAAAAAATGGGCCACGTACATGAATGGGCAATTTACAACAGAACCGAAGCAAATGATGGCTACTATAAGAAAACGTGTTAAATTATCTTAGTAATGAACTTTAAATCTAGTTTCAAATGGCAAAATTATCTCTTAAAAAGATAATGCACAATGCTGGCAGGTTGTTGGTGAGATGGACATTTTCTTACATGGTTAGCACACTTTGTGGAAAAATTCTTCACTATTTGAGAAGAACATTAAAACTAATCTTTCCTTCCAGCCCAGCAATCACATTTTTAGAAATTTATAGTAAAGAAATAATTAGAAATATAGTTAAGGATTAATTAATAGATGCTTAAGACAGGATAATGTCAAAATAAGTTGTATATTTACTAAAAGAACATTTTCCTCAAAAGTTTAATGATATGAAAGAATATTCATGATACCTAAGTGACGAACTCTGTATGCCATAGAATTTTTATTTTAAATAGCTTATTTTTGCATTTAAAAAAAGAAAAGAAAGAACCTGAAATATCAGCATTAATTATCTCTAAATAGTGGGATTATTGATAATTTTGTTATCATTATTGGTTTTTTAAGCTTCTAAAGTGAAGCATAAGGATTTCAAAATGGAGATAATTATTAAAAGTAATTTATTTCTGATACACTTTCAGTGATGTTGAGCACTCAACATTACCTTTTTTTTTTCTTTTTGTATATGTATATAAATAGATAACTGGCACAGATATAAAAATCAGTTCAGTAATTTAGGAAAATTACCACATGGCCATAGACATGTGTTTATTTAACTAGGATGTTGTCTAGGAAGTGCTCCTCATTTAGTAAGAATTTACTGAGGGGCATAAATCTGCAATCTGTCAAAGGTGGAAGGGACAGAAATAATACAGTCCAAGCCTCATTTTACAAGTGGGCTTTGTGAAAATTTTTTTTTGTTATGAGGCTCTGAGAAGCCATTGAAGGCTTTCAAACGCAGAAATGAGGTAATTAGACAATTTTGGTAATAATGTGGATGGTGGATTGGCAGAGTAATAGCTGAGGGACAGGACATCCAGAGAGAAGTCTATATTAATAATCCAGAAAGGAAGCAATAAAACCGTGTATTGGGAAAGTGGTAGTGGGTCTGAAGAGCTGATGAGTTAGGTTAGGTCACTATAGAAGGTGATACCATTGTCTGAGATAAATTATCAAATGTGCTCAGTCGCTCAGTTGTGTCTGACTCTGTGACCCAATGGCCTATTGCCTGCCAGGCTCCTCTGTCCGTGGGATTCTCCAGGCAAGAATACTGGAGTGGGTTGCCATTTCCTCCTCCAAGGATTCTTTCCAACCCAGGGGGAAAACCCATGTCTCCCGAGTCTCTTGCATTGGCAGGCAGGTTCTTTACCACTGAGCCACCTGGGAAGACCTCATATTTGTCCACAATCTTGCCATACTGTGCGCTTTTAATAAATATTAACTCATTGGCTAATTAGGCTACATTTATAGCTTCTTTAGAGGAACTTGAGTTTGTATTAATAAGTATTTACTTTTAACTTCATATATTTTGAGAAATATAAGAGGAGACCTATGACTTACGTAAATAGGACAGAGGCACTAAACTTTAAATATACATTAATACTACTTAGCTAGGTTATGACATATCTTCCAAGCCATTTTTGTCCAGCCCATCATTTTCATAGCAACAATGCCAAAAGTAACACCTAGAGAAATAGAACTATGTTTAAGTTTTCTAGTTTATGTCAATTAGAAACTAATTTGAAATGTTTTAGTGTAAAGGTGGAAGGTATTTCTGGTCCAGTCACCAGCTTTAATTAGTTGTTTTAAAACCAATATATTTTCTTCCCTTCTTTGGGCACCATATGTTCTTCTCCACTGAGATATGGATTTATGCCCTCACTGAGACACAGTAAAGAGGCATATTCAGAGGGGGTGCTTTCTTGCAGGCATGTTCTGTTGACATGATCTTGAATATAAGAATGATCTTAGGAAAAAGGAAATTAAATGATAGGAAGTGCATTCTTATATTTTACTGAAGTTGTTGTGGATTCAGCTAACAGCATTAGAACAATCTCAAAATTATTAAACTCCAGCCATCCAGCCTGTGATTCAAGTGGTCAAGTCCTTTTCTGAATATCCCACAAAGGGTCTATTTGCTTTGTAAATATATTGTAAAATTTATCTTTTATCTAGGTGAAATTTATTCCCTTGTAGCCTGTATTTGTTGATCTTAGTACAAGAAGCCAAGTTCCCATTTTGTATACCACTGCAAAGATCCTTCGTGTTGTTTTCTTCTTCATCCCCTTCACATGCTGTCAATATCTTTTATTCTGTTCATTATCCTGATTGCTATGTTATGAATGTGCACTAGTTTTGTACATATTTTTAAAATAAATTTATTTTTTAAAGGATGGAAATAAAAGTCCTTAACAATTTCTAAATTTGGTGAGCTACTATTTAAAATAAAATTTTAAGGAAGATTTCTATATTGTTCTTCCTGCCTCCAGATATTTCTGTTCAATTTCAGTTTCCAGCCAATCACTGGAGTTATCTGTCTAAACTGCACTTCCCACAAGTGTGTGTTAAGTCTGTCAGATAAGCAACAGCAAACCAAATTATCAGTTCTAGGGCATTATTATGGCTATTTCCTGTATGCCTGTAAAAATAAATTGGAAGGGGCTGGACAAGATAGTGAGAGTCTTTACTGAGAAGTGGATCTGCTACTTGTGAAAGAAGAGGAGGAACAGAAGGAGAGTGAATAGACAAAGTCTTAGGCTGCATAGTGCAAAAAATGTACAGAAGACATTGTGTGTGTGTGTGTGTGTTAGTCACTCAGTCGTGTCTGACTCTTGCGACCCCATGGACTGTAGCCTGCCAGGCTTCTCTGTCCATAGAATTCTCCAGGCAAGAATACTGGAGTGGGTTGCCTCCCCTGATAGCTCAGCTGGCCAAGAATCTGCCTGCAATGAGGGAGACCTGGCTTTGATCCCTGGGTTGGGAAGATCCTCTGGAGAAGGGGGAAGGCTACCCACTCTAGTATTCTGGCCTGGACAATTCCATGGACTGTATAGTCTTTAAGGATGCAAAGAGTCAGACATGACTGAGCCACTTTCACTTTGCCATTCCCTTCTCCAGAGAATCTTCCTTACTCAGGAATTGAACCTGGGTCTCCTGCATTGCAGGCAGATTCTTTACTGACTGAGCTACTACAGAAGCCCTATTTGCAATGTAATAAAGTCATGCTAGCTTGAACTAACAATTATTCAAACAATATATTATTATTCAGAGTCCGTTTGGGAAACAAAATTCACTACAGAGACATCCAACAGAAAGAATTTTTTTTTCCATCATGGTTTATTACAAAATATTGACTAGAGTTCTATGTGGTATACAATAGGACTTTGTTGTTTATCCATTCTATATATAATAGTCTGCATCTGCTAGTCTTAAACTCCCAATCCATTCTTCCCACAATGCACCTTCCCCTTGGCAGCCATAAGTCTGTTCTCTATGTCTGAGTCTGTCTATTTCATAGATAAGTTCATTTATGTCATATGTTAGATTCCACATATAAGTGATATCATATGGTATTTATCTTTCTCCTTCTCACTTACTTTGCTTAGTATGATAATCTCTAGGTCCATCAACATAGCTGAAAATGGCATTATTTCATTCTATTTATTGATGAGTAATATTTTGTTGGATATATGTACAACATATTTATCCATTCATCTGTCATTGGTCATATAGGCTGTTTGTAAATAGTGATGCTATGAATATTGGGATGCATGGATCTTTTCAAATTATAGTTTTTTCTGGATATATGTCCAGGTGTTAGATTACTGTACTGTATGGCAACTCTATTTTTAGTCTTTTGAAGAAACTCCATGCTATTCTCCATAGTTGTTTCACCAAATTGCATTCCCACCAACAATATGGGGGAGTTCCCTTTTCTCCACACCTTCTCCAGCCTTTGTTATTTGTAGATTTTTAGTGATGGTCACTCCCAACAGAGAGAATGTTCTATGAAGACACATTGATGAGTACTGGAAAGGTTAAGACAGCAAATAAGGAAAGAGAGTTGGAGGAATAAAGCTAACACTAAGGAAAGTGACCACCTGTGCCCACTCTTCTTTCATCTAGAATCAATCAACCTATTCCTGCTGCTACTACAGAACTGCCAGCAATTGCCAGCCACTGCCACAGTTTTGGAGCCAAAAGAGGAAGCTTTGCTCTGCCACAACATCGGAGCTGAAGGAGGAATCTTTGCTCTTCTGCTATCTTCTTATTTCTCATTAGTACCTTCTATTAGCAGAGCTCATCAGAAAGAAAGCAGTCAAGGAGAGCTGAGAAATATAGCTTGCAGACTTCTAAACTTCGATATACAGAAAAGCACAGAAGAGAGAATAAGGGTTGAGAGCAAATAGGCAAATGTCTGGCCTAGTAGGTATGCCAGACAGCAAAAACTCAAGAATATGAAAGTTATAGTGTAACATAAAAATGAGATTTTAAACTACAAAGAAGTCCTAGTTCCATGTTTTTCTTATAGTTTCTATTTTTTAATCATGAGAATTTTTTAGAATATTAATTCTTGTACAAATATTTTAAAAGAACTAGTATCCTTTGCTCCTGGGGTAAAAAAGATGAAAATTACACATATACATTGGTTTATTCTTAATATTCTTATTGCCTTCACCAATAATATTTTTTAAACTGTTCTTCCATGTAAGCAGAAACATAAATCACTATTTCCAAAAGAAGTTCTGGGCAATTGGGCGAGGTAGGAGGATGGAAGGAAATTAATCATGAATTGCAAAGCTTACAGATCTTGGAAGATCTATCAAAGAAACATCAGACTCTTCTTCATGTCCTGAGTAAAATCCTCTTTGTCTCACCTCTGATTTCAGCCATGGTTAGAACAGACATTTTCTTGAGCCTTCCACCCCTCTCATGCTGATAGTGTCTTGTTCAGACACTAGAAGACCTAGTATCTCTAGGTCTTTCATTTCTGGCTGGGCTTCTCTCATTTCACAGAAGAAGCTGGTAGGAGCAACCAGCCTGTGAAACCAAGAGGCACCAAGATGTTAATGTTCCCAAGTGCATCTCCTAATCAGTGGGAGACAGGTTGATATATAAATAATTCTCCTGGTCTAGCCTCTGTAATGCTACTGTGAGTTATTTTTTATGCTCCTCAGAAAGTTCTGCTTGGAATTGAACCCCATTTATATTTGATATTTTATTTTGTGGATTTCAATACACCATTTAGACTTTTTAGCTTCAACTCTTTTTTTCAATGATGGTTGTCTTCTCATAATTTTATGAATTTGGTTGACTTCAAAATTACCAGTAAGTATTTATTTGTTTATTTTTAAACTGAAGTATAGTTGATTTACTTCAGGATCAGGTTCAATCCCTGGGTTGGGAAGATCTCCTGGAGAAGAGAATGGCTACCCACCCCAGTATTCCTGCCTGGAGAATTCCACAGACTGAGGAGCCTGGTGGGTGACGGTCTATAGGGTCACAAAGAGTCAGACACCACTGAGCGACTAATACTTTCACACTTTCATAGTTGATTTGCAATGTAGTGTTAGTACAGCAGAGTGACTCAGTTACATATATTCCTATATGTAGCAATAGATATATCCTCGTTAGTATTCTTTTTCTTTATATATCCTCATTCGTATTCTTTAGTAAAAGATATGGAATGTTGTTCTCTCTGCTATACAGTATGACCTTGTTTCTTGTCTGTTTTATATAAAGTATCATGTATATGTTAATCCCAAGCTCCTAATTTATCCTTTTGCTGCCCTTTCCCTTTTGGTAACCATACTTTTGTTTTCTATGTCTATGAGTTTGTGTCTATTTTATAAATATGTTATTGATATCATTTTTTTAGATTTTACATATAAGTAATAAGTATGATATTTACGATTTGTAGCAACATGGGTGGACCTAGAGATTATAATACTAAGTGAAGTAAGTCAGAGAAAAACAAATATCATAAGACTTCTTTTACTCAGCATGATGTTTTTGATATTCACCCATATCATGTATTCTAATAGTTTGCTCCTTTTTTTCTTTTTGGTGAGTTATATTTCATTGTATAAATATGTCACAGTTGATTTATGTTTCCGTTTATGGACATCTGATTGGGCTATTTTGAATAAAAATATAATTTGATTCAATAATATTTTATTAAGTATTTTTGGAGATTTAAGTATAATGTTTTGGCATCTATGTCCATGAGAGATATTTGCCTATAATTTTTTTGTTAATTTTTTTGTGAGATATCAGTATCAGGATTATGCTGGTTTCACAAAGTAAGTTAGCAAATATTCCTTCTTCCTCTAATTTCTGTAAGCCTTTGTATAAATTTGGTACTATTTTCCTTATATTTTGATATAATTCACAAATGAAATAATCTGGGCCTGGAGTTTTCCTTGCGCAAGTCTTTTGATGATTGATTTGACTTTATTAATAGTAGGGCAAGATAGGGAATCTACCTGAAAAAGAATTTAGAATAATGATAATAAAAATGATCCAAAATCTTGAAAACAAAATGGAGTTACAGATAAACAGCCTGGAAACAAAAATTGAAAAGATACAAGAAATGTTCAATAAAGACCTAGAAGAAATAAAAAAGACTCAATTAAAAATGAGTAATGCAATGAATGAGATCAAAAACACTTTGGAGGGAACCAAGAGTAGAATAACGGAGGCAGAAGATAGGATAAGTGAGGTAGAAGATAAAATGGTGGAAATAAACGAAGCAGAGAGGAAAAAAGAAAAAAGGATCAAAAGAAATGAGGACAACCTCAGGGACCTCTGGGACAATGTGAAACGCCCCAACATTCGAATCATAGGAGTCCCAGAAGAAGAAGACAAAAAGAAAGGCCATGAGAAAATACTCGAGGAGATAATAGCTGAAAACTTCCCTAAAATGGGGAAGGAAATAGCCACCCAAGTCCAAGAAACCCAGAGAGTCCCAAACAGGATAAACCCAAGGCGAAACACCCCAAGACACATATTAATCAAATTAACAAAGATCAAACACAAAGAACAAATATTAAAAGCAGCAAGGGAGAAACAACAAATAACACACAAAGGGATTCCCATAAGGATAACAGCTGATCTATCAATAGAAACCCTCCAGGCCAGAAGGGAATGGCAGGACGTACTGAAAGTAATGAAAGAGAATAACCTACAACCTAGATTACTGTATCCAGCAAAGATCTCATTCAGATATGAAGGAGAATTTAAAAGCTTTACAGATAAGCAAAAGCTGAGAGAATTCAGCACCACCAAACCAGCTCTCCAACAAATGCTAAAGGATCTTCTCTAGACAGGAAATGCAGAAAGGTTGTATAAACGTGAACCCAAAACAACAAAGTAAATGGCAACGGGACCACACCTATCAATAATTACCCTAAATGTAAATGGGTTGAATGCCCCAACCAAAAGACAAAGACTGGCTGAATGGATACAAAAACAAGACCCCTATATATGCTGTCTACAAGAGACCCACCTCAAAACAAGAGACACATACAGACTGAAAGTGAAGGGCTGGAAAAAAATATTTCATGCAAACGGAGACCAAAAGAAAGCAGGAGTCACAATACTCATATCAGATAAAATAGACTTTCAAATAAAGGATGTGAAAAGAGACAAAGAAGGACACTACATAATGATCAAAGGATCAATCCAAGAAGAAGATATAACAATTATAAATATATATGCACCCAACATAGGAGCACCGCAATATGTATGGCAAACACTAACGAGTATGAAAGAGGAAATTAATAGTAACACAATAATAGTGGGAGACTTTAATACCCCACTCACAACTATGGATAGATCAACTAAACAGAAAATTAACAAGGAAACACAAACCTTAAATGACACAATGGACCAGCTGGACCTAATTGATATCTATAGGACATTTCACCCCAAAACAATCAATTTCACCTTTTTCTCAAGTGCACACGGAACCTTCTCCAGAATAGATCACATCCTGGGCCATAAATCTGGTCTTGGAAAATTCAAAAAAATTGAAATCATTCCAGTCAGGGTTAGCAGAAGGAAAGAAATCTTAAAAATCAGGGCAGAAATAAATGCAAAAGAAACTAAAGAGACCATAGCAAAAATCAACAAAGCTAAAAGCTGGTTTTTTGAAAAAATAAACAAAATTGACAAACCATTAGCAAGACTCATTAAGAAGCAAAGAGAGAAGAACCAAATTAACAAAATTAGAAATGAAAATGGAGAGATCACAACAGACAACACTGAAATCCAAAGGATCATAAGAGACTACTACCAGCAGCTCTATGCCAATAAAATGGACAACTTGGATGAAATGGACAAATTCTTAGAAAAGTATAACCTTCCAAAACTGAACCAAAAAGAAATAGAAGATCTTAACAGACCCATCACAAGCAAGGAAATCGAAACTGTAATCAAAAATCTTCCAGCAAACAAAAGCCCAGGACCAGATGGCTTCACAGCTGAATTCTACCAAAAATTTAGAGAAGAGCTAACACCTATCTTACTCAAACTCTTCCAGAAAATTGCAGATGAAGGTAAGCTTCCAAACTCATTCTATGAGGCCACCATCACCCTTATTCCAAAGCCAGACAAAGATGCCACAAAAAAAGAAAACTACAGACCAATATCACTGATGAACATAGATGCAAAAATCCTTAACAAAATTCTAGCAAACAGAATCCAACAACATATTAAAAAAATCATACACCACGACCAAGTGGGCTTTATCCCAGGAATGCAAGGATTCTTTAATATCCGCAAATCAATCAATGTAATACACCACATTAACAAATTGAAAGATAAAAACCATATGATTATCTCAATAGATGCAGAGAAAGCCTTTGACAAAATTCAACACTCATTTATGATAAAAACTCTACAGAAAGCAGGAATAGAAGGAACATACCTCAACATAATAAAAGCTATATATGACAAACCCACAGCAAGCATCACCCTCAATGGTGAAAAATTGAAAGCATTTCCCCTGAAATCAGGAACAAGACAAGGGTGCCCACTCTCACCACTACTATTCAACATAGTGTTGGAAGTTTTGGCCACAGCAATCAGAGCAGAAAAAGAAGTAAAAGGAATCCAGATAGGAAAAGAAGAAGTGAAACTCTCACTGTTTGCAGATGACATGATCCTCTACATAGAAAACCCTAAAGATTCTACCAGAAAATTACTAGAGCTGATCAATGAATATAGTAAAGTTGCAGGATATAAAATTAACACACAGAAATCCCTTGCATTCCTATATACTAACAATGAAAAAACAGAAAGAGAAATTAAGGAAACAATACCACTCACCATTGCAACAAAAAGAATAAAATACTTAGGAGTATATATACCTAAAGAAACAAAAGACCTATACATAGAAAACTATAAAACACTGATGAAAGAAATCAAAGAGGACACAAACAGATGGAGAAACATACCGTGTTCATGGATTGGAAGAATCAATATTGTCAAAATGGCTATTCTACCCAAAGCAATCTATAGATTCAATGCAATCCCTATCAAGCTACCAATGGTATTTTTCACAGAACTAGAACAAATAATTTCACAATTTGTATGGAAATACAAAAAACCTCGAATAGCCAAAGTAATCCTGAGAAAGAAGAATGGAACTGGAGGAATCAACCTGCCTGACTTCAGACTCTACTACAAAGCCACAGTCATCAAGACAATATGGTACTGGCACAAAGACAGAGATATAGATCAATGGAACAGAATAGAAAGCCCAGAGATAAATCCACGAACCTATGGACACCTTATCTTTGACAAAGGAGGCAAGGATATACAATGGAAAAAAGACAACCTCTTTAACAAGTGGTGCTGGGAAAACTGGTCAACCACTTGTAAAAGAATGAAACTAGAACACTTTCTAACACCATACACAAAAATAAACTCAAAATGGATTAAAGATCTAAATGTAAGGCCAGAAACTATAAAACTCCTAGAGGAGAACATAGGCAAAACACTCTCCGACATAAATCACAGCAAGATCCTCTATGACCCACCTCCCAGAATATTGGAAATAAAAGCAAAACTAAACAAATGGGACCTAATGAAACTTAAAAGCTTTTGCACTACAAAGGAAACTATAAGTAAGGTGAAAAGACAGCCCTCAGATTGGGAGTAAATAATAGCAAATGAAGAAACAGACAAAGGATTAATCTCAAAAATATACAAGCAATTCCTGAAGCTCAATTCCAGAAAAATAAATGACCCAATTCAAAAATGGGCCAAAGAACTAAACAGACATTTCTCCAAAGAAGACATACAGATGGCTAACAAACACATGAAAAGATGCTCAACATCACTCATTACTAGAGAAATGCAAATCAAAACCACAATGAGGTACCATTACATGCCAGTCAGGATGGCTGCTATCCAAAAGTCTACAAGCAATAAATGCTGGAGAGGGTGTGGAGAAAAGGGAACCCTCTTACACTGTTGGTGGGAATGCAAGCTAGTACAGCCGCTATGGAAAACAGTGTGGAGATTCCTTAAAAAACTGGAAATAGAACTGCCATATGACCCAGCAATCCCACTTCTGGGCATACACACTGAGGAAACCAGATCTGAAAGAGACACATGCACCCCAATGTTCATTGCAGCACTGTTTATAATAGCCAGGACATGGAAGCAACCTAGATGCCCATCAGCAGATGAATGGATAAGGAAGCTGTGGTACATATACACCATGGAATATTACTCAGCCGTTAAAAAGAATTCATTTGAACCAGTCCTAATGAGATGGATGAAACTGGAGCCCCTTATACAGAGTGAAGTAAGCCAGAAAGATAAAGAACATTACAGCATACTGACGCATATATATGGAATTTAGAAAGATGGTAACGATAACCCTATATGCAAAACAGAAAAAGAGACACAGAAATACAGAACAGACTATTGAACTCTGTGGGAGAATGTGAGGGTGGGATATTTCAAAAGAACAGCATGTATACTATCTATGGTGAAACAGATCCCCAGCCCAGGTGGGATGCATGAGACAAGTGCTCGGGCCTGGTGCACTGGGAAGACCCAGAGGAATCGGGTGGAGAGGGAGGTGGGAGGGGGGATCTGGATGGGGAATACGTGTAAATCTATGGCTGATTCATATCAATGTATGACAAAACCCACTGAAATGTTGTGAAGTAATTAGCCTCCAACTAATAAAAAATTTAAAAAAAAAAAAAAGAAAAAAAAAAAAGAAAATGCAATAAAAAAAAAATAGTAGGGCATTTCAGATTTTCAATTTAATTTAAAGTCAGTTTTTGTAAGCTGTTCCTCTCTGCCCCCAGGATTTATCTATTTCATCTACATTGTCAATAAATTTGTGATACAAAGTTGATCATAATATTGTTTTAATGTCTGTAAGATAAGCAATGATAGCAACACTTTTCTTCCTGTTATTGGTAATCTGTGTGCTTTATTTATTTTTGATCAGTCTAACTAGAGGCTTATTATTTTGTTGATTTTCTAAAGAAAACCAAGTTTTAGCCTTACTGATTTTTGTATTGCTTGTCTGTTTTTTATTTCATTAAAGTCTGCCGTTATCATGATAATTTCCCTCATTTTCCTTACTTTGCCTTTAATTTCCTCTGTTCCTATGTCTCTGTCCTTTTTGGATTTTTAAATATTTTGAAAGTTGCAATTTAATTTATCTATTGGTTTTCATTTGTATCTATTTGCATTATTTTTAGTAATTGCTTAATGTACATCTTTACATTTTCACAGTGAATCTAGAGCTAATATCGTGCCATTTTATGTAAACTGCAGAATGTTGGAGTTGTGTATAGGATCATATAATATCTCTCACTTTATGTTCCCATGGACATAAAATTTTATTTCTGTATACATTATAAACTCCATGAGATAATGCTGTAGTTTTTTCTTTAAATCATCATATGAATTTTAAAGAAATTTAGAGGAAAAGAGATTAGTCATTTATCTTCATATTTGCTATTTTCAATAGTGTTTATTCTTCCTGAGGATATGAGTTTCCAATTGGCTTAATTTTCTCTAGTCTCAGACCTGCCTCTGTCAATTCTTTTAATTTATGTCTGCTGGCAACAAACTCTCTAATATATATTTTTAATCCAAAAATGTATTTTCCCTACTTCTAGAAGGATATTGTTGCTAGATATAGAATTCCTGGTTGTTGAAAGATTTTGTTTGTTTGATATTTTGCTTTCATTACCTTAATGATATCTCCCGATTCTCTTCTGGGTCCCAAAGTTTCTGGTAAATAAATGGTATAATGATTTATTTTTTCTCTCTGTATGTAATGCTTCATTTTTCTTTGGCTGTTTCAGTTTATTTTCCTCTTTTTCTTTGGTTTTGTGCAGTTTTATTTTAATATATCTAAGTATGATCTCTCATATATTTCCTGCTTGGGAATTGCTGAGGTTCTTAAATCTCTAAATTTGTATCTTCATCATATTTTGAAAAACATTCAGCTGTTATTTCTTTAAAATAACACTCAGTTTTATAGATATGCCACATTTTGTCTACCTGTCCATCAGCTGGTGAGCACTTGGCTTTTTTCCCAGTTTTTGGCTATTGTGAACATCCTGTATAAGTTTTTGTGTGGACTTGTGTAATTTCTCTTGATATACATCTAGGAGGCTGATGAGTGGGTCATAAAGTAACTGTATGTTCAACTTTTTGTGATAAACTTTTTTTAAAGGGATCACATTGACATATTACCACTAGCAATGAACTAGGGTTGATGAAGGAAGATTTAGGTTTGTCATTTTGCTATTTGATTTCCATACGTATTTTATTCCCTTTATTTTCATCACTGCCTTCTTTTATATTAACTACATACTTTCTAGTATGTAATTATTTTGCTGTTTGTTTTATGAGTATTATGAGTTTTTAAAGTTGTTTGCTTAGTAACTTCACTAGGGAGTACAACTGACATCTTGTTTATAACAATCTAGTTCTGATTAGTACCAACTTAACTTGAATAGTATACAAAACAATTTGTCCTAACAAAACCCCATTGCTATTCCACTCTTTTATGTTATTATTGACATACAAATTACATCTTTATACATTTCAAGACCATCAACATAGCTTTATAAATACTGCTTTATGCAGTTGTTTTTCAACTGAGATAGAAGGAATTAGTTACCAACAAAAATATATTTGTACTGTCTTCCACATTTACCTGTGAGGTTACCACCACTAAAGAGCCTTTTGATAAAAGTGAAAGAGGAGAGTGAAAAAGCTGGCTTAAAACTCAACATTTAGAAAACTAAGATCATTACATTGGGTTCCATCAATTTCATGGCAAATAGATAAGTAGCAATGGAAACAGTGACGGACTTTATTTTCTTGGGCTCCAAATTCACTGCAGATGGTGACTTCAGCCATGAAATTTAAAGATACTTGCTCTTTGGAAGAAATGCTATGACTAACCTAGACAGCATATTAAAAGGCAGAGATATTACTTTACCAACAAAGTTCTGTCCAGTCAAGCTATGGTTTTTCCAGTAGTCATGTATGTATGTGAGAGTTGGACTATAAAGAAAGCTGAGTGCTGAAGAATTGATCCGTCTGAACTGTGATGTTAGTGAAGACTCTTGAGAGTCCCTTGGACTGCAAGGAGATCCAACCAGTCCATCCTAAAGGAAATCAGTCCTGAATATTCATTGGGAAGACTGATGCTGAAGCTGAAACTCCAATACTATGGCCACCTGAGGCGAAGAGCTGACTCATTGGAAAAGACCCTGATGCTGGGGAAGACTGAAGGCAGGAGAAGAAGGGGATGACAGAGGATGAGATGGTTGGATAGCATCACTGACTCAATGGACATGAGTTTGAGCAAGCTCTGGGAGATGGTGATGAACAGGGAAGCCTGGAATGCTGTAGTCCATGGGGTTGCAAAGAGCTGGACATGACTGAGCAACTGAAATGAACTGAACTGAACTGAGTTACCATCACTGATACTCTTTATGAATCCATGTGGATTCAAATTAATGTCTAGTATTTTTCTGGGCCCCAAAATCACTGCAGATGGTGACTGCAGCCATGAAATTAAAATACTCTTACCAACCTAGGAAGGAAAGTTATAACCAACCTAGACAGCATATTAAAAAACAGAGACATTACTTTGCCAGCAAAGGTCTGTCTAGTCAAGGCTATGGTTTTTCCAGTGGTCATGCATGGATGTGAGAGTTGGACTATAAAGAAAGCTAAGCGCAGAAGAATTGATGCTTTTGAACTGTGGTGTTGGAGAAGACTCTTGAGAGTCCCTTAGACTGCAAGAAGATCCAACCAGTCCATCCTAAATGAGATCAGTCTTGGGTGCTCATTGGAAGGACTGATGTTGAAGCTGAAACTCCAATACTTTGGCCACCTGATGTAAAGAGCTGACTCATTGGAAAAACCCTGATGCTGGGAAAGATTGAGGGCAGGAGGAGAAGGGGACGACAGAGCTGGTTGGATGGCATCACTGACTTGATCAATGGACATGGGTTTGGGTGGATTCCGGGAGTTGGTGATGGACAGAGAGGCCTGGCGTGCTGCGGTTCATGGGGTCGCAAAGAGTCGGACATGACTGAGTGACTGAACTGAACTAAAGTGTCCTGTTACTTCACCCTGAAGGATTCCCTTTAGTATTTCTAAGGCAGGCTTCCTAGCAACTAATTTTCTTATTTTGTTTACTTGCAATGTTTTAATTTTGCCTTTATTTTTAACCAATAGTTTTTTTTGTTATTGTTGTTTATAGTCTTAATTCAGTCCTTTGAGTTTATCACCTCCTTACGACATCCTGGTTTTCTTGGTTTTTGGTGAGTCAATTGTCACTCTCATTGAGAAATCCTTGTGTATGTTGAGTTTGTTTTCTCTCCCTGTTGCTCCTTCAAGGTTCTCTCCTTGTCTTTTGACAGTTTGGCTATGATGTGTCTAGACATGGATTTCCTTTTGTTTATTCTACTAGTAGTGTTTCAGGATTCTTGGATGTACAGGTTAATGTTCATCAAATTTGGGGAGTTTTCAGCTATTCTTTCTTCAAATATTATTTCTGCCCTTTCTGACTCTCTCTTTTTCTTCTGGAACTTTCACATAGGAGTATCTATCAGGCTTCTAAGTTTCTGGTAGTTTTCCTTTAATTATTTTTTCTATGCCTCAAAGTGGATAATTTCATTTGACCTATTTTCAAGCCTACTTATTTTTCTTCTGTCAGTTCTTACCTGCTGTTATTCCATGCTAGTGAAAGTTTCATTTTTACAATCAGACTTTTAAGCTCCAGCATTTCTGTTTGGTTTCATTTCATAATTTTAATTTGTTCATATTTTCTATTTTGTTGTTGTTGTTGACTCAGTCATATCCGACTCTTTCTGACCCCTTGGACTGCAGCACACCAGGCTTCCCTGTCCTTCACCATTGCCTGGAGCTTGCTCAAACTCATGTCCATTGAGTCGGTGATGCCATCCAACCATCTCATTCTCTGTCATCCCCTTCTCCTCCTGCCTTCAATCTTTCCCAGCATCAGGGTCTTTTCTAATGAGTCAGCTCTTCACATCAGGTGGCCAAAGTATTGAAGCTTCAACTTCACCATCAGTCCTTCTAATGAATATTAAAGATTGATTTCCTTTAGGATTGACTGGTTTAAGCTCTTTGCAGCCCAAGAGACTCTCAAGAGTCTGGTGTAAGACTTATCATACTTCCCTTTAGTTTTTAAAATGTAATTTTATTTCACTAGTTGAGCATATGTATGATATCTGATTTAAAGTTTTTGTCTTGTAAGTCCAGTATTTGGACTATTGGACATGCTTTTCTATTTCTTCATATATCATGTAATTCTTTTGTTGAAACTTGGACATTTTAAGTAACCTAGCATGGTAGCTCTGAGAATAAGTCTTTGCCTCCTCCCCCAGACTGTTCTTGTTGTGGTTTATTTGCTTAGTGAATTTTCTTGGAAATTATGTAATATCTTACTCTTTGTTATGTGTAGCCATTAAAGTTTCATCTCTGCTTAGTTATCTTTCTGGTCAGATAGTGACTGGACAGAGATTTTCTTAAATGGTTGGAACCAGGAAGTTTCTCACCTCTGTTGAAGGACCCAGTGTGTGTGTTGGAGTAGGCTTTCAATGCTGGAGTAGTTTGTACCTTAGCCTTTAGTTCTTGCTTGCACAGATCCTTAAGGTCAGCTATGGATAGAGATTAGAATCTCATCAAGTCTTTCTGTGGCATGTGTCACTGTACTGTACATGCAGATGGTCTTCTATATCCCCAGAAAAATGTTAGGTATCTTCAAAACCCTCCATGGAGATCTCATTTCCCTTTTAATTTTTTTGCTGCTCAGTTACCCCAACTGGCATTGCTGTCCTAGGAAACAGATGTTAAACTATTATCTCTGACTATTTTAGACAAATGCCCCATGGACTTTCCTCATCCACTGAGCTCTGAGTATGTTTGAGTAAGAACAAGCTCTGGGAATGTTTTTTACCATGAAGCTCTAAGACAGATCAGATAATGACATTTCTTTGGGGATGGAATTTTAGGAGAGTTCCAAACCCATTTTGTCCACTCCCATGACTGCTGAAGTGCTGTTTTTTAGTTACCATGGTTCCAACATGAATAGTTCTTAAGGCTATATAAAGCTGGAAGGAAGAAGATGGGAACGGGGTAAGTTAAAATGCCACAAAGCTCAATATTCTTACTGAGATTCAACTAGTTTTCAACTCCTTGGATTGTTGAGAAACTCTTCGGTTAATTCCAGGAGTTCTTAAAAAAGATGATTTAACAATTGTTTATCATTGTTCTCCTTGCTTTTATGTAAGGGTGGATTTTCAGAGACCCTTACTTTGCCAATGTTGCTTTCCAATAAACAGAGCAATTTATTTAATTCATAAATATTTCCATGTACTAAAATACTAATTCTTTAGGTACATCATAAAGTACATATACTTGAAAATAGAAATTTAAAACAAATACAATAAAAAGTAGCTATATATAAAAGTTCTAATATTCCTTGTTGTATTGTAATAGATCGTCTTCCTGGAATATGAGTTTCCTAGATGAAATTTTCTGGGATAGACTTTTGTCAAATTTCACTTCTGGTATTATTGAGACCACAGAAAATTTGTCAGGGATTGTATTCTCTTGATAATAAATGATGATATTATAAGTGTAATTATCAGTATATTTAAAAGGCTTTTAATTTAAGTTTTACAGCATGTGGGTCAAAGCCAGACTGCTGGGATCAATTCCAGCCAAGCCCATTTGCTTAAGCTGCTTTTGTGCTACAAAGGCAGACTTGAGTAGCTACAGTGGAGACTACATTGCCCAAAGAGCCTAAAATGTCTACTCTATGGCCCTTTGCATAAAAAGTTTTCTGATCTTTGCAGTAAATCAAGACTCAGAGTTTGCGCTGGACTCTGATGGTTCTCAAACTTCGGGTTATATCCAAACCATTACCATATTTGTAAACAAAATACAGATTTCTGGGTTCTACCCCAGGAATCATAACATCAATGAGTTACTTGTTCTCTGATTTTTAGTTCAGCTTGGTGGATGAGGAGCCCTAGGAGACTGGAGGAAAGGAAAAAAAGTGAGGTCAAAAGATGCATTTCCCTTATTTCTTTCCTCCAATCTCCTCTGACTTAGATGACTTTCTCCATCCATCCTTCTGTGTATCAGTGTCCCCTCAATCAGCTCCTCTTCTCACACTTTCAGGTATAGAAGGGGTGGTTGAGTTTTTTATTCTTTGGGGTATTTCACAATCCCTTATGGTTTTCCCTATACACACTCTTTTTAATAACCCTTTATTTAATTCTCCTAAATTATACTAATTTTAGGGTATTTTTTAAGCTGGAAATCACACTGAAACTCTAAGTCTTCCTACTCTTCTTTTTTAACATCAAAATTTTAACCTATCCTTTCTCTATATGAACTCCTGTCTTAAAAAAAATATTATCTGTCCCTTTCAGTTTTGTGCTATCTTGAATTTAAAAATTCTACCTTCTATTTCTTTCATCAAGTTGCTAATAAAATTGTGAACAGTTATGACTAAGAATGATATTTGTGGATGGTTACTAAAAAGCTTCCTGGTTGATTTGATCCATTTATAACAGTCTTTGCTGTTACTACACTAGTTACTAATCAGTTTATTAAAAAGCCTCTGGTCTTCATGCCTGTATTTTAGCCATTGTTGCTGTCCATGATGCTTTGATTTCCCTAAAGTCTCATATTCATAGGAAGTACAAAATTTCAGAGATTATACACATATGGTGATTTAGTCGCTAAGTCATGACCAACTCTTGTGACCCTATGGACTGTAGGCCACCAGGTTCCTCTGACCATGGAATTTTGCAGGCAAGAATACTGGAGTGGTTTGGCATTTACTTCTCCAGTGGATCTCCCTGACCCAGGGATGAAACCCAGGTCTCCAGCACTTCAGGCAGATTCTTTACTGATTGAGCTACTAGCCTCTCTCTATTCTCTGATCCTCAGCTTCTGCCAGATGGCTGACTAAAATTCAGATATGCTTGAAAATGGTAATCTAAGTATTTCAGTTTTTTTAAAACTTGACTTTCCTTTAATAGATCCTGTAGAAAGACTGCTTTATGACACTACTGATGTCCTTTTGACACTTGACCCTTTATACTTGATCACCCCTGTTACCTTTGAAGTTCATCAGCATTTTAGCAATAAACATTTCTTGAATTTCCTTTTTTGGCCAGACTGAATAAATCTAAGCTAGAGAATTAAGATCAATGTGAAGTACCTGGTAAAATAGGTCCATTTGACATGACAGCATGCTACATATTATTTATACTACATAATATATGTATATTTTCTGTTCAGAAAGTTCTCTGTATCTTTATTGATGGTGAGCATAAGCAAAGGCAGATTTTTCAAAATTGCCCCATGTATAATTTGCTCATAATTGCTTTTATGGAAATGCTCATCAGAAATCTGTCATTAAATCTTCTCCAGAGAGCATAACACAGGTGATCAGAAATAAATTGCTTTTAGTATTGTGTGTGTATAAAGATATTGTTTTTATTTGTATAATTATTTTCGGCTCCTCAGTATAGTATTTTCATGAGTCTAAGTCAACTTCAAGACTTTATCTCTTTATGAGAAGGAAATCAACATTAGGAAACAGAGGAAAAATATGCAGATAGATTCACATTTCAATTTTGATTCTTGGGAGAAGGGACAGGAAACATGTGCAGACACATTTCACTGTTTGTATTTTCTTAAAGAATTGAGGGGTATCAGCAAGCTAATGAAGAAAGAGGTCAACAGGGGACCAACTGAGTAGGGCAGAAGCATTAGTACTAGCTAGAGATTCCTCTGCCTTTGCTTGCTGGTGCCAAAATGCGATTATATCCAAAATGAAAACATAGTGAATTATGAAACATCTTTGTTCTTTCCTTAAATAATGAATACCACTAATAAATATTTAATAAGTACTTACTATAGATGGCCAAAAAGTATGAAAACGTAGGCAAAAATGCATAAAAAAGTAGTTACTCATATTACAATATATGATTTTGTTCAATGGTCTGACCTGATATGTTCAGTGCATTGCCCCTTATCATGACGGTCAGGATCCTGTTCCCATAAACTTTGCAGAACTTACATTATGTACGATTGAAAGGCATGTATCTGGGAACTCTCTTGTACAATTCTGCTGGTAACTCCAATTCCTTGAACCTTTGGCAAGTTGACCTCTTTGGACTGGCCATGGCCATGTGGCTATGCCAGTTTCATTCACCTTGTTAGAAATGGATGATAATTCACAAAAGTGTTTGCCCAACACACTGTCTGTATCTTTGAATTTTTGAACCAGCTTTCCAGTTGTGCTGTGGGAAATGGCAGCTCTTCCAAAATGATATGCATTAAAGAGTTCTGCTATTCATTGTTATTATCAGCCATTTCATCTGCATAGCAGTATCAGCTCGATCCATTCATTTTTATCAATATTTAAAAAACATAAAATTACAGTATTTGTCTTTCCAAAATTTAAGGACACCCTGTCTATACAGGGGATCTTCTAAGAATTTTTCATTTAATCCTCATGACAAGTGTATGAGTTGACTTCTCTTTTTACCTCCATTTTGCAGAGGTATAAATGGAGGCAGAGGGAGATTAAGTCATTTGTACAGCATCATCGAGCTCATAAATGGAAAATCATGAGTCCTGGGTTTAGGGAAGGAGAATAAATTAAACAGAACAAAATGAGTGAAGAAACACTATATTAACTAGTAGAACAGAAATATTTTGCTGTATGTTTATATAATATGATTAACTATTAATATAACCTACTCTGGCTTGCATATTAGGTGTCAATTTTAAGGGATGCCAGAATGATTTCCAGAGAGTTGTTCTAATAAGCATATTTCACCATGAAAGTGCTATGTGGCCTTTGACAATTTTTTAGCTTCTCTGTGCCTTCAAAAACTGGAGATGATTGTTTTAACCATCTACCAGGTGAGTTGCTATTTTGGAATTTGAATATAAATTGTTTTTTTGATTTCCTTGGAAGAAAGTCATACTATAAAAACAAATTTGGGCTATTATAATGACAAGTGTGTGAGTGTACATTAATTTCCCCCTTATGTTCTTATTGCCAGCAGATGGAGGCCGAAATTGAATTGCTGCTGACTGTTGTCCCTTGTTATGGCCTGTGGAGATATGACAATTGAGGAAGAACTTAGAGAAATGCCAAGTAGTAGAGCATGAAGGAGTGGGTGTGACCCACTGCCTTGGATATTTTATGGCTGATAGCATTTGGCAAGAAAAAATCTGCAGCCTCTATAGTAGTCTTGCAAACAGATTTCAACATCAACCATGCCCCCACTCTCATCCTTATTTGATTTGCCCTGTAAGGTATATGCTTGCCAAAATCCGCTCTTCTAATTTTCAGTTACCTCACTGGACCCCTTGCAAACACCTAAATATTGAGATAAATAACACTTGAAAAGTTCGTTGTTTAATTAAAAATTTGGGCACAGAAAATAGAGGCAAGGCACATGAAATTTCTTGTCCATCCTACTTTTCATTCCTTTTGGACTCGTCCTATTTTCCAGCCTGTTCGACCAGAAATTTTTACCAAGAGAGTCTTTGAATGATCTTCCAGGGGTGCTTGCCCCATGGGAATTAGAAGTACAATATCTGTGCATGCTACAACACTGGGGTTTTTTTTTCCACCAGGAGAGAGTCTGCAGCTTTCATGAGATTCTCGAAGCAGCTTAAAACTTCAAAAAGTTTATGAATCCCTGCTTTGGATCTTTGGTTTATGGGGCAGTGAAACTTTGTATGTTTGCTTTAATGATTGAGACACAGCATTTTATGTGAAAGAGAACAAGGGAGTGGTGGAGAAAAACAGCTTGGAGGGCATTATTACCTTTCCCGATCTTCATTTCTTGTCATGAATTATTAATCATGAGGTAACACTTCATCTGATGCTTTGAAAACTCTCCCTCTGGTAAGAACAGCCTAATTGAATTGGAGGAAGTAGAGCAGGAAGAACTAAACGTGGACGTTGATGGTTTCACCAAAAGCAATTATACACACTACAGCCTTCTCCACCTGTTTGAAAACCCAAGGCCCACTAATCCTCATTCTACAAGGGAACACATGGGAAAGTAGAAGAGAAATGAAAATTGTTGAGCTTCAAGCCTATCTTCCTTGAGAGCACTTGATTTTGGCTAAGGGGAGTATCCAGGGATAAAAGAGGAGAAGGGGTATGGGCAGGGGTCTGATCAACGGGAGATGAATGCATTTTGGCAATGTAACAGAAACTTTAACATAGCATATCACCTAGTAATTTCGATTTTAGGAGGTTTATCCCAGCAACTTGTATACCTAAAAATTTGAAATAATTGGCGAACATAATAGAATATGGAGTCATAGAAATCATGTTTAAGTATATTTTTGATATGAAACTGTATTTTTGATATTTTGTGTAAAAAAGTAAAATAGGCAATAAAATAATACATAGTCTGCAAAGTATAGTATAATTCACATTGATGAGAAATGTAATGCTATGGGGTTAAAGAATATGTGCCTAAGGCACTTTTTTATATGAGATAAACATGGAAAGAATGATAGGATATACATTAAATGATAAAAAAGGTCCCAGTGAGTGATCTGATTGCACTTAATTTATTTTTCCTTTACTTTCTTTTTTTTTTTTTTTTTCAATAGGCATGTGCCCTTTTTTATCATTAAGTGTATGGCAACCCACTACAGTATTCTTGCCTGGAGAATCCCATGGACAGGGAAGCCTGGTGGGCTGCTGTCCATGGGGTGGCACAGAGTTGGACACGACTGAAGAGACTTAGCATGCATGCATGCTTGCATTGGAGAAGGAAATGGCAACCCACTCCAGTATTCTTGCCTGGAGAATCCCAGGGACAGAGGAGCCTGGTGGGCTGCCATCTATGGGATCGCACAGAGTCAGACACGACTGAAGCGACTTAGCAGCAGCAGCAGCATATTAATACAAGTTTAGACAATATCTTCTTTTGAAAGTATAGACTCCAGGTTAAAAGTAGATCGTCCCATCAGCAAAAGACCAAGTCTTGCCAACTCTCAAAGGTTGAGTTCTACCTGAAACTGAAGCAGACAGAGGTGACTCAGAGGGTGTCCGGGCTCCCCTGAGACGAGGCGGAAAGGGCAGTCCAGGCTGTCTCCCTGGGTCTGCACCATCTCCTTCTATCCACAGCCAGGTCAAACTGAGAGAATTTCAGCCATGTGAAGTACCACACAGAAAAACTTTTAAAGACATTTGAACACAAAAGGAGAAAACAAAATCAACTCAGACCCTAGCAGAATTTCCTACTTCGTACTGCTTACATGCTAACTCCCCTTAGCTCCCTGTGCTTACTCTGATTGGATCATTTCCCAAACTCTGCTAGGCTCACCTTGCCTGTCTTTGTTACAGAATGCAGACTCTCTCCTTCTTGATTTTCACTGTATTCTCAATGCCTAGCACAACACTCCATTCGTCAGTGCTGAGTGAATAAATGATTAAAGAAATGCATGAATGAAGAGCATCAAGGAACAGCATCTTAGCTACCTTGGATTCCTCAGAAGCAAACACAATGAAATCCAAGACTAGAAAACAGATCTTTTACCAAAGATAACCAGAGTAGAACAGGTGTCCCTGAGGAATAAGAAATGATGACTCAAAATAGTGCACATGGGGATTTGGAAGGGTAACAAGGAAAGAACTGCTGCAGAAAACAAGCTGAAATGAAAAGGAAGAGGTGGGCTGTGGCAGTTATATTCTACCATTACACATGACATTACTGTAGGGATGGAGGAACAAAGGTTGTTTAGTTTGCAGAGAAGTGGATTCTTGAATGGGTGAAAATTAAATCTGTGGTATGATTTGAAGTGGAGACAGCACACAGGACGATTTTAGTCACATAAACAAGAATGGCTGTATGCAATGATTTCTATTCAACCCCCTGGCTTCCTGGCCTAAGCTGATTATTATTAAGCATTTATGTGGCATTTCATATGTACAAGTGCTTTACAATCATTTATTATTTATTCCTCACAACGTGAGAAAGCCACAAATCAAGGGCAGGGATAAAGTTAATACAATTTTATTAAACAAGAGGGGTGTACCTAGCAGCAGGCTCAGCTACAACCAGAGAGTGTGACCTCACAGGAGAGAAGAAACATGACAATTACTTTTTTTTTTCTTTTTTGTGTTGCAATTTACACTTTTAATCAGCATTAAGTCAGATGACCCTGCACACCTGGGAGAACTCCTGGGAGCCTGGGAACCTGGTGTGTCAGCTCCAGGGAGAGCCTGCCTCAGAATCTATCCCTTTTATCATACATCTCCTCCTCGGGTCCTGTTTCTCCCCTTTCTTCCTTCTGCTTTCTAGATTCAATTTCATATATCTCTTCTTTATTTTTCTTTCCTTTCTTTTATGCCCTATCTCACTTCTCTTTCCTTCCTATTTCTTTCTGTCTCATCTTTGTCTTTTTACTTTAGTCTTCCTCCTCATCTCTTATCTCTCTCTCTGACTCTTCTTTCTCTTCTCTGCATTTTTCTGTTTCTCTCTCTTTCTCTCCCTCCTCACCCCGGATACACATAGATACACATGGACACCAAATACAGAGAAAGAAGCAGAATCTAATTGTATGAGGTGCAGAAGGTCATTTTCCTCTCAAGACAACACTCCTTCACTGCCTTCTTCTGAGAACTGACACATGGAAAATTTTAACTCGATTTGTGCAGGGAGAATAATGCCAGTGTTAATCCAAGTTGCTTGGAAGGTCATTTAAAAACCATTCTAGGTTGTTTTACTCCCACTGCTAGTGTTCTTCAGGCACTTCTCATAAATGCTAATGAATAATTCACCTTGGTAGTATAGACAAACACAGGCTGGTGTGTTATTTGGAAATCATTCAAATTGACCAATTAGCCATTTCCTTTCAATTTTATTTAACAAAGAAAAAGGATTTTGAGATTTTCAGTGAATCATACATCATTACATTACAAAAATTCTTAATGATTCATATTAATTTGGGGAAGGGGTTGATCACATTTAGTATAAAAGCCTGAATGGTTTCAAATTTTTAAATTACATATACATTTATTACATTTTAGGCAGAATTTTATTAGACAGTGAATGAAAATAGCTTAGCTAGAAGTTTCACTGGTCCAATATTGAGAGTAGATAAGAATCATTTGTTATTGACAGATGTATTGGAAACAAAGAACAGTAGATGTATACTCTTCTTAAAATCTCTTTAAATACTCTTATTCATTCATGATAAGTGAATCCCTACTATGTGTAGGATACACAGTTCTACATGCTAAGGATAGATAGAAATCTGGAGGAAAAGTTCCTTGCTTTCATGGGATTTAGATTCAAATTGGGATATTTTACATTTAGAGAAAGGTAATTAGATGGATGATAGATGGAAGGATAGATAGATGATAGAGACATATGGATGTCACATAATGACACATGGTAAGCAGAAAATAAAAAGTGTCTGGGGGTTTTTTGGGGGTATGTTGAGTGCTGTTTAAGAAGGGTCAGGAAAAAGCTCTAAGGAAGGTGACAACAGATCAGAGACTAAATATTGAGAAGGAGCCAACGATGTTAAGATTTGAGCATTCCAAGTGGAAAAGCAAGGTGTAAGAGCCCTAAACTGAGAACAGGCTCAGTGTATTGTAATCCCATGTTTGAAACTTAGTGATGAAAGAAAGAGTGGTAGGACAAAAGGGCAAAATCTGGCCAGGGACCAAGTCACACTGATTCTTTCTCTGTTTATCAAACTCTCCCTAGTGCATAAAACAGCATTTCATCCCAGCAACTAAATCACAATTGTCAATTACTGGCTGGAACAGGATGAGTCTGTTCAGTTATGACCAATGCATTTCCCCTTTGCACACTTTTCAAATTTGTAACCCTCCCTATTTAAGGCAATAGATGTGAGTTTCCAATATACCAAAAGAGAAATCTCAGAGAATGAAAAAATAACTTGGTTTTTCAATAAAGTAAAAAACCGAGCATAATTGAAATGATATATACCGAAGTGCATTCTTGAATTTTCTCTTCAAGATTATACGAAGATCTTCTTCGATAGGTAGATGGAGACTATCTGGACTCTATTTGCACCCTATCCAACCCAGACCAAATCCAGAAAGAGAAAGATAGATGCCTAACCTCAGCAGCTGCCAGCTTTGGAGCTGCAGGCACTGTGTCAAAGTCCATCTCCATGCTTTACTGCTTCACTAGAAGGTGAGGGTTTGGCCAATTGGGATAAATCTTTACTAGTCCCAGTGGTCAGCAACCAGTGGTTGGAGTTTTAATATAAAGATTTACTGGGAGATGTAGCTCAAAAGAAATTTTGGAGCTAGTTGGGATGGATAGTATGATGTTGGGTGATATATAGAGTCTTTGATTTTACATGTATGAAGTCTTTGATTTAACAGAAGTTAACAAAATATTTGATTTTACAGAAGTTTTACAGAAAATATTGGATTTTAGAGAAATTATCAAAATATATGACTATTTCCAGTAGTCACATATGGATGTGAGAGTTGGACTATAAAGAAAGCTGAGCAATGAAGAATTGATGCTTTTGAACTGTGGTGTTGGAGAAGACTCTTGAGAGTCCTTTGGACTGCAAGGAGACCTAACCAGTCCATCCTAAAGGAAATCAGTCCTAAATATTCATTGGAAGGACTGATGTTGAAGCTGAAACTCCAATACTTTGGCCACTTGATGCAAAGAACTGACTCACTGGAAAAGACTCTGATGCCGGGAAAGATTGAAGGTGGGAGGAGAAGGGGATGACAGATGGTGAGATGGTTGGCTGGCATCACTGACTCAATGGACATGAGTTTGAGTAAACTCTGGGAGTTGGTGATGGACAGGGAAGCCTGGAGTGCTGCAGTCTATGGGATCACAAAAAGTCAGAAATGACTGAGTGACTAAACTGAAGTGAACCAAAATATCAGAGACAAAGTGAAAGGTAGGGTTTAGAACGTAGTTCTTTTACATTATTTTCCTTTTTCTTTTCTTTAATCTCTGTCACCTTCTTACTCCCCTTCCTCCTTCCCTTCTTTGCTATTGCTTTCTAAGTATTGGCCTCAGTAACCATGTGGTAAAATGAGAAATCTAATTCATGGGTCAAACATTTGAAAGTCTGAAAGCCCCAAGTTTCACTGCAATCACCTTGTCGTTGTCCTACTGGTGATGGAATACTTAATGTCTCCCTTTCTTCATATGCCTGAGTAACTTTGGGCTCATCTTTTCCCTAGACATTGCTACTTCTGCTAAATTCTCAATCACTTCTCTACATGTTATCACTTGCATAACTATCTAGTTTCCATGCTGAATCACACTTTTCAACACTGATATAATCTCTTCACTTTCTGAAATGCCACCTACTGAAGGCTATGTATGTAGTAGATTTTACTGAGGATTTGGAATCAATGAATGGAAAATGGGATAGTGGAAAGATTGAAAGGTGGATAGATCACAATCTGGTAAAGTCAACTTACAAAAAAAACAATTAGATGTCTTATTTTTCCTTCTTAGAAACCTCGATTGTAACAGACTCTGAAAATTTTCCATTTGTTTTCTCCAACCAGTTTTATTCCCTTGCTTTGTTGAAAATACTCTTCCTTTCTACTTTCACATCCTTCCCCAAGCATGCTGCTCTTTCCCTCCAAAGGCAGAACAGTTTATCTATCTACCTGACTCCCAATTAAAACAGAACAAATTCTAAGAACTGTATGCATTGGTCATGATTCTCCCAAGAAACAGAACCAATAAGATGTGTAGGAAATGGAAAGAAGTTATTTTTAAGAAATTGTTTCATGTGATTGTGGAGACCCGGTGAATCAAAAATCTGATAGTGTGTGTGTGTGTGTGTGTGCACGCGTGTGTGTGTTGGGGAGGTTGGAGTGGACGTAGCATGAAGACTCTGAAAGGGTTTCAGTCCAAGTTCAAAGGCAGTCTGCTCGAGAATAAGGAAAAGCCAGTAGTTCAGATGAAGTTTAAAGGCAGCCTGCTGGAAAATTCCCTCTTGCTCAGAGAAGGTCACACTTTTGTTTCATTCAGGAAGATGCTCGCTCACATTACGGAGAGAAAATTTCTTTACTCAAAGTCCACTGATTTAAATGTAAATACTATCCAAAAACACCTTGGAAGCATCCAGAATAATATATCATCAAATATCTTGGCAGTGTGGCTTAGCCAATTTGATGCATAAAATTAATCATCACACTATCCAAAACCTAAAGACAGGAGAGTGTTGTTTCAAAGAATTCTCTCCTCTATGACTTTCTATAACCAGCTTTTAAACTCATTTCTCTTCTAATCAGTACAGAAAATTCCTTATTTGTCACCACTTCTTAGTTTTCTCTCTTATTTGTCAAGACACACAAGGTGCTTAAAAGGTGAAGGTGTAGAGGGGTGTATGTGTATGTGTTTCTGTGCATATAGTGAAAAATGTAACTCATTTGGTAAGGTTTAGTCTGTCATAGGGGTTTCCCTGGAGCTCAACTGGGAAAGAATCCACCTGCAATGCAGGAGACCCCGGTTCGATTCCTAGGTTGGAAAGATTCCCTGGAGGAGGACATGCAAATCCACTCCAGTATTCTTGCCTAGAGAATCCCCAGGGCAGAGGAGCCTGGTGAGCTACAGTCCATGTTGTCACAAAGAGTTGGACACAACTGAGCGACTAAGCACAGCTCAGCAGTCTGTCATAAACTATGGAAGAACTTTTCTATCAGTCTGAACAAACAACTTTAACGAATCTAGATTATACTCAACTCACTGACCACCTCTATATTTTGATGTAGTCAAGGAGTAAAGGAAACTTGCTCCTTCCTTCCCTTCTTTCTTACTCCCCCAGAAAGAACTTATATATGTGGACCTTTTCTTTTCTTGTTACTGTTTTTACTCTCCATGATTTTGTTGTGAGCATGCTATTCTTATTTTTAAAGTTTATTTTATCAATGTATAGTTGACTTACAATATTGTGTTAATTTCTACTATACAGCAAAGTGATTATACATATATACATTCTTGTTCATATTCTTTTCCATTATGATTTATTAGAGAATATTGAATATAGTTCCCTGTACTACATAATAAGAGATGGTTGTTTTATTCATTCTATCAATATATGTAACAGTTTGCATCTGCTAATCTCAAACTCCCAATCCATCCCTTCTCCATCTCTCCTCTCCCTCTCCTCTTCTCCATGCCTGGTGAGTCTCATAGATAAGTTCATTTGTGTCATATTTAGATTCCACATGTAAGTGATGTCATTTGATATTTGTATTTCTTGTCTGACTTACTTCACTTAATATAATAATCTCTAGGTCCACTGATGTAGCTGCAAAAGGCATCATATCATTCTTTTTTATGGCTGATTAGTATTCCACTGTATATATGTACCAGATCTTTACCCATTCATCTGTTGATGGACATTTAGATGGTTTCCATGTCTTGGCTATTGTAAATAGTGCTGCAGTGAACATCAGGGTGTATGCATCTTTTCAAATTACAGTTTTTCCTGGATATAAGCCCAACAGTGGAATTGCAGGATAGCATCTTCATTTTTTCACTTCTCTTCTTTTCATGGCTATTTGTAAGTCCTCCTCAGACAGCCATTTTGCTTTTTTGCATTTCTTTTCCACGGAGTGGTCTTGATCCCTGTTTCCTGTACCATGTCATGAACCTCTGTCCATAGTTCATCAGGCTCTCTGTCTATCAGATCTAGTCCCTTAAATCTATTTCTCACTTCCACTGTATAACCATAAGGGAATTGATTTAGGTCATACCTGAATGGTCCAGTGGTTTTTCCTACTTTCTTCAATTTAAGTCATGGAAAAGAAATGCAAAAAAAAGCAAAATGGCTGTCTGAGGAGGCCTTACAAATAGCTGTGAAAGGAAGAGAAGTGAAAAGCAAAGGAGGAAAGGAAAGATATTCCCATTTGAATACAGAGTTCCAAAGAATAGCAAGGAGAGATAAGAAAGCCTTCCTCAGCGATCAATGCAAAGAAATAGAGGAAAACAATAGAATGGGAAAGACCAAAGATCTGTTTAAGAAAATTAGAGTTACCAAGGGAATGCTTCATGCAAAGATGGGCTCAATAAAGGACAGAAATGGTATGGACCTTACAGAAGCAGAAGATATTAAGAAGAGGTGTCAAGAATACACAGAGGAACTATACAAAAAAGATCTTCACAACTCAGATAATCATGAAGGTGTGATCACTTACCTAGAGCCAGACATCCTGAAATGTGAAGTCAAGTGGGCCTTAGAAAGCATCACTACGAACAAAGCTGGTGGAGGTGATGGAATTCCAGTTGAGCTATTTCAAATCCTGAAAGGGGATGCTGTGAAAGTGCTGCACTCAATATGCCAGCAAATTTGGAAAACTCAGCAGTGGCCACAGGACTGGAAAAGGTCAGTTTTCATTCCAATCCCAAAGAAAGGCAATGCCAAAGAATGCTCAAACTACCGCATAATTGCACTCATCTCACATGCTAGTAAAGCAATGCTCAAAATTCTCCAGGCCAGGCTTCAGCAATATATGAACTGTGAACTTCCAGATGTTCAAGCTGGTTTTAGAAAAGGCAGAGGAACCAGAGATCAAATTGCCAACATCCGCTGGATCATCAAAAAAGCAAGAGAGTTCCAGAAAAACATCTATTTCTGCTTTATTCAGTATTCCAAAGCCTTTGACTGTATGGATCACAATAAACTGTGGAAAATTCTGAAAGAGATGGGAGTACCAGACCATCTGACCTGCCTCTTGAGAAACCTTAATGCAGTTCAGGAAGCAACAGTTAGAACTGGACATGGACCAACAGACTGGTTCCAAATAGGGAAAGGAGTATGTCAAGGCTGTATATTGTCACCCTGCTTATTTAACTTCTATGCAGAGTACATCATGAGAAACGGTAGGCTGGAAGAAACACAAGCTGGAATCAAGATTGCTGGGAGAAATATCAATAACCTCAGATATGCAGATGATACCACCCTTATGGCAGAAAGTGAAGAGGAACTAAAAATCTTCTTGATGAAAGTAAAAGAGGAGAGCGAAAAAGTTGGCTTAAAGCTCAACATTCAGAAAACTAAGATCATGGCATCTGGTTCCATCACTTCATGGGAAATAGATGGGGAAACAGTGTCAGACTTTATTTTTTGGACTCCAAAATCACTGCAGATGGTGATTGCAGCCATGAAATTAAAAGACGCTTACTCCTTGGAAGGAAAGTTATGACCAACCTAGATAGCATATTTAAAAGCAGAAACATTACTTTGCCAACAAAGGTCCATCTAGTCAAGGCTATGGTTTTTCCAGTGGTCATGTATGGATGTGAGAGTTGGACTGTAAAGAAAGCTGAGCGCCGAAGAGTTGATGCTTTTGAACTGTGGTGTTGGGGAAGACTCTTGAGAGTCCCTTGGACAGCAAGGAGATCCAACCAGTCCATCCTAAAGGAGATCAGTCCTGGGTGTTCATAGGAAGGACTGATGCTGAAGCTGAAACTCCAGTACTTTGGCCACCTCATGCAAAGAGTTGACTCATTGGAAAAACCCTGATGCTGGGAAAGATTGAGGGCAAGAGGAGAAGGGGACAACAGAGGATGAGATGGCTGGATGGCACCACCAACTCGATGGACATGAGTTTGAGTAAACTCCGGGAGTTGATGATGGACAGAGAGGCCTGGCCTGCTGCGATTCATGGGTTCCCAAAGTGGCGGACATGACTGAACGACTGAACTGAACTGATCTTCATTTTTACTTTTATCAAGACCCTATATATTGATTGCACCAATTTACATTCCCACTAACAATGGAGGAGGATTCCCGTTTCTAATGTGGAACTGTTTTACTCTTCTTTGTGCTAAAAAAAAAAAAGGATTTTCATGGCAAATGAAAATGATTGAACACTGGTATATTTCAGAGTTTAAAAAAGTGTTCTAAAAACTAGTATAAATCTAGGGATTTGTTTGTAAAATAATGTGCTAGGCTGAAACATTCATAAAAAAAAATATAGAATGCAGATAAATTCAAGTCTGAAATTTCACAGAGTAACTTCTACTGCAGCCTTAGGAAGAGACTTTCTTAGGGAGTGTGAAAAACAATGTGCACTCCACTTCCTACTTGACCTTGTTGACATTCTATGCAAATTCTCTGATGGAAGTTGGGCTGAAAAGACAAAGCTGTTTTTTCAAGATTCTTTCATTCTTAAGGCCTAAATATTATTTTTTTATCTGTAAATCTATATCTACCGTTACAGGTGGAGTTTATTTTTCAAATACACATGGACTTCCCAGGTGGCTTAGTGGTGAAGTATTTGCCTGACAATGTGGGAGATGGGGTAGTTGCAAGTTTGAACCCTGGATCGGGCAGATCCCTTGGAGGAGGAAATGACAACCCACTCCAGTATTCTTGCCTGGAAAATTTCATGGACAGAGGAACCTGGTGGGCTCCAGTCCATGGGGTCACAGAGTCCAACATGACTGAGCAACTGAGCAACTCTGCACTCACACATACATATACACACAAAAGCCTGAATTTACAAAATGCAAATTGAGAAAATGATTTCTTTTTGTAGCACAATCTTGTAAACATGACACAGTTAGGAGGAGAGCTTTCTTGCCAAAGAAAGAAGAGATGTTGAGGGGAATGTGGAAGAAGAAACTAGAAGCTTTCTTGTCCTGCATTTGCCCCTTGTGAAGACCTCCTGTAAATACAGCTTGCACATTACTATAGCAGGGGGAAACTGTAAATTTATCTATATAGGAAAAACAATCTTCAAAGCGGATTTTAATAGCTGGATATTGAGTTCATTTAAAATATGTCTCAGTGTATGCTTATTCTAATTGCTACTCATTCTAATAAAACATCACCCCTGTGAAGCCCTTCCCACTGTTCCCCTTGGAGGAGAGGATCCTTACTATCTATAATGTCCCACCAGTATTTGTACATCTATTAGTGTCAGCCACTTTGTGTTTTCTTATATTGTGAGTTTCTTAAGTTTTCATCCTTTTCAACATTGTATCCAACAACCTAATGCAGAGCCAGGGTCAGAGTTATGTGTGACCAGTGAACACACCTATCTGGTAGTTTGTAGAATGTTTTCATGTTTTAAATAAAAATGTCAGGTTCATCCTTACAACTTAGTATACACAAGCTTGATTTTAGGTTTCCAACAGTATACTGTTTCTCCCCTTCAAATTCAGCTTGAATCGACAAATGTGTTATCAAACTAAATATAATGTTCTTCATGTACAGAATAAATTAAAATTAATTTTTCTTAATGTTTAAAATTATCTGTGCTTCATTGAAATAAGTAAGATGTTTGAGAGATTAGGATCTTAGACCTGTCAAATAATTAGTGTTAGAATCATTGAAATATTTTTTTACTATTTTAATATATTTCAAATTAGAAATTAAAGAGAAAAAAGTGGATATGAAGTAATGAGATTAAAACATTCTTGTAATCAGAATTGCAGCTTTATTCTGCTATCTATGTAAAGTAATGGAGAAAATGTGAACATAATTATAAGAACAAGAGGTTTAATAGATTCTACAATCATGGGTTGGAAATTATTTCCCAAGATCCCTCTGCCATGAGCACTTTGAATGAAATACAACTTTGGTTTGCTTTTGGATCACGAAGGTACAAAACCATTATATTTCTGAGTGATTGGGGGAAATGGGCATAGAAAAAGGATTGACCCATACTCCTCTCTCTTGGGGCTACCATCAGATAATCCGATTTTGAAAATTCTCATTGGATTAATTAATTATTTTTTTCTAACAGTGTGGAAATTTTGGCAAGAGAATACCCATGTGTAAGGGTAGAAATCCTGTGTAAGGGTAGGGATCATTGTTAGGGTATTGCTAAAGGAAATGCTGTTCTGAGACGTATTGTTTCACTTTGCTGGGGACTTCCATTTGGTGGATGGAAATGTGCTTCACTGACTACAACATGACATGCTATTCCCATTTCCTGTTATTCTAAAAGAAAAACTATGGAAGAAATATTCTTCATTATTGTTTAATAATTAAACAGAAAAGAATTTCTTTTGGATTCTTCTGAAGTAATCATAAGGAGTTTTTGAAATCTCAGTCAAGGGAATATCCCATATGTTTCTTTTCCTTTTTTTGTGATTCTATGTCATGGGAAGGATGAAAGAAAAGCCTTAAGAAGAAGACTACTGAAACTTATGACATTTTTTAAGCAAATATGAAAGTTGAGTAGTCACAGGATTAGTTCCTTAAGAATGCATATTTACAATTTACAAAGCTAGAGAAGCTTTTGAGGGAAACTGAACTGAAGCACTAGAAGCATATAAAATTCTAGAAAAGGCCCAAGCTAAACATCTGAATGATTACGAAAGAAGTACCAGATCAAATTCTGTAGGTAACATTAAGACTGATATGGATAAAAATTAGTTAGGATTTACTGAGAAAGATACCAAATAATTTGTGTGTGTCATATTATTTAAAAATGTTTCTTTAAAAGTTATGCGCTTTATTACTTATCATTTTCTTTACTTAGATATTTTAATGGATGTATAACATTTATTAAAACTATAATGTACTTTTGTATCAGCTATAATGAACCATGGCATGCACATTACACACACATAAACAGAGTCTTTGGCTTGTATTTTTTGGCCATGGATGAGCACTATTGCTAGCACGAATAGCCAAATATGATCACGAGAAAACATGTAAGAGGAACGTTTCTTAAATGCCAATGCTTAAATCCCAGAGCAGGCATTTGGGCAGAAGGAAAATGAACACTGAATGCTTCTGGCTGGTGTCTGCCTGCCTCTTTTGTATATCCTTTCTAATTGGTCAATGCCGATGACATTTTGATTTAAAAATTTTTAATGTCACTTATGGTGGCATATATAATTATAAAGTGACAGACAGCACTGTAGAAGCTGTCACAAGCTCACTTCTATATGTTGTTGTTGTTCACCCGCTAAGTCATGTTGGACTCTTTGCAACACCATGGACTGCGGCAAGCTAGGCTTCCCTGTCCTTGACTATCTTCCAAAGTTTGCTCAATTTCATGTGCACTGATGTTATCTCACCATCTAATTCCCTTTTGCCGCCTTCTCCTTTTGCCTTCAACCTTTCCCATCATCAGTATCTTTTCTAATGAGTCAGCTCTTTGCATCAGGTGGCCAAAGTATTGGCGCTTCTGCTTTAGCATCAGTACTTCCAATGAATATTCAGAGTTGATTTCCTTTAGGATTGACTGGTTTTATCTCCTTGCAGTCCAAGAGACTCTAAAGAGTCTTCTTCAGCATCACAATACAAAAGCATAAATTCTTCCACGCTCAGCTTTCTTTGGACAGGGACAGAATCCCATTGACAGAAGAGTATGGCAAGCCCCAGTTCATGGGGTTGCAGAGAATCAGACACCACTGAGTGACTAACAGTTCACTTCACCCGGTTTCTTTGTGGTCCAACTCTTACATCCACACATGACTACTAGATAAACCATCACTTTGACTATATGGTCCTTGGTTGGCAAAGTGATGTCTCTGCTTTTTAATACACTGTCTAGGTTTGTCATAGCTTTCCTTCTGAGGTGCAAGGAATTTAATTTTAATTTCATGGCTTTAATTTCATGGCTATAGTCACAGTCCACAGTGATTTTAGAGCCCAAGAATATAAAATCTCTCACAATAGCCTAGAAAAGTTATTAGCATATTCACAAGAATATTCACTGCAGCATTGTTTGTAATGGGAAAACATGGGAAACTAAAGGTGGCACTTTTGGTAAAGAAGCCACCTGCCAATGCAGGAGACATGAGAGACACAGGTTCGATCCCTGGAAGGGGAAGATCCCCTGGAGGAGAGCATGGCACCCCCCTCCAGTATTCTTGCCTGAGAATCCCATGGACAGAGGAACCTGGTGGGATACAGTCCATAGGACTGAGAAGAGTCAGACACAACTGACGCGACTTATCATGCAAAGGCCCATGAGTAGGAGATTTAATAAATTCTGATATGCCCTCACTTTCATATACTGTGCAACAATAAAAATGAATGAGGTAGATCTATTTGTATCCTCATGTAAAAGTTACAAGATAGTTTTTATTGAAAAAAGTTTCAAAAAATAAATACATATAATTTGTGTATAAAAGAAACCCAAACCAGAGAAATTATTATCCCATATGTATGTGTAAATTCAGAGAAAACTGTCCTGGAAGAAACATATCAAATCAATGACAATGATTCCTTCTATTGATGGTATACGATACAGGGCTTGTTGTCAAAATAGACTTTAATCTTATTTCCAATGTCTTCCTTTTTATGAGGGGGATGCATTCTAATATTAACTAACTAAACTTTATTTTAACTTGCTATGGCTATTGGAAAAAAGTCAAAGGGAGATGTATAGCAATGTCTATTACATGGTTTTTCTTCTTTATGCCCAGATAACGCCCTTCAAACATGCGAACATTTCTAGGGACTTGACAAGGCAATTGACTTTATGCAAAACCATCCATTCATTACTGTAGCAGAGTGTGTGGGGAAAGACTGCTGGGTCTCCTGCCCAAACATAAACCTATTTGAAAACACTCTAGATATATAATAGCCCATCTAGGTGTGTCTATTTTCTTTTCCTGCTGTGGCTGTTACATGTGGTTCTTACTAATGAATGCAAAGCATGTTTTTCAGAAGATATATAGGGTTTAATAAAAAAAGGTATAAACTAACATATTATAGAGCTAATTTGAGAGATTTGAACAAAGGATCCATGGAATATAAATGTACTTATTCTGGTGAGTCAGCATTCTGGATGTTAGAAAGATGAATTGAACTATGGACATGACAGAGAAGACATGCTAATAATAACCCTTGGCTATAGTAGTTCTTCGGTGGAAACCCTGGCCCACCTGCCCCTGTCAACAAGGAAAGACTTCTTGGTCATATGCTTATGTGCTCTCATGGAACTGTATTTTGTTCTGTGGGTGAGACATTAAATTAATTGTTGTCTCCTAATAGACAATGAGCTTTATGAGGACAGGTACCACACATGCTCTTACTCACCTTTATATAGGCACAATGCCTGGTAAGGAATTAACAAATGAATTAATGAATGAAATAAAGGAAATTAAGAGCTAATTTTACATGTTGAGGGTGAGCAAAGACTTTTAATGAAATTTTTCTTAATTTTTCTATTAGAAAATAGAGACAAAGCCATGTTGTAAACTGCAGAGCAGTTTAAATAGCATTATTGCTGTTTTAATGAAGATAATGTAAGTAAATATCCATTATGTGCCACTCATTAGTCTACAAATAAGGGATATGGTGATGATGAATGAGCTGTACCACAAAGAGCTGAAATCACAAGGAATTTCACCCTGGGGACTTTGCACAAATGTGAGCAATTACACCCTAAAGCTAAGGAGGCTGCATGATTGTGGTGATTGTATTGCAATGTTCTGGCTTTGATGTATTACTTAAGTGGCATAGCCATAGTAATGACTGATACCATGAACCAATACTTTAGAGCTTACTCTGGGCCAAGCACTCTTTTGAGGTGTTAACATGTATTCATCTACTCCATTTTCCCCCTAATTAAGGAGGTAATACCTACTTGTAGAAAACTTGAAATTATAAAAGACTGAATTTCTGATTGTCCTTAATAAATCTTGCATTTCAATACTTATAAAGTTGTTTTATTCTTAGGGGATTATATTGAATTTTTAAAATATCAATCTGAGAGGCCTTACTTTTTTAATAGGTTACACAATATATTTATATATTTTTATAGCATAAATTTAACCTTGCATTTGCCATGTTTTAGGAATATTCTTTTTTTTATTGTTTGTATGGTTTTATTTTTTCTGATCTGCCCCTTCCTCAGTTTTCTGTGTTTCACTGTTATAGACTTTATTTTAATTTTTTTAACTTTTACACTTATTTGGAAGATAGACATTTTTAATTCTACTAATGGTTGCCTTTTGGTTTATGACATACATAATTTAATCTGCATTTCTTTAATTCTCAAAGATTAGCACAAAGAGATAACATTCATTGTTCTTGGTGCCTAACAGAGAATTTAGCAGCTTGGCCAATGTCATACCACATTCTAACCTTCATTAATTGTCTGGGGTTGTAAATTCAACACATTATTGTACAATTATTGTCTTTACCACATAAGGTTTTCCATTAGTTGTTTTTGGATTTACCACTAAAACTCAAAACCAGTGCTACAAATGCAATCCACAGCCAGATCTGTAAACATATTTTATCATTTAGTAACAGTACTGTTTAGTAAAATAATAAGAATTGTGTATATATATATTTAATACTTTTATGTATCAGACACAGTGCCATATGAACTATGCAACTGTATATACACTCTCTCTCTCTGAGGAGGTATCTATTTTTATCTCCATTTTCTTACTGAAGGATCTGAAATTCAAATAATGTTAGGCAATTAATCCGAGGTCAGTGAATTAAGCAATTAATCCGAGGTCAGCTTGGTGGTGCCCAAGCACCACTCAGAGGAAGGAAGGCTGAACTCTCATTTCTGGCTACACCAGGTGGCAGGTGGGATCTTAGTTCCTTGGCCAGGGAGTGAATCTGTGCCCCCTGAGTGGAAGCGCAGAGTCTTAACCACTGGACTACCAGGGAAGATCCGAGGCTGAACTCCTATAAACCACACTACACCATCACTAGAAAGTTTTCTTTATCTATTTCCTCTAATGTTGCACTTCATTTTTTCAATACATACTGATAAAGTACATAAAACTTAGTAGACAATCTGTTGAATGAAATGGTAAGGCCTCGCCCTCCTTTGATGTGAAAAACTGACTCATTGGGAAAGACCCTGATGCTGGGAAAGATTGAAGGCAGGAGGAGAAGGGGACAACAGAGGATGAGATGGTTGGATGGCATCACTGACTCGATGGACATGAGTTTGAGCAAGCTCTGAGAGTTGGTGATGGACAGGGAGGCCTGGCATGCTGCAGTCCTTGGGGCCACAGACAGTCGGACATGACTGAACAACTAAACTGAACTGACTACCCTCATTTTCCCCAAATCTGATGTTAAAGGTATTTAATCAAAGAAAAGTGTTAAAAAAAAAAGTGTAATCAGAAAAATAGCTGATGTTTTTTAATAATTTTAGTATAATCTATAAGGGCTTCCCTGGTGGTTCAGCAGTAAAGAATCCACCTGCAATTCAGGAGACTTGCAGGAGATGCGGATTCAACACTTAGATCCAGGAAGATCTCTTGGATTGTTGCTATTGTTCAGGAACTAAGTCATATCCAACTCTTTGGAACCCCAATGAGCTGCAGCATGCCAGGCTCCCCTGTCCTTCACTGTCTCCCTGAGTTTGCTCAAATTCATATCCACTGAGTGGATATCTAACCACTGATGCTATCTAACCAACTCATCATCTTCCGCCCCCTTCTCCCTTTGCCTTCAATCTCTCCCAGTATCAGGGTCTTTTACAATGAGTTATCTCTTTGCATCAGGTGGTCAAAGTATTGGAGCTTCAGCTTCAGAGTCAGTCCTTCCAATGATTAATTTCCTTTAGGATTGACTGGTTTGATCTCCTTGCTGTTCAAAGGATTCTCAAGAGTCTACTCCAGCCATAATTCAAAAGCATCAGTTCTTCAGTGCTCAGCCTTCTTTATAGTCCAAGTCTCACATACATACATAACTATTGGAAAAACCATACCTTTGACTATACAGACTTCTGTCAGCATGGTGATGCCTCTGCTTTCTAATATGCTGTCTAGATTTGTCACAGCTCTCCTTCCAAAGAGCAAATGTTTTTTAATTTCATGGCTGTAGTCACTGTCTGCAGTGATTTTGGAGCCCAAGAAAAGAAAATCTGTCACTGCTTCTCCTTTTCCCCTTCTATTTGCCATGAAGTAATGTGACTAGATGCCATGATCTTCGTTTTTTGAATGTTGGGTTTTAAGCCAGCTTTTTCTCTCTCCTCCTTCATTCTCATCAAGAAGCTCTTAGTTTCTCTTAACTTTCTGCCATTAGAGTGGTGTCATCTGCATATCTGAGATAGTTATTTCTTCTTGCAATTTTAATTTCAGCTTGTGATTCATCCAGCTTGGCATTTTGCATGATTTACTCTGCATACAAGTTAAATAAGCAGGATGACAATATATAACCTTGCCACTATCTTTTCCCAATTTTGAACCAGTCCGTTGTTCCATGTCCAGTTCTAATTGTTGCTTCTTTACACACATAAGGGTTTCTCAGAAGATAAGTAAGGCGGTCTGATAGTTTCATCTCTTCAAGAATTTTCCACAGTTTGTTGTTATTCATACAACCAAAGGAAATGGCAACCCACTACATTATTCTTGCCTGAGAAATCCCATGGACAGAGGAGACTGGTGGGCTGCAGTCGATGGGCTCGCAAAGAGTCGGACACGACTGAGCAACTAAACAACAACAACAAATAAAAATATTGAATCACCATGTTGTACACCTGAAACTAATATAACATTAAAAGTCAATAAAAAGCTTAACAAATGTTCTGATAGGGGAATTACAAAGTGCTGCAGCAGCAGCAGTAGCAGAAAATCTCTTGACAAGGATTGAGCTTACTATGTGCATCAGGGCAGGCGCTGCAGAAAGAGGGACTTTATGATGCCAGCATGAAAGGTGAAGAGGAGCTAAGTGGAGAGAAAGAACCTGAAAGAAGGTGAATATGACTGGAAAGTCAGATTATCAATCATTTTGATGGGAAAAAATTAAAATGATGTATTTAAAGAAGATAGAAGAATGAGAAATAAGGCTAAAGAGGTGCCCATAGATTAGATAATAGAACTTGTCTCTGCCCTGGACTCTTGCTTTTAGCCTGTGTCTAATGCTGGAAATCTGCTATTATGTTATTGTGAAATCTAAAATGAAAATTTAGCTTCCAGAAATATTTGCCATAATGAAAAGGAAATTTTAAGAGGACAGCTCTGAATATGTGTTTGTTGAGCTGTTGGAAATGATGAGAAGCTTGGTGGAGCTCATTTTTAACATGTTCCTGTTGGTTTTTGAGGGAAAGGCTCTGAAAAAGTCATTGGAATATTAATGAAAAGTTTTATTATGAGATAAAAATCCTACAACTAGAACAAAAAACACACATTAACCAAAAATAATAGTGGGATATAATTTCCATGGCTACTAAAATATTATTCTGGTTTTTGTTAAGTTGAGAAATGAAATGGATATCTCATAAAGAGGTAAATGGAGTTTAGCCCAGTTACGTTGGCTGGGAAGAAGCACAAATCTCACTTTTTCAATTCCTGCAATCAAAAAAGGTGAACTATCTAAATTTTCAATCTTTGAGATGAAAATTCTAATAGGAATATTTGCCCTATTAATGTGATATAGGCGAAAAATGATCAGTGAAGTCCAGATAAAATACAATATGTATATTCTATAAATAACAATGATTTAACAAGAATAGAAATGATAGACTCTAACATCTTTAGAGATTCAAAACTATCAATTGTAGCAGAAATCAACTTCTCTCACATATTTGCAAAATGAATATATTTTCACTTAAAACCAAGTTCATAGAAAAAGGTAATTGAAAGCCTGACTTTGGAGAAGTGATATAAATGAGGTGATATATGTTAACTTGTGTAGTGAAAACCATAGAGGTGCTTATCTCACATCCTTGTCCTCCACCAAAAAACAACAACAAAAACAAAACAGAAAAATAACACAGCAACCTCCTGCTTAAGGAGAGAAATTCCTGGGAGTGGGAATGGTGGTGGAAATGGGAGTGGAGCCATGTAAAATACACTAACATCTAAAGAGAGAGTTTTCAGATTTTGAAATCTGACAAAATATTTGTCAGAAAGATGGATGGGGTAAGGGTTTGTGAAAGATTTGCAAATACTTTTCCTCAGAATTTTGGTAAGTTCTTGGTACTTATTTTTCTTTATGTGAACTAAATTTATTTTACCGAAAGTAAGCCAGGCACATGAAAAAGCTGGCTTAAAACTCAACATTCAAAAAAAGAAGATCATGGCATCCAGTCCTATCACTTCATGGCAAATAGATGGGGAAACAATGGAAACAGTGACAGACTTTATTTTCTTGGGCTCCAAAATCACTGCAGATGGTAATGTTAGCCATGAAATTAAAAGACACTTGCTCCTTGGAAGAAAAGCTATGATCAACCTAGACAGCATATTAAAAAGCAGAGACGTTATTTTGCCAACAAAGGTCCATGTAGTCAAGGCTATAGTTTTTCCAGTGGTCATGTATGGATGTGAGAGTTGGACTATAAAGAAAGCTGAGTGCCGAAGAATTGATGCTTTTGAACTGTGGTGTTGGAGAAGACTCTTGAGAGTCCCTTGGACTGCAAGGAGATCCAACCAGTTCATCCTAAAGGAGATCAGTCCTGAGTATTCATTGGAAGGACTGATGCTGAATCTGAAACTCCAATACTTTGGCCACCTCATGCAAAGAACTGACTCATTTGCGAAGACCTTGATGCTGGGAGAGATTGAAGGTGGGAGGAGAAGGGGACAACAGAGGATGAGATGGTTGGATGGCATCACCGATTCTAAAAACTCTGGGATTCGGTGATGGATAGGGAGGCCTGGCGTGCTGCAGTCCTTGGGGTCGCAAAGAGTCGGACATGCCTGAGAGACTGAACTGAACTGAAGCCAGACACATGAGAATCATTAAATCAGAAGCAGAGGCATGATTAAAAGCATGGATCCTGGATTTAGACACCCTGAGGTCTTAACTGTGTTATTTTCAAGCATGCACTCTAACCACCTGTCTCATTTTTCCAGTATGTTAAAATAGAAACAAAACTTTCTAACTCTCTGATTGTTGTCAGGGTTAACACGAAATAAAGACAAAGATCTTAATTCAGGAGCATGTATAGATCCTACAAAAATGATTAGACAATGAAGACATCAACAATGACTATATAATAATGATGATGTAGGAAGAAACCTCAATTGAGTGAAAACGTATATTCATCTCTTTTTAAATTCCAACTTCTCAAGTTGGAAATAAGTAGAAAGTAGAAGGTGTCCACCTTGAGACAGCAGCAAGAACTGAAACATTCAGAGAGAGAAAGCTGGGGGGGCACCCCCAACATCAAGTAACTCTCAACCTAATCTCTGTTAGGCAATCAGACCCCAGAGCAAGTCACTGGATCATGGCTTTTGAATCTGGGAAGTTGCCTCTTCACGGTGGTTCTTGGAGCCATAGCTGCAAGAATCCAATTGTCTGTTCTGAATCCTTCTTCCTCCCAGAAATAATATATACACTTGGCCTGCTGGACACTTTCTGTCTTGGTTTTCCTCCTGTTCTTACTGACTGCAATTTCTCAACCTCCTTTGCATGATGATTTTTTATATGCCCAACCTCTAAGTAATGGAATTCCTTAGAGCTCATTTCTTGGAATTCTTTCTTTCTTTATTCTGCACTCACTGTCTAGGTGCCAGGCATATAATGTATACTACATCCTTGTAACTCTCATATTTACATCTAGGCCCTGATTTGTCACCTAAACTCCAAGTTCCTGTATCCAACCATCCATTTCTCATCTCCACTTATATATCTAATCACCATATTAAATTTAACACAAGAAAACAGAGTTCTGCCTCAAACACTATCCACCCATCCCCCTGCCTTCCCCCACTCATTAAATCGTAAGTCTATTTTTCAGTTACTCATGTTCCAAAATCCTTATTCATCCTTGACTTGTATTTTTTCTCTCATACCCTAAACCCAGTCCACCAAAAAAATTCTATTAGTTATAAGTTCAAATAGATGCATTAAATGACCTCTTTTGCCACTTCTATCCCTCTTATTTCCTCTCCCCTGGGTCCAAGCCATCATCTTTTCTCTCCTGGATTATATCGTAGTCTCCTAAGTGGTTTCCCTGCTACAACCCTTGCCCTTCCACCATCTGGTCTCAAATAGCAACTAGAACTATCTTTAAAAAATAAGTTAGATACTATCACATCTCTGCTCAAAACATTCTTAAGATTTTCAACATCACTCAGAGTAAAAATAACCTACATTGACCCAGTGGCCCATTTTCTATGATTCACTTCCTGCTTTTTTCCTTGTTTGCTGTTTGCCAGCCACATTGTTTTCCTTGTTCTTCTAACACTCCAAGTATGTTTCTCCCTCAGGCTATTTGAACTTATTGTAGCTCTGCCTAAGATGTCATCCCCTCAAATGTCCAGAGGACTTGTTCATGTATTTCATTCATTCAGGCCACTTTTCCTCGAATTTCACATTGTCATGGAGCATTCCCCTGTCCCGCCCATTCTAAAGAGCATCTTTCCCGTGACTTTACCTGCTTCTTTTGAGTTATTTTGCCTCACAGAATGTAACACATTCTAGATTGTTTATTATATCTTTTGGATAACTGCAATATTACTTATACCTAGAAAAGTGTTTGGCTCATGCTTGAAGAAATATATCTATTAAATATGAGTAAGTGCCTGGGAAAGAATAGAAGTTTTATCTTGCCAATGAGAAAGGATCTCTTCCAATTCTTAGCTGGGATCTTTGGAACCAAAGCTGAGATGGGCAGTGAGTACTTATAATAATACCTTGCCTAGTAAGGATTTTATTTTAAACACTTGATTTAAAATAGGCTACCTTATGGTTTAAAACTGTCAGTACATACCTCGTGATACATATCTTCCTACAGTTATGCTCTTCTCCATCAAGGAGGGTGTTTAGGATCTTTTTTTTTTTTTTTGGTAAATAAAATGCATCCCCCATGCACTTCCACCAAAAGATTGGTAAAGATTTTTCTGAAAAATGTGTTTATGTCATTTCTGGGACAGAAGGCAAATTGACCACACATTAAAATAAGATTTTTGGAGCTATGGAACTCTCTTCTTCCTTTCTCCCTGAGGTCTCTACTCTCCCTTCCAATAATATCTCTTGGTATAAGCCTGGCTAAACAAAGTAAACTGCACATATATTAATAGGAAAACAGCTGTTGAGCTGTTGCAAGAGCAATATCACCAACTAATATTAGGGCAATATATTTTGGTCTCTGAAGACAAAGAGCTTTTCAGTTCACCTTTGCATTATAACATTTGCACATTCATTAAAAGGGGAGAGGGGGAGGTATCTCAAACCAAGAACTGGAGCCCTTTAGAGGAGACTTTGAATTAGGATTCAGATCATACACCCTAGAAAGAAAAATAATGGAGCCAAGACCTCGTTAACTTGTATTTGAAAAGCTTTTGGTGTATTTGCTTGTTTGTTTAACCAACATTATTGATCAGATAGTGATCCACGGGACTTGTATGCATAGAACCAGTTCTGACTATTATGAGCTTCCCTTGCTAAGCTCCTCTGTTCTCCGACCTTAGAAGGTCTCTGTCTTGTTTCCTCTTCCCTACCTCCATGTCTCTCTCAGTTCACCCATTCTAGTCCTCTTGAGTCCAAGAAGGTTTCCCTTCCATCTCTAATAAATGTTCATTTTGGCCTCCAGTCAGATACAAACTATAAATAATTTTTGCATCATGTCAGCATGTGTAGTGAGTGTCATGTGAGTATATATGTGAGTATGAGTGTTTTCTCTCCTCCAACTAATCTGTAAAGTTATTGAGAGGAGACAGTCGATTTTTACTGAGCCATGTCTCAAAGAATCTCACAGTGCTGTGTACAAAGTTGGCCTCCATGAAGTGTCACTGGGGAAGTATGTGTTTGCATGTATGGATCTGTATGGTGTTAATGTGAGGAGTCTAAGATTTGCAATCTGGACTGGCTGCCCACTCACTGTGTGACTATTGCCAAGTTTATTCACAGTGGAAAATAAAAATGTCTTCCTCAAGGTGGGTGGTTGAAGGAATTGAGAGGTCATACGTGTTAACTGGGTTAGTTCAGAGTCAAGCAAATAGTAACGTCTTACTAAATGTTGAAGTAAGTGAGTGAGTATACAGTTGATGATGGACTATATATAAGTTATTGTAGAGCTGGATGGAGCAGCTAAAACCTTTGAGGGCTTACTCTACCCATAGTGGTATAAACTAAAAAATAAAGAATCAAAAACAAAGCAAAAGCAGTCTTCTGTGGAATTAGATCTGAGTTTGACTCTCCCATTTGCTATTAATAGCTATCTGACTTAAAGATACTTTTAAAGACTTTCAGACCTGTATTTTCCTTTTGGAAATTTTAGTACTTATCTCGCAGAGATGTTATGAGGATAGAATGGGAATGCTGCGCGAAGTCCCCTGAGGAGTTAATAGATGTGAGTTTGTTGATTTATTTCTGGAGCTGATCACTCCTTGAGCTACAGTTGTTGGATTCCACTTGGCTCAGTCAGATTCCTTGATTCCTCAGAGACTGCTGTTCGACTGCCCAACCCTGTTTCTTGGAACACACAGCTAGACGACATTTCCTAAGCACCATCATACTCACTGTGGCCCAAATGATGGCAATTTATCCAGTGAATGTGAACAGAAATGCCACCTGCCTCTTTCTGGAGGGTGTAAAGAACTTCCACTAATTCTTTAGTTTCCTCTCCACTGGATTCAGATGTCAACCATGCACATGGAAACAGTAAAGCAAAGAGATGACAGGGAGCCTGATGTCTTGGATGACCAGATCAAAGCTGCTTCACCAGCCTGAATATCTGCCCAGAAATCTTACATGAAAAAAGGAAACTTCCTTTTAATCAGCCACTAAAAGCTTAAGATCTCTTTGTTATTGCAGGCTAGCCTACTCTACTATTCTAATATAGTCCTCTACCCTCCAAAGTCTCATACATAAAGGTTACTCTGTGCTGTTAAGAACACTGTGAGTGCTAACTTTAAATACTATTTCTACTAGCAGTAAGTGAAAGTGTTTTATTTCTAGACCTGTTGACTCTCGAGGTCAAAAATGTCATATCTTTTTTTCTCATTTTTTTAGTGGTATGGATTAAAACCTTTATATTATTATTGATGATTTATTTTTTTGTCTTATGAATATTCTTTGTCATAAAATGTGTTCATTTTCTATTGGATTATTTACCTTATTCTTTGAGGATTTGGAAAGCTTTTTTACATATAATTATTATTATCTCTTGTTATACTTTGTAGTTTGGACTTCCCGTGTGGCTTATTTGGTTAAGAATGTGCCTAAATGTGGGAGACCTGGGTTCAATCCCTGGGTTGGGAAGATCCCAGGAGAAGGGAAAGGCTACCCGCTCCAGTATTCTGGCCTAGAGAAATCCATGGACTGATAGTCCATGGGGTCGCAAAGAGTTAGACGTGACTGAGCAACTTTCACTCACTCACTGAAAGTGAAAGTGAAATCGCTCAGTCATGTCCAACTTTTGCGACCCCATGGACTGTAGCCTACCAGGCTCCTACATCTATGGGATTTTCCAGGCAAGAGTACTGGAGTGGGTTGCCATTTCCATTGCCAGGAGATCTTCCCATCCCAGGGATTGAACCTGGGTCTCCCACATTGTAGGCAGACGCTTTACCCTCTGAGCCACCAGGGAAGTCTCTACTCACTCACTATTTTGTAGTTTTTGACAATAAATACTTAATAGTGTATAGTCATTAAGTTGACCAATATCTTCTTTATGGATTCATCTTTTGATTTCATGTTTTAAAAGTCATCCCTAACCCTAAGATTAGATCTGAATGTTTCCTATTAAAAAATTGTGAGGCTGTGAGCACACACTTGCTTTCTAAGCTCTCATGTCACCTTATATTCCAGGATATGAAGCACTGATCTGCAGCACTTTTTTAAAATCAGACAATTTTATGTTTCTTAGTCACTTTCCTTTTATTTCTAATTAAAGCATTTGGGATCTAAGTGATCTGAGGAATATTTTCCTCTCTGATATTTAACTTTTATTCTGTCAGTGTATCTCTCATATCTCTTTAAGTTCTTTGTTTAATTTATTAATGCTCTTACAAATGCTTTGAAGATTTCATTAACATGCTGTTTACCCCTTCAGATGCTATTAGTGATGATGGTCCAATAAAGCAGAGTTAAGCTGATCCCCCATTATCTGATTAGCCAGTCTGCACATTCTAACCTGACACCTTCCTATATTATATTCATCCCATGTTTGCTGTATTTGGATATTTAAGATCTACATATTCAGCCAATTTAAATTAATTTAGCTATCAAGATTTCATGAGATGCTGTATCCAGCACTTTACTATGTGCACTATCAAGACACAAAATCGAATAATCATCTACCACATTCCCTTTAGCTAATATAATCTTTGTGATTTCAGCCAAAAAGTTTCTAGTTAGTCTAATCTGTTTTATTCTTTGTGAATCTAGGCTATTTATTGCCAGTGGCCCTGTTCTCTCAGAGTTGGATTATCTATTAGGAGCAGTCTGGATAAATTTTCTACATTATAGGGCTCAGAAGGAAATATTGAGAAGGCCAGGAGTTTAGCAGGAACCAGTTGAGCAGAGTAATCTAATTCCAATATCAATTGATTAATCACTTATTCAACAGGTTTTTATCAAATCAACCATATGCACAGTGCTGAGTGCTACAGGGGCTATAGACATTTAAAACATAGATGTTATAGTCAGGATTCTTTTGGTTGCAAGTCACAGAAGCACAACTCAAGCTAGTTAAAGCATCAGAGGGAATTTACTGGAAGAGTCTAGTTTAGCCTTAGAATTGAAGGAAACAGAGCTACAACCATGAACTAGGAACATCAGAAGTGAGATAAGAATCCAGTACTTGAGGCCTTGAAGCCACATCTCTCATTCTCTGCCTCTTGTCTCTGGATGTCAGTTTCATTCTTGTTCTCCACATAGCAGGACATATGTATTAGTCAGCGTTCTCCAGAGAGACAGAAACAAACAATAGAATGTCAATACATATATGTATCTGTGTGTGTAAAGAGGTTTATTATAAGGACTTGGCTTATATGATTATGGAGGCTGGAAAGTCCCAAGATCTGCTGGGTGAGTCAGCACAATTGAAGCCCAGGAGAGCCAATGATTTAGTTCCATTCTAAGTCAAAATGTCTGAGAATCAGGAAAACTGATGGTGCACTTCCAGTCCAGTGCACTTCCAGTCCAAAGGTCAAAATCAGGAAGAACTAAAGTTTCAGTTAGAGTCTGAAGGCAGGGAAAAAAAAAATTTTTTTTTCCCTGCTTTCAGTCAGGCAGGAAAAGGTCTCTTACTCAGAGAGGGGTCAGCCTTTTTGTTATGTCTAGGCCTTCAAATAATTGGATAAAGTCCACCCACATTGGGAAGAGCAGTCTGCTTTATTTATTCTATCAATTTAAGCATTAATCTCATCCAGAAACACACTCACAGAAACACAGAATAATGTTTGACTAAATATCTGGGTGTCTTGTGGCCGGATCAAATAACAGATAAAATTAACTGTCATAGAACATACCTGCCATCAGTTAAGAAGTCCCACCCCAATGACTTGAATACCAAAGAGACAGGAATATTTCCTTCCTTTCTAGCTGCCACTGGGAAGTACTAGAGAAAACATCTTATTAGTTACCCTATAGATGACCCATTATAATCACTAGAATGTAGTATTATAAATCATCAAACCTTGCTCACCTGGCTATTTCTGTGATGGAGAGATGAGGTGAGTATTTTAACTAGCAATATTGATCCCCAGTAGGAGCATACAGTTAAAATTGGCAAAAGGCAGCTTCTCAAAAGAAATAAGGGTAGGGTGCTGAAGTGAAGGCAGCACAAGACAAAGCTACTATGCAGATCATGCCCTCAAAGAGCTTGCAAATTACTGGAGGAATCAAGCCAACACAGAGATTCAAAACAGCATATACTGTCCTCCCTCAGTGTCCATGAGTTTGGTATCTGCAGATTCAACCAACGAGGCTGCTATTGTTTGAATCCACTGATACAGCAACTGGATACAGAGGCATCTGTGCTATGCCATTTTACATAAAGGACTTGAACATCCTCAGATTTTGGTAAATGTGGGGGTCTTTGAGCCAATTCTTCATGGATATAGGACACCTGTAATGATATACTCCACATTAACATATCCAAAAAATGCCTATAAGTTCATAGAATAGTCGAGAAAACTGTTATAATCTGAGAAGATTTCAGGAGAGAAGTGAAGTGAAGTGAAGTGAAGTCGTTCAGTCGCGTCCGACTCTTTGCGACCCATGGACTGTAGCCTACCAGGCTCCTCCGTCTATGGGATTTTCCAGGCAAGGATACTGGAGTGGGTTGCCATTTCCTTCTCCAGGAGACCTTCCCAACCCAAGGATTGAACCTGGGTCTCCGCATTGTAGGCAGATGCTTTACCGTCTGAGCCACCAGGGAAGTCTTTTCAGGAGAGAAGTAGGATTCAAACTGGGTCTTTAAAGACTGAAGTGTAGGTAAAGAGATTAGGCAAGGCTTTCGAGGTGAGGACAGTGAAAAGATAATGACCATAACAAGCTACTGAGAATTTCCAGAATAGAAAAAAGGGAGGGTAGCAACACATGACCATTTATGGAGGCACTCAAACTACTTGCACAAACTTACCCCATTAATCTTCTCTATAACATTTTGTACCTAGGCACAAAATATTTTCCCTACTTCCTTTGTTAGGAAATATGGGCTTTCCTTAAAGATCCATTTCCCCACTGGCTTGATGGACTGTATGCTTTATAATCAGACTGAGATACTTGTGACTTGAACTGGGAATGGCCTTGGCATTCTTCTCATTTCTCCTGTGACTTCCTTTATTTACCTGTAAAATTTCCGAATCTGAGATTCATGATGTTAGATAATTTTTATCAACTCACTGCTTTTTGCCTACTCACTTCTCCCTAGCTTTGAGTCACTGGAGACTCTGAAACAGTCCCTGAGTCCTCCTTTCCCCACCATATTCAGTAACATCATGAGCTCATGTGTAGTATCCATGCAAAAATTCTGAATTTCTGGATTTCTGTCTCATCCAGCTCTACAGATTGTTGTTCACTTTTGCTTCATTCTCCCTTCACCATGGCCACAGTCTAAACTTGTGGCTGCTCAGAATGGACTACACCATTTCTAAGGTCATAAATTCAAAAAGGTTGTATCATGAGTCTTACCAACAGATTTTCTCTATCCACAGCCTGATTCCTCTCCCTTTTTTCTTATTGCATAGTTGCGTTCTGTTCTAAACCTTTCTCCTTTGACCTTCATCTTTCTTCCTGACACTATGACTCCTCATTTGCCCTTTGAGGCGTTAGTCCATCTTTCCCTACCATTACCTAAAGTATCTTCTACTTTTTCTTTTTCAGGATTCCATCTTCGTGCCTTGTAAAAATGTTTAAAATTTTCTCTCATTAAATACCTCTCTTGTTATCGTACATTTAAGAAATGAATATATGATTTTCTAGTCTTGATTTGCAATTCCCTTCTAAATCCTACTGTAATCTTCCTTAATGTCAAATCCAGTGGAAACTTTCCAGATCATAAATTAATACACCTCTGCATTTGAAAGTTTTGTTATTATCAGCTTCTTTCACAAAACTCTGGTTTTCCTTGATCCACTCAGTTCTTTTTATATCTAATCTGTGGACTCCTTTCTGAATTTTGGTATTCTTCTAGGCTATGACTCTCCTCAAATTTCCTGAATGACCTCACCCACTTCCAGTTTCAACTGACACTTATAGGTTGATGGTTCTGTAATCTACCGAACTACATTTTTAGTTTAGACTCCGTTCTGGATGTTAAACCTAGCTATCGTATTTTTTTCAGAGATATATTTAGATATGCCCTTAATGCTTCACCATCAATAAATACAAAATTGAATTAGTTACCTAAACCTTGTCCTCCAAAAATATCCTCCTCAGCTTCAGGGATCTCACCCACCCAGTCATCCAAATTAGAAATCGGAGAATTTTTCCTAAAATTTCCACCTTTTCCACTACCATACTCAAGTGTTCAACAAGTACTGTTGATTGAGTATCTAGAATATTTCCAGAATCCAAATATTTTCCCCTAATCTGATGTCCTTTTCTACTCCTCCACTTTAAGCTTACTTACAAAATAGCCTTCTAATTGGCTTTCTAGTCTTTATTTTATTCATTAGCTGATCTGACAAACTTAACTTTCATGTTGCAGGGCTTATCTAAAATTCATATGTATGCTTTAATATCCTTCCGTGGCTTTTCCCATTGCTGTCATGTAATGCAACTTCATGGGTCTTAATATGAGGCACAATATCCTCCTTCTCTAACCACCTCAACAGAATTTATTATTTATCTCCAAACTTCATTTTCTATAATATCAACATATAAATTTAAATATAGATCTCCATCATGCTGTCATTTGTTCCTTTGTTCAAATCCTGTCTAGAATGTCCTTTTCCTTAGCATCACTTATTTATTCATTCTTTTAGATATAGTTTGTGCAAGACGTTGTGCAAGAAGTTTCTCCCATTATCTCCTGGTTGGATTAGGTAGGTACCTGTATCAGTCAGATTAATGCAGGAAAATAAAATAAAGCTGGGAATTTAAAGCAGAAAGCTATTTAGTACCAGAAATATTATGATTATAATATCACTACAAATTTCTATGCTAGTCAGAAGACCAAGGTTATATTGAAGAAAGAAATTAACCTCTAACTCATGGCTTAGTGTAACAAAGGATTGTCATTTGTCCCTCATTGCAATGTCTAGCTTGGGTCAATAGAAGGGAATTTATTATGTTTTACATAGTCACTTGAGGCTCAAGCAGACAGAGACTCAAATATATTACACTTGTGCCATTAGAATTTCTGGTCTTCTAAATTGCTACAACAGAGAAGAGTCAATCTGGAGAATTTCACATGGCTTATCCTTATCTTCAGTCATGTCTTTTCATGACCCCATGGACTGTAGCCCACCAGGCTCCTCTGTCCATGGGATTTCCCAGGCAAGAATAATGGAATGGGTTGCCTTCTCCAAGAGATTTTTCCCAACCCAGGGATCAAACCCCCATCTCCTGTGTCTCCTGCCGTGCAGGTGGATTCCTTACTGCTGAGCCACCCTGGTGGCTTACCTTACCCTTATTTTATTCTGAAAATGAAGCTTATCATTTCTGCTTATTTCATTGGCCAGGACAGGTCACATTGTCCCATTCAATGGGACTACTAAAAGGGTGCTAAAAGGGTGCTGGGATTTGTAGTTTTCCATGTGTCCAGAAGAAGGAGTTTAGATATTAGTGAGTGCTGCTCAAAAATGTAGAAACTGAAGCCCAGGGAGTTATTTCCCCACATTTTCACACTTAATATTTGGCAGAACTGGAGTTCAAATTGTACTATTTCTCAAAAGTATCTGTTGCTCTTATTAGGCTCCTCCCTGGAGGAGGATTTTATTTCCAGCCCTTCTGATGTTAGACTTGCTTAGACCAAGTGAGGATGAGTGGAAATAACACATGCCCACTCCCAAGCAGAAGGTTTAGCAGGCATCCTGTGATTTCCTCACAGTGCTTTTCCATCTGCTACCAGAGTAGCAATTTCCCTATTAGAAGCTGTACATTCAACCTGGAATGAAGGGTGTACGGAGCAGAGCTTCGGGCAACCTGCAAGCAACATTTAATATGAGTAAGACATAAACGTGTATTGTTGTAAGCCCTTGAGATTTGGGGTTTGCTCACTATTTCAACATAAACTAGTGAAATACAGCTAATACAAATACTGAAGAACTCACAAAATCCAACCCCAAACTGGGCAAGCATGCTTCAGAACAGAGTGGAATCTAAGTACTATAAAGAATTTCTTTTAGGACTCATGGACAAACTCTACATGGCCTTGAAGTGAAAATTATTTTTTTTCCCAAACTCCTTATTATGTGTCTCTCTGATTAAGATCCAAATTCCTAAGGGAGAGGGAGTGAGACTCTCACTTTTCCAGAATGGCCACATACCCATCTGCCCCTTTGCCAAGGAAAGTGGTAGCTGGTGGCAGGCAGACCAAATAGCTGGCAGTCCTGCTGGAGCTACACAGAATGGGGAAATGGTAATTCCCCAAAACGAATAGGATGCTGACATCCAAAAAGAAGGGAAGAAATGGCATTCTTAATAGCAGTGCACTGAAATAACAGTAATTATTCATCATTGGCATGGCCCTTTATCCCTCTCTTTCTCCTTCGCAACCATGTGAAATCATCTTGCCACTCTCCGCTTTCCAAACCAAGCATCTTTAATAACCTTGTAGAAGTCTTTCATTTGGCAGTGCCCAGCTCCCGTCCCCTCTGCTCAAATCAATAGGAAGAAATAAAGATAATCTACATTAATTTGGTTGCAGTTGTTTTAACATCCCCTGAAACCTTCAAGTTCAGCAGTACTGGGCCAGTTTGAAGAAAACCTTTCTGACAGGAAAGCGAGTTTCAAAAAAAAAAAAAAAAATGTTCCCCAGTTTGCTAGGCTTATAAGCCTAGGGCAAGTTTAATTAAACTCAATGGAGCATTTTAAAGTGAAGAAAAAATTAGGACAGCAAGAAAAACGTGTTGATTGTTTCCTAATTATGCTGTGGACTTTTTCTCTAATGCATCCCCCCCACCTCTCTCTCTCCCTAAATAAAACAACTGGCACGTTAAGTTTGCACACAGAAGATTATATTTCAACCATGCATCTTGCATCAGCCAGGCACTGTGCCTCCCGTTTCACTACTGGGACTGCTTTCTGGAGACATTCATGTTTTTGTTATTTCATGGATACACTTGCATGCTAAATCTCTTCAATTGTGTCCAGTTCTTTGTGACCCTATCAACTGTAGCCCACCAGGTTCCTCTGTCCATGGGATTCTCCAGGCAAGAACACTGAAGTGGGTTGCCATGCCCTCCTCCAGGAGATCCTCCCAACCCAAGGATCTAACCTGTCTCATGTCTCCTGCATTGGCAGCCGGGTTGTTTACCACTAGTGCCACCTGGGAAGCCCTTCATAGATACACTTAATCAAATATAAAAAAAGAGAGAGAAAACAAGGGATACTACATTAGACTCCAGCAACTTCCAAAATTTTTTTTTTTTTCAAAATTTTGTCAGTGAAGATTCCTTTGATTAGTCCTTCCCCCAAACGTGGATGGACTCCTTATTTTAAAAGTTAGTCTTGTGAACAATAGGCATTTTTAAAGACATGATTAATTTACTTCCTTATTTTTATTCACAGGAGACATGCATTTACACAAACTGATTTGCTTTTTCCCTTGGACTGCAAGGAGATCAAACCAGTCAATCCTAAAGGAAATCAGTCCTCAATTTTCTTTGGAAGGACTGATGCTGAATCTGAAGCTCCAATACTTTGGCCACATAATGTGAAGAACTGACTCCTTGGAAAAGACCCTGATGCTGGGAAAGATTGAAGGCAGGAGGAGAAGGGGACGACACAGGTTGAGATGGTTGGATGGCATTACTGACTCGATGGACATGACTTTGAGCAAACTCCAGGAGTTGGTGACGGACAGGGAAGCTTGGAGTGCTGCAGTCCATGGGGTCATAAAGAGTCAGACACAACTGAGCAACTGAACTGAACTGATCTATTTTTCAGAATAGGATAACCATACCTCTGATTAATTAACTTCTGAAAGCAAACAAATAAGACCAGGAGTTATAATCCATCCATTTCACTAACAATGACTACTATGTGCCAGGCACTATACACATAGCTTTATTATGAGTAAAGAAACTCATAGGATTTGAAAAATAATAAAGAAACTCATGGATCTCAAGGACTCCAGAGACTCTGGCTAAAGACCTATGTGCTATTATTATAGTGACAATTACAGCTGTTTAGGACTCCTAGAGGACCACCAAGGAGAAGACTGTAAGTGTGGACATAAATGGAAAGCCCGGAGGCTTCAGGAAAAACCCTTGAGCCAGAGACAAGTAGGACCTAAAGAAAAGTCAATGTGACTCAAGGGGTGCCACCAAATTCTGTTAAATGAAATAAAAATAGGTAAAACTTAAAGGGCCCTTACTGTGAGCCAGCTACTCCTAGAAGCAGTTTACATATATTAATTACTTTTATCATCTCATCCTTCCTATAAGGCACAGGGAAGTTGCATGGTGGACCCAAGATCACACAACCAGTTAGTGCTAGAACCAGGATTGGAAGTGATATAGTCTGCTCTTAATCTAGTGGTTAAGCTTGCACATAAAAGATTGTTAACTAGACATGACCTAACAGAAAAAAAAACAAGACGCAGGACACACACAACTCAGCCATTCCCAACTCTTTCAGCACCGGGGGCCCTTTCGTGTCTTCTTTTGCCATCGTGGGCGCCTGTGCTTTGAAAGATATCCACTTCTGCCATACTAAAGGGGGGAGGGCTCAAAATAAAATAAATTTCATTCAATTTTAAAAATAAATATATCAAGTAGAATTTTGAAAGACTCGGGAAGAATATATGCCAGAAAACTATATTAGCAATGGTACAGAATTTAAACTGCCCCCAAATTCAAGAATCCAGGTAAGCTGAATTTTATTAGATTAGGCTCCCTATTAAAACCTATAACACAGTCTCTCAACCTTTTCTCCCACTTGACAATGAGTTTCTAAAGTGATGATTCTCCAAAGATTCATGAATACAACTTAGAATCTCCCCTGGTGGCAAGTTAGCCTCTCTAAGGGAATAAATTGAGGAAAACCTTCAAGTGACTGTGAAATAGCTACAATGGAGACATTCATGTAGGGAGGATGAATGCTCCCTAATTCTCCTCCACAGCAATCAGATCCCAGTGGAGAATTGGACCCTGCTCACCAGACAGTAGTCAACTGTTCTTCATCTCCATCTAGATCACAGAGAATACTGTATGTGGGCACTTCGGTCTTCTGTGTTGAAGGTAGGTTGTAACATCTTCCAGTAGCATTCAGGTTTATAAACCTCTGCATTATGGTGTTTGGGGTTAGATAATGCTTCATTATGGGGACTATCCTCTACATTGTAGGATGTTCAGCAACATCTCTGGTCTCTACTCTCCTGATGTCAGTACCATGAGCCCACCAACTGTAACAATCCAAATTGTCTCCAGAGTTTGCCAAATCTCCCCTCAGAACAAAATTGCACCAGGGTAAGAACCACTGGTCTAGGTTTTGTGTATCTGTCTTAGCTTCTCTTCCCCACAGAACTTAGTTTAGTACCTGCTAACATAAATATTTGTAGGGGAATAAATTACTAAGTTTTGAATAAGTTTTATAATGAATGGATTATTATTCATTTTACAAATAACTATTTGTATAATGAATGGATTTCTGTCAAATTATTATATTTAAGCTATCTGTTCTATTAAGTCTTGCAGTAAAAGTAGAGGCAAACATTTTTGGTGGTCGGCTGAAAAGACTGCTTGGCAGGACTGAAATTTACCTGATGTTCCTCTCGAACTTTCACTCTGCTTGACTCCATGCTAAAGCATAAACAGCTTGAACTCCTCCTTTGTTTTCCCATCATGACCCCCAACCAACACTTGCCTCTTTTCCAGATACCCCTGTCGTGGAGAGAATTGGCCCCTGCTTCAAGAGACAGTGCCTTTGAGTTTATGTTGCTTGCCAGGGCTGAGAATATCAGGGAATAATAGCAATGGGGTAGGGTAAGGAGGAAGGTAGGGAAAGGCTAGAGCTTGGACATCAGAGATTCCAAAGAAATTCCAGGCCTGGAATGACTATATTTTCCAGAGCAAGTTCATATGTTTTCATGTAGGCTATGCCTTTAGGATATGATGAAATATTTCACAGTAAGGCTAATTCTTTTAATAGATAGGTAGAACTTCTGGCCTCAAGAACATAAGTTAAGGGAGCTGGAATGGAGAGGAGATTTGGGTAGGGAGTGGTCGACAGTGCATGTGAGATGTAGGCTTAGTGAGGCTCTTCTACAGTCAGGGCTCCTGGTGTGCTATGAGGGTGGCAGGTCCCAGGTCACCAGCAAAGTCAATTCCTCTCTCAGAGATGCAGATGAGTATCAGGCACCTGCCAGCTACTAGAACCAAGAGCCAGTACAAAGAGCATCAGCTGACAGTTTGTTTTTCTGTATCTCTGAGGGGATTTCAATTTTTAAAAAATGCCAGCTTGTTGAGTCAGCTGTTGTTTTGGAATTATTTTTTCCTCTCTATTAGCAAAGATAATTTGAGAGCTGACTTAGAGCCTGAGCAGTAAGATTGATGTCTGTTCTGAATGCATTGCCTCTTTTCCTTTCAGCTTAAAGCGCAATCATTATGTTTCTTCCACTACTTCTCTCAACTAAAAAGTTTTATGGATTGGTCCTGGGAATCATTTAATATTCTCCTATATTAATAATATAACAACAGCACAACAACAGTGAGAGTAATAACCCCACCACTACAACAGGTAAAAATTTCAGAGTATTTGTCATGTGACAGGTATCATGCAAAACCTTTACAGAAATTATTAATAATCCTCCTCAGGATAATTCTAGGGCTTCCCTGGTGGCTCAGATGGTAAAGACTCTGCCTGCAATGCAGGCAGATCGAACCCAGGTTCAATCCCTGGGTTGGGGAGACCCCCTGGAGAAGGGCACAGAAACCCAGTCCAGTATTCTTGCCTGGAGAACTCCATGGACAGAGAATCCTAGTGGGCTACAGCCCCTGGGGTCGCAAAGAGTCAAATACAATTGAGCGACTAACACTTCCACTTCTACTTTTCAGGATAATGCTATGAACCATTTTTCTCATATCGAGGTTAAGGGAACTAAGGCTTATATACGTGGTTTAATAAATGCCCAAGGTAACACAGGTGTTAATTGGGTAGATCTAGGATTTGAATCCTGGAAACTGTGTTCTAAACTTAGTTCTAGAAACCGTGCCCATAATCAGAAAAATGATAATTTCCCCCATGATTCCTGGCGTAATACTTTCGATAGGGAATTATTCCAGTGAAGAATAAAACTATGATAGAAAAGTACCCACTAATCTCTCAGTGTCACTCTATTGAGGGCCTCCCAATGCTGTCCTATTCCAACCATCAGTGCAAAGTACTCTTCATTCAGTGGCCTGTATCCCACACACGCTTCTGGACTTCATCGTGCATGGGTCCTGGAATTCACGTGTTAATTTTTTGAGATTATGAAATACAGCTGAGTTTACAGAGATATCTTATTTGTTTGTTGTGCGCCTTCTTTATTTCAGTTTCAGATATTGTTATTAATTTTGCCAAAGAAAGAAAATAAATGGCACTGATGTTTTGAGGTTGACTGACTGCTGAGAGAGAGACCTGAAAGAATGAAAATCTTACCTGAGTAGATGGTTAGGGATAGGAACCCTCATAAACTATGCTGTCTCAAGCCTGACCTTTGTCCCAATCTCAGAATCAAAGTCCATGGAGCCTTTCTTTGGTTGCTACTTTGAATCTGGCCCAGGTCAATAGCCAGTAAAAGGAAATTGTGCTGAATTATCACAATTTTTATTTGTGCTGACTTATTGGAAATAAGGCAAGACAGATGAGTTGCAGTATCTGCACACTTGATTACCCCCTTCCCCAATTTTTCTGTGGCTTCATTTAGATCTCTTTGCTACAGCATTTTAGCTCTAACTTGGGGCAGTGAATCATGCTACAATGTCCCATCGAGCATCTCGGTAATGCGATAAATTCATCCAAAGTCTCGCAGTGCCATCCTGCACGTGACAAATGCAATAACACGTCAGGCTCAGAACGATACCCATCTTAGGCAGATACTCCCTCTGCTGACAGCAGGTGTTTCTGCTTTATCTGAAAATAATTCACTGAATAGATAATTGGTGAATCCCCAGTGGGAACAAAACTTGATTCTGTCTGAGCATAGGTTACCAAGTGTACCACCATAAAATAATTGATTTTGTGATATATTAAGTGGGGACATACTCAAGACTACTGAACTTTTCACTTAGGGCCTGGGGCTGAAGTTGAACTAGGTTCCCAAAGGTGAAGAACCCATGCATGACAAGGGTAGGGCTTCACACTCCAACAGCCAATTTAACTTTCATTTTCTTTATTAATCTAATATGTTCTACCTTTCACCAGGACGTGATGTGCAGGGAGTTTCATTAAAACAGTTGAGTTGTTATTGGAGATAATCACAGAAGGAATGTATCACAAAAGTCAAGAAATTCTGAATCTTTTTTTTTTTTTTTTTTATGCTGTTGTCTTAGAGAAGAGGTTTCGGATGCTGATAGGGAAGTTGCTTTAGCTATAGGGCAAATTTAATTGCGTTTTTAGAAACTTCTTTTAATCCTATAATAACAAAAAATTAAATCAGTGCTGACATTTTTTTGTTGCCAGAAGAAGGTAGTAAAAGGGTAAAGAAATAATTGTTAGTTCTGAGAATATAATTAGGAACTTTAATGCTTTAATCTAAAAAATGCATATTTTGAGCCTGGGTGAATGATTAAAGAAAAGATATCAAAAGTCTTTGAAATTTCTAACTGTGTTTGTTTTTAATTGTGAGTTATGATCACTATAATTAGCTCATTTTAGTGCATTTATAATGCAAACAAATATGAATTTCTACAAGTTCAGGGATATTTCAGGGCAAATATGATCGACATCTTGACCTCTGGCTCTTTGTATTAAGTCTTTCTTATAATGTCTGGTAGAAGTTTATTCTTTGATTTGGATGGGGGAGGAAAGGGCATTAAGAAGCCAGGATTAAATACCCGGAGACTAGAATCAAGGTTGGTGTGTGTTTGGAGGTTTATTCCAGAGTGATAAGGATGGTCCCATTAGCAGCCTGGGCTTCCTCTGGCCCAGAGGGATGACTGTGTTCGGCTCTCTCTGCCCCACTGGATGGAGCCTGAGGCTGGGTCTGAGTTACAAGCTTGGGAGGAAGTGCTGGGTTACAGATAAGGGTGAGCTCTCTGATGTTAAACCTCTGTGAATAAACACGGAACCTGCCTAGCCTGCTCCAGCTCTATCCTGCCCCACCTTGACAAAACCAAGTAACCTCATTACTATGCACTAGAAAAGGGAAAAAGGAAAAGGAAAAAAAAAAAACCCAGAGGGATATGGGGAATGAACTTTTTGGGGGTCTCATTTCTCTCAGAGGTGCACATTAAAATTCTCTCTTTCATTCATTAATGTGAATACAACCTGCCTGAGAAAATAGCTGGTGGGACCTCCCTTAATGAATAGTGGGGCTTTTCTATGCTCTAGAGGCTTAAAATTGGGTTTCATCCCACTGAGGATTTTTCTTTTTTCCTTCTCCTTCTGTCTTCTTAACACTGCATGTTTGGTTATATTTCTAGAACTCACCTAGGCTGTGACCGGCCTCATCCAGTTCCAATCGCTCATACGATTAGATTGGGGCCACCCACAGACTGGCAGGAGGGGGCCACTGTTAGGTATTTTTCCAATATTATTTTAAAGTTTCTACTCTGTCAATCATATGTGATCAAACTCACTCTTGTGAAGTTCCTCATACTTCTTGGTTTAGAATAGGCCAGATATAAATATAAAAATCTTTTTTGTTGCTTTCAGGGTTTTTCACTTTGGTTTGAAATAGAATTAACTCTTCTTAGCCTTTTACAGTTTAGGTTTTTTTAGAATTCTGGTCTTGATTTCCTTCTTTTTCTTCGATACATCCCAGGTATGTTCGACTACTGCATCCCAGTGCACTCATGCTCTCGTTCAACAATTACTGCCCACATCATGCATTTGGGACATTTTCTTGAACTGTCTTATATTGCTAGTTATTTTCCCAAGGACATCTCTAAGTTTCTGAAGGATTTCATATTATTTTATTTGTCTATGTCTTCAGGATCCAATGAATAGTAGTCCTTGATGAGTGAGGATGAAGCTCATGGACATGAAGCCATATCTTCATCAATTTGCTCCTCACTCCCACCACAGGAAAACTAGAATGACGGGAATCCTCAGTCATTATTCTAGATCCTTAGGCCAATTTGTCTGGGGCCAGTAGGGAAAGTGGTTATGGAAAGGGCTCTGCCAATCCAAATACGATTGTGGCAGGAAGAGAAACACTGAGGTATACATTCTCATGCAATTTGAGAAAGAGGTGACAAAGTGACAGCAAGCTCTAGAAGAGCTTGTGGATCAGCCCCAAAAAGATGCCAAAAAGCCTCACACTAGGAACCACAGAAACACTCACAATGGACAGTGACTGTGTTGCACATCAGTTGAAAAACACAGAGTTGTTTTTCTAAGGGGAAAGGTATTTGGAAGTCTGGTTTAAAAGATGCTGTTTTCTTTTGTTTCTCCTTGAGAGTTCTTTTACCTTGTGGTATTTAATTAACTTTTATTGCATCCCATATATTATAAAGCATAAACAACATTTTTACAGTGTATCATATTATTTAGAACAGTATTAATCAAGTAAGTGTATATAGAGAAAAGTAGAAAAAGATGGGGGCAAGTAATAAATACGTAAAAGCCTTGATACAGTTACCAACAGCTCTAGACATGGTTCTGGATCACTATTTGTTTGTTTATATTTACTGAGTGTCTACTATACCAGGTATTATGCCAACATAATTTTATCTGTTCATTGTTTAATATTGTAAAACTATTCCATATACTTTATGAATCAATGAAATTTATAGTCTCATAGATATAGACTATCCAGTATGTTGAGCCATTTAAAAATTCTATGACATATTTATAATCATGACATTCTGAACTTCACATTTGATAGAGAGCTACTTTATCTCCAATTCTACACCAATTTGCCAGTAGACTTTAAAAGCCAGATCATTTTTCTCCGTGGAACCCAAGGAGAATTTGGTGACAGAAATGCCAAGATAAAACTCTTTTTTGAAAATTAGGTTTTAAAGACCTACCTTTAGCACCATGGGCTTTATTTTGTGTCTTCAGGACATATCTGACTGCTCGAGATTTGGCACATATGGTGTAAGGAGTTAATATGAGGGAACGAATAAAGGCAAGGTAGTGCCTCCTCTGTAGGATCAGATCTGTTCCCCATTATTTGGTTCTGCTGCTGAAAGAGAAAAATAAGTCTTGGATATTACAGCTGTCACTGTGACATCTGTTGTTTCAGGATCCGTGACTGCTTCAGTCACCACCTGACCCAGATCATCACCATAACATTCTGTCCACTATTAAACTGTGAAAGGTCCTCGCCCTCCAGGTGGTACTTCAAGGTTGACATACCAAGGTGTTTGTCTCTGTCCCCACAACTGCCTCTCAATTGAAAAATACAGCCTCACTTTGTGCAGAATTGATGGCAAACCAAGTCTCCCAGGGTTCAAGGGGAGCAGCGGAGAGCAAGAGTTCTTGAGGCGTAGCCCCGTTCTGCTCTTAATCACTTGTCACAACTCCTGGAGGGCCTCGGGCGTGTTGCTTTTTGTTCTTTGTTGTTGGTGCTTCTCCTTTTGCTTTGAACAGATGACTCCAGCTATTAAAACAACAGTAAGCGAGCTGCAAGCACATATCCAAGCTTACAAAACAGATATGTAAGGGGATATCTGTTCTCCTGAACACATAAGGAATAGTTGACTTTTGGAAAGTTCCTCTAAATAGAACTCCGCTTCTGGTTGTAAGTGTTTGGTTCAAATCATTAGTGACTTAACAGAATGGCTACTGCTAAATTAGATGCAAAGTGGATGCATTTGGGGGAGAGAGGATACATGCACTTGCTTGGCTGAGTCCCTTTGCTATTCACCTGCAACTATTACAATGTCGTTTATCAGCTATACCCCAATTAAAAAAAAAAAAGTTTAAAAAAATAAGTAAGTTTAAAAAAATAAGTAATTTTAAAAAAGTGTATCACATGAGTAACCAAAATCAGGCCCACACATACATTTACAGGAATGTAATAAATATGTAAAACCAGACACATCTGCACAGTAAAGAGCTTTCATTCCAGGAGCTCATTTGATAATTCATTCATTTATTTATCCACCCTTTCATTCGAAACCTGCTTATTGAGCCTCTATAATGGGTGAGGCACTGCACTGGGAACTAGGGTTCAGCACTAGAGGAGAATTTTCGGTTCTCGTGATGTTTAACCTGACAAGAAAAGGCAGGGTTCACACTTACATTTGTGATCCAGCTTTCTCCCAGAAAAATCTAACCACTCCCAGCCACACAGCCATTTAATAGTCATCAATAAGCAGTTTACTTTCATTACATAATAAAGGTCCCACGTGACCTAAATCATAAAAGAAAACAGAAGAACCACAAGCTGGTTCTCATGTGGTATACTTTGATTTCTTTTCCTACTTCAGTTTCCCTGCGATTTCTAGCCCTAATTCTAGCAACTAGTTACATGATCTTAAACAAGTCACTTAGCTTTTCTAAACCTTGATTTTTTCTCACATGTACGATTCCTTTAGTTAATGTTTAGAAGATTTTTTTTTAAACCTCAAAAATGTACTTTCAGACAAGCTTAAATCTTTTCAGATTCACTGTCTTCAAAGAGCCTCAGGACATTTGCATTATGGTTGATCAGGCAGGACAGGATCACACAGGGTCGGAGGCTGCCCAGTCTCAGCGTCAGGAGTTTTCTACTCACCTGGAGAGCCCCTGGAGTCTGATCCTGAACAAAGACACATTATCCGGACCTGGCATTATTTACCCAGCTCAGAACACAGCGGCAGTCTTGGCAAGAGAGGAGGTTGGAGACTGCTTTTGTGGCACTTGCTGCTGCTTTATGGGTTTGCATTTGTAGTGCTAGGACTTTCTTTTCATCTCTTTTCTTTCCTTTTCCTTTTCTAATTGACACAGTGCCTGTACATTTAAATACTTGCAACCGGGTGTGGACATCTTGTATAATAGCTGTATTGGTTATAATGGCCTGTAACAGAAGTGAGTGATTGAGACCCAGAAGAATGTACTAAAAATGAAACCCCATATTTGATGTTTTCTCTATAACAAAAAAAAACTGCCTAATTATTTAATTAAGAACAATGATCAATTATTATATAGCTGAAAAAATGTTGGATAAAATTTAATATATATACATGTGTATATATATGGCACTTAAAGCTTTTGAATTCTTTTTCCACTAAACCTGGATTTTCAATCTCTGTTTTAGTTATTTTGGTTCTTTGTTCACATGAACTTTCTTTCACAAACAGCCAGTATTCTGAGGTCTTTTGCTGACCAGATCAAATACTTCGAGACAAGTGACATCAAAAGGCCTTGTTTAGATAAATGGGCTTCTGAAGTAGCAAGATTACGGGCATATGTTGATATCATGACAAAATATTTTCAAATATGTTTTTTTTTTTCTTCAGGTTTTGTATTTGTTTTAATGAGGGTTGGAATTTGGAAATGAAGTGCCCCATAATCCTCATGCTCACTGGCTGACAGGTCCTCCACCTCAGCATTCCTCCTCTGGATCTTTCAGGTTCCTTACTTCTGGTAAGGATATGGTAGGGTGGGACATCCCTGGTGGTCCAGTGGTTAAGGATCTGCTTTCCAATGCAAGGGACATGGATTCAATTCCTCGTCTGGGAACTAGGATCACACATGCCCTGGAGAAAGTCTGAGTGCCATAGCTAAGACCCGACACAGCCAAATAAATAAATTAGTTAATTTGAAAAAAAAAAGTGGTAGGACACATTCATTTACACTGAAGGAAGCTTTGTTTTGTTTTTAGGTCCCAGGCCTTTATATAAGAACAAAGTGATGAGTGATGTGGGGATTAAAATCAAGAGCATCATCCTACTTCACCTTCCCTCCAACCAGTTTCTCCAAACTCCCTGCCTCCACACCCTTTGTGTTCCCAATTCCTTTCTTAGTGAATGAAGAACTTAATCCCAAAGCCCTGGTACAAACCTCAGGGTTCTCTCCCTAGCTCTCCCTTCCTCTCCCCCAACACCCCATTCCTGGGGAGAGCAGGCACCTCGGTCTGAATGCACAGGAGAGCCCAGAGAGGTGACAGACACCGAGGGAAAGGCCTCACCCTCGGGGACTGGGACGCAGGGGTACAGTGTATTGACGTGAGGGCCCCCATGGCCTGGGGTACCAAAATGGGGCCCTGGTGTCAGAGGAATGGATAGGGGTCCCCCTGAGAAGGGAGACCCAGCAGCCTCAAAATCCTCTCTTTGGAAATAGTCGCTGCTTGATTGTTTGCCCTTCTGGCAATGGTTGCAGAACCACAGCGGGACCACGTCCTTCAGCCCAAGCTGCTGGGCGAAGTGGCCGAGGTGCTGCAGAGTGGGCTTTGGGCACTGCAGGCTCATGCTCTCCGGGCTGCCTCTCACTTGGTTCTGCACACTCGTCTGCTCGCTCTTCTGGGCCTGCACCAGGGTCTCTCCCTTGCATATCTCCTGCAGATTTTGCTGTTGTCAATTTCCTCCACCCACTTCTGCAGCAGAGGCCGCAGCTTATACGTGTTCTTTGAAACTGAGTTGCAAAGCCTCCAACTGACAGGTAGTCCTCTGGCTGAACACCTTTCCAAAGAGAACCCCCAGGGTGAGCCCCACATTGGTCTGGGTATATCCCAGGGTGATCTGCTTCTGCTTTAGGAGTTTGGCGAATTGTTCCAGGTCTTTCTGAAGAGCTTTGATGTCCTGGGACTCCTCAGGGTCCACTCCAGTTTCTCCTTGCCCAGCTTCGTGGCGCCTGAGTGGGGCGGCGCCATGGTCCGGGGAGGCCCCCTCAGAGTTGCTCTCCACCCTGGCTCCTGCCTCGCCCTCGGGCTGAGGTGCCCTTCAGGACGCCTCGGGGCACCGGTAGGCCATCCTTCTGCACAAGTCATAGGGTCGGGGGAACGGGGAAAGCCCCCACACGTCATGCTGGGCACAAGCCCTGGCTGGATTCCTAACCCACCCGGAGGCCCTGGAAAGCTCATCCAGGTCTGAGGATCAACCCAGCCCGCCTGGCTGTGGCCCTCCCTGCCGATGGCCTCCACCGCCCAGCCGGGGCGAGAAGGCCTGAAGAAAGTTTTAAAGATCCATTAGTGAACTAATAAAAAATCTTTTTTAGGGCAACAACTATGAAGGTACTTTTTATGTCTTCTTTGTGATTAGGGGTGAGAGAAATGAAGAAGCATATGTTTTTGTACATATATATTTAAGTTTGTACTTAAAAACTGCCCCGAGTTCTTGATTATCTCAAGGTGAAGACAGTGTTAAATTACTTGTGGTGACTGCCTGTCCGATTGAATATATAGCAGAAGGACAAGGTAAAGGGTAAAATGGACTCAATGCAGAGTGAGCTGTGGGGTTTGAGACTGCGCTGAAGGAGCAGGCAAGGGAGATGGGGATGGTGTCCTGCCTTAATGAAATCCCACTTGTAGAATGTGGATGGCTTTCTTTTGACTCCAAACTGGAGTCTCTCTTCTCTGTGGTGATTGGCGTGTAGGGACTGGTACTCCTATGAACACACATGAAGGAAACAGGCAACTTAAAAGATGACGATTTATGTTCTCAGAATAAACATTGGGAAGTATCAAGTTCACCCCCCTGGAAACTACAAGGGTCTGTTGTTATATGATAGGACCTGGGTTTACTCAGAACTCACAGGACATGTAAGGTTTTAAAGCAGATGTAGTTGGTAAGAAAATGGTAGCAATATAGACCAAAGGGACTAGAAGGGAAGATGGAATCAGAGAAGGTCCTTAACGCATTAGAGATTTCTGAGTCTACAGTTGCACTGTCTAATTTGGTAGCCGCAGTGACTATTGAGCATTTGAAATGTGGCTGATCTGATTTGAGATGTGCTATAAGTGTAAGATGTAAAATGTCTTCAAGAAAATAGGTTCTGAAGACTTAGTTATGAAAAAGAATGTAAAATGTCTTGTTAATAAAGGTTTCATACTGCTTATATGTGAAAACAATAATATTGTGAAAATGTGGGTTTCAATAACATGCTGAGTTAATTTCACCTGTTTCTTTTATGTTTTTTCTAAAACTAACCCTAACCCTAACCCTATCCCTAACCCTAAGCCTAATTTTGACTATCAGAAAATTTTAAATTACTTATGCAAGAAAATTTTATATTACTCACATTTACAATGTACATTATCTTTCTATAGGGTAGGACTGCGCGCAGGAGCAATCCCTCTATATTTGAATGTGGGTAGATATAAGAAGGATGCTCATGTTAAGAATTTTAAAACCTGTGTTTCTAAAATAAATTCTGTAAAATGGTGTAGCAACATAGCTTATTATGATGTGGAATTGGCTATGCCATAGGTTAAGTAGCTTATCCCACAACTTAATAACACTATTCAATAAAATCCCATGTATGTATTGGCTTAGAATAGAAGTGTCCTATACCTACCAAAATGAAAAAAAGAGAAGGAAAGGATATAAAGAAACTGTGTTAACACTGGGGAATAGAAGCCATTCATTCAATACAACTCCCACAATTAGAGAAATTTCAGAAACAATTAAAGGATTTGGAAGTCCCTGAGGATTCATTCTAAGAAAGTCTGTCATCTTCCTCCTGGAGAGTCAAAGAAACATATGCTTTAATGCGATTTTTGCTATTTGAGGACTGTGTTCTAGGTAATTTCCAACATGCTGAGCATTTCCCCTCATTTTTCTCCAGAAGAGTCCTGCATGAATTGGGTCTTCAAAGAGAAAATTTTTTATTTCCATATGAAGTCACTCAATGTCCCCTCCACGTTAACCCATCCTTTAAGGAAAGATACCTTCTCAGAAGACTGTTCTACCACATCGCTCATCACTCCCGAGATGTTTTTCAGTCCCAGTGTAATTATCTCCATGATGGAGGAGGCTCCAGATGCATTTATTTGCCCCTCTCTGTGACTGGAAAATGTATTCCATATTCAGTTAAAGTCAGTAATTAAAACGACCTAATCTGCATTCACTTTGTAACCACCAGCTGAAACTCCCCCTCCGTCAACCCCAGAGGTGGGAGGGCTGCTGCATTTAAACCCACACTGAAGATCTCTGATTGGCTGGTGCGCAGTTAGAACAGGTGAAATAATCTAATCTGGAATATTGCTCTCCTCACCTTTTTTTAATAAAGATTTGCCTCACCACAGACCTTAATATAACAGCAGTAAAGGCAAGAGAGGAAATTGGAAACACGGCCAGGAGTGTGCCTTATGGTTCATAACAGCCCCAAATTGTTACTGTTTATTAAAACTAACACCCTTTTGTGAGTGAGGGTGTGGATCAAAATATCCAGTGGTTTCTCTTCTTCAATATTCCCTTTTTTTATAGCACTGAGTTTAATTTCAATTTTAGAGTTTCATTAAGTTTTTAAAATTGTTTCTGACTGAAACATTGACTTAAAAAGGCAACTTGTCTGTAATTTGTCCCTGTTCCTTATTTCCGTTATTTATTTCAATCCGTAGGAGATGTCTGTGGATGGATGACCTCTTGGGCCACTGGGACAAGAAAGAGTTAAGGCAGGTGAAGGACCAGAGGAGACAGAAGTCCAGAGAACTGCCTCACAAAATACAATTAAGGGCCTTTCCCAGGCCCATGGCGCTCTGGTGCTGCCAGAGGTAAGGAGGCTGAGCACAATGTTCTCCTTGTCCACACACCTCCCTTTTGTTTCAGCAGCATTTTGCCTCCCACACATGCAAAAGTTTGAATTTCCTGTTGGCTCTGAGGTGAGATTTATAACATTTATTAAGGTTACTATTCATTGTGAATTTACTGGGCAATAAGCCTAAGAGCTTTTAGGGGTTTAATTGCCTATGTTTACGGGGGTTGCAAAGCTCCCCGCAGAGTCACTGTCAGCCAGGTTGGCCAAATGTGGACTTCTTGGAGTGCCCGGGGCACATGTCCTAGTCCAAGGGGAAGGTCAGGGAGAGCTGAAGGGCTCAGAGGAGACAAAGCCCTCAGGGCATGAGATCGGTTTTTTTCTGCTCTGGCTGTTTTGGTCCACTTCCCGCTGGCTCATCTACCTCATTCTGGCCAAGTCTGAAGACATATTTGAATGTTCCATTCTCTCCAGGAAGAAAGAGAAATAATTTGAAATAATTGCATGAGGGAAGAAGAGAGGGAAAGAAGGGCTGGCAGTGGAAGTAAACACATGTTGCAAACGTAATATGGGCTGCATAAACTGTTTCATGTGTATTGTCACATTTAGTCTTCACAGCAGTCCTGTAAGGCAGGTATTATTACTCCCACTTTACAAATGAGGAAATTGAGGCTTAGAGAATGAAATCACTAGTAGAAATGAAGACCGCTAGTGAATGGAAGAACCAGGATTTCAACTCTATTTTTCTGTGGCTCCCCAGTCCTGGTTGGGAGCTCCACATTTCATTCACTCCTGTTTAGCCCTTAGTTGCCACTCATTTAACCTACACAATTGGTTCAGGTGTGTCGTCAGGACATTTGAAAGTACAAGGTTAAACTTACTTTTAAGATGGTGGGTTTGTTTTATTTCAAAAAGGTAGCTTTTTTGCAACAGCCTTAACCCTTGACCTCACCAAACCCTTGTAGAATGGAATGAATGCACAAGAGTGGAGTAAAATAATTGAGCAACGCTGTGGGCCAGGCAGGACAAAGGGACTGTAGAGGGTCTGTCAGTCTGTGAGAGGGAGAGCTACTGAGGCATTTCACTAATTTGACAAAAGAGTGGGGAAAAGAAGTCCTCTGGCTCATTTCATCCATTCATTTATTCAACAACTATTTGGAATGCACTCACTGTGTGCTAAGCACTGCATTAGGCACGGGGGATGCTAGATACTTCAGCACTCTGCCTGCTCCCCTCCTGCCATGCAGAGGCAGACAGGATGCTGCTCACACCCTGTCTCTTAAAGGCTCTTTCAAATCTACCCAAGTTCTGTCACAGTGACAAATTTCTCAGGTTTCTTAAAGAGATGGTTTAACAAAGGGAAGAAACAAAGCAAAAGACAGAAGTGAAAGAGTTGATGAGCAGACAGTGTACTCTTTATGTGAAAAAAATAAGCAAACACATATACATACGCCTACATTTGTATATATACATAGTGCTGGGCTTCCCAGGCTGCGCTGGTGGTAAAAGAATCTGCCTGCCAATGCACGAGACGTCAGATATGTGGGTTTGATCCCTGAGTCAGGGAGATCCCCTGGAGTAGGAAATGGCAACCCACTCCAGAATTCTTGCCTGGAGAATTCCATGAACAGAGGAGACTGACAGGCTACAATCCATGGGGTTGCAAAGAGTCAGACACGACTGAGTGAGCACACACACATACATAGTGCAGTCTTCATATCTTCACATGAAATAAATAAATTAGTAATATATATACATGTATACATACACATACATAAAGATGCATGTGTTCACACCTGTGTGTGTGAAATTAGCCTGATGTACAGTCCAAAACGCCATTACAAATTTGATTGGTCTTGTAACAGGCAGAAAACCTACTGGCACAGAGGACTAAGCGGTGGAGCCATCATTGTTGGAAATGTATTGTTCAGGACATTCGTTCACTTATTGATGCAGCAGTAGAAGTTGAATCAGATTCAGTTATTCAGTTGAAGAATAAATTGGAATATTTCAGTGCATTTCTTTTAAAAAAAAAAAAGCCACTTTAAGCTTATGTATTAAAATGACAAAGTCTTAAATAGGGGTCTCTTTTTCTAAACAAAAGATATGCAAATTGCAATTCAAGATTTATATTATGATAAAAACTGAAATACAAAAGAGTCATTATCCTGCAAAATGTAAAAGTACATTGCTTCATGAGTCTATAATGATATAATGGGATATTGATGTAATAAAAGGTGTCAGAAAGGAGACAATGACCTTAAAATTTTAAGTCAGAAACATTAGAATTGAACAGTAAGTATCTACCCACCTAACTATCCATCTATCTATTGCATATTTTAGAAATTTGAGGTGAGGAAGAGTATATTTTTATCTGCTGATGGTGTAGCCATAATAAGGGGTGTGGAGTTAGAGAACGGGAATTGTTTTTCACATAACCATTCCGACTCTGAAACTGGATAAAGATTTTACCTTGAATTTTAGATTAATAGTACTATCTTTCCTAAAAATCAGTGGTGTGTTATGAGGCTTGGAAATCATTCCTGGCCTAGCCACAGGACAGCAAATGTCAGAGACGCCAGTTCTCCCTGCCTAAGTATGAAAGACTTGCCCACAGTGAGTTTGCAAGGACTCTTAGTTTTTAAGATGATGGGAGCAATTTACAGTTAATCATTGTATGTCACTGCAAAAGAATGGATCAACTTAAAGACACTGCAATAGAACACAAAAGATTTACTCTATCAAATCACAGGGAAATTGTAGCAAACTATTTACATTTGAAGTTATTCTATGGCTTATTTTAAAAAGGGGAAGCATGTGTGTGTGTGTGTGTGTGTGTTTCAGGGGAGACACACTTTAAGTAATCAAGTGATATACCACATGTGAAGCAGACGCACAGGCTTGTTCCCACTACCAAACAGAGCAGAAGGCCTGGTTTAGCTTTATTTGGCAGGAATTTATATACTTGCTTCACTATTTGATCTTAACTTAAACAAAGGATGTTGGTCTCAGCCACCACTGATTTCAGGGTAACAGCTCTGCCTTCTCTCTGAAAGGCAGCAGGATTGTGACACTTCGAAAATCAGATGGTTGCACAGTATGGAAGTTTCTTAAATGTTTATTTATTGTAGTGAGCCAAACCCTCCTTTTCTTGTTTCTGAGTGTGCGATCAATTGCACTGAAAGCTGTAGGCAGAAGGATCTTACTTTCATACAATTGTCAGAACCTTGGCGAGGCCATGCAGAACAAACCCAAACAAACCAGGGACTCTAAATGAGGCCTAAGAACCTACTCTGAGCCCAAACTCCTGATAATTTTCCAGTTCAGAAAGTTGCTGAGGGTCCTCTGTCAGGGTGAGCTCATGGTTTATGATTTCGGAGCCTGTGCAACGCTCCCTTCTATTTCATCTTGACTTAATGTCATTAGTCTTCCTTCACAGAAACCTGAGCACTCATTTTCTAATCTGTCTAGATGATACGCTGACAGCATTTTCCCTGATCGAGACTTTACCATTTATGTCTCTGCCTCTGTTAATCATTTGCAGAAATGAGATTTATAGTAAAAAGGATTAAATCAATTCTGACTACCTCCCAATTCTTAGGTTTTCGGGGATTTTTGATGAACACAGAAACCATGGCCCCTCAGAGATGCTTTCCTAAGAAGATCTTTCTTAGCTTTGTGAGGTGGCCTTTCAGCGTCTCCGAGTCTCTGTGGATCATAGCAGGTCCACTTCTCCATGTTTTGTTTGGCAACCACGCCCGAGAGGCTACACTCGGAGCCAACTCAAGCTGTTTTTGATTAGAATCGATGAGTGAGCCATCCATTCTCTTCTCCTTCATTCTCCATCTTTCCTTCATTCTCTTCTTCCCAGTCCGAAGATGAGTACCCTTAGGAAAGGTATCAACCGATTTCAATTAAGTGTTTGTCTTTTGAGTTTCTCATCATGGGGTAAATTGTGACATTTTTAGCCGGCAGGGATTGAAGAGAAAAATTGCACTAATCGCAACTAAATCACAGTTTATTTTGTTCCTTTCTAATTTCTCTAATCTTTCACTGACTTGAAATTCCTACTATGTGTCAGGCCTTGTGCAAGGCCAGGGACTTTCACGAACTGCAGTCTTCCTTCCGTATTCACAGGGGACAGGTTCCAGGACTCCCATGGATACCAAATCTGCAGGAGTTAGTTGAAGTCCCTTATATTAATATAAAATGATGTAGCATTTCCATAAAGCCCACACGCACCCTCTTGTTTACTTTAAATCATCTTTACCTACCTAATACAGTGTAAATGCTATGTAAGTAGTTGCCAGCACAGCAAATTCAGGTTTTGTTATTGAGAACTTTCTGGAATGTTTCTCCCATATATTTTCAGCTGTTTGAATCCACAGATGAGGGTAGTCGTTCCCTTCTCCAGGACATCTTCCCAACCCAGGGATCAAACCCAGGTCTCCCACATTGCAGGTGCATTCTTTACCACCTGAGCCATCAGGGAAGCCCTATAAAGGGTCAAGTCAACTGTAATCATTTTCTTTCTTTCTCCTCCTCCCTTTGTTCCTTCCTTCCCTCAGTGGTTTTTTTTTTTTTTTTTTTTTTTTTTTCCAAATTTACTCTTATTATTTTGCTTAGTTGCCTTGGATTTCTTCCTCTGATCCTCATGGTGAGTGCAGGGATAGCATTTCCTGAGTTTTTTCTTCATTCTGTAAATCCTGTTTATCCCACGAGCTATGCTATCTAGCAAGAAGGACAGTGATCATATTGACATATCCTTGGCCATGTGTCTAGACCAGAGTCAATGCCTTTAAATTCACTGAACTACTTACTCACCAAAAGTCACTCTAAATCATCTGCTCTATGTCATTCCATTTGCTGTCTACTGCAGTCTAGAAAATATCTGGACCACAGTTCTCTCTGTTTGATTTCCTCTGTCTGGCCCTGTGTTCATCCCCTTGGTCTAGGTAGACATTTTGGCTTCTCTGGCTTTTAACCTTATTACTAGATAGATTCTAGGTCCTTTAACACAAAATGCAGATCTTTCAGACTCTCCCCTTTTGGGGCCACTCTTGGAAACAATTTGATACTAGAGATATAGTTAACCTATACACCCAGAATGTTTTTACAGTACCATCTCACTTGGTAGGTATAGGGCTTGCTGCTGTCCCTGGGTTTAACGTGGGAAAGATGAGTAATGTGTCACACATTTTGGCCTCAATTTGGAGTGTATTTTTTCACCATGGTGAACTGGCTTATGTCTGTATATTTTAAAGTCATTGTGTCATTTCATTTTCCCACTGAGGGTTAAATATTTGTATGTGTAGGATTTGTATCTCATACACACAAAGATTTGATTGTCCAAGATCCTAGCAGTGGTTGCATACATTGTGTCTTCATAGGGATTAGACTCGGAGGTGGTAGAAGCACCCTACAAATTTTGGACTGAGATAGTATGGGGACCTGCACACTGTAACCACAGGCTAGGAAAGAACCAGAAGTTTCACCCATACTATAAAGGTAAACTTCTGGCACTTCCTCAAGATATGACAGGTTAAAAAGGAACATCAGAAGTAGGATCCAGGGTACCTCACTTTTTTGTTAGTTTGACATAAAGGATTTAGCAAGTAGGAATAGAATAAGAAGCATTACTAACTCTGGTTTCAAGGATTCAGTCAGTCACATTGTGTGGGGTGCTCACCGCCATCAATATTCACAAACAACACCTCCCCTATACACAGCATTCTGCTGAAGATGCAAATTCTTATAAAATACAGTTCTTCCTTTCCAAGAGCTTATGATGAGTCTAAAAGAGACCACTACAGGCTTAAATGATAGAAGCCACTATATATAAGACTTGTTTGGACTATATCATGCCGAGGGTGCACCAAAGACAGTACAGTAACTGAAACTGAGATGAAGGAGAACTTGCTTAAAGATGTGGCCTACTTCACTGGTGTGTGACCTGCACTGTCTCATGGGACTAATGATACTGGGCTGTCACGATCTTAAAATTCTTAGTAATTTAATCTTTGAATGTGTTCCGTAGGTGACACCCTAAGGTAGAATGGAGCAGGCACATGAACAGGGAATATACATATACAATAAGCATAGCTGTCTGTCTTTGCTGCCCCATTCAGACTTGGAATTCACAATGCCCCAGCTGAGTGTACAATTCTGGTGGACCTACAATATGCGGGAGTTACTGTGGAAGACTCAAAGCAAGTACAAGGTCAAAATGTTATATCCATGACTATAAGCAAGGGAGAGCGGACGCTGATATGTCCCGGAGGCCAGGTTTTTCATTCCACCAGAATTTGCTTCAAACACAGATCACAGAAAGAAGGCATGGTGTTCTAAGAAATGCAAACAATCAAAGCATCATATCATATCCTTCTTTTACTCATGTTACGTCCATGTGTTAGCCAATCACTTAAGCTGAAAATGATGACACAGAAGTAAAGGAAGTGGTAGGGCAATCCAGAGTCCTTGTTTCCCTTCTTCCTTCCCTTTTCATCAGTAAATTGAAAGCATGTTGGTGAATGTGTATGTATAAATAAAAGTGATAAAAGCAGTTGAGTTAGTTTTGTGTACCATTTCCACTCTTTGGTAGCAAAATACATATGCATGTACAAACTATGAAATAAAACTAATGCAATTTCAGTAATTCTGCACATAATATAAATACTTTTGTATTTACATTTAAAACTGGCATTGCACATATAAAGATGACCAGTAAATAAAATTCATGCTAATAATTAAAAATCTTAATTTTTGTTTACTTAGAATTGCATTAATAGAAAATTAAAAATGTGACAATTCAAAGGAGATACCACAGAAGAAATAAAATTTTATACTTCTTCCTGTTTTTTGAACAAAGGCCTCCATATTTTCATTTTTCACTTGGTACCACAGACTATACATCCCCTGCCTGAGGGTCTTGACGGAAAGATGAAACTTGCAAAAGCAAAAAGCTTCTATTGGAAGTGCTACTTTTATGCCCTAAAATTGATCTATTTGATTTGGTCTGTGAATACCATAATGAAAGTGTGAACACTCAAAAATATTTGATCTATTGATTCAAAGCTTCGAAAATTAAACCTACCCCAAATACTTTTTCATTTAAAATTTTCTCTTCTGGTTACTCTATGCTCTTTAAATTTTTTTGTACATTCAACCCTTAAACCTTCATCTGTAACAGACTTGGAGTAAGGTATAGGGCAAGTCAACCTAGGTTTTTCTTAAAATGTTGTATCATCACCCATGACCTTAGTTGTCTCCAGAATCACATTTAAACTCCTGATTTTTCTTTGTAAGTTCTTTATAAATATTTATTTTAATTTTCATTCATTTCTATTCACTGACTGTCCATGCCCCTGGGTTGCTGTGGGTTCTTGGTTCCAACCCAGCAACCATCTCAATAGTTCCTTTATGGAACTCATCTCTTCTACCTCTAAGTCACATATACCACTCTTTCTACCTGGAACAATCTCAGTGAGCCATCTGATTACTTCTATTTCTCCCGTCTCAATGCAAAAAGAGAAAAATGGAGATTTCTCAGTCTCACTCCACCTCAGCTCCACTACAGATCCACCAAAAGAGAGGAGGAAGTACTTTATAACTATAAAACACTATACACACACAAAGCATGGCTATTAAAGTTGTTTTAATTATGTTGAGAACAGTTAATACTTCTTTAAGGCTTACTATAGCCAGGCAGTGTTCTAAACCTTGTGTGTATTAATGCATTTATATTCTCACAACAACACAGAAAGGTTAAGTAACTTGTTAAACAGCTAGTAAGTGGTGGAGGTGGGATTCCACCCCAGCAATCCCCCATTTACCTTCCTAAGGGAAGGTGTGGAAAGTCTCATGACACCATACTTTGGTGTGCCATCACACTGATCAATTAGCATGTACTTAAGAAGACTCTGCTTTAATGTGCCCAAGAGAAAGGGAGGACAGAACACCCCGATTTTTATATTGATGATTGCCTGCCAGAAAAATCCGCTCACTGTTTGCCTCTATGTTTCTGTCTGGTTCAGCTTTGTGTTTTAATTTTGAAGCGCAGACCTTCTCTGGGAAGTTAGATTTTACTTTGATATTTCCACCCGAGGCTGGAGCTTGGAGAGCGTGCTCTCTCGCACAGATGCTTACTCGAGCTGTGTGACCACCAGCCTAGGAGACTCCACTGCAATCTGCTTGGAACTTCCTACAGGACCACCCAGAAGCTGCAGCTGGTGCTGAGAACTGCGGTGGCCGCCTGTTTACATGAGAACGTGAGTTGAAGGAAGTGGACAATACCTGCTTTCTGCTGTCAGCCAAGGACTCCATTCCCATGGAAAGATTTGATGTGTAATCTAGAATATTCAAACGTTTTAGGCCCCAACTATTTTCCAGACATGGGAAAAAACTGGGGCAAAAGGGAGTTTCTCCCAGGATGCTGGCAGCCTCTCTCTGGTCCGGGAAAACCAGCTGTAGGTCTGGGACCATGGTTCGGACAGACTCCAAATGTGCTGATCCTCAGATAGACCACGTTGAAAGAGCCATTTTCTCATACAAAGACTTTCCATTGAATCATATCCTATGCACTATCTCTGGCTTCTCAGAGAGGAACAACACTGAACTTGTAAAGAAAACAAAAAGTGTCCTTAAAACCCTGGCCCATATCTTTTGCGGATAGCCAAGTTCATGCCTAGCCACCCCGGGAGGGCATTTGGCAACAGTCGCAGAAGAAAGCTTTTCTGTCCTGATGAATAACAGTGTCCGGAAGAGCTGTCTTGCAGGGTGAGGGGTGCCTGTGGAAGCAAGGCAGAGTTTTATGGAGCTGTTAGTGACGCCTTTATAGCACACTTTAGGTAGCAGATTTTTCGCTGAACAGGTTATCTTACTTCTGTGTTTTTGTAAATCAAACTCTTCTTTACAATTTTGTTTTGGACTACTTCAGAGGGCTCACAAATTAAAGAATTCCTAACATCTATTTCCACAGTAAATTCAGATTTTCAGAGATCAAGTTGCCTTAAATTAAGGGGGACCTGTATCACCAACTTGGTCCCTTCAGTTTTGCCATTTCACCAGGGCCATGTTAAACCGTCTGGACTCCATGAAGCTAACATGCCCTGCGAAGGAGAAAGAAGCAGGCTAGCCACCTGGAGACAAATGTTGCAAGCCGATGAGGCCTGTCCTCTGTTGAAGGCATAAAGCATATTCTTTGGGGTTGAGCCTTGAGAAGAAGAGCACACTCAGATTTACTGAACTGGTACTATGCACCGGGCATTTAATTGCACGATAGCCCCATGAGGGTAGAAGATAATGAGATAAAACTTAATAAGCACCTACTAGCCAATGGGCATGAAGCTAGTAACTTCATTTTTAAATGTATTGTTTCATTTAGTCTTTGTAATTAGGGTTGCCATAGTTAGCAAATTAAAATCTAGTTAACATCTAGTTACATTTGAATTTCAGATAAGTAACACATTCTTTTCAGTATAAATATGTCTCATACAGTATTTGGGATATACTTATACTTAAAAATGTTGTTTTCTACTTTAAATTCATATTTAAGAGGGGGGTTCTGTATTTTATCTAGAGGAGGAAATGGCAACCTACTCCATTATTCTTGCCTGGGAAATAACATGGACAGAGGAGCCTGGCAGGCTACAGTCCATGGGATTGCAAAGAGTCGGACACAACTTAGTGACTAGATCACTACCACCACCTGTATTTGACCTGGCAATGCTGTTTGGAAGAATCCTAAGAAGAAACGATTATTATTCCCATTTTACAATTGAGGAAACTAAGACTCAGAGACATTTTTAAAAAATTGCCCACAATGGCAAGTAAAGATAGAGGAGTTGGGATAACTGTTTCTGTTTGATTTTAAACCCTATACTGTCAGCAACTATACCATACAGTCTCCTCATCTAGGCTAATAAATAGAGTCAGTTTTATTCAGTCAAATAAACTGCCTCAAGAGAAAGAGCTAACTTCAATATTAAGTACTAGATATTTATTAATGATCTACCGAATCCAAAGCCTTGTGCTAGGGCTGGAGACAAGAAAAGATGCATATGAGGATACTTTAAGAACCAGGACCTGCTCTCATAGGAAAATATAATATAGTGGAGAAGATGAATGAGAGATGAGGAGAGGGAGTTGAGGGAGAGGGGAAAATGCTAAATATATTTCTAGTCAATTTCAGGTGTTTTAAGCAGAAACATCAGTGTTGTAGTTGACTCTGCTTTAAAAATCCTGAGGTCCACTTTTGAGAGCCTTGGTGGTATGGAGGTGGGGTCCTGAGGAAAATGGATGACCATCCTTGGTGTCCCCAAGGAGCAAGATTCCTATAAGAGATTAGCAGCTGCCACTTTGTGGAGTCACCAATGCCTCAGGTCCATGGCTCCAGGTCACACAGAGACTTTCAGAGTTGGTAGTGGCTTGTCTGTCACATTGCCCACCTCACTGATACCAGGGTCACCCTGGCAAAGCTGCCCAGGGAAGGCTACCCCTTCCTCCCTCAGCACTTTATGTGAAACCTGCCCATTCTGCCAACTTGTGTGAAGATGGCCAAAAGAGATTTGTTTTAGAAAGGCAGAATCCAAGAAAGCAAGTCTTAGAAGCACAAAGAAATTAGAATCATCATAGGATAATATTTGAGTTCTTCCTCAAGTACCACGTCAGATGTTTCTTAAGTTTTATTCCTAAACATCACAAGAAAACAATAAGGTAAAAATTTCTCTCTCTTCCTTACAGATGAGAAAACTGAGACTCAAAGATGGTAAGGGACACGCTGAAGGTCACACAGTCAGGATGAAGAGCTATCTGCTCTGAACTATGTTTTTTGTAAAGCATTGTGTTCCCTCCTTAAAACAAAGGGAATGGGACCTTTTCCCCTGCAGGCAGGCAGAGAAATTCAAATAAACAGCAAGCAGAAAGAGATGATGTTCAGGGCCTTGGTGAAAAGAAATGGGGCTGAATCTAATACCATTCTCTCTTATCTCTAATTGAAACTGAGGGTAGACATGCCTGTTTTTGCAGCTAACATCAAAAATAGAAATCAACACAGCACAAATGAATATCTAATGTTATAGCTTACGGTATGATTCTTTTTCCTATGTCATTTTACAAAATAGAAAAGATTTGGGAAGAGAAACTTAGAAACAGACACAGAAGACGCTTATGTCTTGATAGTAAGGACCGTTTTAAAGTTGAAGTTCTGGTTTTGATAAGAAAAAGCTTTTAAGAATGCTTTTTATACAGCATTGTATATCTGTATTTATAGTCAATTCCTTCCTTCACTTTGCCTCTCTTGTGCTACAATGGTAACTTTCCCTTCATATTTTCCCAATGGTTAACATTCTACTTCTGAAAATTATCCATTAAAATTTTATCAATTTTGTGTTTTGGTGAGACAGTATGAGGAAATGCCATTGTGAAATTAGATTTTTCTTTGACATCAGGCGCCCAGTCAGCAATCCAATCCCATGTGTTTCTATTGAGACATTAGGGTTTGATATAATTTTGGGCAGAAAACATTTTAAAAATGAAACAATTGAATTTTCTAGATGGTCTTGGGGACCACTTAACTTAAGAGAATACACTTCCAAATCAAAAGCCTTTCAATCATTTTAAATATTATTTGGATGATATTTGCTCTGTGTGTAGTAGCAGTTTGAATTTGTATTGAATGTTTGACCGGCTCATGCACACATAGATGATGTATGAAATTATTATTTCATATTTTTCTAGTGTTTGCATTGCAAGTGACATCTGGCTGACAGGAACTTGGAGAAATGGGATACGAAGTGAATGCTGCAGTTACCACAAGCATCGTATTTATCAAAAGGTTTAAGGTTGGCCTGTCTTTGTTTAACATATGAAACTTGGAACATTGACTGGGAAGCTCTGTGTTTTTGTGTTGCCTGCATGTTTTAACAGAGCTGTTTAGGAAAAGAGCAGTCAAAGAATAAACACTAATTGTATTATTTGTTCTGCTCATGAAAGTAAATATTATACATTCTAATTTTAAGAAAACACACTTAAATTAAATTTGATATAATTTCCATACATTTTGCCTGTATTCAGAGAATTTACAGACTTCATGTTAGACAAACATGCATATTGAGCACTAGTCATCATTATTCAGAAAAGGCAATGTGGAAGAAAAAAAAACTCAACTGCATTTTTAGTTCTATTTTCTAATTTGTGAACGTGCAAAATTGAAGGAAGATGTGAAAACATGTAGTACAGTGTTTGCAAGCTCTGACTCTGTTGAAATACACACATATAAACATACACATTTTCCTATTCTGCCTTTTCATGGAGGTCATGGTGCCAATTATGAATTTAGTCATGAGAAATAGTGTTCATTCAACAAAAATTTGTGAGCGTACTACTATGAACTATGTTCTAGCTGGGTATTGGAAAATGCAGAGGAATCAGACAATTCCTGCCCTTAATGAACTCACAATCAGGTAACAGAAGAGGTAAATATGGAAACCATTAAGTTCAATAGAGGGGTTTAGATACCATAAGAAAAGAGTGGAAGCATTGACAAAGTTGGGCAAAATGGTTACAGTGGTCCGTCTACCAAAGGCAGATTGGGAAGCAGAAAATGCATTATGTGGGCTGCTGTGAAAGCCTTTCAGGTATAAAAATAAGACATGCTCATTTTTTGAAACTTGAAAATTTCAGGAAAGTAGAAAGATGACAAAAATCATCCTTGTTATTATTGTCTAAAGACAAATATTGCAAACTTGCTTCTAACCTTTCCCTCCATTCTTTGCTCTCTCTCTCTCTAAATATATATATATATATATATATATATATATATATATATATATATATAATTTTGGGAGCATTGTGATAGTACTGCAAAAATATTGCATGTATTAAAAAAGAAATTAGATGCTGCATTCCCAAAACCCCAACATTACTGTTGAATGTGTTTCCATGTTATCTTAAGCTCTTCCTATATACGTAGTTGTTTATGACTGAACAATACTCCAACTGATATTTAATGTCATAAACTAGCCATTACTCTGCTAGGATATTTGGTTTGTTTTCTAACTTCCTCAATGAGCAGTAAGTTGATGACTTCTAAGGAAAAATAATTCACCTGAAGAGAAAGAAATCTCCAATATGAGACAAGTGCTCGGGGCTGGTGCACTGGGAAGACCCAGAGGGCGCGGGTAGAGAGGGAGGTGGGAGCGGGGATCGGGATGGGGAATACATGTAAAACCATGGCCGATTCATGTCAATGTATGACAAAACCCACTACAATATTGTAAAGTAATTAGCCTCCAACTAATAAAAATAAATGAAAAAAAAAAAGAACTCTCCAACAGTGGGATCCCTGGTACTAGAGTAAAGCATGACAAAGGTAAGTAACATATTTTCAGAATCTGTTAGAGTGCTAGGTACTTTACCTGTACTACTTTGTTTATTGCCACCAGAACCCTGATTCAAGCATGGTACAGTAGAAATAGACTGGATTCACCTGGAGCTACATTCAAATCTATTTCCCAACTTTGTCTAGCTGTATGATTTCTAGAAAAATCAGTTAATCGTTCTGATTTTCAGCTTCCTCATTTATGAATTGGGGCAGTACTAGCATTCATTTATCTAACAAGAGCTTATCAAGCTCACAGGGTATATAAGGTATCTTGCTAAGAATCGGGGACGTAAGAGAAGTGCCATGTGTCTCATGTCTTTGAGGGGCTGGCAGCCCAGTGGCAGTCCCAGACATGGAAATAGACCTGACAGGTCCCAGGGGAACACAGAAGAGAAAAAAATGCATTCTTTCTGGTGGGGCAACATTTGGTCTGGATCCTAGTAATGAGAAGTAAGTTTCAACTTGCCTTTCTGTGATGGTAGCATTCATCTTCAGCTCCCCAAGCAGTCATATGGCGGGTGTTGTGTCTATTTGTTCTGGTCCCTGCCCTGAAGAACCAGCTAGTATTAGTCCTAATGCCCAGAAGAACATGGTTTCTGTTTTATAGATAGACTTGAACACTGATTTATTTAAGAAGTGATTGTGTTGGTTTGGGAGTGATTGGTTTCTTTCAAAGTCCTTCTTCCTAAGAGATGTGTCTGACCTTGTAAACAGAGGTTACTGTTGACCCATCAAGGGATCAAGGGCCATCTTTTGACAGAGTATTTTGAAAGCTTTGTTAATCTGAATAGAACTCCTACTGAAATATGTAGGTTTTACAAAAAGAAAATGATATTAAGCAATATGCAGACATACTCTATAATCAGATTTGGACCTACATATATTAAGTCCCTCCCTGCTTAAAATTCCCAAATCTAAAATTAAAGCTAGAATACTCAGACCTAATGGCAAGTTTTCAAACATTCATAATCCAGCAATTTAAAATGCTTCAGATACCATTAAACTTGTCAATTGAACTAAAAAGATAATTTTAGCAAAACTTCTTCCTTCTCCTCTCAAAATTTTACACAAAAGTTTATCTGAAGTTTCACCAAATATGGAGAAATAAATATATTTGCAAATTTCACTAATGAACTCTACTTTTAAAATAAAGCAATCTCCAACTCCTGTCTTCTAAACCAATGATGTATCAGTTAGCTACTGTCATACAACTACCACATAACAATCCACTCCACATCTCAGTGGATTAAAACCAGAATTTGCTTAGCTTTTGAGGGTCGAATTAACTGGGATTTGTCTTGTCTAGGCTGGTTATGGCTAGTGGTGGCTCTTTTCCACATGCCTCTTAGAGAAGAGAAATAGAAGATTGTTCGAGTACCTACGATATGATACAATTGGTGTCCATGTTCTCCTAAACTTTACCAAAATATGAAATTCTAAACTCCTGCGTCAGTCTACTTCAACCCAAGTATAGGACAGATTTTCTCTTTGGCACTGACTTATTCTACATGTCATGGAGGCCAAGTTGGTCTGGGAGGCTGCAGGAGCCAGGCAGGCAGTCCAAGACTCACCGCTGCCACTGACGGTGAGCACCTCAGTTGCCTTTGGCAGCTGCGTAACAACACAGAAACCATACAGCTGCCAGATCTCAATGAGGGTTGACCTTAAGATGGATTTTGCAAACCACTCAAATAGATCTCTCTTTTTGGCAAGTTTTCAAAGTAAAAAAGGAGAAAACAATAAAATGTCTCCAATCTGCAGTCTCTCCATCAGATTTGCTGCATGCAGCCCCCATGCTCTCCCTAGCACTGAGCCATTATCCCCAGAGGGTTCTTCAAGCCTAGGACTGAGGGAAAACAAGTGGAATATGTCTGTGAGCTGCTTGCATGAGATCAGAACTGCCTCCCCCTGTGCTGCTGGGCCCATTTTATTAGCTCTGGGAGGTACTCGGGGTTGGGGGGGCACATGAAGGGTATGGAGGAAAATTGGAGGCAAATCTTCCTGGGTATAGGAGGTATCAGAACGAGTCATGTGACTTTTCTCTTCTAAAAGAGAAGGTGACACTCGCACCCAGGCTACACCCTGGCAAATAGTAGGTGTTTGAAAAATGTTTGTTGAAAGAATGATGATTAAATGAATAACTATTTTTCTAGTGCTATTGCTTGTCTAGTTTTGGTTCACTTGATGTCGGGGGATACCTGTTTGCCCAGTGTCTTGGTGGCTCAGACGGTAAAGAACCTGCCCACAATGTAGGAGTCCTGGGTTCAATCCCTGGGTCAGGAAGATCCCTTGGAGAAGGAAATGGCAACCCACTCCAGTATTCTTGCCTGGGAAATCCCATGGACAGAGGAGCCTAGTGGGCTACAGTTCATGGGGTTGCAGAGTCAGACACGACTGAGGTGCATAACACTTGATATGGCATAGAGGTTAATGTTATAGGTTCTATATTCAATCACTCTGTCCTTCTGTGTGAGTGTTTACTGTGTTCAAGGCATCAGAATTTGACAGCAAACCACATGCAATTACTACTTTCATGGAGCTTACAGTCTAATGAGATAAGTCAGACTTGAGTTGTGAATCTAGACTCTGACACTAGCTCTTTGTTGAAGGTTATTTTAAATCTTTGTGCCTGAGTGCCTTCATATGTCAAAAAACGTATCATCATATACCTAAATAAATTTATATACATATATATATATATATATATAAAGTTTGGAGATGCATGTGTGCTCAGTTGTGTCTGACTCTTTGCAACCCTATGGACTGTAGCCCACCAGGCTCCTATGTCCATAGGATTTTCCAGGCAAGAATACAGGAGTGAGCTGCTATTTTCTCGTCCAGGGGATCTTTCCTACCTAGGGATCAAACCCGCGTCTTCTGAGTCTCTTGCATTGCAGGCAGATTCTTTCCTGCTTGAGCCATTGGGGAAGCCACATAAAATTTACATTATATATAAGTATACATATATATATATATATATATATATATATATACATACATATACACACACACACACACACATGTATAAGGTATTTAGAATATCATCTGACATTTAAAAAGCGCTATGTAAATGTTTGTAATTACCTCATATATTGCTGTGAGGATTAAATGTGAAAATATGCCACAATGCTGGCATATATTAAGAACTCCATAAATGGTAGATATTATTATTTCCCATTATAAGTAGCTTTAAACAGTATTGCCATTCTAAGCTTCATGTGGGGGGTAGAAGTAGTAAGAACTGGGGTGGTGGGAGACTACAGCTGTGTCCATTGCAACTAAAACTCTAATCTGTGTTCTAATTCTCAGGCAGATACGTTGAGCAACACACACACACACGCCCCTTACAGTATATTTAAGAACACAATTAGAAGGAGAAGTGCCTGGGCCCCTGAACTAAATGTTCCTAAAAACTGAAATCCATTTTTTTTTTATTCATCCTCATCTATTGCCACAGTTATTTTGCTTGGCCCTGATGGAATACAGCTGGAGAGAATTTCCCAGAAATATCAGGAGAAGATGCCATGCCAGCTAGGGTGCCTCTGTGTGTGTGTGGTTGGGCGGAGGTGACAGCTCGTTTCTGCTCTGGAGGGATCTCTGCCCATCCTCAGAGCCTGTCAACATCTGTAGAATGATGCATTTTCCTTCACACTTATATTCCTTTCCTTTATCAAGTGTTTTTTACTCTATATTGCCCTGGTCCTTTGGATCCAATGAAAACATTAAAGATCTGCCATTAATCATTCTTAATTTTATTCCCTTCTTCCTTTCTCATTGGATTTCTACGAGGGCCTCTCCTCCTGTACATAATCACTCCAACCTGTTATTTTTCCTTCTCTGTGGGTTTCTCTCTCCATTTGAATAGCTCACTCATAAACAGCATCATTGAGACTCAAGATAAGTAGATGTATAAGTGCCTGTGTACTTGAGGCTTCCCATCTGGGCAAATCCTCATCCTTCGCTGAAGCACGTCTCTGACTTCAGTTTCCACAGCCCTCTTCAACAGCCAAGGAATGGCTGCTCTCTCCTTTCCCCTCACATTGCACACCAGCAGATGTGGCACTCACAGAATCAGGCCTAGCTGTTAGCTAGGCCCCTACACAGCCCGAGTCAGTGGCTTACTCAGCACACATCTCCTTTGATAAAGCAACAGCGTGGTGATCAGGACAGGAGGAGGTGCAGAAGAGACAATAAGTACATTAGATTACATATCTTAAGGGTCAAAGCATAAAAGAGTGACAGTAACAATCAGCATGCGTAAGAAAAGTTATTATAAGCAAGATTCCAAAGAGTTGTTCTCTGTTTTCACAGGAAACAGAAGGAGAAAAAAAGCAACCTTATACTGTAGCGGGAAAGAGTTTTGCTAAACAAACAGAAGAAGCCCTTGACTTCAGAGGTGAATAATCCCAGAAATAAGCTACCAAGCAAGTTCCTGAAAGCTGTGTTATACAATGAAAGAGAATCATTTATTCTGAGTGGTTTAGAAAGAGACTTTTCTAGAAGATGAGTTGGGAGTGGGGAGGGGTTGAATTTGACAAATACATACAGTCTTAGAACTGGAAGGAGCCTAAAGGGCCCACACCATCTGTTTCATAGAAGAGGCACAGAATACATTTGCCCGAAGTTACAAGGCTAGTTCACGTTTGATACTTCAGGCTTTCCAATGCCAAGTCCAGTGCTCTTTTTGGAGCCCCAATTTAACTTGGAGATTGCGTCCTACTTTGAGATTTTTTTTAGGAGAAGAAGGAGAAAGAGGAAAATAAATACAAAAAGAAAGAAAAATGATGGGTGATTGATTTACCCTTATGGATCCTGATAAATCCAGGACGTGTTAAGGATAATTGCCCCTTCTCTGGGAGAAGGAACAGTGAACAATCACAGGTCACCATTAATCCTGAAGCTGCTTGCTAAGCCAGGGCCTGTGAAGACCTGCAGTCATGTCTTCATTGTGTTGTTTAAAGGAATGGGTTCCACAAGCAGAGACAGAGCTGTGCTGAATAGCAGCACTTACCATCAGCTCCTCCAAACGCATTCTGTGGGAGGGCGTAGGATTTCACAGCAGTGAGAGCAAAACTATTCACAGCAGTACCATATGCTCCCCACCATCAGGAGCGGTGGTCCTGGTCACTGGACTTGGCAGGCAAACCAACTGAATGGAAATTCTGAAGACCACAGTAGGAGTTTTCTCTTTGTGGGTTTTGGATGGTAAAATCTTCAATCTGTTCCACAGGCAGAAATCAGAGTGAAAAATAATTCTACACAAACCACGTGTGTGGGATGTGTGTATGTGTGTGTGTAAGAGCATGAGTGTGTGTTACTTCTAGAAAAGTGAAGGGGAAAACAAAGGCCCAGCATTTATCTCGTACTATCCTACAGAGGTAGGAGGGCTGACATTGAATGCAAGAGAGGTAAAGACTGAGGAAGTGAAAGATGGAGAAGAATTATTTTTAGTATAAATTCCATGTTTTCGGTTTTTATCTCTAAGTAAAAAAGTAAGATGGAGAAGAATTTCCCAAATGCCAAGACCATTTAATAGTAGAATTACACCAGACGATAAATGCAGCACTTTTTAAAGCTTGTCCTTTCTCTGTTATTAACTTTGTTCTTTCAGTTGTGCCAGAGAAAGCACAAGAGATAGAAATTGGCAGAAATATGGGTCTGAAGAACAGAAATTCAACCTAAATGAAAATACCGTGAAAACCTCTAGTTAAAAAAAAAAGTTTTTGTTTAACAGCACAACTTTCATCAAGAAAAGCTTTATTTGAATGAAAAGTAAAATTTAGGACAGTCTATTGTCTAATCATTAGTAATCCTGTGCACGTATGAGCTATTTTCTATTTCCAAAGTGGTTTGCAATCATCAGTTAATCCACTCAGCATGCTTAGTCTAAATTGTGTTATATGCATATAATAGATAAGGATGGTTGTTGGTGAGAGGGAACAGGACACAGCCGCTGAGGAACGGATTGGAAACTCAGAGGCTGAGACTACAGTCCTCATCTTAACCACCCAGTTAGTCTGCAGTAGGAGCTGGGCCCATCCCACAAGCCTTCAAAACAAGGATTCAACTTGTTTATGAACTAAAAATATATACATATATATATATATATATATAAGATATCTTTTCCAACAATTTTTGGTAGGCTTGGAGTTTTAATTTTCCATTAAGTTCCTTTGGCATCATGTAGGCCCAGTCTCAGGTTTCACCATACAGGAAATATATTTTAAAGGGCTAGTCTGTGTAAATAACTCCATTGAGGAGTAGCACTGTGGTTACTAAGGGCACATGTCCATGCTAACCAATGCCCTTTCAACATGAGAAAATAGTCTGGAAAGTTTAAATGCACCAGAACAAATCCATGGTGTAATTTTTTGTTCTTTTTGGATATCAGTACTCATCTATACAGTTCATCCTCCATATCCTTTGGTTCCACATCCGTGGATTCAACCAACCACAGATAGAAAATATTTGAAAAAAATTCCAGAAAGTTCTATAAAGCAAAACTTGAATTTGTTGCACACCGGCAACTATTTACATAGCATTTACATTGTATTTACAACTATTTACATAGCATTTACATTGTATTAGGTATTATAAGTAATCTACAGATGATTTAAAGTATATGGGAGGATGTGTGTAGGTTATATGTAAATACTATGCTATTTTATGTAAAAGACTTGAGCATCTGAGGATTTTGGTATCTGGGGGAGTCCTGGAATTATTCTCTGCAGATACCAATGTAATGTTATCTGAGGTTTACCAAGTTCAATTTTTCTCTTGATAAGAAGAATCCTCTAAGCAAGATTATTGCTTTTAAGTGTTCTAACGCACATTTTTCAAAGATGAACCAGTGCTTTTGCCCAGCAGAGCTTGTCTACATCATGTCTGGATTACAACCGTATAGCTTTCCTTTATTTTCATTTGTTTGCTCCCACCCTATCCAAACACATTAATATGTGGTCCAGATAATGTATTCCATATGTTTAATTAGCCATTACATGAAATGTAGGAAGGTGTGGCTCTTATAGTATTTTTTCCATTTTCTCCCAGTTTCCTGAATTTCAACTCACATTCTCTGGTGGCTTTTTGTTGTTATTTTTTGTTATTTAAAAAAAAATATTTTTGTAATAAAGAATCTGTTCAGACTAAATTTATCAAACTGCTTCAAGTTTTAGATTTTCTTCTGATAATAATATTTCAGTTCCATCTATAGACAGATTAAATTAATTCTGTCCTACTTTACTCAATGTGTATAATGAGTCATTACTCAGTTAACAGATACACATAATAAAATATTACTCAAATAAACTGTTAAGGAGTTCCCTTTTATAAAGTGTCTGGATTTTTAAATTGCATTTAAAATGTTTATAATTTACAAATTTCTGCTTAAATGGTTTTCTTGGTAAGATTTTAATTTCTTGCAGAATGTCTAATATGTCTTGACTATGTTCTGATGTCAAAAAAAGAAGAAAGAAAATGACCAACATCTCATTTGGAGACTATTCAGAAATTTTTTTCCTTGGACTAATTGATTACCAGTAACAACGGGCCTGAAATGCCCCCACAGAGCACATGGCCAGCCGTGGGGTGATTCACTATGGCGTCACTGGGAGAGATTATGAAGCCCAGGGTTGCGATGGTGCCAGTTCATGCCTTTTCAGTGAGAAAGCACTCAAGTTCCACAGAGTGTTAATCTGGCCACAGAATGGGAGACGGCTAAGTCTGCCTGGAATGTCTGGCTGCTGGTTGGCAGACATAGCCCTTTCTTCACCTTGGGTCTGCTGGGTTAAGGATGCTTTCATAGTAATTTTCCAATGTCTTCCTTGATCAGTCGACTGCAGCATTTTATCATTTTGCAGATTTTGTTTTCTTCATGGGTTATTACTTCCACTGAACTGCACTTAACATCTATTAGCTGAGGTCTCCAGAAGATCAAAGTCCCTCTGTGTCTGATTATTCTGCTCTTTGCAATTTGTGTCTCCCCCTCACCCCACCCCCCTCCTCCCCAAACCAGGAGCCTTGCACGTTTACAGATTTGGTTTCAGTGTCTTTCCCTAAATTGTTTATAGACATAAAAGCATCATAAACAGGACCTTGTGTCTCTAGAAGGAGAATAAGAGAGGAAAAAAAGTGAAGACAGCCATAGTAATGCTTGTGTTATTTCTATCTCAATATGAATCTTTTAAAACTCACACTTAATTTTTTTTTTTCTTTCTGTTTGAAATGGAATGGGTGAGGTTGGGAGAAAGGGAGGGAAGGAGGGAGGGAGAAGTGCTCATGTCATAGCAGTTAACTTTCTGTTGAAGTTTATTCTCTTTTCTCATTCACTCAATCATTCACTCAACTCCCATCCCCTCCTTCCAAGGCCTGTCTGATCTCCCCAGTTTTAGTTAAAAACATTAGTACTGTCTTTTTTGGGAACCTGTTCACAGGGCCAATATTCCATTCATTTTATGGTTTACTGTTAACCTTAATGACTAGGTTCTAACGGAGGATTTTATTCCCCTTTTAAGCCTTTAGTAAATAATAATCATCCTCTAAATTTGGTCTCCCAGCTGTGATGTGCAGAAGATCTTCTCTCAAATGCCAACCTTGTCTCAACAATAGACCAAAGCTGGCCAGATCAGGGTATTTGCAAGAGCTCTAGAAGGAATATTTTTAGAAGCTAAACAAGAGGCCCAGTGCGCATCTATCAGCAGACATGAAGTGGGTGCTTGTGAGTTGAGACAGGTATTAAAAACTCAAACGACGTGTGGCAGCTGAAAAAAAAATAATAATAAGGAGATTTGAATCTGAGGAGACTATTGAAATAAAGACCAGGGGTTTTCTTTGCAAGGGTATTCTCCATGGTGAAAAAAGGAAATCCAAGCAAGAAGGAGAAGAAAGAGAGAGAAAGGATGTGTTGGAGCATGGCTTCTCCAACTTGAATGTGTGTACAGATCACATGGTGACCTTGCTAACATAGAGGCTCTGATGCCAAAGACTGAGATGGGACATGAGAATTTAACCTGCTCCCAAGTGACTCAGATGTTGCTGATCCAGAGATCACAGTTGAGCAAAGAGAGTGTTTCCCCAAGACCTGTAGCTAGTCCAACACTGCAGAAGGCCCTTCACTCTACCTAGCACAAGGGACCATCTCCCTGTGAAATATTAGTCTTTGAAGAGGGACACTGAAGGACTCTGGAGAGATGGTTCCCAGACTTCCTGTATATTATAATCCCCTGAGAGCTTTAGAAAAGCCCACTGCTGCCACCACTCCCCAATCAGTTCAATAGGAATCTCTAGGACTGATACCCAGGCCTTAGCACTTTAAAAACAACTCCATTATTAATAAAAGCATATTAGTGTATATTTTAAGGCAAATACGCAACTATAAAAATTAAGTTTTTGAAAATCTCCATAGTTTGAAGTTATGGATAGTGAAACTCAATTATAGCTTATTTAAAAAATGAAAATAGTACCATTTAAAAAAGAAAGAAACAACTCCAGGTGACTCCAATATGCAGTTAAGTTTGAGAACCAATTAAAAATAATAATAATAACTAACATAATAGCAATAGTCAATATATGTTGGCTGCTTCTATATAAATGTGTGGCATAGTGATCAATACATATTCTTTTTTCATTGAGTCGTCAAATAAATCCTTTTTACAGGGCAGAAAACTGAGGCAGAGGTTATGTAACTTGCCCTCAACTAAAGAGCTGACAGAGCTGCTATTAGAAGTCAAGAATGACGTCATCCGTGCATGAGCAAGTGATGGAGACTTGCAGAACTTGCCGGGGAATTACACGGGCATGGGAGTCCAAGGTATTCTTTTACTTGCGGTTTGGATCTTCAACCAGTAGTTGATGGTGACATGTTTAAAATCCAATCCCCCTCTCTCTGCCCTCCCGCACTCAAAGACCCACACCTGCCTTCCTGAGTCATTCACTACCTTTCCTCACTCTGAGCATGCTTAAGGCCCTAGAGTTTTAAGCTGAGGTGAACAGCCTTCCATATCTGGCTCCCAGGGCCACCCTGATTCCAGGTAGGCCCCGCCTTGTCTCTTTCCAGAGGTTCCTTCAGCCTCTCTTGCCACTAACTGGGCAGCAGGGGGAGCTATGGCTACCAGGAAAAACATCCTGTAAAACTGCCCCTAAACAGATAGGACTTATATATTCTTTCCTAAGAGGAAATCTCTCTAGAAGCGCTTTGCCCTAACGCTAGTGCCTACTGTCCCAAACCCCATAGGCCAGGTCAAAAATCCATTTGGGCATGAGGATGGCAAAAAATTCAGAAAGATTCTCATGGGCCCAGAGATAACTGAGAAAGGGCCACGTAGGTGCAACAGTCAGTAATAATCAAGGTGGCTGATCAGTCCAGAAAGGAAACATAGACAGTTGCATCTTCTTGAATGATGTTTCTCAATCAGAATGGACTGAACAACTGTAATAAAATGTATAAAGTGTAAATATGAGCATTCTTTTTTTAACTCTGACCCATGACTAGAATAGAAATGTTGGTGTCAGTCCTCATTTTTCCAGACTTTAAGTGGTTATATTTCAGGTTCATATATGTTCATTTAACTCAGGCGGTATCTGTGTCAGAAGACATAGGGTTGGGGAAGGAGTAGGAATCCTGGAGACAACACTATTATGTCAAATGGTTTAAGGAAAATTTGAAAAATCCCAGAGAGAGAGAATTCTCCCTCAGTTCATTACAGAACAGGGTACCGAGTTATCCTGATTCACAAATTAGAGAAGTTGTTTTCCAGTCCTGAGGCGCTTTTCAAAATGGCTGTGGCCCAGACCCATGAATGGTGATGCTCTCAGGGGAGATCAAGGCACATTACTCTGACCACATTAGGGTGACTCAGCAGGACCAGAAGCTAAATACACCAGCTGCATTGCATAGGAAACCCCTGTTCTTCCAGCTACTCTGCACTGTGTCCCTGTTCCACC